>NC_083100.1:4469500-5121000 GCF_949774975.1 Lagenorhynchus albirostris
CCTCCAGCAACCGCAGATGACTTCAAAGCAGTTGTCTTTCTTTCTTTATCCAATTCCCACATACGTCATAGCTGCTCCCAGGCCTTTTCTCCCAAAGTCCTCCAAATATTCCTGGTCCCTGCCTTAGCCCTTGTACCTCTTTTCTTCCCTCCCATGCCTTCCCCATCTCTTTTCACAAGACTGCATCTGGAAAAAAGAGCAAACTAGAAAAGAAGGAAGAGGAAGAAACGGATGAAGAGGGTGAGGAATTGGACCCAGTGGGGGTTTGAACAAGAAGCATGGCCACACAGTTCTAATGAGCGCAGTTAAACTGCCCGCATTTGCGTCTTAGCTCTGCCGCTTAGCAGCTGTGAGGCCGCCAGGAGATTGCTTCACTAGTCAGGTTCCCCATCTGCCAGATAGTAATAACGATAGCCCCTGCCTCGCAGGATTGTTGAGAGAAAGAGAGTTTACATGTGCAATATCTTTAAAAGAGGACCTATGCAATAAGTACCCAGTATATAGTATATATAGTATACAGTATGTAGTATACTATATGCTCAGTACATCAAGAGTACCTGGCATATATGAGGGCTCAAAAAGTATTTATTGGGGGGGGGGAGGAGTAAATTAGGAATTTCGGATCCACAGATACATTCCACTATATACAAAATAAACAACAGGGACCTAATGTATAGCACAGGGAACTATATTCAATGTCTTGTAATAACCTATAATGGCAAAGAATCTGAAAAAGAATAGATACAGATGCAGATAGAGATATGTGTAACTGAATCACTGTGCTGTACACCTGAAACATTGTAAATCAACTATACTTCAATAAAAAAGTAATAAAAATAAATAATTAAATAATTCTGCTTCAAAAATGTGTTTATTGAGTGAAACTCATTTGTCTGTTATTTTGTCTTTGATGGTTATACTAATGGAAAATGTCCACATCTCCAGCTGCATAACTTCATCCTTGTGTCAGCATAAATCATGCCCCTAACAGGAAGAAAAAAAAAAAAACAGGCAAGAGTTGTAAAGGGCTTTCATCACATCTAGCTAGTGCCCACGTGCCATCACGTTGTTTCAAGGACACAAAGGAAATGAAAGTGGCCCGTGTTTTCTGGGTGCATGACTTGCTGCCCATAAAGACCACGTAACAATGCCCCTTCACAAAGCAGTCCCCACAGCCTAGCAGGTTGGTGGGTGAGCCCTTCCCGCCACACATAAGTCTTGGCTGAAACTGACAAGCCTGAAAAGCTATGAGGAACCCCTTAAAAAGGAATTTAGAAAAATCTTCCACCGAGTTGAAAAGCTTCTGATCCCAGGGAGACATCTCTGTGTTGCTGAAGCTGGGAACTGGGAGAGCCGGACTGCGGGGACGGGAGAGAGGAGAGAACAGCCCGAGGTGGATAGAAACACCACGGCCAGGAAGGGAGCCCCAGACCAGCCCCGAGCTGAGAGGGTCCACAGCTGAATTGCACAGTGAGGTTTGAGCCAAGAGCACTTGGGGGCTGACCTACGGGGAAGCCGTGTGTTGAAGGAGCAACTCTCCAGGACCTGAGGATCTAAGAGGGGCCTTTCAGGCTTGAAGAAGCAGCCAGGCTCAGAATTGGACCCACTCACAGCGGAATGATGCCACAGTCACTTTGAGTGAACCTGGTTATGCCCGGTGTTTGTCTCCAAGCAGAACAATGAAGCGACCTTTATCTGATTCAGAGAAAGCCAGGATCCCTCTGCTATTGATTGCTCAAATATATTCTGCCCCTTCAAGGACAGTCAGCGAAGGAGAAAGTCAAATACAAGACTTCCAAGAAGTTAAGGGGGAAATATTGATACTGCATCCCTTCCCCCTCAAATGATTGTTCAGCCAGTGGGGGACTGAGGCCGGGTGGGCAGTAGGGGGTCCCATGAACTAATCAAAAAAGGAAAGACAAAGAAATAGAGAGCAGAAGATTTCACATTGAAATAAAGAAATTCGTGTTGCCTTAAATATAATTTGTGTTAGTTACATTTCAATTCCTAATTTATACATAGCGGGGTTGATAAAGAATTACATTATAACAAAATTAGCCAGAATAATTAGCATAGTATATGTGCTACTGATTAAACACCCAGCAGATAGCTTGGTAATTAGGATCAGTGAGTGCCGTATTTTGAGGCTTTGTCATCTTATTATCTGCCTAACAAGTGCTTCCTTTTTAGCTCCCTTCTGATTTGAAGTTTGATAGCAATCTCTAATAATTCTCAGTTTATTTCTTTAAATTACCTTACCCAAATTCCGATCATTTTCCTGCGGTCACTACCCTCCCTCTCTTTGTATTGACACAAATGTGCCGGTGTCAGATTTCCTTCTAAACGTAAAGGCATCTGATGCTACAAGGCATTTGTGCTTGGAAATTCAGGTTCAAAATCTCTTTCAAAACCCATCATTCTTTGGCTGAAAGAAAGAACCAGAGGCCAACCACACGCTCCGCAAGTTAGTCAAACGTCTGAATACAGATCTATAGAGTTCATACCTCCTTTCTAGGCAGAGCCCCATTGCCAGCAATTCCAAGAATGTGTCCACCAGGGTCCAACAGCAGCCCCTCAAGTGGCCCTGGCTGCTTGCTCACTGATGACCCTAGCCCGTGATGCCACTGCCCCGTATTCGGGGAGTCTGGGGTCAGCTGCTGCCCTTGCAACACACAGTGAGATTTTGTCATGGAAGACAAGAGTTCAACTACCGAAGAACAGAAAGCTTGGGGGCTGACTCACATTCTTTTCACAGGCAGAGCTGTGTCTGCTGCATCTCTTTAGACTGAAACCAGAACGTGTCCATGGTTTTAAAGGCAGAGTGAACACACCTGCCTCAACCAGGAATACTTTTAGCTGCAAGTCACAGAAAACACATGAATAGTACTTAAGGAATAAAGACAAGAAGTCTGGCAGTTGACGACCTGGAGCTGGGGCAAAGGTTCAGAAATGTCATCAAGGAACCATCCGTCTCGTCCCCTCTTTCTGTCCCACTCACCTGAGTATGTCGAGCCTTCATTTCATGTCCATCACCTCATGGCTGTAAGTTGGCTGCCACAGCTCCACACATTATGTCCGTGTTCAAGGAAAGAAGAAAGGGAAAGGAAAAAAGTGCCAACCGCTACTTCCCCTTTCAATCAGGAGAGCAAAGAACTTCCCAGATGCACCAGAGCAGACCATGCCTGCCCTCACTGGCCAGAACGGGGTTGCAAGGGAGGCTAATTCTAGAGTGGCTAACAAGGAGACTAGGGCGGAAGTTACTGACTTAGCTAAACATGATTCATCACCAGGGACCAGGCACACGGTCACAACAAAGAAAACCCAGGGTCTCTTAGGTAGGAGGAAGGAGAACAAATATTAAGTAGTAACTTCAGGGCTGGCTCCTCAAATGCAGATGCAGACATGTCGGGAGAAGCATCAGTGTATGGAACAGAAGCTGCAAAATCATGCAGAGGAGCTGAGAGGAGAGGGGTGTATTATTCAGGGTTCTCCAGAGAAACAGAACCAAGAGGATGTGTGTGCATATATATATATATATTCTTAAAATAAAGGTATATATGATTTATTTTAAGAAATCAACTCACGCAATTGTCACAACCAGCAAGTCCAAAACCTGCATGTAGGCCAGCAGGCTGAAGACCCAGGAAGAATTGCAGTTCTAATTCAAAGGCCATCTGCTGGCAGTATTCCATCTTGCTTGGGGGACATCAGTCTTTGTTCTATGAAGGCCGTCAACTGATTGGATGAGGCCCACCCACATTATGGAGGGTCATCGCCTTTCCTCAAAGTCCACCAAATTAAACATCATCATCTTATTAAAAAAAAAAAAAAAAAAAGAACTTCACAGGAGCATCCAGTATATGTTTGACCAGGTATCCGGGCAGTGTGGCCCAGCCAGATTCACACATAAAATTAACCATCACACAGGGAGACAAGACAAAGTAAGAAAGGGAAGAGGTAGCAAGACTGGGACACAAGGTGAAGAGGGCTCTATAAAAGCTATGTGATATATATACATATATATGTATAACTGAATCACTTTGCTGTACACCAGAATATAACACAACACTATAAATCAACTATACTTCAATTCAAAACTTATTTTTAATTTTTCAAATTTTAAACTTTAAAAAAATAAATCTATGTGAGGAAAGAGGAGAGATGTCATTGAAGGGCACAAACTTGCAACCAGCAGGTAAATAAGTCCTGGAGATCTAATGCACAGTCTAGTGTCTATAGACAACAATATTGTATTATGAACATCAAACTTTCTAAGACATGAAGAAAACTTAATTATCCCCACCACAAAAAAAGAAGTCATAATCCTGCAACATGATAGAGGTGTTAGCTAACAATGGCAATCATGTTACAATATATAAATGCATCAAATCAACATGACGTACACCTCAAACTTACATGTATATGTTATATGTTCAATGTATTTCCATTTTAATATATCCAAAAATTAAGCTAAATGGCATAGCCTGGGCCCCTCAGGTCATTACAGCATACAGGCGCTGCTGGAGCAGCTGTGTTTTGTGCCCAGGTTCAGGTGGGGAGATACAGGACCACTAGAGACAGAGGTTATGGGAAAAAAGTCCACTACCCCGCAGGAATGCATAGAAACCAACATGAGTGCTTTGCACTTCCACGGGGCACGGAATTGGGTGCTTTAAGCCAAAGTTAGCAGCCTTAAGAAGTACAGAGGCTGCTGCTGATACTTCGGTTACTTTCTGGGTTCACTTATGTGATGTTTTTGTCTTCTCGAGACGAGCCAGTCCATCCTGAATTTGGAAACCAAAGATTTCCCTGCATTCTCAATTTCAAGGCATGTCCAATTTATAGTCAACCAGACTCTCTTTTTAGATGAAGTGAAGGAATACGTGGTGTAGAACGTTACAGTATGTTCCTTTCAACAGAAAAAAGTTGCAAGCCCAGGCTCGGGAAAAGGATTTTAAGGTTAGGACAGAGTCTCACTTTGATAAAAGAAGATGTTGATCGGCAGTACCGACAAGAGATTTTTTTTAAAAAACGCTGTCCCCTCGGCTTCTCCCACTCACAGACAGGTCTACTGCCCCCCTGTCTAGAATGATCCTTAAGTGAGGCCTTGGGGAGATTAATTCCCACCTCCCTCTGAGGAACGCGGTGGGGAGGACTGCTGGCGGGTGGCCGTTCCCAGGGCTGTAACCGGAGCCACGTTTCTTCTATTTATAGACATGCCCGCAGCCCTCTCTGCCCAGCTGCTGACTTTGGACTCAGTTGGGAAGCAGAGCAGTTTGGTCAACACACAAACGACATCACGATGTCCATCTCTGATTGCCTTCCCGATTACCCGGTCAAGTCGGATTTCGTAAATAGATTGAAGTCAGCCCTGGAAGCCAGGGATGAGGCGACAGTGAGGGATTTGATCTGTACTGAAGTTCGGCACGTGGACGCCGTGATAGAACTGGCCAACGACGACTGGATGAAGGACCCCTCGGCCCAGCTGCCCCCCGGGGTCCTCCTAGGTAACTGCGATGAATCCGCTGCTTCCCCATCGTGTGCACAGGGTTGGGGTGGGGAACATTCGGGGGTGGAAGGGCAAATGGTTGAAAAAGGCGAATGATACGTGCCCAGCTGTATGATTCTTATTTATATACATACGCACTGTGTGTATATATGTATACTGTATATATACATGTACCTAGTATATATCTGTATATATATACATAGTATATGTCATAGTATGTATATATCATAGTATACACATATTTACTGTATTTACTATACAGTACATAGTAAATATATATATACTATGTAAATATATACACAGTAAATATGTATATATGTACTATGATATATAGATCTATACTATGATCTACACTATGTGTCTATATATATACACATACACACACATATATATACACACAGTATGTTACATAGGCAACAACTAAAGTGCAATATACAAAAAATTTAAAAAGAGAAAAATTAAACCGTGGCACCGTCATCCCGACCCAGCACCTCTTTTCGTTTCTCCACTTTTCTCCAAGCTAGTCTATTTGCATGTGTAAATTTCCTCTCCTTATAACCGTGTGGTAGATAATAAGTTTGTGTTCTGTTCTGTTGAGTTAATACACCTAAAGTACTTTCCATATTGCTACATGTCTTCTTAATTTCAATCACCTATTGAGGTGATTAATGACAAAATACTTAAACCAAACGCCTGCAAGAGGGAGCTGTGTGTTTACATTTTTACTACTATCAGTAATGCTATAATTAGTGTCTATATTAGCATTCATATGCTTTTTTCTTATTCAGGGTTCTGTCCTTAGGATAAATTCTTAGGAGCTGTATTACTGGGACAAGGATAACAAATGTTCCAAATTGTTTTCTGAAATGATTTCTATTCCTCCTGATAGCGAGTGTGTGTCACATCACACCCTGAACATTATGGGCGGTTAATATTCATATTTAAATCTCCAATTTAGTAAGTGCACCCTGGTCATTCTCCACTGCCTGCTCGTCCATCCTTTTATGTTTGTTTTTTAACATCTTTATTGGAATATAATTGCTTTACAATGTTGTGTTAGTTTCTGCTGTATAACAAGGTGAATCAGCTATATGTATACACATATCCCCCTATTCCCTTCCCTCTTGTGTCTCCCTCCCACCCTCCCTATCCCACCCCTCTAGGTGGTCACAAAGCACCGAGCTGATCTCCCTGTGCTATGCAGCTGCTTCCCACTAGCTATCTATTCTACATTTGGTAGTGTATATATGTCCATGCCACTCTCTCACTTTGCCCCAGCTTCCCCTTCCCCTCAACCTTTCTTTACTGCTCAGAACCAAGCCTTATCTGTAGGGTTTGGGTTTTCTTTGTAGACCTTTTTACATGTGGGCCCTTGTCTAGTCAGGTCCTTGGGCAATATCTCCTCATTTCTTTATACCTTTTTGGTCATTTTGTAGGTCTCCTTCACATAACATGTGTATAATCCCGTTGTCATATTTGCTGAAAATGATATCCCTGACCACAGCTTAACTGTTCACTGCATCGTGCTAATTCTAGCTTGTCAGATGTGCCCTCCACAACGTTAGTCTTGACTCCTAAGGAATGTTCAGGGCTCCCCTCCCCCCACTAGACAGACTCCTTCCCAACACATGTGAGTGCATGCACACACGCGTACCACTGCACACACAAGGCACAAACACACACGTGCACAAACACATGCTTACACATCCAGGAAGGACACCAAAAGGGAACGTGCCTGGGACGTTGGTGCTGGCGAGTGGAGCTTTAATGTGATGAAGGGACCGATCAGAGACTGGAACTTCTATGGGGGTGACCATCCCTCTATTCCCCTGTGATGTGGGTGCACCCCCGGTGCTGTCTCTCACTGGTGGTGTAAACAAGCTGCCGAAGGCTTTAGGGAGAAACCGGCTCCTGCTTCTTCTTTTCCTTGGTTTTCCTAATATCTGGGGCGTCGATCAGGGTGAGGCCCCAGGAGGCATGAGCTCAGAGAGCACCACGCCTCTCTTCAGACCTTAGCTCTGCCTGCATGGGCAGGGGTCCTCACCGAGACAGCATCTGGTACACGCAACAATCCAGGAGCCTGCCCTGGGGTGTGGAGGGGACTTTGAAATCCTAAACTGCGCTTTGGCCAGGAGTGTTGAGCTCTACATTTTGCATGTGCACTCCAGACCCACCCTGCCCCCTGCCCAGTGCCTGCCCATGAGGCGCTCTTACGAGACACATCATCCTGGCCCCCACTGGGTGTAGCTAACGCAAGGTGCTGCGAGGAGCGGGGAGGGGAAGGTATTTGCTCGGGGGACCCCTCCCTGCCAGATCATCGCTGCGATTTGGCTTCACCATTGGGCTGAAGGCTCAGCTCCTGCGTGGCACCTCCTACCTCGCTCCTTGCCCCTTCAGACACAGGGAGGGGGCTCCCACGGTGGCCCTGGGGACCCCAGCTGGCTTCCCTGGCCCTGCCCGCCTTTGCTACGCCCTGGAGTTGCGCCGTCTGCTTTCTGCTGGGATTCTGACTAGAGCAAGTGCCCACTCATCACAGCCCCTTTTACAAGCCCATCCCAGCAGGTTGGGGATTTGTGTATTTGGAGCCCCTGAGTTAAAATATCATTTCTTGTCCTTTAACAACAGCCTTAATCTGTTCTTTAGATTCATTTATTAAATAGCATAAGTGTTTTCACAGTAGGACACGTCATCAGTGCTACACATTAATATAAATTACAGGTAACATCTTACTATTTTAAATGAACTACATGAAAAGCTAATGATGTGATAATATTTTTCTTTCAGTATTAATAACATATTTTTTATTAATCCAAGATAAAAATCTAGTCTTTCCAACAAAAACTAAAATAAAATATCATTTCTTTTCACATTACTAATTGCCCTGCACCGTCTTTACTGTCCCCACCACTTTACTAAACACTTGAAACCAATGAAATCTGTGTTAAGAGTGTCCCGTTCCCTCCCACGAAGAACCTGTATGTTCTAAATCATATCGTATCTACTTCTCCCTGCCGAACGGCGCAATTCAGGACGAGAACAGGTCGATGCTGCTGACATCTTGTCAGGACTTGGGCTTGTTCTGGGTTGTTTTTGTTTCGGGATGATGGTAACTGAATGATTAAGCCTGTGACCTCAGGACACATACTGTTGCCAATGATTTTATTGTGGGGGAAGCAGGCTGGGATTGAAACCGGGGTAGAGATGCAGCACGCTCACACCTGCACTGGGGGGCCGCCTCTCTGGCTAACATGTGAGAGTAGGATTTGAAGGAAACAAGAAAGGTTAGGAAACAAGATCTAGTTAGGAGGTGGTTGAAGGCAGTCACCCAGGTGAGAGACGACAGGGTCTAAACCAAGAGAGTGGGGTACACACAGAGATAAAGGCGAGAAATGACAAAGCTGAGAAATGATGGGAAGGGGTTGGGGGTGAGTAGAGGATAGTGCCACCGATCCAGACAGAAATCAGGGGGCTCTGTGACTGTGACAAAGTTTGAGCCTTTGCTGTGAGCCTGGCAGTAACGAGGGGAGAATAGAAACAGGAATAACACACAGGACCGCCTCCCAGGAGTTCAGAATCCAGCCTGTGTCATCACAGGTAGGCTATCAGGTGCCTCAAATAGCCTTGGAGTGAGACGCTCCAGAGGGAAGCTTGGGCTCTGCCACCAACGAGCTGTGTGACCTCAGGGAAGTCACTTTCCCTCTCTGAGCCAGTGCCTTTACTTATTAACTAGTTCATGAGATTCCATTAGTGATTCCCAAGCAGAGGTCCCTGAGCAAAGCTCCACGGGGGAGGTCCCCGGAGAACCACGCTGTCAGAGAATACGCAAGGGCAGGTTAAAGGCTGGCTGTGGCTTCACCACCACCAGGGGGATGGGTGGTTTGCAGATGCGCCTTGGGCAACACTGGCTCAGATCACTGTTGAGGCCCCTTCCATCTCCAGGCTTCTCTGAGGCCGTGATCCCAAAGTCTCCCTGTCTCAGCCCAAAATGGAGCGAGGCCTCCTTCTTCCTGGGTATGGGAGTGAACGGGCTCGTTCTCGGGAGGTAATTGTGAGTCACGGGGGAACAGCCCTGAGAGAAGCAAGAGCTGTTTGCATTCAGACATACACGTGGGGTCTTTAGAATGTGTGAAGAGGGGTCAGAACTTGTAGCAGCACCTTGAAGGGCAGCCCACATTGGGAAGGGATACTGGAATTTCAGTCCTCCTGAGGAGGAAGGTGAAGATGAAAGGATGATGATGACCAAGAAGACAGGGCCGGTCCCGGCGAGGGGCAGGGGCTGCAGGTGCCCACCCCGGCCAGGAGAAGGCAGGGCCGAAGTTCAGGCTGAAAAGGCTTTTCGGGGAAAGGGGAGGAAAAGTTGTCCATCCCAAGGACAACGCTTGTTCAAAGAACTCTGAGTATTGTTCACAAGATGACAATTTGCAAAAATAAGAAGAAGAAAAGTGGGCTTCCCTGGTGGCGCAGTGGTCGAGAGTCCACCTGCCAATGCAGGGGACACGGGTTCGTGCCCCGGTCCGGGAAGATCCCACATGCCGCGGAGCGGCTGGGCCCGTGAGCCATGGCCGCTGAGCCTGCGCGTCCGGAGCCTGTGCTCCGCAACGGGAGAGGCCACAACAGTGAGGGGCCCTCGTACCGCAAAAAAAAAAAAAGAAGTAACAATTCTTTCTGCTTGTCAACATAAATATACAAGGACCTTGCTTCTCTCAGTGAGATCTCCATGCTTGTGTGTGAGCTTATTACTCCCACCAAATAGAGCAGAAAAAATAATTATTATTTATTTATCTGCAGCCATGTCACATCACAATAAAAGCATAGGGAAAAGAGGTACCAGCCAAAAAAATGGCAGGAACGACTTGTTCTGGAGAACCCCTCAGGTATACATGGGTCCCCTTAAGGAGGGCAGAGGGCAAAGGAACTTAAAAATTCAGCCCCAGCAGGTAGTGCGTCAAAGTACGGAATGTACCCTCCCTGCCTGGCCACGAGGCAGAAGAATGGTCCTCAATCAGGATTCCCCTAAAGACGCAACTCACCTGTGCCCTTGTGAAGCCACCTGCTCTCCTGCAAAGATGTACTTCGGATGCCCTGTGGGATGCTGGGAAGGGCATGGAGGTCTCTAACAGATGATCAGCCCTCTCCCTGCTAGTCAGACTGAGACTGGCCCGCTGTGAGGGACCCGGGAAGGAGTCCTGGGACTGGGGCACAGCAATCTCTCTCATTCTCTCCTTGTGTGTGTGTGTGTGTGTGTGTGTGTGTGTGTGTGTGTGTGTGTGTGTGTGTGTGTGTAATGAGAGGAACAGAGCTGAGGCCCCAGCTCATCCACAATCTGCTCCCCCATCTTTCCCACCTACCCCCTCCCAACAAGACCCTTCCTGCCAGGACGACACCCAAATCCCAGGGCTTGTCAGGACCTCCCCTGCCTCCTCGGTTCACCTAGGCCATGCCCTCCTTCCAGACCCCACACACGAGGGCCTCCCTGCACACCCGACCCACAGACCCACCACTTCCCTCCACAAGAGCACAAAGCCCTCAGTCTCCATCAGTTTCCGAAACACACAGCCTCGCTGGGCTAATTTTTTTTATTCTTTTTTTTTTTTTTTTGCGGTACGCGGGCCTCTCACTGTTGTGGCCTCTCCCGTTGCGGAGCACAGGCTCCGGACACGCAGGCTCAGCGGCCATGGCTCACGGGCCCAGCCGCTCCGCGGCATGTGGGATCTTCCCGGACCGGGGCACGAACCCGTGTCCCCTGCATTGGCAGGCGGACTCCCAACCACTGTGCCACCAGGGAAGCCCCCTCGCTGGGCTAATTTTTATACCCACTGAATATTTCATTCTCAAATATGGCCTCGTCGAGGGCAAGACCCTTGCCTGGTATCCGGAGCCTGGCTCAGGGTCTTAGCCCTGATAAGTGTTCAAACTCTGGGTACCCTGGCTGCATGGGTTGGCCAAGCTCTTTTGCTAACGTTCACCCGGGTGGACACAGACTGCGTTTCCACAGACATGACTGGGATGAGTCTTTCTGCAAAGAAAGATTCGATTCTACTTTCTGCTAAAGGCAAGTCTCTACTGTTGAATATTAGCAACAACGGCATTACTCGTCCTCGCCCCTTTGCAGTGCCTATCAGCTCACTAACCAGCGAGCACACAGCAAGGGAGAAAGGGTGGCGGGGGAGGGGTGGCGAGACCCCGCTTGCCCCCCAAATGCATCAACTGTACAATTTGGTAACTGGCGTAATCAAACTACTTAAGAAACAACTGATTACTAATTGCTATTATTAAGGATGTCAGCATTCCATGATTTTGCTGCTGATATCTTATGTACAAGTCAAGATGCTACTTGAATTCTTGATTGAAATAGAAAACTAGAGGCATTATGGTGTGTTTGGGGTAATGGTATTTAAGCATCTGGAGGCAAGTTAAAGAAATACTAATTGGGTTTTTATTAAGAGATCTCACCCAGCAGCAAGTATAGGTGGGGAACGAGGGTGGGTGAACGTGGGATGGACATAGACCCAGTGGGTCCGTTGGCAGGATTTAACTGTTCATTCAACCAACTTGACGCTGAGCACACTGTGCCATCCGAGGTACACCTACTCCCTTTGTCCCTGTGTGTGGAGGGGAGCATCGCCCACGGAAAACCCAACAGCTGAACGTCAGTTAAGTAAGCACAACCCTGCCTTGGAGGACTCACATTTGAACCAATGACAAGTGTGTGTACGTTGCTGGTGTCATGGATACAGCAAGAGATTAATGGTGAGGTGACCCTGGCTCTCCCACGGACTGAGTGGTCTTGAACCTTGAACCTGTGTGGTCAGTCCATCTCTCTGAACCCTAATTTCCTCATTTAAAAATATGGGATCAGTGGGGTCACCTCTCAGGGTGTTTCCAAAAGGGACAAACTAGGGTTCTAAGAACAACGACTTGTATTTATGGAGATCAACAAAACCCCGTTGCCTTCACAACACCTTCAGGTGTCGTGCACCCTGGCAGAGGCCTGTGTAGACTGGGCCCCAACTTCAAAGGAACGGCTGGCTCCAGGCCAGATGGGCAGGGAAGGTATCGCCTGGTGGGAGGCTGGTTTACGAGCTCGAATCACCGAAGACCAGCAGCCTTGCACAGGGCCAGTCTTGTTCTTGTTGTTAGGAGACTAAGTCCGCAGACCAGAGCTTGTTAGCACTGGAGCCAACCGCAAGTGGGGGCAAAGATGGAGGAATCACATGCAGTGAGCACTTCTCTTAGGTATGCGTTTTCCAAGGACTATTATCTTTCCCACTTTCCCAGCTGAGAAAAATGAGGCTCAGAGAGGGTGAGTTCCACACCTCAGATGCCACAGCAGGAGGAGGTGGAAATCCAGAGCTCTTCCTGGCACTCCTTAATGCCTGTAATTGTCCTGTGGCTGCATTATACAGATGGGGACACCAAGGCTCACATGTGTTCCCTTACTGGGCAACAGCCAGGTAGGAACAGCACACAAACCGGGTATGTTTTCTGAGTTGTAGTCAAGGGTTCTTGACACATACCCACCCAGAGATGTGTGGTAGGAAGATCCATGAAAAACGTCCCCACTGAGGCTGTGACAACCGTTCGACTTTACGTCAGACACACACACACACACACACACACACACACACACACACATGCACACAACATCAATAGCATGGAGTCCATCGCTTCAAATCATTCAAATAAGAGTATTAAGAAAAAACATGGATGAATGAACGGGGCGCTCAGCTGCAGAATAAAAACAAAAATGGGAAGCAGGAGGTCAGTGATGACAGGGAAGGATGGAGAGGCAAGAGCTCTGCCGTCTCGGCTGCAGCCCTGATCAGAGCGTGTGGGGGCAGGGAGACCCTGCTCGAAGCAAAATGAAATTAAACCTTTCTAAGTACTTATAAATCAGCACCTAATGACACCATCCCACCACCAGCCGGAGCATTGCTCTTATTACTTTGATTCACAAGCCAGGAAAAGATCCGGAATTATGCACAAATTATTGTCCCATCTTCTTAATTAACGCTGATTGCAAAATTCTTGCTAAAGTCCTTGCTAACAGACTCAATTATGCGCTGCCTGAATTGATTCACCCAGATCAAGTGGAGTTTATTAGAAATACACTTTCCTACAATAACATCAGATTATCTTTGAATATAGTTAAATTATTTAGGAATAAAATGGCTCCAGCAGCATCCCTTGTTTTAGCTTCAGAAAAAGTATCTCCCACCACCTAGAATGAAGATATTCCTTTGCTTTCTGCCAGACACACACCCTAGGCTCTATTTTCCCAGGAGCAGGTTGAATTGCTGTGGTGAGATGAGATATATGCCTTTGAGCTAATGGTCCAGCTTCAAAGCATATAGGCAGGAAGAAATATCCGACAGGGTCAAGTCTCAGCTCCCGCCAGTATGAACCGTCACTGCCTGTGGAACACAGTGAAATTGCAATTAGGCTAAATCAGGATATTTTCAGAATCAAAATTGAGAAACAGGCTAATAAAGACATAATGTATGCTGATGACACACTTCTATTAGCATCACTCCCCAGCACACTGGAGAGTTTCGAAAGAACAAAAAGAAACGAGGATAAGTGGGAAGAGGCTTTTCTACCTTTTTCCAGGATGATGGTGGTTCCTGCAATGGTGCACTCTGCTGAGGATAAACATTCCAAAGAAACGAACTGGAAATGGCAAATGCACTACCTATAGCCTGGTACCAAATTCAACAGCTGGATATTGAACAGGATCTGGGCTTGTCCTAATCACCACATCCTGGCACATAGTAGGTGTGTAATAAATATTAACAGACCAAAAAACATATGGAGGACACAAAATCTCCTGGGTTGGCCCTGGAAAGATGAACGTGTTCTTGACAGGCTGGGATGGAAAGGAAGTTATTCCAAACTGAGGGAGCAAAGGGAGCAGATGTGGAGCACACAGTCTGCACTCAGGGAAGTAGGAGCTGGCTGGAAATAGGGTGTGTTAGTCAGGGGATAGGGAGGAATATCTGGGCAAGCACTTTGAGACTGCATTGTATTGTGTGAGGCCACAAATCCTAGACATAGGCATTTACACTTAAATGCAAAGGCAGTGAGAAGCCACTCAACAATGGAATGAGATCATCTAATTTGGAAAAAAATGAAAAACTCCTACATATGTAGGAAGGATAGAGGTGGAGAGACTGGTGCCGGGAGTCATGGCTAGCTGCACACACCCACTCCCCCTCCTCCTTTACCAATAAAGTCCCTATGACAACACCATGTGCTGTCATAAGGTGGAGAAAAAACAACATTTCCCCACCTCCCCTGAAGCCAGGGCTGGCCTTGTTCAAGTCAATAATGGACTGAACAGCAGATCAAAGATGACGGGAGAAACAGTCAGTGAATTTGAAAACAGATCAATAGAGAGTATCCAGTCTGAAGAACAGAAAGTAAAACGATTGAAAATAAAATGAACAGGGACTGTGGGACAATATAGAAGGTCTGACACATTCAACCAAAGTCCAAGAAAGAGGATGGAGCAGAAAAAATATTTAAAGAAATAATTACCAAACATTTCCCAAATTGGATGGAAGATATAAACTTACAGATTCAAGAAGTTTAGCAAACCCAAAGCAGGATAGGCATCACAGGAGACAAATGTGTGCCTGGTATCTGGATGCTCTGTTGGCTGCTGTTCAGTCAAACTTGCCTTGAAAATAAAGAGCACATTTCATTGCAGTGAAGGGAGGGAAAAAGGTATGCAGAGAAAAAGACGCAATAACAGCTTCTTATTTGGGAGTGCATGTAACTCTCCTTTTCACAAGCCTGCAGTCGTTCCCTACTGCCTACGGCAAAGGTCGGCAAACTATGACCCTAGGGCCGTCTACCTGTTTTTATAAATAAAGTTTTACTGGAACATGGCCCTGCTCATTCATTTACACAGTGTCCATAGCTGCTGTCATACTACAGTGGCAGAGCTGAGTAGTTGCCACAAAGACCATATAACATACAAAACCTAAAATATCTATCTGGCACTTTACAAAAAGGCTTGGCAACCCCTGTCCAACAATGTACAGTTGCAATTTTATAGCAGGCGTCCAAGAGTCCAAAAGATGTGCTGTGAACTAACCAACCCCACCATCTCTCCCACATCCTTCACCCACCCTGTACTCCTGGGACTCTGATCAATAAAGACACTACTCATAGCTCAGTGGGGAGTAGGGGTTGCTCTGCAAAGTGTTTGCCATGAAAATTGACAGTGAACATTTAGAAACGTTGACAGCAATTTGACAATTAATATAACACCCACGTGTGTGATTACTGGACTTGTAATTATGCCCTTTTTCCATTTTATTCTTTCTTGTAATTAATTTTAATTGTATTTTGAAAGAGAATCACTCTGTGACAAACTGGGACCAAAAAAAAAAAAAAAATCCTTGGTCCTTCACCTGACGTGGTTGAGAAACCCTGGTCCGAACCAGGCCTCAGTGCCACCCCCAGGCCCTCTCTCCCCTCTTGGCCTTGGGGCAGGCCATCTCTGATCTCCTGTCTTCACGTGCTCTGACAACATGCCCACCCGTCCTTCCAGGTGGCCCAGGGGTTCACAGTTGGGTGCCGTTTGCCTTGCAGAGTATTTGCTGGGGATCCACACCTTCGAGGGGGAGGGGAGAAAGAGGGATTGGCCGGTGACCCAGGCCCTGCCATGCCTCGGCCAGCCCCAAGGGGAGCTTTGGAGCTGATCCACGTATCACGGTTTTCCCACATGGGGTCACAGTGGCAGGACCTGTCTACCGGTACCCATCAGTCACTGGATCTGCCACGTCGAGAAGCATATTCTGGAGTGAGACGCCTCTCTACCCAGAAGGAGCACACAGCCGGGGCAACAAGTCCTCCCTAACAGTGGGGTCTGGGCAGCACACCTCTGTGTCCACCAAAGGTCTTGGCCCTGCCGTGCACCTTGGCTCTGATCCCTCAGACCTACTCTCTGCGGCTTGCATCTTCCCCAGATCCCCGCTCTGCTCTCCCAAGCACCCACCTTCCAGACTGCACCCTGGGCCCCACCAACACAGCCCTGAGGCCAGGGACACCTGTCTGCCTCTTGCTCAGCCCACAATAAAGGGACACTCATCCCCCACCACAGGCCAAGAGGAGGAGACAGACACCCTCAGGGGTCGTGAGCCATCTTTTCCTTCAGTTCCCTCTGTGCTTAGCTCAGATGCCACCTTCGGAGAAAGCCTGTCCTACCCCTACTTCCTGTCACTCTGATACCTTACCTGATGCATTCTCATCTTCACACCTGTACCCCTATCGATCAGTGATCTCACTCCACTTGTCAGCTAACAGCCGCCTTGTCTGTCTCTCCCACAAAGTGTAACCCTCCTCAAAGGCAAGGATTTCTACTCTGAATCTCCACAGGTCTCTAGTACCTGAAAAAGGCCCCTTATGTGTACACTCACTACAGAATAATTCCAAATGGTATAGAAATGAACCCTTCCACCTGCAAACTCTGAAAATACCAGTTTCACTAAACACTTCCAAAACTTGATTTTTTAAAAACCTTTCACAACTGGATAGGCAAAAAAGATGTTTTCTTTTAACTTGTGTTTCTAATTAGTAAAAATGGACATTGTGTATATGTTTAGTGGTCATTTCTATTTCTTATCATGCTCTTTTCCTATTTTTCTGTTGGAAATTCAAAGTTCGCATTCTTTGCAAACCGAAACATAAGGACAATGAACTTTAAGTGCATCAGACACCACTGGGCTCGCTTTGGTCTGTGCACACTTGCAAAGTAACCAAAGGACTCCACTAGAAGCAACCCCCCTCCTCAACTACAGGACCAGTAAACTTCTCATTTCTCGAAGGGAAGTAAAGGATGATAGGGCATAACCGTCGGACCGAACCAACTTCAGGAGAGAAGTATTTTGCTCCCCGTGTGAGATTCATAAAAAACAATCAGTCTGAACAAGCAATTTGTCTCAAGAGGCAGGAGCTGCAATTTTATCATGTAATTAAATCCCCATGACAGTTGTAAAGAAACTTCGTCACCTTTATCAGGGAGAACTTCAATGAGATGCTTTCCAGCTCCATCACCAGAGTCCATAAGTGTCCTTCCAGGGCTGTTTACTCGTGGCTGTGCCTGCCGAGGTCCGGGCTGCCCCACCTCCCGCTCAGCCACAGAGGTGGGCAGTGCTCAAGGGCACCTTTGCTTCTGAGCTCCCGGAAGAGCCCTCCTGGGCCCTGCTGAAAGCAGCACTTGACCTTTGGATGAGATGGCATTCATGATGAGAAGTGACCACGCTGCTTTGCAGGAGCTGCACCAGGCTGGGTAGCGCTGTCGGGAAAATAAGTGAGCGAGGTGCCGTCCCCCGGTATCGTACTCTTCCACGTGACGGGAATGAGATTTCTCAATAATGTGAAATGAGTACAGACAACTTAATTCATTATTAACAGATACACTTGATCTGAGGAAGTAAAATGTTTTAATGTTTTGTTAAATGAGGTGTGCTGTGCTAACATTGTTATTTGGAGAGAAGGTTAGGATACGTTAATATTTTTGGATGTGAATGTCTGTGTGACTAACTCTGGTGAATGGGTGGGTGGGTGTGTCCTGGGCTCTTAAAAGCAGAGCCTTACATGCCGGCTCAGCTTATTATTTTTAAAAAATGTTTTAATATTTTTGGGTGAATTGCTTCTTTCACTTACATAGTATTTTCTCTTTTTTATTGAAGTATAGTTGATTTACAATGTTGTGTTAGTTTCAGGTGTACAGCACAGTGATTCAGTTATACATGTATATATATATATTCTTTTTCAGATTCTTTTCCCATATAGGTTGTTACAAAATACTGAGTATACATAGTTCCCTGTGCTATACAGTAGGTCCTTATTGTTTATCAATTTTATATATAGTAGTGTGTATATGTTAAGGTTAAATCCCTCATTTAGCCCTCACCCCACCTTTCCCCTTTGGTAACCGTAAGTTTGAAAAAATGTTGTAATTTTAAAAAGCTAAGGGAGTAGGGATGAAGGAGGAGTGGGCTTTAGAAATTAAATAAGGAGAGTGAGGGTCAAAAAAGGTGTGAAAGTAAATCCACGGTAAGACCTGGGGCCAGTGCCAGGCGGTAGGAACATTGAATTTAGTCTGTCGGATTTAGTCCATGGCCATTTACAGAAACAATTTGGGTAGGAAGCAGAATATTGATCAGGATAACAGGATGCATTCGTTTGTTTGAGAAAGTAATCAGAATCTCATTATGTCCCCAACGGGAATGACTTCCTGGCCTAGTGTTCCCATTTACTTGGACGCTTGACCCCAGAAGGAAGCTAGATATTTGCCCAATGGCCTAGGAAAGATTCCACACAGTTGCCCTTTCCCAAGAGCACAAGGAAACTCTACCTCGTGGCCCAAACACACGGGCAGTCACGGCCCTGGAGAACCAGCCTGACCCTGTAACAAACACACCAGCCCCACATTTCAGGCTCTGCTGGGTTGTTCCACAGAACATCACCAGAGCTCATCCCCAGACGCTTCTGAGGAAAAGGAAATCATTCATCAATTCAGTGGCAAGATGCAAAGATCCTGATATCGCGTGAAAATAATAATTACCATTTGAACGCTACCATTTTTATCTCATTATCATTTTAAGGTGGATTTTTTTTTTTTGTCTCATTTGATGGAGAAGCAAAAATTTCCTCTTGTTAGCTACCAACGCTACAAGACTTGGTATGGAGAACCAGTTTTTGTGTCTCCCATGGGCAAAACATTATGCTTATAAGTCCCCAAAATATTGTTTACAGAAGTATATTCAGGACTTGAGGACACAGGAAGGGGGAAGGGTAAGCTGAGACGAAGTGAGAGAGTGGCATGGACATATATACACTACCAAACGTAAAATAGATAGCTAGGGGGAAGCAGCCGCATAGCACAGGGAGATCAGCTCAGTGCTTTGTGACCACCTAGAGGGGTGGGATAGGGAGGGTGGGAGGGAGACACAAGAGGGAGGGGATATGGGGATATATGTATATGTATAGCTGATTCACTTTGTTATACAGCAGCAACTAACACACCATTGTAAAGAAATTATACTCCAATAAAGACGTTAAAAAAAAAAAAAGGATATTCACATCCAGTGGACTACCTGGCAAGCTAGCTAGAGAGATTTAGTCTGTTCATTGAATCATCCAGATAAAAGTTGGGTATCCTCTTGCATTTTTGTCTTCTCCTAAGTTCACTCCACACTCTGCAATAAAAGGCCTCAGCAATTAAATTTCTTTACAAATGAGTTTCCTCCATCGAATAGGTACCATCAGAAACTTCATCCGAAACGCTAAAAGTATTCAACATATTGATGTGGAGAAAATTGTATTCATCAGAACCCCTCTCTTTCACGAAGGGCACTGTATTTGTTCTTGACCAGCTCTGTGAAGCTGAAACTAGCAAGGCCTGAGAATGTGTGGAACCACACTGAAAGGGAGATCAGGGAGGAAGATTGCAGTGTTTGCGCCAGAGAGCAGGGAAGCAGAGATGGAGGAGACTCGTGGGACAAGCCTGTACAAACCGTGATAGACCCCTTCACATCCTCAGTATAGTTACCAAACTCGCTAAGTAATATTGTTGGTTGGCTAACTTGAAAGCAAACAAACCAACCAGAAAAAAAATTCAGTGAGCTAACTTTGTGCCACAGGCAGGACAGAGCACACACATTCGAGCAGACACAGAAGTGGGGAAACACGAGGAGGCAAAGCACAGGGGTGTTCAGGGTTCTAGGGAGGACTCTGGGTTGCACAAAACCAAGGGTCCCAGTGAGTAAGGGAACTCAAACGGACACAAGTTACTCTATACAGGCATGCTTTGAGGGTTTTAAAATAAAGTCAAATAATTTGCTGCACTTAGGCCACCTAAAGTTAGGTATAAACGTCACCACATCCATAGCATGGCTACCTCTGAGCTTAAAAACAAGAAAGAGAAAACTCGGGGCTTTCCTGGTGGCGCAGTGGTTGGGAGTCCGCCTGTCAATGCAGGGGACACAGGTTCGATCCCTGGTCCGGGAAGATCCCACGTGCCTCAGAGCAACGAAGCCTGTGCACCACAACTACTGAGCCTGCGCTCTAGAGCTCTCGAGCCACAACTACTGAGCCCACGCGCCTAGAGCCCGCACTCCGCAACAAGAGAAGCCACCACAATGAGAAGCCTGTGCACCACAACGAATAGTAGACCCCTCTTGCCGCAACTAGAGAAAGGCCCGCATGCAGCAACAAAGACCCAGCGCTGCCATAAATAAATAAATAGATAAATAAATAAATAAAATTTTTAAAAAAGAAAGAGAAACCTCTAGTGCCAGAAACGAGGGGACCCCCGGCAGTGAGTGGCAATTTCAACCAAGTGATTCACAAGGACAACAGGATCCTATGGACCTGGGATGTTGGTTTCACCCACCAATTTGATACCCACTCGTCCACATGTTTACTCACATCATCAGGAAGCAAATTATACAGTATCAGGCTGGAAACAGATTCTGGTCTTCCCTTGTGAGCAATGGTTCTCAACCTTGGCTGTATGTTAGAAGCACCTGGAAAGCTTCTAACCATCCTGTTGCCCACGCTGCCTGCTCCAGCCCATTACATCAGAATCTCTCAGGCTGGGATCCAGGCATCAATGTTTTTAAAGCTCCTCAGTGATTCCACTCTACAGCTGCTGCTTTTTAGGCACCATGTATATTATTTCTCCAGTTCAAGTTTTTTAGCAATATTTTCCTAAACAAAGACCCATATTTTTCCACCTTCTGTAAAAGGTCTTCAACCTTCGATTACAGGTTGAAATATTCATACCTATGCCTACATCTCCTTGCATATTAATGAGATAACCATGACACAAAAGAAAATTCTTTGAGTCCACCCTCACTTCTTCCTAGTGGCCCACAGAGCTCCAAGTACCCCTACTTCCTTTTCTAAATACTCCCAACCAATCCTTTTCATGATCCATTTAGGGATCTTGCCCAGAACTGATGTCAATTCAGACTTGAAGAATCAAGTTCTTTTCCTATTTGAAAACGAAAACTCTAGTCTTCTGGTCCTTCTTCTGTTTTATCTCAGTTTCTCAAAGATTTTGACAATTGCGGAGAAACTTCGTACACAAATTCACCCTTGGAAGAAACTGAGTTTTCGTATGGACTGAAGTAGGCAGAGAAGATAAGACTTGAGTTACATCTTGAAGGCTATGCATTGCCTTTTAAACAAGCTGAGAAGGATGAGGATGATAAAAATGAGATACAAATGGCTTGGTCCAAGCAAGGTTTTGATGGGCAGAATTAGTGTGCAGCAGGAAAGGAGGAGCCCAACCAAGAGAGCTGGGTGAGGAAACAGTGTTACTCACATAACTAAAGGACATCATTCAGCTGGTGGGAAGGAAGATAAAGAACTCCTGTGTGTTGGGGTCCGATGGTCACTGCTTTTTTCCATGTGATCTTTTTTATTGAGTTATGATTAACACACAATATTACATTAGTTTCAGGTGTATAACATAGTGATTCGGTATCTTTATACATTATGAAATGTTCACCACAATAAGACCAGTTACCATGTGTCACTATAAAAAGTTGTTACAATATTATTGACTATATTCCCTGTTGTATTATTACATTCCCTTGACTTATTTATCTTGTAGCTGGAAGTTTGTACCTCTTAGTCTCCCTTAGCTATTATACCTGTCCCCTCCCCCCCTCTCCCCTTTGGCAACCACCAGCTTATTCTCTGTATCTACGAGTCTGTTTCTGTTTTGTTTTGTTTTGTTTTGTTTTTGGATTCTACATGTAAGTGAGATATTACAATATGTGTCTTTCTAACTTATCTCACTTAGCATAATAGCCTCCAGGCCATCCAAGTTGCCACAAAGAGCAAGATTTCATTCTTTTTACGGCTGACTAATATTCCATTGTATACACATACCACATCTTCTTTATCCAGTCATCTCTGGATGAACACTTAAGTTCCTTCCATATCTTGACTGTTGCAAATAGTGCAGCAACGAACATAGAGGTACACATATCTTTTCTAATTAATGTGTTTTTTTTCCTTCAGATAAATACCTAGAAGTGGAATTGCTGGATCATATGGTAGTTCTATTTTTAGCTCCATACAGTTTTCCATAGTGGCTGCACCAGTTTACATTCCTACCAACAGTGCACAAGGGTTCCCTTTTCTCCATGTACTCATTAACATTTGTTATTTGTGATCTTTTTTGGTGATAGCCATTCTGACAAGTGTGAGGTGGTATCTCGTGGTGGTTTTGATTTGAATTTCCCTGATGATTAATGATGTTGAGCATCTTTTCATGTGTCTGTTGGCCATCAGTATGTCTTCTTTGGAAAAATGCCTGTTCAGGTCCCCTGCCCATATTTTAATTGGATTGTTTGTTTTCTTGATATTGAGTTGTATGCATTTTTAATATATTTTGGATGTTAACTTCTTGCCAGACATATCATTGGCAAATATCTTCTTCCATTTAGTAGGTTGCCTTTTTGTTTTGTTGATGGTTTTCTTCACTGTGCAAAAGTTTTGTAGTTTGAATTGGTCCCATTTGTTTGTTTTTGCTTTTGTTACCCTTGCCTTAGGAGACATATCCAAAAAACATATTGCTAAGACTGATGTCAAAGAGGTTACTGCCTATGTTTTCTTTTAGAAGTTTTATGGCTTCAAGTCATATTTAAGTCTTTAATCAATTTTGAGTTTATTTTTGTGTATGGTGTAAGAGAGTGGTCCAGTTTCATTCTTCTCCATGTAGCTGTCCAGTTTTCCCAACATCATTTATTGAAGAGACGTTTCTCCATCATATATTCTTGCATCCCTTGTTGTAGATTCATTGACCATATGTGTTTATTTCTGGGGTCTCTATTCTGTTCCACTGATCTATTTGTCTATTTTTGTGCCAGTACCATACTGTTTTAATTACTATAGTTTTGTAGTATAGCTTCAAGTCTGAGAGTGTGATATCTCCAGCTTTGTTCTTCTTCCTCAAGATTGCTTTGGCTGTTTGAGATCTTTTGTGGTTCCATACAAATATTAAGATTATTTTTTCTAGTTCTGTGGAAAATGCCATTGGTATTTTCATGTGGTTTGCATTGAATCTATAGATTGCTTTGGGTAGTAGAACATTTCAATGATATTGATTCTTCTAATCCATGAGCACCAAATGTCTCTCCATTTGTTTGTGTAACCTTCAATTTCTTTCCTCGATGCCTTACAGTTTTCTGAGTACAGGTCTTTTACCTCCTGAGGTAAGTTTATTCTTTCTGATGCAAATGTAAATGGGATTGTTTTCTTCATTTCTCTTTCTGATAGCTCATTACTAGTGAATAGAGATGTAACAGGTTTCTATATATTAATTTTGTATCCTGCAACTTCAGTGAATTCTTTTATTAGTTCTAGCAATTTTTGGAAGAGTCTTTGGGCTTTCCTGTATATAGTATCATGTCATTTGCAAATAGTGACAGTTTTACTTCTTCCTTTCCAATTTGAATGCCTTTTATTTCTTTTTCTTGACTAATTGCTGCGGCCAGGACTCTATGTGTTCCCTGAGAGTAAATGTGTATATTTTTTGTCTCTGAATCCCCCAAACATAATAGCACACCCTACAACATAATATTACACAAATGATTATTGAATAAATAGGTGAATGAATGGGTTGATTTTCAGCCATTTGTGGGGGTTTTCTTGGTTTTGTTTTTATTTTACTTGGCTTTTATTTAATGTAAGAGTCACACATACAGGTCTTCTTGTTCTTTAAAACAACAACTCTGTCATGCTGCCGTGTAGAACTAATCTCCATGTCCTACTCGTGAAACCAATTCTGTCTACCGTAAGCTATTTTTAAAGCTCTCACAAAGAACCAAGTCTGTTTCTGGACTACTACCCCATATCCACTGAAATCAAGCTTGAGTATTTAGGGTGCTGTTGACAAATATAACACTTGGAAAGCTAAATTTAGCATAGAACACAGGGTGGAATGGCTCTTATCCCTGGACTCACCTCCAGGGTCCCACCCCTTTTAAAAATAGCCCATGACAACATGTATCAGGTACAAAAGAATGCTCCAGTTTAAAGTACAGGCTCCAGTTGGATCCTGGATTATAGTTGCATATGAAAAGTCTTTCAGAAATGTATCTAATTACAAGCTATCAGTCTGAGAAAATAACAGCGCAGAAAGGCTATGTTTAAAGAAACGAAATACCTAAAGAATTACTATTGCTACTGAAATGAATAGAGCAATGACGTAACATGGAAATGAAGAAGGAAGAGTAGATGACTTTATTCTAGTGGACGTTCCAGAAAGGAAACGGTCTCCGTAGTGTTGCTGTTTGTCATTCTCCGTAAGCTCTTGTCGCATGCGTCTGATAAAGGCTGCATGCTCCTTGCAAACATGGTCTGCATAATCTTTACCACTGCATTTTCCATAGCACTCCTCAGCAGTGCTCTGGGACACCCCCAGCCCCTACACTATCTTCACCAACGTGAGCCCTTCAGCCTCTGAGGCACTGTCAACACCACTTATCCGCCTGCACAAAGCATCACAGAGGAGCAGGGGCTACACCTCTCCCATCCCAGCACCCTGCAAACCCCTTCTGTAGAGAAGATGTGGGCTTTACCATTTGGGGGAAGCTCCAGGCCTTGGGTCAGCCCGTGTAATACAGTTATGCCTGCAAATCAGGTCTATGATGAGAGTAAAACATCTTTATTAAATTATAAGGGCATCCAATCTCCCCTCCACTCTTTACTGCAAGCCTTGCTAAGAAAGGTCAAGGGTATTCTTCTGAGTCCCCCCTTTGTGGAAAATCTCAATGAAGGGGGCACCCCAGGGGCCAGATTACTCTGAGAGATCCTGCTCAGGCTTTAGAGGGACATAGAGAGAGGCAGGGGGTGGTCAGGGGGCAGCTTTGGGGAGTGAATGAGAGTGAGAGAGAGGGACACAGGAAAAGAGGGTGCTTACGAAGTCCAGCTCTGACTAAAGAGGTGCTGCCTCGTGAGCCCTAATCCTTGACATCAGGTCTTTTCTCCTGCTGTCTCTATGCTGTTTGACTGCAACACCACATAGCAATGGATCCCACGATCCCTGGGCTACCACTGGCACTGAGAGGATGGTGGCTACTGATACGCACACCTCCCTCCCCCGGAGCCTCTGTGCCTAACTCTCCTGGGCGCATGCTCCACCCCCTTTGCTGGTCCAGGCAGTGCCCTCCCGACTCTCCTTCCTCCCTCTAGCCTCTGGTCACATTTTTTATTGTAAGTCACATAGACGTGGCACAGGATCCTGTCAGCCAACTGCACTGGCCCATCCCAGCTTCCTAGCAGGGGAAAAACAAGAATTGGAAAAAATATATGAGAATTGTGTTTTATCTATGTTATAAGAAAACAGTGACCTTATTAATATTTTTAAAAAACTTTCCATTGAAGTATAGTTGATTTACAATGATTCAGGTGTACAGCAAATTGACTCAGTTTTATATATATATATGAATATATATATATTATTTTTCAGATTCTTTTCCATTATAGGTTATTACAAGATATTGAACATAGTTCCCTGTACTATAGTAGGTCCTTGTTGTTTATCTATTTTATATATAGTAGTGTGTATCTATTAATCCCAAATTCGCAATTTATCCCTCCCTCCCCTGCTTTCCCTTTTGGTAACCATAAGTTTATTTTCTATGTGTGTGAGTCTATTTCTGTTTTGTAAATAAGTTCATCTTTATCATTTTTTTAGATTCTACATATAAGTGATATCATATTTGTCTTTCTCTGTCTGACTTACTTCACTTAGTATGATAATCTCTAGATCCATCTATGTTGCTGCAAATGGCATTATTTCCTTCTTTTTTATGGCTGAGTGATATTCCATGATAGATAGATAGATAGATAGATAAATAGGCAGATAGATAGATAGATAGACAGACAGATAGATGATAGATAGATCACATCTTCTTTATCCATTCATCTGTCGATGGACATTTAGGTTGTTTCCATGTCTTGGCTATTGTAAATAGTGCTGCTATGAACATAGGGGTGCATGTATCTTTTCGAATTAGAGTTTTCATCTTTTCTGGATATATGCCCAGGAGTGGGATTGCTGGATCATATGGTAACTCTATTTTTAGACTTTATTAATTTTTAGACAATAAAATAAAGCCCTGAACTACAATGTAGCAAGTAGCTAGTAAGTTACTAATAAAGAACTGTTACGATCCATTAAAAAAAAAATTGTGGCATCTCTCATCTTCAGCAAGGGATGCGCATTTTGGGATCAGTTCTCAACAACTGGAAGAAACTCACAGGCCACCTGGGGCCCCAGATGATGCCTTTGGAAATCACTGGTGTGTCCTACTACGGAGCCTCCCACCCGGGGACACTTGTGCACAGCCCGGTCATTTGCAGTGTCCAGCTGGGCCTCCCTCACACAGCCTCGGGACTGACACAGCCCTCAGAATACACATCCGTTCACCACTGGCCACAGCAGCTAAGGAAGTGGACGGGATGAAAACAAGAAGACACACTACAGAGCAGGAAAAGAAGCCCTGCCTATCTCAGGCTGTGTCTGCCCTTGTCATGCGGAGAGCTGTTTGGAAGATATACAGATGTGCCTGTCTCTAGAGTTTACATCTATACAATCACAAGGGGGTGGCTGAGCTCTTTGGCGTATTAGTGGTCACGTGATGCTGGCCATATCAAGTAACCATTATCACATCAGAGCCCACAGGAGTTAAAAATACACCACCACCCGAGCCCCAACTGGATGACAATTGAGTAATAACAATAGAAATAGCTCACACTCCATAAGACCATCTTTCCCCTTCCTGGAGAACTTTTCTGAGATCATCGGCACTGCAATGAAGAGACAGCCAGAGCCAGTTACAGGGAAACTTCAGATCTTTCAGAAGATGGGAAAAGAGCCTCAGGCAAGAGCTGGGTGGCCGGTGCTCGAGTACCATGCTGCCTTGGTCACGGGAGACCTGGACCGTCTTAAGCTCCTCATGGACCAGTTCTTCCAGGACGCCAACGTGGTGTTTGAGATCAAGAAGGATGAGATGGAGTGGCAGGTGAAATCCCCGGCCACATTTGGACCGTCAGGTACCTTTCCTCCTTTAAAGCCCGGTTATTTATTTTTTTAAGGAGCTACTAACACACCTCTGTGTGTAGACTGCTCACACGGGTGCTGCCTTTAACATACTCAAGCAAGACATCTAGAAGCCAAACTCTGCGTGCATGATTTTTAAGAAGTAGTTTTTGTTTTGTTTTGTTTTTTGCGATACGCGGGCCTCTCACTGCTGTGGCCTCTCCCGTTGCGGAGCACAGGCTCCGGACGCGCAGGCTCAGCGGCCGTGGCTCACGGGCCCAGCCGCTCCGCGGCATGTGGGATCTTCCCGGACCGGGGCATGAACCCGCGTCCCCTGCATCGGCAGGTGGACTCTCAACCACTGCGCCACCAGGGAAGCCCTAAGATGTAGCTTTTAGGTGAGAGATGAGAGAGATGAAACTGGAAAGGCCAAGCTGTTGGTGAGAAGGGCCCTTCCCACGCTGGAGGTGCCTCTTGTCTTTAAAAAGAGCTTTGGTTTGAATGCTGATCTGCCAGAGCCTGGATCCAGCAGCCAGGGAGGCAGAGATAAAGTACAGCCTCTCCTTTGAGTGCGCCCGGAGCGGGCCCCTGGCGAGCAGCCGTGGGCTAGTTTCCCCTGTGAATCCGTGAGCACCACGGCTCCAGCAGGGAAGCTGGGACACAGCCAGCGTCGTGGAGGAACAGCTCTCGGGAGACGCTCCTCCTGGAACCCAGGGGAGCCTGGGAAGGGGAAGGAGGGGGAGAAAACAGAGGTCCTTAAGTTGTATATGTCTGCATTCTTGTCGCCTGGACGCTGTCGCTATGTGCCGGGCAGGCAAACCTACCCCCAGGTAGAGAGAAGTCCCCTCACCCCATCTGGGATGAACAGACCTTCTGGCCATCAGGCTGCAGTGTGACCCCCTTGGCTGGCACTCTGCCTTGGGCACCCTTCCTCCCGGGCATCCCGATGCCACATGTTTACCGAGAGGGTTCGTGTGTCGGAACCTGTGAGGGTTTCAGACTCTGTGGTCAGTGGGCCAATGGCCAGTGCCCCGTGGCCCTGACTCGTGATCTCTGGCAGGCCAAGAATGAGGAAGGGCGGTTGCCAGAGCACTGATCCAGTCTGTGTACACCTCACACAGGGAGAAGGGGATAAACCCAAACCCTGCCAAAGGGCTAAGCAGCTCAGAGCCACCAGCGAGGTGGCAGAGGCTGCGGGGAAGGCACACGCAGGTCTAGTCTGGGCCAAAACCCCTCCCAGCCAAAGGCACCCCAGAGCCTTTTTGGGCCTCCTCTCCCTCACCTGTCCCAGATGGGGCCCACATCTTCCTCCAGAGGGCTGTGTGACCATTCAACCAAGAACGCCAACTGCTTGAATGTTCGATTAATGTCTTTTTTAATCACATGCCTCGCAGCCCTGGACACACACACACTCAAATGTTGCATTGATAGATATTAATGTCAGTTCATGGTCTGAACCAAAGCCTCCTTCCTGTTCTCCCCCTCAATCTTTCCACCCCTAAGTTTGCTGTTTTTCCATGGCACCGCTGTACGACAGGAGATTAGAGCATTGTGGCAGTGAGGGGACCTGAGATATTACCGAGCAAAAGGGCAGCCCTGGGAGTTAGTGCTGGCCTGAGGCCTCAGTGCAGGCTGGGAAGAGAGGATGGACACTCTGGACTCTGGGCTCTTTCAGCTCAGCCACCTGAATTCTCCCAGCTGGTCCAGTAGCAGAAATGACCAAACCCAGGCTGAGCACAGTGGCCCCGACACTGCCCTCGCTCATACGAGGACTTCCTGGAGGCCAATTCAGCTCCTCCTGAAGGGAGGCATGGGGAAGGGGACACACAGGTTCACAGTGGCTGGCTCCTGGGTACCACATCCACGATGGAATGCTGGCCCCATCAAGCTCGCAGTGCCAGGAAGGCATTAGCATGGAGGAGGGGATGTTCAGAGGGAGGTATCACATGGGGAGAAGCCTGCTCCTGTGCTCTTCCTGGTGGCAGAACCTGGACCAAGGGTGCGATTTACAGGAAGCTGATTGATGATTCAGGTTTACTGAATGAGAGAGCTGCCTTTGAACGGGATTCTCTGGAAGGCCTGATAGAAGCTCATCAGCATCTCCAGGGACCTGGAGAAGGGGGCTGGCCCTAAGCTATGGCTGAGCTAAATACCCAGCCAAGGCCCCTTCCCATCAGTCCAGGGGAAGACTTGGGAACCTTGGGTGGGTGAACAGAGCTGCTGATGGTGGGAATTTAGCATGCCCTAGAAAATGGAGTACCCCCTTCCTTGACCCGCAGTAAGTAAACTTCCTATCTCAGGAAAATGAGTAGAATCAACAACCAGGAGCTGCTCCTACAAGAATGTAGGTAACTGTTACGGTCATATCCATCATGCCCCTCAAATCAGACCCAGTCTTCACTGGGCAGGGCAACTCAAACCCATGCAGGCCCACGTCCGCAGGGCCTCCAGCCACCATCACCCACCACCAGGACGACAGGCCTCCTCTTCCCCCACCGAGCGTGCACAACCTCCAGGCTGGGCCTTGGGGACGCGGGGCGGGCTGGAACCGTGCGCTGCATGGAGGTACGTAATTACGAGTGGTCTTTCAAACTGCTCAGCATGGGTCCCGGGAAGGAGGTGGCCTGTGAAAAGGGTCTCCTCCACAGCTCATTACAGCCACAGTATCGATTCTTCCATCATTATCAGAAGGCATCCCTGCCATGTGAAATCCTGTCCCTTGAAGTGTATTCACCAGGGACAGCTCTCCCCCATTTCCAGGAGTGCCCATAGCTGCTAACAACCTTCCACAGGCCTTTTGAAAGCCCAAAGTTTTCAGAGAAGTGAAATGTATAGTTCCTGCTCCATTCATCCCTCAAGAAAGAGCAACCCTACACACACACACACACACACACACACACACACACACACACACACACACACACACAAAACCCTAAAGAGCGCAAAGGAACAAACCAGAATTGTGCTCAATGCAGACCACCACATCAAAGGGTGCTTCTGAAACCCGGCCACTTCCAAGACAACTAAACTTTCCGAGTCCTTTTCTCGAGCAACCTTGGTGATGGGGGTCAGTTTGTTTTGTCTGTTGTCTTCTCCTCTTAATGATAAAGGGGTAAATTTGGGGCTCGAAAAGAGAGGGCTTGGATTCCAGAAAAATCCACAGCTCACTTTCCTCCCTCAAGCTGCCCCTAATTCAGAGTCTGGAAAATGTGAATTCCTCACGTAAATTCTCCCACTGTCCACCCTGCTTGTTCAGCTTTTAACTCCTCAAATCTTACCCAAGTTACCCTCATATTTCGCAAAACGCTCGTGCTTCTCAACAACCGCCCACCCCAATCTCTCCTTTGTATTTCTTCTCTCCCTGCTTCTCCATCTCTGTCTTTCCAGTGTGTCTCTGCCCTGTGTGCTGTTACTCTCTTTCTCCCCTCTTCCTACACTTCTTTCCCTTGCTACCTCTCTGCCCCTCTCTGTCAGGGCCCTTTCACCTCTACCCCCAGGCCTCCCTCCATCCCTCATCCCTGATCCAGTTGCACCTCACTGGGTCTCTCTATCCCGAACCCTGAGCATCTCTGTGTATCTCCCTACGTGCCCACCTGGTACCTACTTCTAAGAGATGGTTTCACCCTATTTCAGTCTCAATGGACACCGCTCCCCACCAGCGTCCCCCGACTCACCTGACCTCTCCCCACCTCCCCTCCACCCCCAGGCCTCTGGACGCTGGAGTACAAGCGCGAGCTCACCACGCCCCTGTGCATCGCCGCGGCCCGGGGCCACACGGCCTGCGTGCGCCACCTGCTCAGCCGCGGCGCGGACCCCGACGCCAGCCCCGGCGGCCGCGGCGCCCTGCACGAGGCCTGCCTGGGGGGCCACACGGCCTGCGCCCAGCTGCTGCTGCAGCATCGCGCCGACCCCGACCTGCTCAGCGCCGACGGCCTGGCGCCCCTGCACCTCTGCCGCACGGCCGCCTCGCTGGGGTAAGGAGCCGGGTGGCCCCGGCCACCCACCCGACCCTCGACCCCCGACCCCTGACCCTGCCCCCGGACGCCCTCAGCGCCCCGACCCCACTCAGACCCCGGACCAGGCCTGCGTCACCGCTCCAGGCCCCGCCCCCAGACCCTCGGCCTCGGCCCCGCCCGCCGCCTGACCCCGCCCGGACCGGGACCCAGACCCGGGAGCTCTCGGCCACGTCCGTCAGAGCCCCTTGGAGGCCACCGGGCCCCCCCGCCCCGGCCTCGGCCCCAGCCCGGGCCCCGCGCCGGCTTAATTAGCGCTTGATTGCGAGCGCGGGGGGGGCAGGCGACACACGGAGGTAATGAGCCGGTGATCACCGGCCCGCAGACGCCGGCGCTGGAGAATGCTAAAAGGCCACTGGCGGGGTTGGAGGCTGAAAAATTAGGGTTTTTAATGATAATTTTATGCAGAATAATTGTCACAGTGTGACATAAATGGTTAGCTCCTCAGGCGGGGCTTCGGCGTCCCACACGCCAGCCGAGCTGCGCCCGCATTTTCGGGGCCCACCCCCTCCCAGGTGCCGGGGTTCTGGAAGTTCTGATGGTGCCGGGTCCAGCCTCGCGGCTGTCCTTGCGGAGGGTCTGTCCCCTCGGGGTCCAGTAGGTCCTGGGAGAGACGGCGGGGGCCCACCGCGTCATTGCATAGGATTTCTGTTCCGGGGTCCCAGCTTGCGTTGTGTCATCTTGACATTTCTTTTAGTCCCTGTTCTTGGGATTAAAATTTCTTGGCCTCTGTCTCTGTGATGACGATTAAATAAAATCACCACGTCAAGCGCAGGCAGGCAGGACTACTGGGCTCTCAGGGACCAAGGCGGAGGGGCACCGCCAACCAATGTCACGTGGAGCAGGGACTCAGAAAGGCACGTGGACGACCAGGAGTCTTGAAGGAAAGTGACTGAAAACAATATATTTTTCAAAAGCAGCTTTACTGCGTTGTAATTGCATCTAGTAAACTGCGCATGGTTAAAGTATACAATCTGATAAATTTGGACACAGCCATGCACTCATGAAACCATCCCTATAATCAAGATAGTGAACCCAGCCATCACCAGCAAAAGGTTCCCTTGCCCCATTGTAACCTCTCCCTCCTGCTCCTCCAATTTCCCACTGATCTGCTTTTGGTCACTATAGTTTAGTCTGAATTTACTAGAATTTTATGTGAATGGAATGTAGTCTCTTTTGTCTGGCTTCTTTCATGCAGCAATATTACTTTAAGATTTGCTTTGAAGCATATATTATATTTTCATTTTATATTGGAGCATAGTCGATTAACTGTGTTGTGTTACTTTCAGGGGTACAGCAAAGTGATTCAGTTCAACATATACATGTATCTATTCTTTCTTCAAATTCTTTTCCCATTTAGGTTATTACAGAAAATTGAGCAGAGTTCCCTGTGCTATGCAGTAGGTCCTTGTTGGTTATCTATTTTAAATAGAACAGTGTGTACATGTCAATCCCAATACTTTGAGAGCTGTCACACTGTTGTGTGTATCCATAATTCACTCCTCTTCATTGCTGAGTGATATTCCAGGGTAGAGGATAACACAATGTATCTATCCACTCATATGTTGAAAGACACTTGACTGTTTCAGGCTTGGGGCTGTTACAAATAAAGTCGCTATGAACATTTGTGTACCAGCCTTTTTCTGGGTATATGCTTTCGTTTCTCCTGGATAAATACCTAGGCAGAGCTGTGTCACATGATATGACTAAAAGATAATCTTTTAGGAAATGACCTTCCAAATTGGATCTACCATTTTACATTCCCACCAGCAATATATGAATGTTCTAGATGCTTCCCATCCTCTCCAATACTTGGTATGGTCACTCTTTAGCTGTAGACATTCTTTAGGTACTTAGGAATATTCCATTGTAGTTTTGATTTGCATCCCCCTGATGACAAGTGATGTTGGGCATCTTCTCATGTACTTATTTGCCATCCATTTATCTTCTTTGGTGAAGTGCCTGTTCAAATCTTGTGCCCTTTGAAAATATTGGGTTGTTTGTTTTCTTCTTAAATTTTGAGATTTCTTTATATATTCTGGATACAAGTCCCTTGTCAGGCATGCGATTTATAAATATTATCTCCCAGTTTCTGGGTTATATTTTCTTTCCTTAAAAGTGTCTTTTGGGGCTTCCCTGGTGGCGCAGTTGTTGAGAGTCCGCCTGCCGATTCTGGGGATATGGGTTCGTGCCCTGGTCCGGGAAGATCCCACATGCCGTGGAGCGACTGGGCCCGTGAGCCATGGCCGCTGAGCCTGCGTGTCCGGAGCCTGTGCTGCACAACGGGAGAGGCCACAACAGTGAGAGGCCCGTGAACCGCAAAAAAAAAAAAAAAAAAAAAAGTGTCTTTTGGAGAACAGAAGTTCTTGCTTTTGGTGGCATCCAGCTGATCATTTTTTTCTTTTAGGGATTGTGTTGGGTTATTTTATCTTTAAAAAAAAAAAAATCTTTGCCCAACCATGGCCACAAACATTTCCTCCTATGTTTTCCTCTAAAATTTTTAAAATAATTTTATATGTTACATTTAAGTCTGTGGCCCATTTTGAGTTAATATCTGAATATGGTGTGAGGTATGGATTGAAGCTTCTTTTTCTCTGCATGTGGATATCCATCTGTCAAAAAGCCTTTCCTTTCTCCATGGATTTGCCTTTGCACTTCTGTTGAAAATCAACTGACTATATATGTATGGGTTTATTTCTGGCTCTCTTGTCAAGTACACACACAGGGCAAGGCCTGACCGATTCAACTGGTAAAGATCCACAGAGCCACTTGTAGATTCGGACTTTTAACGCTTACATAAACAGTGAAAAGAGTAATAGCCAGAAGTACCAATTCTTCACGGTCCCTGTCCCACACACCACAAAGGACAACACCCAAACGAAAGGGGCCAGACAATGGCAATGTGAGTTGCAGGAGACCCTGATACAGAACACCCAAATCTAGACCTCAGGTGAGCAGTTTTACAGTGTGCAGCTCTACTCTGAGGGGGGCAAGGCAGGAAGTCCCAAACCTCATCAGAACCCAGGAGGTGATGAGAAACGTCTCAGGACGGCCTCCCAGGGGCCGTAGGGAGGTGAGTGGACGATGGTCTTGTAGCAACTCCTTACAAGACTTTCATTCTGGAGGATCACATAGGTCAGCAGTGGTTCAAACTTTTGTTTGCATGGCCTGTGTGGATACGTGCAAGTCGCTGGGGCTCCACGGCAGAGCTGTGGTTCTGTGTCTCTACTCCATTACATTGCTCTATTGGTCCTTTTTGACCCCAGTACCACATTGTATTGAATATTGTAACTCTGTAAGAAATCTTCAAGTCAGGTAGTATAAGTTCTCCAGCATCATTCTTCATTTTCGAAGTTGATTTGGCTGTTCTAGCCTCTTCGCATTTCCACATAAATTTTAAAATCAGTTTGTCAATTTCTACAAAAAAAGCTGCTGGGTTTTGACTGAGGTTAATGTGAATCTATAGATCAGTTTGGGGAGACTTGACTTAAAAATATTGAATCTTTCAACCCATGAACCTGGTAAATCTCTCCAATAATTTAGATCTTTAGTTTCTTTCAGCTTTGTTTTATAGTTTTTAGTGTGCAGGGCTTAAACATATTTTGTCAGATATATCCCTAAGTATTTCATATTTTTGATGCTTTTGAAAGTGATTTTTTTTAACATTTTTTTTTAAATGGACTCTCAACCACTGGACTCTCAACCACTGGACTCTCAACCACTGCACCACCAGGGAGGCCCTGAAAGTGATATTTTTATTCAAATCTCTGTTGTGGTAGCTACTATATAAATTGATAAGAAGTTATTTTTGTATGTTAATTTGAAACCTGCAACCTTGCTAAGCTTACTAACTGTTCTAGTAGCCTATCATAGATTCCATAAGATTTCTATGTAGACAATCATGTCATCTGCAAATAAAAAGAGTTTTACTTCTTTTCCAATCTGGATGCCTTGTAGTACTTTTTCTTGCTTTATTGCACTAGACAAAACCCCCAGTACAATGTTGAATAGAAGTAACGAGAGCAGACAACTTTCCTTATTTGTAATCTTAGAGGAATTAAATCTTTCACCGTTAAGTATGGTATTAGATGTAGATGACATTTTTCGGATTGAAAGAGTGCCTTTCTATCCCTACTCTGCTGAGAGTTTCTACTATGAATGGATATTGAATTTTCTAAATGCTTTTTCTGCATATATTGAGTTGATCATATGGTGTATTTTTTAGTCTGTTAATATAATTATTTACACTGATTGATTTTCAAATGTTAAACCAACCTTGCATTCTTCAGACCACAGTTTATAAATTGCTAGGTTTGATTTGTTGAAGTTTTTTCAATCTGCATCTATGTTCATGAAAGGTATTGATCTGTAGTTTTTTCTTGTAATGTTTTTGTCTGGTTTTGATATCTGAGTAATGCTGGCCTCAAAAATAGTTGAGAAGTGTCCCCTTCTTGTCTATTTTCTGGAAAAGCTTGTGCAAAATTGTTATTATTTCTTCCTTAAATGTTTGGTAGAATTCATCCGTGAAGCTATCTTGGCCTGGAGTTTTCTTTATGAGAAGGTTTTTGGCTATGAATTCAATTTCTTTAATGGCTATAGTGCTATTCAGGATATTTCTCTCTTTTTGAGTGAGCTTTGATAGCTTGTATCTTTCAAGACATTTATCTCTTTCAATTGTTAAATTTATTGTCATAAAGTTGTTCCCTATTATCCATTTAATAGCTGCAGAATCTGTAGAATCATCACTCTCATTCATGATACTGGAATTTGTGACTTTTATTCTTTCTTCCCTGTTCAGTCTTGTTTTGGGTTTTACTGATTTTCTTTCTTGTTTTACTGTTTTATTTTTTCATTCATTCTTGATAGGATCTTTATTGTCCTCCTTTCTTTACTTACATTGAGTTTTATTTGTTCTTGTTCTTCTATTTCTTAAGATGGAAGCTGATGTCTTTGATGATTTTTATTTTCTAATATAGGCTTTCAGTGTTATACATGTACCCTCTATGTACTACTTTAGCTGAATCCCACAAGTTTTAATATGTTAAAATTTCACTTTCAATCAGTTTTAAATATTTTCTAATTTCCCTTTAAATTTTTTCCTTTTGATTTTTTTTTCTTTGAAACATAGGTTATATAAAAACATGTTATTTAGTTTCCAAATACTTGGGTATTTTCCAGATATCTTTCTATTATTTATTTCTAATTTAATTCCATTATAGTGCGAGAACTTACTTTGTATCACTTTACTCTTTTGAAATTTATTGAGTCTAGTTTTATGATCCAAAATATATTCTATCTTGGTAAAATTTCCATGTGCACCAGAAAAGAATGCATATTCTGCAGTTGTTGGGTGGTGTGTTGTATAAATGTCAATTAAGTCAAGTTGCTTAATAATGTTGTATAAAACTCCTATATCCTTACTGATTTTCTGCCTACTAGTTTTACAGGTTATTGAAAGAGGAGTGTTGAAATCCTTGACTATAATCATGGATTTGTCTATTTCTCTTTGCAGTTCTATCAGTTTTGTTTCAAATATTTTGAAGCTCTATTATTAGTTACATAGATGTTTAGCATTTTTATTGCCTCTTGAAGAACTGACATCATTATTAAAAGATATTCTTTATCTCTGGTAATATTCTTTGCTCTGAAGTCTCCTTTGTCTGCTTTAAAATATCCAGTCTGACATTAATATAGATTTCCTTTGATTAGTGTTAGCATAGTATACCCTTTTCCATTTGCATTAGTTATCTGTTGCTATGTAACAAATTACCACAAACTTAGAGACTTACTACAACACCCATTTATTGTCTCATGGTTTCTGTGGGTAGAGTTTGGGTGTGGCTTCACTGGGTCCTCTACTGCAGAGTCTCTCATATGACTGCCATCAAGGTGTCAACAAGGGCTAGGGTCTCACCTGAAGGGTCAACTGGGGAAGAATCTGCTATAAAATTCATATAGTTATAGGCAGAATTCAGTTCTTTGGGACTGTTGAACTGAAGGTCTCAGTTCCTTGCTGACTATTGATTGAAGGCCATGCTCAGTTTGTGTCTTTATTTTTAAAGTGGATTTCTTGTAGGCAGGTTATAATTGAATCTTTTTTAATCCAATCTGGTAGTATTTGCCTTTTAGTTGGGTGTTTAGATCATTTACATTTAATGGGATTTTGATATGATTATGTTCAAATCCTGTTATTTCTTTCTATTCATCTCACCCATTCTTTGTTCCCTTTTCTTCTTTTTCTACTTTCTTCTATACTGAGTATTTTTCATGATTCCACTTTATCTCCCTTTTTGACTTATTATATATAACTTTTGGTTCTGTTATTTTAGTAGTTGCTTTAGGGTTTATAGTATACATCTTTACCACAGTCTACCCTCAAGTTGTATTATACTACTTCATGTATAATATAAAAACCATATGACACTATACTTCCATCTCTCTCCTCCTGACCTTTGCACTATTGGTATCATAGATTTTACTTCTGTATATAAGTCCCACAATGCATTGTTATTATTTCTGTTCAAAGTCAATTATCTTTTAAATATATTGAAATAATAAGAAAAAAAGTTTTTATGTTTACCCATGTAGTTCCTATTTCCAGTTCCCTTCATTCCTTTGTATAGACTGAAGATTCCATCTGGGATCATCTTCCTTCTGCTTGGAGGACTTTCTTTAATATTTCTTATAGTGAAGGTCTGCTGGGGATGAATCCTTTTGGGGTTTGTATGTTTGAAAAAGTCTTTATTTCATCTGAGTGTTTGAAAGGTACTTTTGTTGGGTAGAGAATTCTAGGTTGACAGGTTCTTTTCTTCTTTCAGTGTTTTACACTCGTGGCTCCACTGTCATCTAACTTGAATTTTTATTTATTTCTTTTTTTTAAATAAATTTATTTATTTATTTTTATTTTTAGCTGTGTTGGGTCTTCGTTTCTGTGCGAGGGCTTTCTCCAGTTGCGGCAAGCGGGGGCCACTCTTCATCGCGGTACACGGGCCTCTCACTGTCACAGCCTGTCCCGTTGCAGAGCACAGGCTCCAGACGCGCAGGCTCAGTAGTTGTGGCTCACGGGCTTAGTTGTTCCACGGCATGTGGGATATTCCCAGACCAGGGCTCGAACCCGTGTCCCCTGCATCGGCAGGCAGATTCTTAACCACTGCGCCACCAGGGAAGCCCTAACTTGAACTTTTAATCTTTAAATCTTCTATCTATCTGATCTTTGTTCTTTTGTATATAGTGTCCCTTTTTTCTGGCTTTAATATCTTCTCCGTTTCACTGGTTTTAAGCAATTTGATCATGATGTGCTTTGATGTAGTTTTCTTCATGTTTCTTGTCCTTGAGATTTACTGATTTCTTGGATCTGTGGGTTTATACTTTTCATCAAATTTGGAAAATTGTTGGCAATTATCCCTTCACATATTTTCTATATGATCCCCTCCTCTGCCTCAGGGACTCCAATTGCATATATGTTACACCACTTGAAGTTGTTCCACAGTTCACTAATGCTCTGTTATTTTTTTTTTGCATTTTTTTCTTATGTAATTGATTTACATTTTGTTCTGAAATCCCTGATCTGCCGTTAATCCCATCCAGTGTATTTTTCATCTCAGACATTATAATTTTCAACTTTAGAAGCCCAATCTTAGGTCTTTTTAAAATATCTTTCATGTCTTTACTTAACATGTTCAATCTTTCCTCTAGCTTCTCAGATATATGGAATACAGTTCTAATAACTATTTTAATGTTTCTGTCTATCAATTCTATCATCTGGGTATGAATAACATTTTCTTTATTTTAACTTTGTTCATTTTGTAAATTTCAGATTCACATAAGGCATAGTTGTGAGAGATAAGATATGTAGATATAAGAGTCAAAGTAGAAATGCTTATGAATATATTTCTCCATGATTTTTTTGAAGCTCTAAGTAGATAGCTATTCTGCATGGATACTAAATAAAGATTAACTTCTACCTCATTTTAACTTACAATTTCTATCCTTGAGTCATTTGGTAGATGATTTGCTGGTGTACAAAGTTGCCATCTGGTGACAAAATTATAGAAACCCCATCTATTTTTGAAAAGCACAGCTCTAAGTTCATCCAATAATGGTTCCTTCCCTACAAGCATTCAGTCGCAAGTTGTTGAACTCTACAAGGTGCTGGGGCTGCGCTGTGTTATACACAGTCTATTCCCGCAAGATGCTTTTTGTTTCAAAGGAGAGGAAGGTAATTTACAGCAGGTGCTAGACACTGAGCCAAGCATATGTAGAATCCACTATGTGCACGGAAGTTGAGAGTGTGAGCTGGTAAATCTCTACTGGAAATTTTCTAGGAGAGAAAGAGGCACCAGCTCTATTCAAGGACATAAGCCAATCAAATCAAAGCAAATGTCTTTCTATATACTAAGAAAACGGGCAAAATTATTAGGCAGTTTTACATTGATTGCACTCAGTTTTCATCATATTTTTATACCCTACAATTTTATATGTTACAAGTACATAGTTTGCTACATCTGAGGTCTGGGTTGAATCCCAATTCCAACACTTACTAGCTGTGCAAGCTTGGGTAAGTTATTTCATTTTTCTGTGTCTCACTGTAATATTTGAGCCTACTGTGTAGGGTGGTTATTATGAGAATTAAATTAGCTAATGTAGGAAAAATGTTTAGAAGAGCACCTTGCATATAGTTAAGAATTACGTAGGTGCTGACTGCAATTCCTGAGGCCTCTTGTATAATCATTGTGTCTATCTTACAGGAATTGAAAAAACATTTCACTGTTTTTAATTAATATGGGGTTTGTGGTTTCTTTTATCTCCATATTTGTTGGTCATCTATCATTTATTCCCACTAATATCTCTAGTCAAGAACATACTCCCAATTATAACATATTCCTATGGAAAATATAACCCATTTGATGATATTGCATGTCTAGGAACACACCATGCTTCCCACCCCACCCCCCAAGAATGCATGTCTATATTTACTTTTCTGTTGTTCAAAATTAACTTCTCTAAATGCAGCATGGTATCCTGGATTGGATCCTGGAACAGAACATGAACATTAGTGGGAAAAGTGGTGAAAGTCAAACAAAGTCAGTTAATAGTTTTGGACTGATGTTAATTTCTTAATGTGGGCAAAGGTACCATAATAATATAAGATGTGAACTTTAGAGGGAGCTGGATGAAGAGCATTTGGGAACTCTGCACTATCTTTGCAACTCTTCTGTAAATCTAAAATAATTTTAAAATAGAAGGAGTTTTAAAAACCAAGTTTTCTTCATACCTTGGGCTCCAAACTTCCACCTTACAGTATTAGAAAAATATTGCTCTTTACTAAGAAATGAGGATGTATCACCTACTCAGAACACAAAATATTGTGAATCCTGACAACAGCCCTTAAGACAAACCAACAAGCTTACATTCGGAGCTGAGGCACACGCAGACCGTTCAAGCTACTCGGCTTACACACTGTGTGATAGAAACTCATTTCCTGGCTTCAGCTGGTTTTTCAGAAATCATTCAGATCTAGTACATTGTTTAATAAAGAAAGACTTTTAAAATGTCTTTATATTAACATGGGGCTTTTAAAATCTCTTTTCTTTTGTCTTTCTCTTCCTCTTTGTTCTTTTTCTTCTCATTTTCTCTTCTGTCTCCTTATGTCTCTCTACATGACTCTTTCTCCCTGGTGATTTCATTTGACAGTCTTGACTTAGTTAAATCCACGCTATTGGGGGAAAGTTTAAGATATGCGATGAACACACCAGAAGTTCAGGCAGAACTATGCAACAGCTGACTTAGAATATCAATGATTTGATGGAAGATGCTGGCGGGTCCCCTTGAACACCTCTACAATAACATAGCCAACTACCTTGAAGGATAAAAGTTAACAGATGTCAGAGAGGGCCTGAGGTTTAGACTACGGCTTTTCAGCTCTGAAGAGTCCCCCTAAAGTTAGACTCCGAGGAGGTCTGGCTTCAAGTAGTATAAACATTGTCACTTTGACAGGAAAGAGCTGCTTTCTCCAGAACCTTTTTATACATAGTAGATTTTAGGTCATCCTTAATTTTTTTACCTTACAGTAGAGAGGGGGTCGTTGACCTACATACAGAGCCACTTCATTTTCTTACTCTTGATGACAATGGTCTCCACACCTAGGGACCCAGTTCTGCTGCCTCCCCTTTTAGTCAGCAATTCTCCATGGGTGCAGGACTTTAAAACCTTTGAGTCTCTGAGTTCCTGGGATTTAAAAAAAAAATTATCTGTGCTTCCTTCCAACCAGCAAGCTTCAGAATTCAGAATTCAACACACAAAAAGGGATATCGGAGCTTTAATCTAGGAGCCTTTTGAAGAGATTTTCCCAAAAAGAAAAGTTCCAGTAAAGTTACTCTCTTCACGTTAGTAGCCTGCATGCCAGCCTCGCCCTATTTATTATCAGACTCCTCTCCTTGACCTTTTTAAAATTCTGAGATAATTAAAATGAGAAAAGAATGAACAGAGTCCTGATTCTTTTTCTCATCTAAAGCTGTCTTGATTTAAACAAAAGTGAGGAGGGTTTGCTTCCTTCACAAACGTATTAGTTAAAAAGCATGCAAGTTTACTTCTTAGTCCCAGTTGTGTCAATTCAACTAAATAAAAATTCATTCGTAAGCCAGAATTGGACTTGTGGAAGCAGCTAATTATCTTGGGAGGAAAAAATTATTGAAGAAAATCATTGGACAATTCTTTTCTAACTCAGACCTGGCAGGTTGAAATCTGGGCAGAGAGAAAGGAAGTATGACTCTTCCTGAGGAAAGAAAGGCACTCTCTGGTCAGGATTTGAACAGGGACAACTATTCTGAGTCCTCGCCCCAACCCCAAAAGCCTTTGCCTAATAACAGGAGGTTTGCTTGCATGAGGTTCCAGCTCATGAGCATCGATGTATATTCCACTAAACGGTCCACTCTCCACATCCCAGATGAGTGACAGATCGTTGTTCAGGTGGAGGGGAGAAACCATGGTCTGCTTCAACAGGACTTTGAGGCATCTCAAGGAATATTAAAGAACAAGGTGTCAGTTAGGGGCTACTCCCACTGGATGATTTGATATTTGTAGAAGAACTTCACTTCTTTTTTTTTCCTTTTCTGCCATGCGGCACGTGGGATCTTAGTTCCCTGACCAGGGATCGAACTCGCGTCCCTGCAGTGGAAGCACGGAGTCTTAACCACTGGACCACCAGGGAAGTCCAGAACTTCACATTCTGAGCACTTGCAAGTGTCTTACATGCTATGATCCTCCCCGCAGGCCTGCAAGGCATGGTTATCCCCAGTTTACAGGTTAGAAACCTGAGGCTCACCAACAGCCCATGTTTTGCCGTTAAGTGGCACAGTGTAAACCGTCAGAGCCAGGTTTGAAAGCCAAGCGCCGTAAGGGAGACGGATGTTGAGAGGTAGCTTCTCCCTTGTTAACCTAATTTTTTCAAAAACTGCCGATAGTCAGAAAGTAGCTCTGCTCATCTCTAATCACGACCTTTCAAACATGTTCCATCGTAGGTTTAGCCTCCTTCCTTGCCACTTCTGGCATCTCAGGCAGATGCCTCAGTTTTCTGGTCACTTGCCAAGTTCTATTTGAATACAGACAACTCGCTGTCAGGAATTAAAAGAGGTAATCCAGGCCAAATCAAACCTTCACCCTCTGGGCAAAATCCTTGATCAGACACCTCAGGAAAGATATACAAATGGCCAATAAGCAAACAGAAAGGTGCTCAACATCACTCGTCATCAGGGAAATGCAAATTAAAACCATGAGGAAATATGCTTTACGTTACACCCGTGAGGGTGGCTAAAGTCAAAAAGACAGACAACACCAAACACTGGCAGGAATGTGGAGCAACGGAAATGTCACACACTGCTGTTAGGAGTGTATAATGATGTAATCACCTTGGAAAACTGTTCAGCAGTTTCTTTTAAAGTTGAATATACACCTACCAGCAATTCCACTTCTAGATATTTATCCAAAAGAAATGAGAACGTATGTCCACAAGAAGACTTACATTAAAATGTTCATAGCAGCTTTATTCATAATAGCCAAAAAATGGAAATACCCAAATGCCCATCAGTATCAAAAGGAGAATGAATTTTTTCATTATGGTGAGTCCATACAATTAAATATGACTCAGAAATAAACCAGAATGAGTTACTCACGCATGCAACAATGTGGATGAGCGTCAAAGACATTCTGTGGAGCTAAAGAAGCCAGACACAAAAAGGTAGAAAATTCTAGAAAAGGCAAAACATGGTGAGAGAACTCAGAACCATGGTTGCCTGTGGGGGTGATGACTGGCTGGTAGCAAACACAAAGGAAATTCTTGGAGAGATGAAAATATGCTACGTCTTGACTGGGATGTTGGTTACAAACTTGTATTCCTTTGCCGATTTCTGCACCTGTGCGTTTCTCTGTATGCAAATTTACCTGACTTAAAAAATATATGCATATAAAACTGTTCTCTCATACAAGTCCCAGCTCCCCCCCACCTCACCCTCATCCCTGCCTAAAAAGAGAGTAGAGTCTTTTATTTCACTTTTCCTCCTTCTCTTCACCTCACTCTGATGCCTCTGGGTCTCCCTCTTCATCCAGTGTGCTGGGGCCGGGGGAGGAGAGAAAGGCTGCCCATTTCTTGTTGCTGCGGGGACACTGGTGAAGCTTCCAGAAAGGGCAAGTGAAGCAAACAGTGGAGCTATAACTTCTCTAAGTTTGCTCCCTAAATCAGTCCTCAGTCCCCCAAACGGCAGAATTTCACTCGCTGTCCGGGGAGAATTTGCCGAAAATACCCGCTGCGGCCACAACCATCCAACACTTCCGAAGCAAATTAAACGGCAGCTGTTGCTCTAAGGGGAAACGCAAGGGTGGAAATGGCCGGCAGGTTCCCTCTCCATCTCCCCGCTACCCTTAAGCATTTGTCCGTTCACATCAGCCCTTTCAGTTGTAAACCTTTATGCTTGATCGTCTCACAGCTTAGCATCCCGGGAGATGCTAAGGGAGGGAGAAGAAAATACAGAGCAGAAAGGGGCGGGTGGCAGGTCCACCAAGGAGAGGCTCAGCAGAAGGTCCTGAGAAACCAAGTGGAGCCGCTCCTCCATCAAAGTCAGGGCAGCGGCTTCCCCACCCTTCGTCTGGAGCCAGCTGGGGAGTCGATCCGCAGAGGGAGCCTCCTTTCAATGGAAAGCACGGCTGTGTTTTCCTCCCAGGTCTCTCCCCTCTGTCCCCTGCCTCCCCCCATTCCTGCCTTGCCCAGCATCCAGCCGATCTGCCTGCCCCCACCAGCGGACCCAGGCTTCGGGCTCCAGCCACCCTGCCCCAGGGACACGTCTCCAGCCCATCTGCCTCTGCGTCAACTCCGAGGAGGAAAAGCAGCATAAAGATGATTCAACAAGACTGGTTCATGACACCCATGACTCTCGCTGAGCACACTGCCTGGCGCGAAGCCCCTCCCGTCTGTCAGAAGGGATTCGGGCAGCAACCGTGGGAGGAGGACAGTGAAGGATTGCCCAAGGACTCTGGCGACGTCCAGCCACTGAAACCGTTGCTCAGGAGACAGAAGCTGAACACACCTGACAAAGGGCTTAGAAGCAATGCCTGTTTCCCCTCGAAAAACTTTAAGAGATCTTGGTGAATTTCGCCTTACGTTTAATAGTTCTTTGTCACTGTTGTCTTTCAGGACCATCGTTAGGTCGTTGACTCACTCTCTTAGCCAGCGGTAGCTGGGGTTCACATCTCAAGCAGCATGTTCTGTGGCGTCACCATCACATCCCAGGTCCCCGCCCCTGAGATCACTGCTGACCCCTCAAACACATCTTCACTGAAAACCAGGGAGAATGAAATCTATGGCGCAGAGGTGCCCACAGGACTGGACAAGCAGCAGGTTCCTGTTGTGTGTTGTTGTATAGCCCGAGGTCCACGCGCCAGGAGACCTCCTTGGCCTTCTGCTGCCTTCAGTGTTCTGTCAGTGAGTCTGTCCAGGAATCCCATGGAGTGCTCAGAGAAGAGACGCTCCCCCTCGCCTTGACAAGCTGCTGGCGTACAGAGCATGGGGGAAATTCTCTACTTATTGAATGAGCCAGTGAATGAGAAGCTTAGAGAGAACTTACGGGAAATGCCTAGGACCATGCCCGGCTCATAAAAGGTGCTTAACAAATAGTACCAACAGGAAGAGCAGCCGGGTGGGTAGGGTGACTGAGAAGTAAGCCAGACACAGCAGCCAGGGTCTCTGCCCTGCCACCTCTGGGCTGGATGGCCCTATACAAATCACTGGTCTTCTTCTAAGCCTCAATTCCCCCCCCCCCCGCAAACTCCACCTACAACACAGATTTGTTGCAAGGACTAAAGATAACATTCTTCTAAAAATAAATAAAAAGACCATGTGCTGGGGAATGCACTGACCGCCCAGCTCAGAACCAGAGGCTGTGAAATACCACTTTTGAGGACTTTGTGCAACTAGACGGATGGTGAGGAGGAACGCGGGAGAACGAAAGTCCGGAGCTGGCTCTGTCTCGTGGGGCACAGGGCGGCTTGGCAGGTGGTGTGAAAGGGTAAGGAAGAGGTGAGCAGTGAGGAAACCCGGGCTGAGGCATTCGGCACCTTTCTGCACCTGCGAGGCGAGTGGGAAAGCCAGCGCTTCGGGAAGATGCTGGAGGTGGCTGGAAGCGGTGTGTGGGATGTAGGCTCAGAGTCCCACTTCCCTCTTTAGAAATAAGTTAAAATGACATTCATTCAGCAGCCCTTGATGGGTTCATCTCTATTAACTCCTGCCTTTTGGCTCAAGCCACTTTTTCTGTGCTGTCAACCTTGGGCCCCATAACAGCTTGTCACCTCGATCATTATCAAAGATGGGGATGAGGGATGGTGGTGGGGTGGGGAGTGTTTGCCCAAGTTGCTTCATATCTGAGGTTGTTCAGACAACACAGCATCTCCTTAATCTCGTAAGACAGAGACAAGTCATTCTGACATCGTCAGATGGGAACTCACCCTTGGTTCCCGACAGCGACTGTCCTACACTGGCTCCAGGCCCTCCTTCTTGTGTCTATCAGGATAGCAGGAAACCTGCTCACAAAATCTCCCCTGGGAGGAAAGCGCTTGGCCAAAGCTGGGTTTCCCACACAGTCCTGCAAAGGCTTGGGTGGTACTTTCTCCGCTGGACCACCTCTTCCTTGACTGGAGACACGGACCCACACAAGGTCAGGTCTTGCAGGTCCCCAAGACTGTTACCACTGCTCTGCTTAGCCCTGAGGACCTTCCACCCACCCCCACCCGCTCCTCTCGACTCACCTTCTCAGAGGCACTGCCATACGTGCTTTCCCAGATCGTTGCTTACGCCTGGACAGATCAATGGAAAATTTGAGAGCATTCTGGAAACCTGGAAAGCTGAGCTGACATTCTTAGAATCCAAGAGATGCTGCTGTGGCAGTGGGCGATGGTTTTGTTATTAGTAAGTAACCTCTGTTTTGGTCCCTCTGTCAAATTGCAACTCCGATTCATTTCGGAAAATGAATTTGAAAATACAGGCAGGCAGAAAGGAAACAAAAGCACCATCACCCCATTATCCAGAGGTAAACTCGCTGGCTTGTGTATTTCTAGGCTTTCTTCATATGCACCTGCTCTTTTTTTTAAAATGTGCTCCATGCGGTTTTGTAACCCGATCTTTTCACATGACCACTGCAAATAGTTTTCCATGTCATTAAACAGGTTCCCACAACTTCATTTTTAATGCCTGCCCAGTGCGAGCCAGCAGCTATGTGCCCCAGTCAATTTGTTGTGTTGTTTTTTCCTCCTGCCTGTAGTCTGCAACTTACATCATTATCTGCTCTAAGGAAGTACCAAGGTTTAGCCAATTAGAAGCTCTCCATTAAAAATGAAAAGGGCATCTGCAGCCCTCCAGAGGGTGGGCCAGCGTCCTCATTCTTCTGAAAGGTATCTTTGTTGCAAAGAGCAACCTGGCCGTCAGCCTGTTAGGCTGTGGACGTGGAAAAGAGACCCACTTATATTCCCCGGTGGGCTTCTTCAGAGAGGTTGGGCTGCTGTTAAAAAAAAAAAAAAAAAGAGCAGAAGAAAATGTTTTGTAATTGTTTGTGAGTGCACACAGGCTCAGTGGCAAAATGAGACGGAACCCTTGATTTCTAACCTCCTGCTGCACTGTTCAAAATTCCTCCCAGAGAGGCAAGGAGGAAGCAGATCTGAAGCACTCTGATTGTCAAATTTGCATCTTCTCTTAGCTGGTTATCGTCCCAAAGGACATTTCACATCAAATTGTACTTGTCTGTAAAGATCTTCCACCCAAGACAGACCACTTCCCAAGATACTGCTGATATGGAGGCTAGAGAAATACAGAGAGAGGATTTAAAACATTGAGAGTCCCTGGGTAGAAATGTAAACAGATTTAAGGGCAGCAGCTTCCGGCCTGGAAACCCCCAGAGGATCCCGTTCAGAGCCCCAGTCAGGTAAAGAACAGGACAGACAGCCACCACACGAAGGAAAACCGGAGGAAGTTCAATAACAAAATGCGCGTGTGCAACGTGCTCTCAGGGAACACCAACAGTGGGCTAGCCCTGCCCTCGGCGCGGAGAAGCAGAGATAAATAACCCCCCATTTCTACACCCAAGGAGCCAACCGTCTAAGAGAGGAATCAAACGTGCCGGCGAACATTTGAAACACAGGTGACAAAGGCTGCGCCCAGACACTTAGGCACGAGGAACACGACAACACAGACGTGTGACCCAGAGGAAGAGGAAGGAAAGACAGGACGTGTCCTAAGAACCACACCTGGTCAGGTAGGATCGAAACACGGGATGGAGCATCAGGAAATGAAACTGGTGAGGCCCACGGAAGCTGGAGCACGCGGTGTCCTGTGTCCCGCGGAAAGGAGCCTGGGCTTTCTTCAGCCGCCGGGAGGAGCCTCTGGGTTTTCAGCGGGCACAGGCCTTACGATTCACACTGGAAAGGCTCTTTCTGGGTAGTACGGAGCTTGTTAGACTGGCGCAGGGAACAAATTAAGAGACTGTCGTTAGCTTCAGGCAGAAAATGACTGGGGGCCTCAACAAAGGATGGTGACAACGGGGATGGAGGGAGGAAGCAGTTCAGGTGATTATTCAAGAGATGGAATCGACGGGGCTGAGTGGCCCACTGAAGAGGGGGTGGGGGACGGGGGGAAAGCGAAGAGCAAGTACTGCCCAGAGCGAGACCCCCAAGGAAGCAGAAGAGGACTACACCTGGGGCAAGAGGATCCGGAGGGAGCCCCTTCCTCAGACCTACGGAAGTAGGAGAGGGCAATCGTGTAGACGCAGATGCTAACAGGTATGGGGGCCGACCAGACGGCACAAGGCGGGAAGGACGGCAGTTCCTGGGAGAACGTGCACTCTGAGTGAAGCAGGGGTAGATTGCTGAGAAGGAGGAGAGTAGAAATAGGACCTCTTGGGGACAGCGGTCAACATTTGGAACAGCCAGTAAAGGGCAAGGAAGGAGAAGCTGGTGCTCAGTCCTGGGAAGTAGCACCAAAGGGCCCTGAGGACCAGCTGAGCCCAGAGGCCGATCTCCATGCATGGTGTTCCCTCCAGCAGCACCCTGCAGCCGAGGCGGGGAAGAGCGGGTGGGTGATGATTGGGTTCCCAGCTGAAAATGTGGCCAACTGACGCAGGGGACGGCCACGTCCCCTCAACTCAAGGGACCTGAGGATGCCGAGAAGAGAGAGTGGAGGGCTGCCCAGGGAAGGAAGTGAAGCCAGGAAGGGCTGAGAAAGCCAGGGGCCGATGACCCAAGTCTCAACAGAGCAGAGAGGAGTAGAGTACCGACAGGAGGGCTGGCGAGACGGACCAGAGCCTTACGCCGTGAAGTCAGCATGCTGGCGCGTCAGACGCCAGAAGTGGAGTAAACACACTGATGGCAACGTCCAGGAGGTGACCCGGGAGTGGGGGACTGAAGTGGGGCTGGTGTTCTGGCAGTGCCCGTGAAGGACAAGGGCCAGCAGATGGAGGAGGGTGGTGGGAGGGTCTCTGAGACTATCCTACTTTCAGGCTGGTCCAGGCTGAGTTCCCCACCAGTGTCTGAGGCCCCACGTCCAGCATGGGCCTGCCCCGTCAGCAAAGGCCACCTGGGCTTGGCGTGAGGGGCCTGGGGTCCTCCCAGGTGGAAGCTGCTCTCCTGGGAGAGGACAGCCTTGGGACCCACCTGATGGGCCTGGAAGCAGCAGGTCTCCCCACCTCTGGGGGAGACCAGTGTCCCACGGGAGCCTACAAACCCCAGGACGCCATCGTGGGATTTAGCAGCAGCCAAAATCCACAGTCTGTTCAAGGAGAGCTTGGTTGAAACCAAGACAGTCCCACAGCTGGGCATGGCTGCGGGTTTCGCCCACGCATCCAGTGCTGTCTGAGGACACCCCAGTGCCATTCTGTGTCCGCGTCTTGAGGGATGGATAGATTCCCTCCCAGGGAGTAAGGCAAGCCTTGCCTCACACCGTTGCCAAAGCGCAGGTACCTGCCGGCTGATAAAGAGCCCGACGGCCTAAGGGGCCCTCCTTAGAACCCTGACTCCCAGACCCTTCAAGTGCCACCTGTGACGAAGAGCCCGGGTAACTCGTGTTTCCAGCACCGTCACCTGAACCACATTACCTTCCAGGGTAGCACCAAGTAGTTACAAATTACAAGGTAAATATTAACGCGGCGCGTGGGTTCTTAGGACAAGTTCCTAGCTGTTGCCACCATTTGGTAACCTGTACCCCCAGGTTTACCTTAATCTCTCTTTTTTTTTTTTCCCCCCCCCAGCTCAGTTTGAACTCCTATAGCCTGGGCACGGGAGACCTGGATTCCTGTCCTGGTTGTTTTAGGAGCCAACACCCCCCTGTGGGGAGGGAGGGGGGTCCGAAGCGCCGGAACCCGCAGGCAGGGCGTGCCGGGCTGGGGGAGACAGGGCGCCGGTGCCGGGGCGTCCGCCGGGCCCAGCCCGGGCGACTGACCTTGGCCTCCCCGCAGGTGCGCGCAAGCGCTGCTGGAGCACGGTGCCTCGGTGCAGCGCGTGGGCGGCGCGGGCCTGGACACGCCCCTGCACGTGGCGGCTCAGCACGGCCTGGACGAGCACGCGCGCCTCTACCTGGGCCGCGGGGCGCTCGTGAACGCGAGGAACGCCCGCGGCGAGACGGCCCTGAGCGCGGCGTGCGGCACGGCGCGGCGGCCCGACGAGCAAGCCCGCTGCCTGCGCCTGTGCGCGCTGCTGCTGCGGTGCGGCGCGGCGGCGGACGCGCGCGACGAGGACGAGCGCAGCCCGCTGCACAAGGCCTGCGGCCACGCGCGCCACGGCCTGGCGCGCCTCCTGCTGCGGCACGGCGCCGACGCGGGCGCGCTCGACTACGGGGGTGCGTCGCCGCTGGCCCGAGTGCTGCACACGGCCGCCTGCGCCCCCGAGGCCGCGCCGCAGCGCACGCTGCAGGAGCTGCTCAACCACGGCTCCCCCACCGTGTGGCCCGACGCCTTCCCCAAGGTAAGAAGGGGTCGGGGACAGGCCACGAGGACTTGGCAGCGCAGGGACCCGGCCTGCCGCCGGGGGGCATTCAGCGCTTCTCAGACTTTCAGGGGCCCGGAACGCCCCCTGGAGACTGGTCCAGATGCAGATTCTGATCCCGCAGGAGGGGATGGCAGAGTCTGCATTTCTAGCAAGACTAGAGATGAGGGTGAGGTCTTGGAACCACACTTTGAGGAGCCAGGGCTGGGCAACCCTTTCTAGAGTCACTAGAAAATGAAAAGGTTGGGGGGTCAACAAGCATACTCGAGTGAGACCTTGCAGAGTTGTCACCTGGGGACGCCAGGCCCCTGTTTCTATGATGCCGTCATGGCTCAAAATATTTTAGCAGATTATCTTTTGGTGTAACTGATGAACAATGAAATCAGTCTCTTGTCGCATCTGGTATTTGGCTTGAAATGAAATACGCAACGTGACCATCCACCTTATTAATAGGATTAATGATAGCACTTCACAGATTTCTCTCGTTCAGTCCTCACCACACGCCTGTGAAATACACCAGGTTCCTGACATTCCCTTACCTGGATTTCAATCAGGTGAAATGCCCTGTTGAGGGTCAAGGTTGTGTTGGGACCTCAACCCCACTTTGCAGACTTGGCTCTGAGCCGCTTGTCGCCTTTCCACGTGTCAGATCTGCACTGAAATGATAAAGATGAAGAATAAACATTTCTTATCAGAGAAAATAAAGACAAAATGTTTCTAAAAGGAAAGTTCCCAAGATACTAGTTAAAATAAGCGATTGTCCTCCCCCGAAAGACTTCATTGAAGGGAGGTCATTCCATTCGATGTAAAATTGGCTGTGCTAAATTTAAAAATTATCCCAGACTCACCGGTCATATGCCAGAGACGTGTCTGGCCTGATAAGCTTTACACAAATAGCCTAAAAGCTGTTATCCTAAAAGGACAACAGCTAGATGGTCTAGAAGGCCTGAAATAGTGAGATTCACACATTTCTTTCAGATGCTAACTTTGCATCCCAGATGCATACAGAGTAAAACTCTTGTCTCTCAAAACACAGGTGAGAAATGGAAAATCCACCCAGACAATTCCCTGGGTGTTTCCTTACTTGACAAACTTGATGACAAGTTTCTTACGCCGAGTCTTGCACCGTCCTCGAGTCATCCTCTTGAGGCATTCTACTAATGCAGTGACTTCCATGCCGTGCATGGACTCTTGAAAGGGAAGAAACGCCAGCCTTTCTGTATTCTATAACACTTCCCTTTTATATTCATGATTTACATTTAGACGTTTCCCAATATTAGCAGGCTTAGTTCATCTACCGATAAAATGGAAACCTACCACCCCTCCAGTTCACACCGTGTGTGCCTTAAACCAAGATGCACCCTTCAGCCCTTATGGTGTGAAACTACATAAAGAATGAACAAGAAACAACAAAGAAAGAAACAAGACTTCACATGATGCCCAACAGTGAAAAACACCTGGGACAAATTCTTTTAAAGAAAAAAGAAAATCAGTATATTTCAGAGGTGACCAGTAATAATCCTTTGTTAACCTCGAAGGCATTCGATTTTTAGAGACCGCTGTCCAGGTTTCAATGTCCGAGGTGCAGCCCCACAGGCATCATCCCGGGGGACAGGACTTCTAGCACCTGAACTCTGTCTCCAAGGCTGTGGGAATCACCCCACACTGACCTAGAGATGCAGCGCAAAGCCAGTGCCTCCCCTTTGGGCCTCCAGGGGCCCTGTCCCGGGATCCCCTCACGACATCCTTTGCCAGCCACCCAGGAATGGAGCAGGTCAGTGGGTGGGGTGCGGGGTGGCTGTGGGTTTGGGTCTGGGGACAGTTAGTTACAACGGGGACCCGGAGGCCACGAGAGGTGCTTGGCGTCTGGAGATGATGATGAATCTCCCAGCAGTTCCACACCATTGCGGAAAGAACCGGAGTTTCTTTGAGAAATCTTAATACTTTGAGGCTTTCACAGAGCGCAGTGCAGGGAACCTTCAGTCAGTTTGTTGAATGAGAGAAGGGGATTCCAGCAACTCCAGGGCACGGCGCTGCAGTTAAAATCTTTGGAAACGGGCCTCCGCTGTCTTTGCGCTGAGACCCGCCCACACCTCGGGGTGGGGGGGGGGGCAGGGGGCGGTGCGGAGGAGGTCCGCAGCCCCCTGCCCCCAGCACCCCACCCCCGGCGCCCCCGGCTAGGAGCAGGATGCGGGCAAGAGCGCGTTTACTACCAACCTGGACATCCTCCAAGCCAACGTACAAGTGCCTGTGAGGCTCTGGCCTCGCCCCAGGACAACCAGGGCGAACGCTCTGGAAATGTGGCATCAGCATCCAGACCCCCTGCATGTGCTCCACCGGGAAAGGGGTCTAATCAGCACGCGGGACATCAAAGCGCAGACCCGACTCGCTCAGCAGCCCCGTGGAGCGCGCAGCAAACACGCTGAAACGAGCCACAAAGATGCTCTGCAGGCAGGACTCAGCGCCATGGCGAGGCGTACACAGAGGCACCGGGGAATGTCACAGAGCACGCCGGCCGTGGGCAGCAGCCGCGCTTTAAATAGATGTAAAGAGACACCCACGGAGCTCAGAATTACTGAGGCAAAAGGTTTCACAGCGAGCTTATGACATAAATCACAGTTACCCGGTGCCCAGACAAAGGCACCAGCGCCGCAGCAGGCGGACTCGAAGCATCCGTCGGAGCCGCGCGCACTGCGCTGCCGCAAACATCAAAGCGGTGTCACGGCTGGGAAAGCAAAGCATGTGGACAATGCCAGGCCTTTCTGCCCGGCTGACCGCTACTTAACACCAGAGTCAGGTGGGGACGCGAGGGCAGGTGCAGGTGCGATGTCAGGATACGGCCAGGTTTGAATTCTGGAAGTTGCCGGGACGCAGGGGGCCCGGCCTGGAGGAGAGCGGGCAGGAGGGCAGAGAAACGCCCACGAGGGTGGATCCAGACCAGCTGCCGCTAGTTGACTTCGTGGGTTGGATGCTTGGTCTGGGATAAAGGCCTTTGCTCACGTGCCTCTCTCCTTCTGCCCCTCACCTGGGCAGTCATAAATAACTCACACTTAGATTTGCCCAGGAGTTGGGGAAGTGCCAGGCCAACACCGGTGATGAAAGCTCTCCCCGACAGGCGTCCCTTAAACACTTATTCATTCAACAAACATTTCTAGGGAGCGGCTGTGCTCCCGTGCCGGTGGGACAGTGTTGAACCGGAGCATGGGTATTTCCTGCCCTCATGGAGCGCCAGCCAGGTGGGTGAGATGGCCTTGACTCAGACAACCACACACACCACTGGGAAATTGCTGTGACGTGAAAAGCTGCAAAGCCAAGGCCCTCCAGACCTCGAAGGTACCAAACGAGGGGCCAGACCTGGCTGAGCAGCGAGTCCGAGGCTCCCTCGAGGGCTTATAGAGTGATTCTGGATCTGAAGACTGGAGACTTAGCTGTGTGAAGAGGGGAGGGGAAATCATTCCAGGCAGAAGAAACAGCAGGTGCAAAGGTCTTGGGGCAGAAGGAACTCTGCAATATGTGCAGGGGTGGGGGGTGGGGGGATGACCCAGTAGCTGGAGGGGAAACAGCAAGAGCCGGGACCCTAGGCAGGGCCCCCGTTAAGGGTTTGCGCCTTTGTCTTAAGAAAAATAGGAATCTATTACGTCATCTTAAGCAGGACAGGTGACATAATCCAGTAAGAATTGGAGGGTGATTTCTCTGCTCAGGGGTAGAGAACATGCTCTCTTGGGGGCTGCTGGGAAACCCCTGGCTGCCGTGCGGTCAGGTGAGGGATGCAGGTAGCTGGAGCAAGGGGAAATGGGAGGTGGAGGGCGAGAATGACAGATTCTAGAAATATCTGCAAACCTCCGGTCTTGCCTCTCCTTCTGGGCATTGACCACGCTGCACATATGGACCTGAAGTTTTTGTTTTCTTTTTACCGAATTACGGAACTAGGTAACGTGACTTCACACTCCAATTTCCTAGAGTTCTCCGTGGGGGGAGCCTGGGGTCGCAGTAGTCAAAACCCAGGGCTCCCTTCCCTGCCTTTACACAGCAGTGCTTGCACGCTGCCCCCATGGGAGCGGGGAGGGGAGCTATCAGCAGTAGCGCGCCTCTGTTTTCCTTGCTTTTGTTTTATTTCTCCATCTACATAGAAAGCAGTGTGCCCGTGTGATTTTTCCCCTTAATTTTCTTTCTGCCGCCTCATTAGCTGAAGAGAGTGTGCGCGGACCCTAATGCCATCAGCGTGTCAGAGTAACGTGGCAGCCGCTTCTCCACAGACAGCAAGGAGGCAGCGGAGATTTTTAAACTGTGTTGGCGTAAAAATAATGAAGGCAGCCAGCTGCCTGGCAAACGTGAGGGGGGCACAGCACGGAGGGGTTGGGAAGGGCCCGGGAGCCCCAGAGAGGTGGAACAGAGGAGAGACAGGAAATGAATTCCCAGAGACAGGCAATAAGACTTTGTCACAGTCCGTGACCCAGGGAGGAGGGGCCTGGAGGAGGGGAGCTCTTACTGAGGGAGGGCAGCTGTTCCTGGGGGCTGGGGCTTGAGGGGAGGGATGGGGATGTCCAGGTAGCATGCAGTCACTGGGAACCATTGAATATTTTGCAGAGAAGTGAGAGGGCCAATGGGAGGGTAGCTGGAGGGTCCAGATTGGCCTGAGGAAAGTCTGAAGATGCAGGAATTGCCTAGGATACCATGTAAAGACAGACTAGATCTGGAGGGATCCAGTGTGAACTGCTCTTTTCAATGGCATGGTTTCCTCCCAACACAGAAAAGGGGCCGATGGAATTCACTGTGCTCCCGGAAATGGCATGTTAGTGGTGGCTCGTGTAAGCCAGAAATACCAGCATGTCAAGAGCACACGGTGGGGTGCGAGGCTGGGCTGGGAAGATGCACGCCTGCCTGGCTCTCCCTCTGCAGCTCAGCCTACCGTGTTCATTCTCTCCTCCTCTAAAGCCCACTTAAGCCGGAGCTTGTGACAGTAATGGATTAGGGGAAAAACAAAATTGGGGTAGGGAGGGGACCAGAGATGATAATAGTAATAGGATCACCAATTTAAATGGGCAGCTGCTCCTGTCTTCATGTTAAAATATCTGTGAAGACGTAGACAGGAGGAAGGAAGGATGGAAGGAAGAGGGGGAGGGGGAGAAAGCAAACCCACGGCACCAACAGGAAGATCTCATGTCTGAGTCAGGAAGGGCTGACGCGGCTCTGCTCCACGGCCCTGAGTTTTCAGGCAATCAGGCAGACATTACAGACAAATAGTTTAAGTCCACCAGGCAGTAGGGGATGCTTGTGGAGGTGCAGTGCATCATGGGAGATGCAGTAAAGTGCAGAGGTGGAAACTGAGGAACCTGAGTTCCATGGCAACCTGCTACTTTGCTGGAGGGAGGGTGGGAGGAAGAGGCCTCCTGGTGGAGCACAGGTCACCAGGCTGGGCATCGCCCTCGCCAGCCTTCCTCCACTTTGCCCCTCCACCATCTCACAGGTGAACAGAGAACGGGACCATGGACTTCCCCTGCATGTTGACAGACCTCGTGTCTGGATCTCACCTTAATCAGAGATGAATACAGAAAAAAATTAATGGATTCATTGTGGGGAAGGGGAGAAGAAGAAAAATGAGATAGCATCCTGAGAGTAGAGACGAAATCTGTACCTCTCATCAAAAGATCCAGAAGAAGATCTGAAAAATTGTGTGCCCTGTGTGCCATCCTTTATGGAATGCAAGAAGATCTCGTCTTTAAATCCATAAAACCAGACAGGTTAAGCTGAGGAGTCAATAGAATGGCATGAAAAGGAAGATGGAGATAAATTTATACCAAGAAAGCAAGAGCACAGTGGTAGGTCAGATTACACATTAAAGGAAGTAGAAGGCAGAACTGATTCATTAAAAACATCAAATCAATGATGTAAGTGAGGGCGCTGGGCTGTTTGCATGTGTGCCCCCAGATCCAGTCCCTGCTGCCTCTGTGTTCTGCTCTGCGTCCTGATAGGGTACAGGGCCCCTCCAAGCTAACACGGAGCCCCATATCAGCTGGCTTCTGACTGGGTTCAGCCAACGGAGACACCATGGGGAATTGGAGGGGGAGGGGGAAAAGCCAAGGTATTTCTCCCCCTCTTCCTCCACCTCAGGTAGCTTCTACTGCAGCACGTGCATCTCCATGGCTCCAGTACCCCCAGGCGGCTCCTTCTCATAGCCACAGCCCCACCAGGCAGCCCCTTGGTTCCAGCCTCCCTTGTATCTCTCCTAACAAGAAGCACAGGCTTCAGGATTGGTGGTTTCTGAGTCTCAGTGACATCATCAAAGAACCAGATGCCTTTCAAGCTCAGTAAGTCAGCCTTGCCCTCAAAATGGTCCTTCTCTTGGTCCCTAAATGGCTTCCAGCAACTGGGCCAACCAGCCTCCTATTCAGATCCAGCTATTTTCTCTAGAAGCCCTGAGGAAGTCTTTCTTTGTGTCTTATTGGCCTCAGTTAGCTTAAACCTGCCCTTCCCCAAACCATTAAATGATGAGTGGAATAGAATTATCATGATTGAATTAATCTAATCATTTGGAGCGTTGGGAAGTCAACCACAGTGTTCACTACAAAGGACTAATATTAAAAGATCTTTTGGGGCTTCCCTGGTGGCAGAGTGGTTAAGAATACGCCTGCCAGTGCAGGAGACACGGGTTCAAGCCCTGGTCCAGGAAGATCCCACATGCCACAGAGCAACTAAGCCCATGCGCCACAACTACTGAGCCTGCGCTCTAGAGCCTCCAAGCCACAACTACTGAGCCTGTGTGCCACAACGACTGAAGCCTGCATGCCTAGAGCCCGTGCTCCCAACAAGAGAAGCCACCACAATGAGAAGCCTGCACACTGCAACGAAGAGTAGCCCCCACTTGCGGCAACTAGAGAAAGCCCACATGCAGCAACGAAGACCCAACGCAGCCAAAAATAAAAATAAATAAAATAAATTTATTTTAAAAAAAAAAGAGGGCTTCCCTGGTGGCGCAGTGGTGGAGAGTCCACCTGCCGATGCAGGGGACACGGGTTCGTGCCCAGGTCCAGGAAGATCCTGCATGCTGCGGAGCAGCTGGGCCCATGAGCCATGCCACTGGGCCTGCGCGTCCAGAGCCTGTGCTCCGCAACGGGAGAGGCCGCAGCAGTGAGAGGCCCGCGTACCACAAAAAAAGAAAAAAAAAAAAAAAAGAACTTCTTAAGTGCAAAAGAAAAAACAAAGCCAAGAAACTAAAAAACAAAGTGATGGTCGTAAAGGACAAAGAGCAGAGAGCCCATTCACAGATAAGTGATATTATTGAAGAACATACAACAATGGATCAGAAACAATAATCAAAGACATAATAGAAGAAGACTTAGCTGCACTAAAATATCTTAACATAGAGAAGTTGAATGGACATTCTCTGCAAATCAGTGATGGGAGACACATACCTATATACACTCTAAAAAAAATGTTCTAAAAAGGCTTGCAGAGTATCCAAGCAGCAAACAGGTTATTCATAAGGGAATAAAAATCAGGCTGGACTCAGATTTCTCTGCTGCAGTGTTATTGTAAGACAATGAAATATCACCTACAGATTTTTAAAGCAAAGGTTCGGACGCTAGAATTCTAGTTTCAGCCAAGATAGCTTTCATTTTGAGGCAAAAGAAAGACACTTTTAGATATCAAGGGCTCATAAGACATGCCTTCCTAATGCATTTTTTTAAAAGAAAAAATATTTCTGTTTACTGCATTATTTATTCAACAAATATTTATTGAACACCAGCCATTTGCCAACAACATACTAGAGGCTTAGGATAGCTAATGAGTGAATAAATCAGGGGAAAAATGTATTGCTTCCCTCATGGAGCTTACATTCTAATGGGGCAGACAGACATTAAACAACAAGCATAATAAATGGGCCAATAAAATGATAAGGGCTAGGGGAGAAGAAGCAAGACGGGAGACAGTGCGTTTTAAAGAGGGTAGTTAGGATGGGTGGTTTCTGAGTAGACTTCAGAGAGGTGAGGGAATCAGCTAAGCAGATGTCTAGGCAAAGAGCAGCCCAGCAGACAGGCCAGAAGTCTGTGGCCCCAAGGCTGGAGTGAGCCTGATCCACGTGGGGAACAACAGAGGAAGCCGTGTGGCTGAAGGTGGAGAGAACCAGTGGGACAGTAGCAGGAGATGAGATGGGAGAGGTGGGGGAGGGGCACAGACCGTGTGGGGTCTCGTAGGACATTGCAATGACTTTGGCCATTGGAGTGGTTTGAGCAGAGGAGGAGTATGGCCTGACTAACATTTTATGAGGCTTCTTGCGGTCTCCATGTTGAGAACATACTTTAGGAAGAACAGAAGGGAAGTGGGGAGATGACTTAGGAGGTTGTGACCTTAATCCACCTGAGGGATGACGGTGGCATGGACACGGGAGGTGGTCTGGTTCTGGATGTATTTTGAAGGTGGTCTGGTTCTGGATGTATTCTCCATGTTGAGAACATACTTTAGGAAGAACAGAAGGGAAGTGGGGAGATGACTTAGGAGGTTGTGACCTTAATCCACCTGAGGGATGACGGTGGCATGGACACGGGAGGTGGTCTGGTTCTGGATGTATTTTGAAGGTGGAGCCAACAGGATTTCTTGACAGATTGGCTGTGGGATATGAGAGAAGAGGAGTCAAAGATGACTCCAAGACTTTTAGCCTGAGAGACTGAAAGGTGAGATGCATCATCAACTGATATGGGGAAGCTTATGGGGAAAGTAAGTCCGGGGCTGAGGGAGAGACTTGGGATTTACGTTTCCGATACATTAAGTGTGAGATAGAGCCAGCCACAAGGAGATACCAAGTAAGCAGTTGGCTATTCAAGCCTGGAGCTTGGGAGGGAAGTTTGACTGACCTGGAGATACGCTTTTGAGGGCCGGTGGCATATGGATGGTATTTAAAGCCAGGAAGCTGAATGAGATCACCAGGAAGGGAGAGTAAATAGAGAAGAGGAAGGAGGACTAAATCCAAGGCCATTCCAGCAGGGAGAAGATGCAGAGATGAGAAAGTAGCAGAGGAAACAGAAGGAGCAGCAGTGAGGGAGGTGAAGGAGTAGAAGTGTGGCTTCCTGGAAGCCAAGAGAAGAACACGTCAAGTGGAGGACGTGATCAACTGTGTCAGAAGTGCTGATAGACAGCACGAGGCAAGGCAGAGCTGTGACCACCAGATGCAGCCTGCTCACGGGCGCTCTTGGCACGGGCGGGTTGGGTGGAGTACTGGAGACAAAAGGCCAGATGGGATGGGAGTAGCCAGCTGACCAAGAGGTGATGGGAAAGACTGTCTCAGGATTGGGAAACTCAATCTGCACATTGTCTCAGGTCAACCTCTTAAATATCTCTCAAAATCTTTCTTCTCTTTCCATCCTGGCTGCCACCAGCTGAGGTTAGGCCACCACCATCTCTCCGCTAGATTGCAAAAATACCCTCATAACTGGGCTGTCTGCCTCCAATATGGCCCCATGAAACTCTTCTCAACACTGTAGCCATGGTGACATTTCTAAAATTAAAACCTGACCCTGTCACTCCTCCACTCATCCTTCAAGGCCTCTTGGGTGCCCTCGGGATAAGTCCAGCCTCCCTGTCATGGCAGACAGTGGTCTTCTAGATCTGACCCTGCTTTCCTCTCCAGTCCCAGTTTTCACTACTCCCCGTGTCCAACTCCATGCCACAGCCAGTATTTTTTGTTCCTTTTCACCTCCCAAGTTTGGTAAATGTTTTCTCCACCTAGAACATTTTGGTCCTCAGAACTCTCCACACCTTTCGTAACTCCTACTCCATGTCTTAGCTTGAATGTCACTTCCTCCAGAAATCTTTCCTTGATCAACTCACCACCCCATTGCAAATCTAGGTCTGAGTTAGGTGTCATTTCTAGCACCTGGTGATTCTCTCACCATAGTACTGTGGCACCTATACATTTATTTTTATTACTACTACTACTACTACTATTACTTGAGACTGTATCATTTGGGGCCGTAAAATTCTGTGAAGCCAAGGCTTGCCTTTGTTATCACACAAACATAACACAATCTTTAACTTCTAGTAGGAAATTGATTAAATATCTGTGGAATGAATGGCTTAAACAACCCAGTTAAAATAGAGACAACTTAAATAATTGTCAGGCAGGTGGTGAAACTAAATGCAACTACCAAAAGTTATTTCCCAAGGAGATATATAGCATAAAATAAGATCTTGTACTAATTATAATCCGGAACACAAACTTCAGATGTTACTAAGGAGGGAGAAGAATTGGTTAAGAGAGGTGAGAGAAGGGATAATGGTACATCTAGAGCGCAAAAGATACTATTTTGATGTTTAGAGAAATATAGGTTAATATTATTTTTTTATTCTGAAGGTAACCACTGGTACAATTTTAAATAAGATATAGACTTCCAAAATATAAAAGATAGGGACTTCCCTGGTGGCACAGTGGTTAAGAATCCACCTGCCAGTGCAGGGGACATGGGTTCGATCCCTGGTCTGGGAAGATCCCACATGCTGCGGAACAGCTAAGCCCGTGCACCACAACTACTGAGCCTGTACTCTAGAGCCCACGAGCCACAACTACTGAAGCCCGAGCACCCAGAGCCTGTGCTCTGCAACAAGAGAAGCCACCGCAATGTGAAGCCCACGCAAGGCAACAAAGACCCAATGCAGCCAAAAAAAAAATCTTTTTTAAATATATAAACGATAAATACAAAGAAAATACAAACCTGTGTAACAGAAATCAGACAACAAAGGAAACAAGAAGCATAAAAAATCGTAAGGAATAAAACGATAGAAGTAAAACCAGACAGATTATCTATAACAATAAATACAAATTTCTTAAGTTACCCTATTACCAGTAGAGACTCTCAAACGCTTTAAAACAACGTGAAACAAAAGGTTAGAATTAAAGAGTGGGCAGAGGTAATTCTAGCAAAAACAAACTGAAAATAAAATGATGTACTGATATCAATATGCAATGTAGAAGAGTCCCAGGGAAATACACAAAATGAGAAGAAAAGATTCGCTCGACACTGATAAAGGATACAGTCCACAGTGAAGAGATAACCATTAAGAACCTTACATGCCAAAAAGAGATTATGTTACAATGGAGAAAGTAACTGAAAAATAATAATTCTAGATGATTTTTAATTCATATCTCAGTCTTTCCCATAGATAAAGTAGGGGAAAAAAATTTAGAAGCTTCCAATCATAAATGTGACATATACATGTTGAACTTTGAACCGTCAAACAGAATACAACTTCTAGTACTTCAAAATCAGACATTATGTAAAGCCGGAATACAATACTCCAGAAAATTAATAGCAAAAGTTAATTTTTAAAAATAATTTATGGAGTTCCTTGGTGGCCTAGTGGTTAGGATTCTAGGCTTTCACTGCCGTGACCCGAGTTCAATCCTTGGTTGGGAAACTGAGATCCCGCAAGCCGCAAGGCACAGTGTGGCCAAAAATTTTTAAAAATTAACTTTTTGAAAGTTTCATCACACGCTCCCAAATGGATACTGCGTCAGTAGTTATTTAATTGCAGACTGTTTAAGAAAGAAAGACAGTGACAACATTGTGCGTCAAAACTTATGGCTCGGACCACACCTCTGTTCAAAGGAAGATCCAGAGCGCTTGAAAAATTGCTTTATTGTGACACAAGGGAAAACATATTGTCAAGTTAACTGAGCAGTCAGTCCAGGGAGCTGGAAAGAGAAATGGAGAAAGGGATTAATAACGATAAAGGCAAAAAGTAATAGATTGGAATATTTTTAAAGAGAACTGATCAATGTAATCCAATAGCTGGTTTCCTGAGGAAAAAATTAAAATAGACAAAATTCCAGCAAGACTAAACATGAAAAACAATTCCCAATACAATCATAGTGAATCTCAAATGAGACAGGGTGCTTATTCCTATATACAGTGGAGATACGCCCCCGCCCAGATTTGTTCTCCACCTGCGTGGAGACGTCTGCAAGGCTCCTGGCCCTTGCTTCCTGGCTTTCACCAGTGCAGTGTCCCAGAAGTAGGGGAGGAAGGAGAGCGAGGTCAGAGGATGTATCCACTTGGCGCCCTCTCAGCTTCAGGCTGGTTGTGTGTCCCGAGCCAAGGATCACCCACCCCATTCTCTCACCCTGCAGACCCAGGAGTGGAAATAGCTCTGCTGCCAGCTCTATATCAATGCACTGTTCCCTGTGGTTCCCCTGGCTATAAATAAGCCCCGTATCAATAAACCCTCCTGGAATGATCCTGTATCGAGTATGCCATCTATTCCCTGTTAGAACCCTGACTGATACACATGAAATGCTAAATTTCTTTTCTTTTTCCAGGAAAATATAGGTGAACAAAATTGAGCCAAGAAGAAATCAAAACAAAATATGCCAGTAACCATGAAAGAACTTGAAAATATTAAATTATCACCTACAGCTAAAGGCTAGGCTTAAAAGCTTCAAATGAAAGGTCCGTCATGCTTTCTTATTTCCCATAATTATCTACTTTTCAAAATCTACCAGAGTATTAAAAAGATAGTTTTCTCAGATGGTTTTACTAAGTTAACATAAAGTGATATTAAAACCTGACAATAATAGCTCAAAAAGCTGAAACTGTAAACCACATTTAGTTATCAAGAGAGCTGCAAAAATCTTAGCAAGTTGAATCTGCCATTCTATTTAGAAGAATAGCCAGAGTCTGTTTTGTGAAGGTAAAAATGGGTTAATATTGGAAAGCCTTTTGGTATCAACTTGACTAGAAAAAGGCAAAAAAAATAAATCCTAAAATTTGTAGTAACCTAGGAATACAAAGATATTTCCTTAACTTAGAGTATTTATGTGAAACTAATACCCAAGATTATGGTGAAATGTTAGAGACAATCCTATTAAAATCAGGACTAAGATGCTGATGCCTGCTATCAATGTTGCTATTTAACATTGAATTTTAACGCTCTAGCCAATGTAATAGGACAATAAAAATAAGAAATATTAATACTGAGGAGGAGAAAATACCATTATTTGCGAAAATGATTCCCTACCTGAAAAATAACCTTAATAAATAAAATGTACTTATAAATCAATAGAAAAAATGAATACACTGTAGAAAAAATGAGCAAAAGACATAATTTAGCAATTCACAAAAGAAGAAAGGCAAATGGTCAGCCAAAAGTAAACATGCCATATTGTACCTATCAGATTTAAATAATTAATGAGATGGTCTGGGTAGGAAGAAAGAGGCACTCTCATACTCAGTTCTTTAAAAAGTGTAATAACTTACTTATAATTTGACAGTATGTTTTAAAAGCTTTAAAACATACACAGCCTTCGACCCTGCAGTTCTACTTCCAGCAATGCAGTATAAGCAATCTAAATAACTACAGCTGGGGGCAGAGAGAGAGAGAATTGTGTTCACAGATGTTCACTGTTTATAATATCAAAAAATACTGAGGCATCTTATAGTAGTTCATTCATTGAATTCATTATGATATGTTCATACAATATTTTATGGCCACTAAAAATGATGTTTAAATGCTCATTTATAATTTTTGAATTGTTCACAATCTATTTTGATAAAAAATAAATTTTCAAAATGATGTACAAAGCATTGGCTCATTTTGGTATATATATTAATTCCTTGTCTAAATGCATATAACCTTAGTATATACAAAATGTTGACAGTGGTTATCTCTGAACAAAGAAATGTGAAATTTAAAAATTTTGCTTTCCTGGGTCTTAAAGGGATGTTAGATCTGAAAGAAGCTAGGTACGCTGTAAAGGGAGCAACCGTATTGGGTGTGTTCAAGGAGCACCGGTGAGCGTGCTGCAGGCCAGGCTTGCCATTGGCTCTGACTGTTGTCTACTGTAGGTATTTGGTGCCTGACCTTAGAAAAATTGCTTAACCTCAGTTTTCTCAACCAGGAAATAAAAAGAACAATTCTGCAACACTTGGTAAGTCCTAAACCTCACAAACAGAGAATAATGAAGTTGCCCTGCCCCTCCCCAAAATCAAATCTGAATTTGGTCAAGCTTCTGAACCCAGCTACTAATTTACAGAAAGCCGAGAAAGAGCGGCATGCCCCAGGGATACAATCAGCAAAATCCCAGCAGTGAGAAACTCTACAGGACAAATAACCTAGTTTCTTCCACAAATATGTCAACATGAAACAGAAAAGAAAGACCTGAAAATATATCATATCAACCAATGTAAAGGTGTTGGTCTTATTTGAATTCTTATTCAAACAAACAAATGACTGTTTTTGATATAATGGCATTTAAGAGAAATTTGTGAATTTAACCATTGACTATATATTAGGTGATACTAAGAAACTATTGTTAATTTCTCAGCTGTTACAGTGACAACTGTGTTTGCATTTCTTCTAAACTTCCTTTAAGAGACACACAAATATTTACGGATGAAATGATGATACACTGAATTTGCTTTAAAATAACATTAGGGAGGGGATCTGGAGGTATGGATAGGGGAGGATTGGCCATGAACTGATGTGGGTATGTGAGGGTTTCCCCTACTATTCAGTCTACTTTGTGTACTTTCGAACTTCTTCATAACAACAACACCAAAAAGAAGTTTATTTTTTAAAAAGCAAGTACTGTTTCCATCTCTATGAAGCTGATGGACTTGAACTGTAGACTTTGCAAATTAGAAAATAAACATTCTTTGCCAGTGGGGACTCTGAAAATAAAACGGAAAGGCCAAGTGGAGAAGAAATGCAACAGCGAAGCAATTCTTCTCCCCCAGTTTCCCAACACATTAGAAAATCGAAGTAAGAAACTGGGAACACCATCCTTGGGCCAGATTCCCTCCCAGCAGAGCATACTTCTTTTTCTCTGAGCAGCTCCCCGGAGCCAAAGGAGCCTGCCCGGCCATCAGTATATTCCTCCTGGGAACTTGAATGCCTACCGCTTGGCCCAGACGTTTCGTGTTGATAAGACAGCCCCTTACAGAGCTCTGCCCTGTGCTTACCTGTGCACTAGCTCCTGGGGCCCTACAACGGCCCTATTGTACTGTTACTGGGATTGCTACCGTTCCCTGGGAGGACAGTGACGTCGCACAGCCAGGAAGTAGCAGCAGTGGGACCCAAGCACACCCTCCTGTCTCCCCACCCTTTCCCACCTGGACCCAAAACCCAGCCCACCCAAACTGTGCCTCCCACCATTTCCAACCAGGTGCTGAAGACCTGCGCGCCAGCCCCCGCTGTCCTCGAGGTTCTTTTCAACTCCTACCCTCAGCTCCGGGTGTCAGAGTCCTGGAAGGAGGTGATCCCTGAAGAAGTGTTTCAGGTGAGGAAGCTGCCCCTTCTTCCCCCGTTAGTACAAGACTGTCGTCTGTTTCTGTTCACCCACGTGTGGAGTTTTGCACTAATACTCAGGTAAGTAGAAAACATCTGGAGAACGGACGAGAAAGGCAAATTGGGGGCATATCTGATGTGTCTGCTTTTCTTCTGGAGGCTCAGTAATCACACAGCCTGTGGTTCTGATTGGGGTCCTGTGGGCTGCAAGGAACAGAAAACCGACCCACACAGGCTTAAGAAGCTCAGGGCTGCAGTAACCAGTGTCCAGAGGAGGGTGGGCCGTGGAGGTCCTGGCTCCTGGGTGTCAGTTTCTTTCTCTGACAGCTTAAGATATGACCAAGGCAGCTGCGGGCACTGCGTCCACATACAACAAAGTCCACAGGTGACTGTCAATTAAGAAAGAGAGAACTTTTTTTTTCTAGAAGCCTCTAGAAAATGTCCCCTCGTGTTTCACTGATTTGAGTCCTGTTCAGATTACTGAACAACAAAGTGTGCTCTGCAAAGCGGGTGGGCAGAGGGGAATTCTAGGAGGTTCTACCCATAGTATCTGAAATCACCCAAAGCAGACTTCCGTCTGACTGGGCAGGAGCTGCACTTGAGAAAAGTATCCGGACCCTCTCGAGGAGGGTTGTCCCGCATCAGTAGCCGGGAAAGGATCACCTGTGCCGCCAGGGCTCTTCTGTCTGGGAGAGAGACGTGTGTCGGTTCCGTGTGCCCAGACTGACGTTCCCCCGCCTTCCTTTCAGATGCACCAGCCTTTCTACCAGTCCCTCTTTGCCTTGGCCCACAGCCCGCGCTGTCTGCAGCATCTCTGCCGCTGTGCCATTCGGAAGCTGTTTAGCAGAAAGTGCTTTTATCTCGTGCCCCAGTTGCCCTTGCCCAAGTCCCTGCAAAATTACCTTCTTCTGGAGCCAGAGGGGGTTTTGCACTGAAACCCAGAGATTTGGACCAAGACACTTGTGCTCTTCTGTGGAGGCTCCAGGGTTACGAGGGGCCCTGGATGGGACTTGGCACCCACCCTGTGCACGGACCTCACCCAGCTTCAGGTCCACCTGGGCATGGCATTGGCAATAGAGGCCCTTTCTGCCTCTCAGGGTTGCTTGTAAGGACTGGAACTGTGAATAACGTAGTACTTGTATCAGAAAGTACCTTTCAACGGAGGTTGAACTAAAAGGTATACATATTTTTCCAAGGTCTGTCTCCTGCCCACAATGCGTTGGCAGCATTCGAGCTGCACCCCGCCCCCCCCCCCAGCCTTCAGGCCCTCTGCCTCAAGGGGAACACCCCACCCTTCCTAGTGCTCAGACCCTTGGAAAGACTCTGTCCCCCAAACGTGACAGACGTACACATTGAGAGAGGACACTTCTGTATCGAGAGCCCCTGCCTGGGAGCCCACTGGTGCTTCCCAGCGTATCACAGTCCAGAGTCCCTAGAAGGACGTCAGAGGGGTGGTGAGCCAGACGTTCTGATCCGATGTGGGTCTTCTGTGCAACAGCCTTACCAAACGCCAGCGGATCCAGCTGTGGGGAACAGTCCAGGAAGCCAGATGCCAGGGACAGACACAGGTTCCTGGAGGTTGCCGTCAGCTCAGCCCGAGCGTCCGGGATCGGAGAGCATCCTTAAAGGTTGAGGGCTGTGTTAACCGTGTCTTTCATTTTCTGTATTCTGGTGCTTCGACATCTGGGGCCTTTCGGACCCTGGAGGGACTGCTCCTCCCAGGGTTAGCCAACTCCTAGAGATTGTAAACAACATGCCCCCAGGCATCCTTTTCAAATACACCTCGACCAATCCAGAGTTCACTACCCACCACCTCCCTGGAGCTCCAGCCACTGCCCCTCCAGAGCCAGTCCCGACAACCAAGGCCAGCCCCTCTGCCCTGGAGCCCACTGCAGTCATTCAGACTAGCCAGTCCTACGCCTGTGTGTCCTGCCTCGCCTATCCTTTCCATGGAAACCACAATAAAGTCTCTTGCCCGTGTCCCCTCCCCCCACTTCCTGATCAACCCTGGTGCTTCCCCGTGTGGTGTGACCCTTCTCTTGGGAATGGTGACTAATAAACTATCTCTTCATTGATAACTGTCTCCCAATCTGTTGGCCCTACTAGACCTCACATTTTCTATTAAAAACCATCTCTTAAAACAAGGACTCTTTGTTTTCATCCTCTGAGGATAAGCAGTGGCTGCCCATTTTCCAGTTTGAGCCCGTGCAAGGTGCGGCTGGGACGAACCTCAGGAGGGCGGGCATGCCATCCCACTGTTCACAGTGCGGAAGTGGGGGTTCCACACCCCAGTAGATAACTGCGGTCTAAGGTGGGATGCTCTGTCTGTGAGTGAAGCCCACCGTGGAGGTGAAAAGAATGAGGGCGGGCGTCACGAAAGGAGTAGACCGGCTGAGCCTTGGTGGATGGCCAGATCTCAACACAGCGGGTCAGGCCAAGGGAGGGACAGGACAGCATCCCCCTTCAGCTGACCCACCCACATGCTGCCTTTTGAGACGGACATCTCACCCAAATGACTATGTAAGCACGGTTCAAGATCCCACACACCCTCACCCCAGGCAGATGGCTCTCCCCAGCCCCTCCCACGCAGACATTCTGGAGCTGCCCCTGGATCAAAAGGAAAACTTGAACAAAGGCAGGGGTGCAGGAAAGTGCGCACACCGTGGAGGAACAGTGATTCGTCCGCCTGGAGGGGAGGGTCCCTATGCTTCGGCCCCTGGAAGGAGGCCAGTCGGGAGGGTCTTGGCTTCCGGATCAAGGATTCTGAACTTCATTGCACAGGCCATGGGGAGCCGCAGAGCAGGTGAGCAGGTGTGACCCCAGTGAGACTCTAGGAAGTTCCTGCGTCCTGGAAAGGGATGCAGCACACCAGAGGGCGGGTAGGAACCCATGGTGACACCCCAGAGGTGGGGCTTCAGATCCAGGCTGCTGCACTGAGCAAGGAGAACAGTTACAGGTATCTAACGATCGGCTGCAGTTTGCTCAGCTGGGAAGTGAAAGCGTGCGTACCTCTCTCACCGGGCTGGGACTCAGTGAGATAATTCGTGAGGGCAGCAGGCTTCTCCAATCTGAAGGGATCTTGTTGAAATGCAGATTCTGACACTGGCGTCTGGGGCGGGGCCCCAGATTCTGTGGGTCGGCCAACTTTAACGTTGCTGACGAGCTTGGGTGACGCCCCTGCCCCTGGTTGGTCCTACTGAGAGCAGAGTGCAAAGCCCTAGGCCCAGAGGCGGCCCAGAGAAGGAAAGCAATAAATGGTTCCTTCTCTTATTATGGTTGTTTGATTATTAGGAGAAGAAAATAGCCTAATATTGGGATAAAGACTGCAAAAATGGAAAAGCAAAGCAACGTTATTTATGAGAAAAATGAGAAAGGCGGAAACAGTAAGAAATACAGCCCCAGCAGCTACTAAGGAGCCCTGTCCTCCCGGGATTTTGCAAATGAGGATCTGAGTGAGCCTCTGCTGCCTGACACAGCCTGTTCTTCAGCCTGCCCTCTCCACCCCCCTCCTCCTTAGAAAACAGGTGGTATTTCTGAATGCACTAAATTTTAAATATGTTTTGGAGTCCTGGAACAAAGTAGAACTCTTTTAAAACACATTGACTTTAAATTTCTAAAAATCTGATGAATAATGACCAATTATTACATTTTCAAAAACATGTTTTTCCCCAAATTACAGCTTAAAAACAACAACATGATTCTCAGAGTGAGCCCCAGACATCTCCCCATAGATGCCGAAATTCCACCCCTGTGGAATTCTTATTCATTATTTCACCCCCACCCCCCAAGAATTTTCTTTTAAAAATCAGATGCTCCCAGGTAGAGCTCATCCATGAAGTTCCTTGGGGATAAACCATTCACTCATCCATTCAGTCATTTGCTCATTCCTTTAACCAACCCTGTCTGAGCCTGCTGGGGGTGGAGCCCAGGGCTTAGGGCTCAGGACCCCCCACCACCAAGACAGGCTCCTAGTGGAGCTCACAGCCAAGCCAGGAAGGCCAACTTGTCAGCAAGGCTGTTGGAGAGACCTGGGCACATCGGGGGAGGTGTGGAGAGAAAGGGCCACTTTCTCCACTTTCTCTCTGGCTTCACCTCTGCATCGAATGAGGGCCCCTGTTCCCAAGGCAGGTGGCAGTGCGGGCGCTTTGCAGCTTCCCTCACCAGCACACGCCTCAGGCAGTCACGTGACATCCCCGATGAGCACCCACTGCGTCCTCCCCCACCAGCCAGTACCATATGCGGTGGGTCCAGTACCTCCAGTATAGAAGCGCTCTTGGCCCACATGGGCCCATGTGCAACAGAAACAGAGCAGTGAGCGATGTCAGGAAGTCCTTTACCCTGCCCCCAACTCAGGTACGTGACTGCCGCACAGAAAATAGGAAATAAAGCGGCGCTAGAAATTAGTTCTGAATCAGCCGCGTTCCAGTGGCTCCGGATGTGCTGAAAGCGATTCCTGAGGTATGGTCATGAGCGCATGGGACAAAAATGGCAAGTGTGGTGGTTTGCGGGTTAGCTTAACCATCAAATGGGGTGGAATTCATTCCTAGTTTTTCAGCATTGAATTACTGCTAGCAACTTGCTTTGTTAAGCAAAAAATAACTGAAAAAATTTGTAGTATTGATGACTGTCTAGCTTTGCCCTATGGGTCATGTGGCAGGAGGTTCTAAAATGAAGGGGACTTGCATAATTCCACACAGATAAGGGGGGGAGGGGAAGGACGAGACTAAGAGAAGGAGGGAGGGAGAAAAGGTGGGAAGGAGGGAGCGAAGTAACTTAGCTGAGTAAAACATCCGAAAACACATTATGCTTTGCAGCTAGAGTTATCTTGTCTGTCTTCTTTTCCAGTGAACAAAACATACCCTGGTATTTCTTTTTTTTTTTTTTTTTTTTTTTTTAGCGGTACGCGGGCCTCTCACTGCCGTGGCCTCTCCCGTTGCGGAGCACAGGCTCCGGACGCGCAGGCTCAGCGGCCATGGCTCACGGGCCCAGCCGCTCCGCGGCATGTGGGATCTTCCCGGACCGGGGCACGAACCCGCGTCCCCTGCATCGGCAGGCGGACTCTCAACCACTGCGCCACCAGGGACGCCCCCTGGTATTTCTTTTATTAAAGGGTAAAAGTGTTTTCCATTCTTAAACAGTTCATATTAAACATCACTATTTTTCTCTCTGAGTATATTACATAAACTCAATTCCATAAGACCTAAACTTTTTAAATTTTAAATTTAGTGTTTAATGATGCATTCACATGGTTCAAAAGTCAGAAGGTAATAAAAGAGTAGATGATGTTTCTACTAAAAAGGAAAACGATAGCAGAGGAATATTTTCCCTCAAACTCTGAGTATCTTTGACTATACAACTGTCATCTGACCGCAGAGAATTCAAAAATACACACATGAGGTTCTCTGCCTACAATGGTCCTGAGAAGTTTCACCCCTTTCCATCCCGACCATACCCTGGACAGGATGAGATGTCCACAGCACAGCTAGATGGCCAGACACAACCCACAGCCCACAGGCAGGCAAGGCACGGACATGGCACGGTGTGATGTGTCGTGTTTAAAATTCTGAAGGCGGCATGGGGCTTCTCTTATTAGTGAACTTAAAATCCATTTAATTTTAAGTTCCATGACGATCATCCATTCCGCATGTTTTGAAGAAAATCAAAACCACTGACTCTTTAGGAAGCATTTGCTAATCCCAGCAACTGTATATAATCACCACAGTTTCAGTCTCCGAAATAACCCTTACGTTTTCACGTTGATGGGGCAGGCTGTTGAACTTTTGCAAAGAACACTTAACCCTCTACAAAAACGGTATAAAATACAGGCTTGGAGAATGAGTGGGTCTGCTCCAGTGACGGGTCCTGACACGGACATCTGAGAGAGAGCTTAATCACTGCAATTGCGGACGTTATTAGCTTGCCAAGTACTTTTCATCTTTTAAGGGCTGCCCAAGGACCAAGTGATAAACCAGGAATATTGCATCGTTTATTCCATTATTTCAAGAATAAATTATTCCTTAGTCAAATTTTCTACGTGCACTTGGGATATTCAGGAGTCCCAAAGTTTCAACTAGGATCAAGGTCGCGTCTTATTTTTGGCTTTCAGTCGGCTTTTCAAACTCTAGGGTTTGTCTTGAAATTGTCAGTATCGTTCTGATTTAAAACAAAAATTAATCTCGTTAAATTGCTAAAAAATAAGCCTGAGTGAGGTCAATTCCTACAGCCCAGCGGGAGGATTCCAGCGTTGAAACTTATTTTCATGGAGTCCTGCAGGTGGCGCCATAAGCAAACGGTCTTAACCGGCCCACCAACCGGCCCACCAACCGGCTCTCCCCGGAATCAGAAGACAAGATTTTAGCTCACATGCTAAAGGGGCGGAGAGTATAGGAAAACTATAGAATCGTGACATATCATATAGAATTATGTTGCTATAATTTTAAAAATCCGTAATTAAAATATTGATTATGGGTTTGCCTACTTCCTTTGTATTAAGTATGCACGTTTTATAGGCAATGTGTTTATAAATAAATATAATTTTAAGTTGACTCTTTTACGATGCCATAATGACAGCCCAATCCTCATTTATGTGTTCAACGTGTTCTTTAACAAAATTATACATTCACCATTGCAATGTAACTAGCTGGGTTTTCAGCCTTCATCTAATCTTCGGGAATGGTATTTCTGCAGTCCTAACACTCTGCTTAATCACTCCAATAAAAAGAGTAGATTTCTTTGTAATGCAATTTGTAAGCAATAAACATGATTGAGAATGCAGTGTTTGCTGTCGACTATGTTTAACGCAGGGTTTTAATTCGGTGTGTAATTATTCATTTGGTAGGCACTTTTCCCATTCACGTATCTTTTCCCTGCTCTGAAAAAAGTTGGCAAGTTGGGAAAACATTGGGGAAACAGGATTTTCTAGTACTTTGTGCAAGCCAGAGTTGGATGCAGATGTTATGGAAAAAGAACCTTTTTTTATCGGCTAAAAACAGGAGGTCATATTAACTCCCAGTACAGACACATAAAAATGTGATTATGGGTTCTAAACACAACGCAGTGGGCTCCTAGCTAACAATGAGATTTCTAGGAAGTGATGCATAAATTCTTCAAAAATGACACATTTCTCACGTTTCATTCCAATTAAATTACTGAGGCAGCTAACAGCGAGGAGCACAAAGTACGGGGGTAAAATGAGGGTTTTCTTCTTGTAACTGTATCTCTGTGAAAGTATATTTTTATGAGAAGCAGTTAATATTACGCTATTATTTTTCAACTGCGCTGGAAGGGATATCTTGAGTCTTTCTTGTCGAGAGCTCTCCCCGGAAGAGTCTGCTCCTTTGTTTCCTGCGTTTACTAATAAGGGAGAATTGCTCCGCAGGCTACAGCCCCAACCCGGGTCTCTGGAGTGAAAGAGCCAGCCTGAAAGGGGTTCCGGGTGTCAGTCCTCAGGGTCCCAGGGTCGGACCCAGTAGCTGCCCACAGGCCTACGGCCGCGTGACTCAAATACACCCGGAGCTCCACTTACAAACTGCGGCGCGGGGCCGGGGGTAAGGGATTGGGGGTCCGCACCCACCCGCGATCCGCTAACACGCGGGGCGGGTCCTCCAGCGCCCGGCCCAGGTCTCCGGATCCTGAGTGCCCCGCGGCCGCGCGGGGGAGGTTCTCCGGGTGGGCCGGGAGGGGGATCTAATGGGGGGGAAGACCTGCTAGGCCAGCCCGCCGTGCCCCCCCCTCCGGGCGAGCCTGGGGGCGTGACGGTCCAGCCCCGCTCCCAGGACGACTGGGCTCAGGGCTGCTCCCCCGCAAAGGAGGCCAGAGGAGCGCAAGACCGCCCGGGGGGAGGCGGGAGGGGGCGTCGGAAGACAAAAGGATGTGAAGCTTTAAATTCAAAAAGATGTTTTTGAAAGCCTCGTCCTGGGGTTTGAAAGGCGCACCGAGGACAGCGGCAGAGCGATCCCAATCAGAAATGCGATTTGAAGTCCTAATGAACTTGATTGCGTGAACATTTATAATCCCCCATGGCCCTAAATGAAATCAGATATAATCAGAAGATACAGGGAAGGGAGTGTTTACAGCCGACGCCGGGCGGCTGCGGGACGGGGTGATGCGGCCCCGGTATTGATGTCGAAAATGATGGATAACGCGGGAATGGCAAATATACTATTTGTCTAATGGCTCGGCAATTAAATTCCCCTGTAAATGACCCATGCCTCATTTCATCCTAATCTATGGAATTTTGATTGAATTCGTCAGCTCTAATTGAAAAATACTGCACTTTAATGTCTGCATTGCAGTTTCAGGACGAGAGCGGTTTTAATGAGACAGTGCCCCCCTGACCCGGGAATATTTGAGACTTTCACTCGGAATTTAAAGCCAGAAGATTGCTCAACTGAGCGCCGCGATATCCGCCCCTGTATCCACGTTCATCTATCTCCAGACGCGATTTAATAAACGCACTTGGGGATAAATGCGCCCCCGACCCTCGCGCCCACGTGGCAACCAAGGGGCGTCCCCTCCCGGAGATAAGTGGAGGGGGCTCGGGGAGGTGCAGTGGCGATCCAGGGGAGGGGGCCTGTCCCCTTCCCCGCCCCGGTGCCCCGCCCCCGCCCCCGCCCCGCCGGCTCCAGGCCCTATCGCTGACCACTGCCTGCGACTTCCCGGGCCAAACTCAGGCATCCCCGCCCCCCAGGAGGCGGCCCAGCTGCCTGCGACCCGTGCACGGGAAGACGGGGCCGACTTCCGACGCGCTTTATACGCAAACGACGAGGCGAAGACATCCCTAAGAAATTAGCTACTTGCCGAAGCATATTTACTACACTGAAATGAATTAAAGAGAGACATTTTAAGTCGTGCCAACGAGATAATTGGGCCACCTTAAAACTGGAGATTTTGCCCCTTTCCATAAAAAAAGCAAGCCGGGGGTGCGGTAAAAATCGCCCCCCACACCCGAAACGAGATCAGGCCCGGCTGCTCAGAGAACGGAAGTCTGGGAGTGCGAGGGAATAGTCCCGGCGGAGACCTTGACGCGGCGACCCTCCAGCCCGGCTCCCCGGCTCCAAGGGGCCGATCCCGACAGAGGCCCGCAGGGGGCGCCGTCGAGCCAGGGTCCTGCAGCGAGAGCGGAGTGCTGCCGAGCGGAAAGGGCGGGTCAGCCCTTGGTCCCTGGCTGGCAGCTCGCGTCCCACCTCCCAGCTTCGTCCGCCCGCAGCGTCCCCACGGGGTTCGAAACTCCAGCGGTGGGATCGGGATGGGGGCCCTGAGGAGATGGAGTTTGGGGGGAAGCAAGACGCCAAAGTGTTCAGGTTGCCCACCCCTCCCCAAAGAGGAATGTATTTGAGCTTTGTTCGTTTAGCACATGAACACAGTTTACAGATATTTTATTTAAAGTAAAATAATCTGAAATGACAGAGAAGTCATCTCCCTGGGCAGGCAGTGCCTAGCGCCCTTCTAATGCTAAACTTAGTGATGAGGGCCGACTGCAGAGGGACGCTCCGGGGCCGGCGACTGTCGGCGCCTCGGCCTCCGTTTGTGCAAAGAGGATGAAGCTGTGCCGACGCAGGGGTGGCGCTTCGGGACCTCTGTCCTCCCGGGGAAGGCCTCGTGTGTCGTTAAATACTGTACCGCATCCTGATCCATTGGTGGCCTGTGCTTTGTTTTCAGTGCTAAAGAGTCTTGAGATCAGAGGCTGCCTCAAATTGATACTCTCGCTCTGAGCGCACAGGCTTGCCGCCCTGGCTGCCCCGTGTCCACCCAGCACCTGCAGCGCTCCAGGGCGGCGGGCTTGCTTGCAATTTAGAGACCCTCCCGAGCATTCGCTCCGGGCCAGGCGCCCTGCCACCTCGTGCTACGAGATCTAGTTCAGACCACCCATGACATAAGCAATCTGTTAATTATCTGCGTTTTAGGGATGCAGTCAGGCCGCTGGTGAGACAGAGCCGGCATTCCCGCCCATTACGCGGATGGAAAAACTGAGGCCGGGGTGAACTCAGCGGTGCACCCAGGCCCCTCAGGCCCAGGTGTCAGAGGGTTTCTTATCCTTTCCGCTTCTAGGCCCTGCTCAGGAGGAATCAAAGAACTAGGAGAACTTTACATGGATTTTTAAAGAGAGACAATGTGGTTTTTCTGTGAGCACGTCCAAAATCTGATCATATATCTTAAGGCCTTGCGCAATCACGCAAGTCTGATTTTTACCCCCTCATTTGTGACAAAGCCTTCTCTTGTAGCCTAGACGTTTAAAATGAAAAGAAATTGGGACTTTTTCTGTGCAGTTGTAGACATGAAAAAGGTAGACTCCCCGACCCTTCTAATTCCGCAGAAGGGGAGCCCGCTTCCGTCCCCTTGGAACCGCAGAGCCGAAAGAGGCCCTAAAGCCGATGCCATTACCCACATGACACGTAGGCGGCACTCTAGATCGCCGCGCGCTCCACACACCCAAGGTGCTTTCCACACTAATATTTTTGAAATTTCAAAGTCTGAAATAAAACTGTTTCCTGCCATTCTCTCATTAATTTATTAATATATAACACTTTTTTGACTTCTGTTTACAGATTTTAAATAACCTTGTTAGATGATTAAAATTAAAATGTCAATGTGAAATTTGCTTCCACAATAAATGATCCATTTCTTTACATTTTAAAGTATAAGTTTCCAAATAACTTACAATATACTGAACCAACTGAATTTTAAGGGTTTTGGGGTAAGAATGAAGTTGAACTTTAAGAAGCCTCTCATCTCTTAAGTCTTCTGGGGTTTTCTTTGCAGTTTAAGTGGGTCTGAGAGAAACTTGAGGAAAGAGGGAAAATTATAACAACCAAGAGATGAAGTAGCCTCATACGCTCAGGGGGAGAGCTGAGGGGCAGACGGCCTGAAGGCGCCCACTCACCGAGCCTTCGCCTCTGCCCTGCTATGGGGTCTGTGACTGTCCTCAAGGGCTGCTCTGCTGTGGCCTGGTCAGAGCAGGCGAGGGACACCCAAGGGAGCCTTCAGAAGCAGCCTGGGAGCCCCTCTGCTGGTGTCAGTGGCAATGTCCCCTGCAGGTGGAAGTCACCTCAGTACGGCTCACCTCAGTACATGAGTGTGAAGGAGCTACGAGAATAACCTCCCCTCCCAGGGGTGTCATCATGCAGAATAAATACTACATAGCGAGATGTGAGCAGCCTTTCTTTAATGCTCTGCTCATCGTTCAGAAACAAAACAAAACACTCTTTCAACAAACCCACACACACAAGGGGCAACATGGCCCGTGCAAAATACTTTCATTTCCTACAAAACCCAGAAATGTCCCCTGGGAGGTGTGGGGACAGCATTCTAAAGTTTTCTGGGTTTTTCCCACTGTGTCTCAAAGAACTGCACTCCTCATTCCCTCATTTTCCTGTCTGGGTGCGTATGCTCAAGCAGGTTGGTCCCCAAATGCAAACACATGGGGAGGGGCGGTATTAAGGTCTGCTCTCTATCCTGGTTCTTGGTTCCTTCTTTCTCTAAAGTTTGGGGACTTCAGGCTGCACCCACAAGGGAGATACAATTGTTGGTAGCAAACTTATGCAAATTGAGCCTTCTGTATATTTTCAGATGATAAATGGAGGAAATTCAAAGAAATTCTTTTGTTTCGGAGGCCTAGGAGATCAGCATTTCCAATTATTTCTGCAATCACCACCAAGGAGGGCTTGTATATTGGGGGACATGAGGCGGAAGGTTTTAGAGGTTTGTTTAGAGACCTGAAAACAAGGATTCCCTCCTCCTAGTAGATTCCAACCTTCTCAGGCAGTGACAAGGAGCAATGAGGACAGTGGGTGTGTACGATCGAAACTGGGAACAGTGTATATTGTCCCAGCTTGGCAAAAACAGATGCCCAGAAAGCTGGCTCACCCCCTTGAGCCATGACTTACACCCATGACTTACCCATGACTTACAGCCACCCTCAGGTCAGTGAGCAAAGGAGCCTGGGGAGGTGAGGACTCAGAGTCTGAGTGTCGAGGAAGGGGGAGTTGAGTCCTGTGGCCAGCCTCTACTGACTGTCCTTTTCATGAGCTCTGGTTCTTGGTGGCTTTCAAGCCCCTCAAACAAGGGTCAAAGATCTACACTGGAATTTTCCTCCCATGTGGAATGGGTCCACCCCAGTGGTTTGGGGGTAAGCACTCTTCTCTTCCATGCTTCTGTAAGTTGGGGGCCCTATTATAAGTGAAGTGTTCCTGGTTACCTTTTCAAGCGGCTTCCACATCTACAGTTAGTTCCATTTAATGGTTGATTATAATAGAATGGCTCTCTCCCCACCTCCATCAGCCCACACCGGCTCCTGTCCTCCCATGGGAAACATCTGTCATTTAAGTCAATCCTCCCCCGAGAGTCAGATCTGTCCTCTGGGAAAACCTCGTGGAGCTGGGTTGGTCAGTTACAGACATACCTACCCTTGAGGTTCCCAGATGAGCTTACTGACAAGCGAACTTTTTACAATGACCTTTCCCCCAGAAATCCACGGCAGGGATTCGTTACGAGGAAGAGAGGCCATCCCAATTCTCCCTCCACATTTAGCCAACATCTCTCCCCTCTGTTTACACCCAGTGCCCTGCCCCGTCCGGTGACATCCTTTCTGGGTCACAGTTTCTTAATCAGAAGGGGCAGGAACCAGAGGACATCCAGGCTCTGCTTTGCAGGCATCTCTGGAGAAAGGAGAAACACAGTGCCGCCTGGGAGCATCTCTGCGTTTTATTCGGTCCCTGTAGAAGTTGAAGTCGGAGCAGCGCCCTTGATTGTGGTGGCAGTTGATCCAAACACCCTCTTGCTCCCTCCAGTGCGGTTTCCAAAGGGTTAAATGGATGAACTCTAGGTAAACCTCGTCGTCTTTAACAGACAACACCCCTGCAGGGGGTCGGGGCCATCGAGGGGTGGCTGCTCGGCCGTGGTTTGCGAGGGCCCAGGAGTCCCCAGAGGCTCCAGTCTGAGTCCCTTGGCGGGCTCTCCCGGGCCACGCGGTCTCCTCCCGAGAGCTGGAAGCTGGGAGGGCGCACTGCTGAGCCCCGGCCACCGGTCGCTTCCTACTTCCGCATCCCCTGGACGCCGGCTGTGTCCGGCCCAGGACCGTCACAGTGTGTCCGGCGCCTTCCGGATAAGGCGGGCGGGATGGGACGGGAGGGGGACAGTAGCTGACCCGGGCGTTCCAGGAGGGTTGCCAGTACGGCGGTTCCCAAGGCCCCCCGGCTCAGGCTGGCGCACCCCCTCACCCCTCGGTGCCCTCTGCCCGCCTCCCGGGCCGCCGTTTACGCGGCCCCGGGATTAGCATCTCTGTGAAGTCCCGCAAACAATGCCCGCTGTGCGGGGAAGATGAAAGTCGGGCGCCGGGTAGCGGGGCGCGTTTGAAGTCCCCGAAAGGTGGGGCCGCGGGAATCCGAGGGGGCAGATGCGTAGAGATAAAGGCAGGTGAGAAGTGCCGCGCGGCCTGCGCCTCCCTCCCCGGCGCTCCCGGGCCTGGGGTTAGTGAACTCGCGCGGCCTCCCAGACGCGCGGCCCGAGCCAGGCCCGCGGGAAGGATGCGGGCGCTACTCCCCCGGCAGCCAGGCCCTCGCCCGAGGCCTCGGCCCCGCAACTACGGCCCTCGGGCCGGCTCCCGGCCTGGCCTCCGCCCGGTGCTTCTTCCTCCCAGCTTGGGAGCTCCGGGGTGGACGGGCTCAGTCCCCGCTGAGAATCCGCTTTGCCGGGGCTGGGTGCTCCCGGGGAGATGCGTGGTGAGCGCGGGCGCGGGGCTTCCAGGACGAAGGTGTCAGGCGATCCAATACCCCCAGTGGTCACGAACTCCCCACTCCAAGCTCCGGGGCTATTCTGAAAAGGAACTAGGGCCCCTGCCTGCGCCCTTGGACTCCTGGACCCCGGCTCTGGAGCCGAGGCCCGCGTTGGGTGCGGGGGAACCTCGAGCTCCACGCACTCGCAGCTGGCGTCTGGGTGCGCCGTCGGCGCGTCCGCGTCCGCAGTCTCGCGGCTCCCGGGAGGTGTAGGACCTCCCCGCCCTGGTCCCCAGATCCCACCAGGGCTCGGCTCGCGGGCCACGCGGCCGTGGCTCCGCCCGTTCCTCCGCGCTGGGGTGGGGAGGGCAGCGCAGGTGTGAGGGTCACGTTTCCCCGACTGCAGTCCTGCGGGGAACAATTTCCAACTCCTCCAAGGAAATGCAAAAAAAAAAAAAAATCTCTTCACGTTTCTGGTTTGCGGTTTTGTTTCTGCTATTTTGAGGGTGGGGGACAAAAAGCAAAACTTTCTACAGAAGAATGTCGCAGCACACACGGTGCTGCAAAGTGTTTCTTCTTCAGGGCGCTTTAGAAAACCCCCCGGTCCTGCTTTCTGCACGGCCAAGGAGCAGAATAATGAAACCAAAGACTTTTATTTTATAAACCACTTGATCTTTGCTTGGGAAACTCTATTAATTGAATGGGTTTGCCTTTTTTGCCAGTCCTCTTTATCATTATTTATGGGCTTTAAATTGTTTAAAGTTCCCTTGACATTCAATTTACAAGTTTGGGGACTTTTTTTGTTCTGCCTTTTGTCCTGGAGAAAGACATCGTGTTGGAAGTGCTTTGAAAAGCCAAACATGAGAGGTTGGCAATGAAAGGGAAGCGGGCGAGATCCCTTTTAATTCCGTTCTGTTGGTGAATGGCTCTTTTACATAATTGCAGGAGCTATTTCAAAGCCAGCCAAGGGCTGCCTTCACTTAGAACCACATGGAGTCTATTTTGGGCTTTCAGATTTAAAAAAAAAAAAAAAATGGCTGAATAAAATAGTTAAAAAAGATGAGGCTTCAATGCTTTCTACTACTTGCAAATTGGTGTGTCTGATGGGGAATTTTACACAAGCACCCCTTTGTAAGTGCATCTTGGGCTTGGGAGGGACTGTTCTGGGTTAGCTGGGTGTGAATCCCAATTGCCCTTCCATAAATAAAACCCATCCCAAGCTATTTCCCAACTATTGCCAGGAGCAAGAGCTGCGGCAATGACCTAATGATCAGGCCACTCAAAGTCCCTATAAATAAAAACAACATGGTTGCCCGAGAAACCGGCCTGTAGCCTGGGACTGGGCGGCGGGCCGGAACACCCGGCCCGCTAAGCCCGCGGGTTTCTCCGCACCCACGGAGACCTGGGGCTCCCACGCTGCCTTCTCTCCACGACCACCCGGGACCTCGACCCTGGCGGCATCGTGGAAGCGCGCGGTTCGCGGTGCTTCCTTCTCCGGGCTGGACTCCACAGGCCAACACAAGTTTGCTGCATGAATATTCATTTCCTTGTGCATTGAGCATTTTACACTCAGCCTCCATACACCTGCGTGCAAAAGCTGACTGGGACAGCCCCGAAGCGTGGCGACAACTTAATTACCATCACATTTACTGACGTCTGATGTTTTAAGTGGCCTAATACTGTCTTGACACCAGCTTGGCACCGGCCGAGGAAAGTGTCCAGGGGCTGGGCCAACTTCATCCCGACTGGAGTTTCCCCGGGAAAAAAAAAGTTCGCAGAAGTTAACTGGAGTTGGAGGACGCAAGATCTCCCTTCGGGTGCATCCTTCACTCTTCCTCCTCGGAGGGAGGGGACAGGGGACACCTAAGGCAAAGTTGCAAAGGTCTGTGCCGGCCGGTTTTCCCGCGCAGCCTGGGCCGAGCTGAATCACCGAGAGCTCTACAGTTGGAGGGAGTTCCGAGCTAGGCAGGTCGGAATCCGAAGGATGGATAATCGGTGCACCTGTCTCTCGCTGCCCAGAAATCTCTCCGAGGAGCAGTGGAAAAACTCTAAAGGCTTTTATTATCCACTGTCCCCTCGCTCTGAACGCTTTGTAGGTAGCTCAGGTGCCCCGAATGAATCTCGTTAACCACGGCGAAACACAAGGATCCTTTTATGACGCGAACAGTCGTTTTCTAAGCAGTTAAGCATTAGATGAGAAAATATGACTGCACTGCATTCGAGAAAAAGCACACTGGTAAATAAAATTCATATTGAGGAGCATTCCCTTCACTCCTTAACTAATAAAGGACATTAGGACTATAACCCCTGTAGTCAATACTTTCCACGGCAGTTTACGGGTGCAAATAATACGCCATTAAATTATTTCAAGTGTACCTATAATTCAGTGGACCTCAATCTCCTTGCTGAACTTTAAATGTGGAATTATCACCGAAATAATCAAAGGAACCTCTGTCCCTTGGAGGGTAATCAGGGGATGGAAGTCCCTAGAACAACATTTTTACGCCAAAATAGCAAAGTGGATGGCAAATCTGCTTAGGTAAAATGAGTAACAGCTTACACAGACATGCCAGTGTCAAGCAGCGAAGGGACCCGGCTGTATCAACGTAAATCAAACAGTCGAGCGTTTTTTTTTTTCTTTAGTATTCAAAAAACAAGGTAACCCTGCCCAAGACGGTGTGACTGTAACTATCTCATAATGAGAGGGAGTATTTATTATGCTCATAAAGAAACCAGACTTTTGCCCTGGGCTTCGATTTTTTTTTTCTTTTCCTTTTCTTCTTGTGCTTCCTTTGCAGGAGTGGAGAAAGAGGGATAGCGCTTACAGAGCCCACAGACGTCTCCTTCCCCATGGATCCCAACGGGAATTCATTTCCCCTCACGCCGCCTAAGCCACCTCGGGGTCTGGGCGTGAAGGGAGTGGAGGCAATACAGGCAGCGTCCTAATGAATTCCTTTCAAACCGCCTGCGGCCGGAGCCATCTATTACTGCGGCCTGGAGTGGGGAAAAACGCTGGAGACGCCTTTGTCCTGGTGGGGGGGCTGGGGGAGGAGGCGAGGAGAGGGAGGGCGGCTGGCGGCAGGGCCAGCGAGTTTTCTCAGCCCTCCGGGGCGCCGAGGATGCACCCTCCCCTCGCTCCTCCAGGGCCCGTTGGGTGGGCAGTGGGTCCCCGGCCAGACTCCCGGCTGAGGAGGTGGTCCAGGATTAAGACGTCCCCCAGGGGGCCTTCGGGTTAAAGCCAGAGAAAGAAGAAGAGCGAGAAGGAAGAGCTTCAAAGAATCAGGTCGATAAATTCATAAAGATCGATTTATCTTTATCTCCCAATTAAATGTGCTTGTAAGTGATACACAGCACACGTCCAACACGGGCCAACTCCCCAACCACTAGCTCCTTGGCGTGAGCTGATTTTTAATGACCGGCGTAACAGTGCTCTTCTCTCCTCTCCTCCCGAGTCCGGTGCTTGTCGGCCGTTCCGGGCGAACGTCTAGACCCGGGAAGTTGGAGCCGAGGCCCTGGAGGCGCGTGGAAGCCCCGCGCGCGCTGGCGCGCTTTGCACGGTCTGCCCTTGCCACGAAAGGATTCCATTTTAAAAGGGAATACAAGAGCTGAAAGTTTTGTTTTTATCATGGTGAAGGGGATAAGAACATTCCTAACACTCACCCCATCCCCGCCAATTCCCTTACTCCCAAATTCTGGGTTTTTACCACTGTCGAGACGGGGGAAACATCTTGAGGGAATCGGCTCCATCCTGCAGTAGGCAAAGGGGAACCGCGCACCCTCGAGTCCTCGCGCTGGAAACCTGGCGGCGGCGCCGGGGTGAGCGCTCCCTCCGTTCCCAACGTGCTTAATTAGCGCCTATTTACAAAACGCAGCATTTATTTGCGCAAACATCATAAAGCTTTCATCAGGATAATCTCACGTTATACAAACTGGAAGCACAGCAACTCCCCCCTTCCTCCCCGAGGATGGAGCAGATAAAGGACTCGCTTTATTATCATAATTATCGTGGCTGTTATTTTGGTGCGCAGGCAAAGTGTGTAAATAGGTGCGATGATTAAGAATGTCATGAAAAATGAGAAGGGATCGCTCACTGGAGGGCCCAGCTCGGGATGGGGGCATCAGCAGCCTCCCCACGGCGCCGGGAACGCGGGGGCGCCTCGAGCAACCCGGCGGGTTCCCTGCGGCGGGCAGGGGCTGCTAGCTCCCGGTCGGCGCCCTAGGGGCGGACCTGGAGGGGCAGGACCTTGCCCCCAACTCCGGGAACCTCGCCCGGACCCCGGGAGCAGCAGCAGCAGCACGCAGCAGGTTTGCTCCAAAGCATGTACCAAAGAAATAAAACGCCCGCGGTTTAGACGCGGCCGTCGCTAGACCCGAAAGCCGCCCTTGGAGGCAGCCTCGTTGAGGCTGCCGAGCCCCGAGTTTCGAGCCTAGGAGGTGCCAATGGCCCCTTTCAAGTTTGCGCGGCGCGGGCCAGGCGCACAAGCTCCGGCTCTCTGGGCCGCGCGCTGCGCTCGCGGCGTCCACAGCCTGCTCTCGGCCAGCCCTGGTGGAAGGGGCGGAGCCCCCACTTTCGCCCCGCCCACTCCTGGCGCAGCCAATAGGCGGCGGCTCCCGGCCCCACGTGAGGGGAGCCCGGCCGGGCAGCAGGCAAAATGTGAATGAGAAAGAGGAGCGCGATTTAAAGGTGCTGGCGGCGCCCGCCGAAAACAAGTGCGCCAGCTTCGCGCGCTCCCCTGCGGCCCTCAGGAGGCGACCGACAGCCAGCCAGACAGACGGACGCGCAGACGGCTGCGAGCCCGGGCCGAGGGCCGCGGAAGCGACGCGCGCGGGCTCCGACGGGCAAACGGCGGGCGGCAGCTCCAGAGAGCCCGCGGGGCCCGGGCGCCCGCTCCACTCCGGGGCGCACGGCCTCACCCGCCCACCAGCTCCCGCCAGGCATGCAGCGGGCCCAGGACTGAGGGGTATCTGCTCTCCGGGTCCCGCTCGGCCCCTGCCCGGTGCACCAAGTTGTGCTCCCGGCGCCTGGCGGGCTTCCCGGTGGCGGCGCGGCGCGGGGACTTTTCGCCTCTCGCGGGCCTCTCCCGAGCGCGTCTATGAGCGCAGCGTTCCCGCCGTCGCTGATGATGATGCAGCGCCCGCTGGGGAGTAGTACCGCCTTCAGCATAGACTCGCTGATCGGCAGCCCGCCGCAGCCCAGCCCCGGCCATTTCGTCTACACTGGCTACCCTATGTTCATGCCCTACCGGCCGGTGGTGCTGCCGCCGCCGCCGCCGCCACCGCCCGCGCTGCCCCAGGCCGCGCTGCAACCGGCGCTGCCGCCCGCGCACCCTCACCACCAGATCCCCAGCCTGCCCACCAGCTTCTGCTCCAGCTTGGCGCAGGGCATGGCGCTCACCTCCACGCTCATGGCCACGCTGCCCGGCGGCTTCTCCGCGTCTCCCCAGCACCAGGAGGCGGCGGCTGCCCGGAAGTTCGCGCCGCAGCCGCTGCCTGGCGGTGGCAACTTCGACAAGGCGGAGGCGCTGCAAGCCGACGCGGAGGATGGCAAAGGCTTCTTGGCCAAGGAGGGCTCGCTGCTTGCCTTCTCCGCGGCCGAGGCTGTGCAGGCGTCGCTCGGTGAGTCGGCGGCGCGCGCGACCCGGGCGGGAGGGCGCGGGGGCGCGCCAGCTCCGTGTTCCCGCGGGGACCGAGGGGATGAGGCCGAGCCCCCGCCCGCCCCTCGCCCCGGATCCACCGGCCTGAGGAGCCGGAGGATGCAGCGGAGCTGCGCGGCGGGGCCTCCGGAGGGCATTTAGAGCCACGCAGCAAGCGCGGGGGGGCGGAGTGCGCATTCAGAGCCCCAGGCCAGCTGCTGCTCTGAGCGGCGAATTTATCTGCCGGCCAGTTTGGCCGAGTCTTGCACTCCCCCATCTCCAGCGCTGTGACCTGGGATCCCGGGTAGGTTTCGGCCTTTGGGGAGGGGGGTTGGGCTGCGCGTCTTCGCAGGGAGGGTGCCGAAGGGCGTCCAGACCTATTAAACCCCTTTACCAGGCTTGCTGCTTGCCTGGGAGAATCGGATTCCTAGGAGGCTGTGCGTCCGCATGTGTGTGCTGGGGTGTCCGGTGGGAACTTCTTCTAAGGCTACAAAACTTCCCTTTGACCAACATCATCTGTCTCAAAACCCGACATGGTCTGGGATCTGCACCTCCCTGGGCACTCACTCTGGCTGTGATGAAATTGAAGTTCACAGAATTTTGGCGGCGGCGGCGGCGGCGGCGGCGGGGAGGGAGGTGGGCGGGCAGGATGAATCGTGAACTCCCCCTCAGTCCTCACCCAGCCCCCACCCCGGGGACAAAGAGGACGCTCTCTTGGGCCTCACGCCTCCTGTTACTTCTGCCTTAAGCTGCGGGAGGCTGGGAGGGTGCAGAGGAGGCCTGGTGGCCCCTTGAGTGATGGTTCTGGGCAAAGGGCCGTCGCCTGTACTGTCTCCTCCTCTCCCTTGAGCTTTCTCACGCCCCCCCCCTTCTCTACCCCTCAAAGGCCAGGAAGTCACAATGTGTTAATGTCACAGAAAGACAATCCGCTAAGGGGGGAAAATGCCCGAGGGACGGTGGGAAAGGGAAAGGAAGGCCAGTGTGCGAAATGTAATAAAACGCCGTTTGGTTTTGCTTTCAGTCGGGGCTGTCAGAGGGCAAGGGAAAGACGAGTCAAAGGTGGAAGACGACCCGAAGGGCAAGGAGGAGAGTTTCTCGCTGGAGAGCGATCTGGACTACAGCTCGGATGACAATCTGACTGGCCAGGCGGCTCACAAGGAGGAAGACCCCGGCCACGCGCTGGAGGAGACCCCGCCGAGCGGCGGCGGCGCGGGCAGCACCACGTCCACGGGCAAGAACCGGCGGCGGCGGACTGCCTTCACCAGCGAGCAGCTCCTCGAGCTAGAGAAGGAGTTCCACTGCAAAAAGTACCTCTCGCTGACCGAGCGCTCACAGATCGCTCACGCCCTCAAACTCAGCGAGGTGCAGGTGAAAATCTGGTTCCAGAACCGCCGGGCCAAGTGGAAACGGGTGAAAGCTGGCAATGCCAATTCCAAGACAGGGGAGCCCTCCAGGAACCCCAAGATCGTTGTCCCCATCCCCGTGCACGTCAGCAGGTTCGCCATTAGAAGTCAGCATCAGCAGCTGGAGCAGGCCCGCCCCTGAGGGCCCAGGGAGGGCTAGGGCCTGGACCACCGTGGAGAAGCCACAGTGCCCGAGGGAACCCATGGTGGACTCCACCGTGTCTGAGGCAAAACTCAAAGTCACCCCCCAACTTTGGACATCCCCAGCAAATTGAGAGTCTGTTCATGAAACAGGCTTGAAAGACTGCTTTTGAAGGGGCCACAGCTACACCTGAAGACACACTAAATATTTATTATACTACCCTACGTTGTACATTAGATGTCTATATAGACTGGATCTCAGCTGCTGTATTTTGGAAGTTATAGGACCCAACTACCCAGTAATGTCCTCCAGCCACACTCCAGAAGAGAACAAAACCTCTGCTGTAGCCTGCCACGCACAGCAGCCACTTTTCCATACTTTTCCAAAGGTAAACATCACATGCAGGAACGAACACTGGGGTCTCCATTTCTTTTTGTTTCTATTCTGGCGTTTTTAGTTGACTGAAAAGCAGACGTTTCGGGGCAGCCTGGAAATTCGCTCTGCTTTGGTTTTGCCTGGCTTTCTTTCCTGGGGTTGCATATCCTATGAGCCATGTCTGAAGCACGTCTCCGTTGTGTTTAATTTATTTCAATGTAGCTTATTTTCGTATAAGTTATGACATTAAAACAATCTCAGTCTTGTGAATAATAAAAAGGAGAGAGAGAGGGAAAAGACCAATTCTTGGGTCTCATAAGTTTGTCCAGATTTGACTAGAGGGAACCGCCTGCCGGCGTGTGGCCAGGCAGCTGGTCTGAGACCAGTACTGGATGAACACCCCGTGTCCAGGGCCTCCTCAAGCCGGCCGGACGTGAGCCGCACAGCACCTCACCAGGTTTGAAATAGGCCAGCAAGAGCTCCAACTGGGTTATCAATTTGAGCAAAGCTAATTTTCACCTTAGAAATCTAACATCTTCCCCTCTGCTCAGCCTAACCAGTACCTAGGAGGCTGGCAAACTTTGGCCAGAGGAGGTGGAGGTGGGCGCCGGAGGAGGGAAAGTGAATGCGGGTATGGGTGGCTTTGCACAAACTCCTGATTCTCTAAATCGACGACAGCCGGGGAGGGAATGCGTTTCCTTACAAACATCCCGGACCCGAAAAGAAGCGGTGCTCGCTCGCGGGGCAGGGCCGAGCGCTCATAAATCAGCCTCCGGGCGTGATCTTCCGACGGGAGCAGAAGCCCAACTAGCCGAGCTGGGCTTCCCGGCAGCGCTCAGCTCGGAGGCGGAGGCGGGCTGTGAACGCCCGCGGGCCGGGCACCTCCCTCTCCGGGCGGGGTCGGAGCGGGGCGGGACCCGACCACCGCCCCACCCCGAGGGACGCCGGCCAGCTGGGGGGGCCGGTCCGCGGGGCTGGGGGTGAGGGCTGGGCACCTCCCCCTCCTCGGGGCGGGGGGCGCGGCCAGCAGGGCGCGGGAGGGGCGTGTCAGGATTCCCAATCCCGCTCCCCGACCACCGCAGACCGCGCCCCCCGAGCCCGGCCAGTTCCGCGCGCTGCTCCTTTCCCGACCCGAAGCGCCCAGCCGGACGCGGGCGGCCAGGCCTTCCGGAGATTGCCGCGGACAGGCCGCGGGTGACCCAGGGGCGCGGTGCCAGAGCCCTCGCGGCCACCAAACCAGCAGCCCGAAGAGCGAAGAGAAGCCGGCGGCTTCGCCAGCCTCAGCCTTCAGAATGGAGGCCGGGGAACGGATTGCGAAGCAGCCGCGCGCCTCACTCACCGCGGTTCTCGGTCCAAGAAGGCGAAATCTGTCGCCGTGGGTCAATACTAATATTGACTTAATTTATACGGCTTACGACCCGTCACCTCTGCGTGGAGGAGGGGCATTGGGGACCGAGGTTTCAGCCCGCACTTCAGGCGCAAAGTGAGGGCCGGGCGCGACCGAGACACCGATTTCCGCCGCGTTCCCAAGATTTCCAGGGACAGAAGATGGCCCGGGCTTGGTTTTTGAGCACAGTGATACTGAGTGGCCGTTCATCCGAGGGCCTCAGTCCGCTCTGCGGGGAGCGGAGAGCTGTGGAGGCTCCTTGCTGCCCCCCACCCAGCGCCCTGGGGCCTGAGGTGGGAGGTGCGCCCGGGCCGCTCCCTGCCCGGCGCACGGTCCCCAAGGCCCAGCCGCTCCCGCCGATGCCGCCGGTAGCCCGCCAGTGATCGCGCCCGGGTCGCCTGTTGGCGTCATCTGCTCGCGGCAGGTCCGCACTGGCCACTGGCCGCCGCCGCCGCCGCAGCAGCAATGGAGGCCCGTGGAGACGCCGTCCCCGCCCCCCATACCCGGGCCTCTCCATCCCCAGGCCGGATATGTGCCCCTGGCAGAACCGCGGCCGGTGGCGCAGAGTCCGGGCCTGAGGATCTGGGGGGGCTGCGGCCTCCGCGGCGGGGACGCCCCCACCTGGCGCTCCGGGTCTGGGGAAGGAACCCCGGGTGTTGAGAGCAGGGCACTCCCCGCAGATCCTGGCGTGCCCCCCCATCCCATGTACCCTTGCACCATAACAGGTGTAACCCCTACCCACATTCTCCAAAAGCCCGTGGTAGGGATGGAAGGCACAGAGTGGAGGGGCCCAAAGCCTTGGCTTCAGAAACCTTGGGGGGAAAGTGAAGCTCCCTAGCAAGGAGGGGGGGTGCCTTCAGGGAACCTCATGGTGGGACTCAAGCTCCCAGGCCCACCCCAGCTGCGCTGGTCCTTGGCCTTTGGAAGCAGGAGGAGTAGAGGGCCTGGGGCTACCCTAGCCTGGTGGACACCGCGGCACCGGCCACCGCTGGGCCCCCCTGCCCTCTCTGGGCTCCGTCTCCCTCCTCCCCAACCTCCGAACGCCGGGCGGCCCTGAGAGCCCAGCGCGGAGGCCCAGGCCCGAGAGACAGGCCGAGGGGAGGAAGATAAACAAGCGGCGCTTGATGGCCGCTGTCATCATGGCCGTCATCATGGCTTTCATTTGGCTGCCTAATGAGTCACATCACAGGCAGAGAGAAAAATTGTCAATCGCCCGGGCCCTAATGAATTTTTTTGCAAATTGTAATCAAGCCAGGCCGTCTCAGCTGGCTGATTAATGAGACCCACGAGGCTCGGCCAGCACCTCAGCTTTTTATTCCATCCCGTCCTCTCTGCACTAAATTAACAGCAACTTGTCTGCGCTTCAAATTAACTCCCGATGATTAATTCTGATGGGGGGGCCTGAAGAATAGCTTGTTCTAATAGGCTCTGGCCTGAGATGCTGTTGGAAATTAATACACTTCCCCTTTGGCTGCCGGCTTTAATCCAAGGTTGGGTTTTGACATCACTATATTTGTTGTTACAATAAATCCCACTTACATCTGCAGATCAAATAATTACGCTTGGGAGCGCTGCGGACCTGCACCCACCCCCTCCCTGCGCTAGGGCTCTTGGAGCCCGTCTGCACCCTGCGTCCACCAACCGGGGTAGGGATCCTGGGGGCCGGGGGTGGGGGGCGCGGAGGAAGAGTCACCCAGCCCCAGCCCTAGCCCCTAGCCTCGGGGAGCTGGGTGCCCCTGGCCTTTGCAGAACTGAGGGTACTTTGAAAACCTGCACCCCCGTCTCCACGTTCTGGGGGCAGGGCCCTCTCAGATGGGTCTTGGGCCTTAAACACCCTCCTGCCCCTGCTCCCCGCTGGGGCTGGGAGAACCCCTCGGAGCACCAGGGCTTGGACTTTCCCCCCCGCCCCCAGCGCTGTGCTGGGATTGTTGAGACTCAGCACATGCTTCTGTGCCCAGTTTTTGCCACCCAGTCCTCAGCCCCAGGGTGGTATTTCGCAGGGACTTTTCAGCTAAAGGGGGTGGGGTGAGGGGGAGGGGGGGAGGCGGGGTGGCCTTCTAGGCCTCTCAAGACCAGGTTTGCCTGGCGGAACCATCCCGATTCTACGGCTGTCTGCGCGCCGGCCAGTCCGCACGAGGCGTGTAGCTGGCCGGAGCACCTGCATTCCACCCTTTCTCTCAGGGTCAGTGCCCGCTCGGTCTTGCGTCTGTTTGTTCGAGCTTAATTGGCTTAATCATTTCAGCTGTGTCTGGCAAGCCTCGAACAGGGCCTCCGGGCCGCTCCCTCCGGCCCCGGGCCTGTCCCAAGCAGAGCGGCGCTCTGTCCTCCCTGGCAGAGGGCTCTGCTGGGTGCTGGAAGCTGGGAGGGACACTCTGGCGGCCTCAGGATCTGACCACCGCCTGATTCTCGCCTCGGGGCCTTCTCAGCTCCCTGTGGCGGTCCCGAGTAGGGGTCTCTCGTGGTTGGAGCGCCGCGCATTCCGCGGCCTTGGCCACAGAGTCGGTTGCCTTCTCTTGTCACCTGCAGGAGGCTTGGGTGACCACACGGCCTAGTGGCGTGTCCGCGCTCAGCCTCCCTGGCGAGGACACTTTTGTGTATGTGCCCCTATTTCTGTTCCGGGAGACCCCAGGCCTCTGCCCAGGCACGCACAGCAGGAACAGGTGGTCCGCTTGCACCCTCTGATGTGCCAGGGCTTCCCACACAGCCAGGGCACAGCGGGGCCTCTTTCTGCCAAAGCTGGATGCCGGGCTCTGAGGTCTAGAGGGGAGCCGAGGTCTGGGGTCTGCCGGGAAGGGGTTGCCGGGCAAAGGGAGGTGGCATTAATCTTCATTTCGGCCCCTTATGGTGTAAACAGGAGAAATACGATCTTGGTAACCGAACATGAATGCAAATCACACCGTCAGAGTAATAAAGCACCTGAAACCCCGACACACAAAAGCAACACCATATGTATGAAGACAACCTGCATAAATTATAAATTACATCATAAGAATTGATTGCCGACTTGAACAGTTCAGAAGTGAGGGACCTAAGTTGACTTCCACACTCCCTGGCTTTGGGGAAAGGTCTGGGAGCACATTCCCTTCGATGGGCATCGGACCAGGGTAACTGGGCCCAGGGTCTCCTGCCAGCACTCTGGACCGATCCGCTTGCATCGGAGGTGGGGCGCGCACCGCCGGCTCTGCCCGGAGAGGAGAGGAGAGGCCCGAAACTCTGGAAGCCCTACGAAGTTCCGTGCAGGTGGGGCGAGAGGCGCCACAGGCACCGGGGCTGCTGCGCATCAGGGCCGGGTCTGGATTCCAAAAACCGCCCCACCAGACCAAGGAATGCCGTCCCTCGACCCCAACCCTTCCAGCCGGCGCTCAGATGTCTAGCTCTGAGCCAAAGTTCCCTGCGAGGGTGTCCCTCCGCGCGGAGTCGGCTGTGTGATGAGCAAGGGTGTGAGTGTGGGCGGGTGTGTGAGCGCGCGGAGAGTGCTACCATGTGTATAGTTGTGCGATTCCCCTCTCAACGTCTAAGCCCGCTTTGCCGAGTTTCTCGGAATTCCTGGATCGCGGAGAGCCAAGAGTCCGACCCCGCTGGAGAAGCCGAGACCCCGCTGGAGGAGCCGAGACCCCGCTGGAGGAGCCGTTCGGGGGCGCGCACTGCACCTTCCCCCGCGGGAAGCCGGGCCTGCGCCTCGGAGCTCTACCTCCACTCCTGTCCCACCGCGTGGAGGCCCCCGGGTCTGGTCTCTGGCCTCCACCGCCCAACCTCTAGCGCACTCCGTCCCCTTTGACCTCTCCGCACACACCCCTAACCTTTCTGATCTCTGGGATGACGTCCTCCCCCCACCCCACCCCGGCCTTGGAGCTCTCCCGGGTCTGGACTCTGGGCTGCGCCCCTACCCGCCCCCGAAGTCCACCCCGCCTCCTCCTCTAGGAGCTCCACCAACACACACAGCTGGGGGGCCGGATCTACCGCCTCCCGCCGAGCAGACCCGGCCCGGAGCCGGGCCACACACCGGACCAGGGAGAGGAAAATGAGGCCGGCGCAGCCCCGGCCAAAGCGCGGGGAGACCCTAGTTCTGCCCGAACCGTCAGCGTCCCCTAGGCCTCGAGGGAGAGAGGAAGGAGGTCGCGATCGGACCCCGCGGTTCCGAGGAGGCAAGGAGGCCGTCGGCCCGCGTGCGGTTCCCGGCCCCGCGCGACCTTGCCGGGGACAGGCTCCCGGGCCCGGAGTCCCAAGCTGGGGGCCCATTCAAAGGCGCGCCCGCAGCCGGAGAGCTGCCTAGGGCCCGGGAAGAAGCCGGGGGCAGAGCCCGGCCTGGGGGGCAGACGTCACGCTGGGCGCTCCACCCCCAGCCTCATCTCTTTATTTCCCGCCACTGCATCCCGCGCCTTTGTCATGCCTGTCCCGCTCTGGTGTGGCCGCGCGTCCTCTTAAAGGGCTCGGCCCCCCAGGTCGGGCTCCTCGGCCGCCCGAATGACAAAAGCTGAAATGAGATTACACCGACCAGATCCCATTAAGTCGGCCCCCCGGCCCGCGCTCGGGCCGGCTCAGATCCCTCAGCCCACCCGTCCCCCCTCTCCGCGCCCCCAGCCCGACTTCCGCAGACGCACCTGGCTCGGCGGCGGGGACCCTGCAGCAAGCTGAGCGCCTTGGGGGTTTGCAAGTGGCCGCCTGACCCCAGGGAGGGAGCGCGGCCCGGGCTCTGAATGACAAAAGCCCAGCCCGGCCACAGCGCGGAAGGAAACCGAGAGGGGGTGCCCCCAGCCCAGCTTGGACTGGGCCTCCCTGCAGGCAGAGGCGGGGTGCAGCCCAGGCAGTCAGAACCCAGGCCAGCTGGTTCTGTATGGAAGTTTCTGGGGCGCCTCGCCCATAGGGCCAGACAGGTAGCTGGAACCTAAGGTGCACGTAGGAACAGGAAAGACACCACCACCCCGTACCCAGTGCTTTACCTGCCCACTCATCTCAGTTACTGGAAACACAGGGGGAGGCTCCCTATCTGCAGATGTAGCAGCCAGACTGAGGGAAGAGGCTCCAGTCAGGGTGTCGCTTGCAGTGGGTCCTGGGTCACCCCAAAATCTGATCGCTCCATCCGAAAGCTTTGGGTGCTGAGGCCAAGGCCATTGGCACACACAGCAGCCCCCAGCGTTGGGAGCCAGGGCTCAGGTATTGGCCTTTTGGGGCAAGGCTGGTGGTGGGGAAGGGCTGGTGAGTCAGAGCTTCGAGCACCCTTGTTGCTGCATATGGGATGGTAGGATGGGGCTGGAGATGCCTGGCCCTGTTTCAAGTTTCCCTCTTTCTTCAAATAAAAAGTCCATCATCTTTAGATGAAATTGGGTAGATCTTCCAGAGACGGGGCGCAGAGCAGTGCAGAGAACACTGGAGGGAAGTCACATCCTAATAGGAGCTCCCCTTCGCTAACCTTGACCAAACCACTTCCCCCATCTGAGCCGTTGCTCCTTCACGTGATGACCTGGGACAAGGTTCCAAACTCCAGGTTGTCTTGGGTTCTGGGGGGTTTATGATGAAACACAGATGAAGGGCACGGTAATATCAGGGCCTCGGCACCAGCCCATTTAGGGCCTCGGAGCACAGTTTTGAATGCAGACCACCTGGGTTCCCACGCTTGGGGGTTTAACTCTCCAACCAAAGGTGATGTGGGCAAAGGGCACTGGGCAGAGCTGGGGCACACAGGGAGCCAGTATTAGCCACTGTTTCCATTTGTATCCGATCAGAGGCAGGTTCCCCAGCTGAAGGCTGGACGGAACCAAGGGCTGCCCTTCTGCCTCTGCAGCTCCTCCTCTGGGTTGGGGTCTGCTGTGTGACCTCAAGCTCCTCGGTGACAGCCCTTCCACCGGCCCAACCCAGGTTTGTCCTGTCGCAGCTGAGGCCATCGTTCAACCCTGTCCTTTGTGGAGATGGCCTGGAGTCCGCAGCACCCTCTTCGCTCACTTGGTAAACGGGCTTCAAGTCCTGCACCGGCACCTTCTGTCCTCGAGGGCCCCGGAGTCTGTGGGGAGGAGACAGCTGAATGGGCTGGGGACCACTGCAGCAGGAGACAACTCTTCAACCCATGAAGGCTATCGCAACTCGATTCTTCTCCATGACACCAAATGACTTCAGTGACCCACATGTGCTATCTGATCGGATCTGCTGTGATATCTTAGCCCTGGAGTCGGGGGTCCCGGAGGCTGGCCTGGGGTGGAGGCAGGACTCTAGGTCTAACTTGTTCTTCTGCACAAAACCCGACAGAGGAGGTCTCAGTGAAGGTGTAAATTACGGATAAAGACGTGAAGTCTCTTTTCAGAAGGGCCTGAATCATTCCTCATATTCTCACATTTCCTTCTTGGTACGGACACCCATCTCCCTCCAGAGGAGCCTGGTGGGATTATTTAGAAAACTGGCAAGAGCCCGAGCACTGTGAAAACTAAGATAAGCATTTTAAAAGCATTGTTGTCGCTGTGCTTAGGCAAAGAATCTCTGAGCTGGGCGAAATCTCGCCAGACTCGTCATTTGGTTTTCCAGTAACGGGGGCACGGTGCAGAATGACCACAGACCTTCATGCGATCATTCAGAATATTTGTGTTACCAAAGCAATTATTTAACATACATGTATGTGATTATCATTGAAAAACCTTTATCAATGGTTTTGAAGTGCATTTCCATTTTCCATGACTACGGCTGGAATTTTTGCCCACAATAATTTTCCTATTTCAGGATTTTGAAAGCTATAAATTGCGAGAAAAGAATGATAATTGCCCATCTTTAAATGAGAAATTGTTAATTTGGGATTTACAAAGGACTTTCCTTCATGAATAATAAGTGAAGACAAATTTGTCTTCCTGCCTCATCTCTGGAGGCTGCCGTCTCCTTACAGCGCCACCTATAGGCAGGGCATCTCTACTTGGTGTTTTTGGCATCGCCGGCAGGACAATTCTTGGTATGGGACTGTCCCATGAATGTCAGAGATATGACCCAGTTAAATGACAGCCAACAGTGCCCTCAAGGAGAATGCAGCTGTCCCCAGCTGAGAGCACTTCTACTAGGCATGGGGACCCAATGGGCACCTGGGTGCAACGCACACCTTTGGGCACTCGGTGCCAAAGGGGAAGACAGCTTGTTCCAGTGTGGGGAGACCAGTGTGCCCTGAAGCTCATGGCAAGACCCTCGTCCCCAGCCAGTTTGGGCAAGAAAGGCGCACAGGGCAGAGGCTCCTGCGGGGAGGCTACGGGTGAACAGGCCTTTACCAGGGCCTCTCCCCGCACCCCAGTGACCACAGTGGGGCTGCTCCAGGCACCCAGGGCCACCAGTCAACACAGCAGTGTTTGTATGACCAACTGCCTACAGCTCAGCGCCCGGAGGGCTCACCTGGCTCCTCCGTTCAGTCGCTCCCCGGGCTCTAGGCTTCCTGCTCCCCTCTAAGCCTCGTCCTGCTTCTGAAGCTGTGGGAGCGATCCCGCCCATTCGAGCTCAGTAGTCACAGCCAATCACAGCTGGTGCAGCTGCACGGGATCTCAGCACTCCGGGCACCCTGGCTGAGAGCTGACAATGAACATGGGCAGTTCCACCCCGCGGGAGTTCTCCCTTCCCAGGGCACTTCCCTTCTGCAGAGGTTGCCCAGCACTTACGTGGTTCAACATCCCATCCCTTGGGCTCAGGACCGAAATGGCCTCCAGTGTGTCTCAGGGGGCGCGAAGGCCTTCACGGGGGTCCGCACTGGCAGCCTGGAGCTCCTGAGGGGGCTCTGCTGACCTCACTCTCCGCCTGGGCCTTTCGAATGCTTTCTCAAAATGAATGAATGATAACAACAAATAATAATAATAATAGTTCTTCCCCCCCTTACTACCCAGCCCCAGCCACTGGACTGCCAAAGAAATCGAGGGGTTTATAGACGAATTTGGAGATATGTAGCCAAGTCCCTGATGAGACCGGAGATCACAATTTTCAAGTAATTCAGTCCATTAAGCCTATAGCCTGCCAACATTCCAGAGCTTCCATTGCTTCACCTGGAGGAATTCGATGATACTTTCAGGAAATGTTCTCAGTGACATTACTTCTTGGCAAGTCCACCTTGGTCTTGAAATAATGATTTAGTAATATGAGCTCATGTCCCCTCCAGCCCCTCCAGCCCCTCCAGTCCCTCCAGCCCAGACTAAGAGAGTTCCTGCTCCCCCCTTTCTCTCCTCTTCTCCCTTTAGCTCTGCTCAGACATGTCAGAGGGGACTGGAGTCCATGGGAGAGCAGCACGCGGCAGGGGGAGAGGACAAGGGTAGTAAGGACATCCATGCTCCCCAAATTAACTGCTAACATCAAGGTAATCTCAGTCAGAATCCCAGAAGAATCGTCTGAAATTTGACCAAACGATCCTAGAGTACATCTGGAAGATGCATGAACAGATGGACGTAACTGGGGAATTTTTGTTTTGTAATTTTATTCATTTATTTATTGAAGTATAATGGATTTACAATATTGTGTTAGTTTCAGATGTACAGCAAAGTGATTTAGTTATATATATTTTTTCAGATCCTTTTCCTTTCTAGGTTATTACCAGATATTGAATATGGTTCCCTGTCCTATACGGTAGGTCCTTGTTGTTTATTTGTTTTTATATAGAGGAAAGTGTATCTGTTAATCCCATACTCCTAATTTATCCCCCCCTTTCCTCTTTGGTAACTATAAGTTTGTTTTCTATGTCTGTGAGTCTGTTTCTGTTTTGTAAATAAATTCATTTGTTATTTTTTAGGTTCCACATATAAATGATATCATATGATATTTGTCTTTCTCCATCCGACTTACTTCATTCAGTATGATAGTCTCTAGGTCTATTCATGTTACTGCAAATGGCATTATTTCATTCCTTTTCTATGGCTGAGTAATATTCCATTACAGACACACACACACACACACACACACACACACACACCCCACATCTTCTTTATCCATTTATCTGTCAATGGACATTTAGGTTGCTTTCATGTCTTGGCTATTGTAAATAGTGCTGAATTGAACACTGGGGTACATGTATCTTTTCAAATTAGAGTTTTCATCTTTTCCAGATATATGCCCAGGAGTGGGATTGCTGGATCACTTGGTAACTCTACTTTTAGTTTTATAAGGAACATCCATACTGATAGCCATTCTGACCGGAGTGAGGTGATACCTCATTGTAGTCTTTTTTTTTTCTTTATTTTATATTTTTTTAAAGAGTTTCCACTTTATTTATTTTCGGCTGCACTGGGTCTTCGTTGCTGCGCACAGGCTTTCTCTAGTTGCGGCGAGCGGGGCCTACTCTTGTTGCCGTGCGTGGGCTTCTCATTGTGGTGGCTTCTCTTGCTGTGGAGCACAGGCTCTAGGTGTGCGGGCTTCAGTAGTTGTGACACGCGGGCTCTGTAGTTGTGGCGCACGGGCTTAGTTGCTCCACGGCATGTGGGATCTTCCCGGACCAGGGCTCGAACCTGCGTCCCCTGCATTGGCAGGCATATTCTTAACCACTGCGCCCCAGGGAAATCCCCTCATTGTAGCCTTGGTTTGCATTTCTCTAATAATTAGAGATGTTGAGCATCTTTTCCTGTGCCTCTTGGCACACGTGTGTCATCTTTGGAGAAATGTCTATTTAGGTCTTCTGTAGCTGGGGAACTTTTAAAGAGAAGTGTAATGATGAGGCGCACTTCTTTGATAAGAACGCACATCTAATGTCCATGGGTGACGGGCCCTCTTCTAAGCCCTATAGTCATTAATTAGTTGAATCCTCACAACAGCCCTAAGAGCTAGGTATTGCATTTTACCATACGAAACTGTTGGTACTTGCTAGCATTATTTTACCTACAAAGTGGCAATTTTGTATTATGGCCATCCACATTTTGCAGATGAGAAAACCAGGGCACAGAGAGGTTAAGTACTGTCCCAAGGTCACACAGCTAGCAACTGGTAGATCCAGGATTTATACCCAGACAGACTGGCTGCAGGGATAGTGCTCATAAAATGATATGATGTGACTGACAAATTACTCAGAATTAGACTCTAGAATATATGAAAATATAATCTATGATAAAGAAAGCTCCACAAATTTGTGGAAAAGGAAGAATAGTTGCATACATGGTATTTGGAAAAACTGGCTAATTAGGGGAAGAGACAACAGATCTTCACCTGCCACCTTTACCGCAGATCAATTACAGATGGATTAAGGAGTTCAATGCATAAAAGGAAACCTCTAAAACCTAGAAAAGAGGATTAGCTGAATAATTATCTGCCGAGTGGAGAGGACACAAGGAGAGAATAGCAAAGCTGTCTACATAAAAAAAAACTGGAGCTCTTGTTCATTCAAAAGATCATAAAACAATTAAAAATACAAGGAACAACTGGGAAAAACACTTGTCAGAAACATGACAAGATGGATTAATACATTTCCATATAAAGAACTAGAATAAAAGGGAAAGGAAACTGAGAAAGCGCATAGATGGACAATTCATGGAAAGTGAAAAGCAAACTCATTGATTCCACAAACATTTATGGGGCACTTATTACTTGCCAGACACTGTTCTGGGCTTGAGAAGGAGCTTGCCTTCTATGCGGTGAGACGGGCATGAAACAAACCAATAATGCCAGGTGTTATGAAGACAGGTAAGTGATAGGAAGGAGAATAAGCAGAGTAAGAACACGGGGAGTGGGAGGTGCTGTTTTAGATGGAGGGTTGGGGACAAGCTTGCTGCTAAGGTGAGAGCTGGGTAGCTCCCCGAAAGAAGTAAAGGGGCAAGAAATGCACAGGTCTGGGGGCAGAGTATCCCAGGCAGAGGGACAGCAATGAGACTAATGTCACTGGAGCAAACTGGCAAGGGGGAGAGTGATGGGATGATGGGGCCACAGAGGCAGTCAGGCACTTGACCATGGAAAGCTTTGGAGGCTCTGGGAAGAACTTGGATTTTATTTTAACTGATACAGGAAGCCACTGAAGGTGTCAGAGTACAGGAGTGCATACTTTTTTCTTTAATTGCTAATAAATAAATAAAACTGCTAATACTAATAAATATATAAAACTGCTAATACATTTTTCTTTAATTGCAAATAAACATATAAAACTGTTCAAAGAGATACAAATTAAAACCAAAATGAAGTACCACGGTAATTCTTCAAATTAGCAAAGTTTATAATATAAAAATAATATAAGAATTTATAATATTAAAAAATTTGTAAAACCGGACAGGGATATGGTTCAGGGAGGTGGACACTCATCCGTGGCTTGAGGAAGAGCATCCGTTCAATCAATAGTGATTGAAAAGGCGCCATGATTCCAAAATGAAAAGACAACCTGCAGGATGGGAGAAAATATTTGCAAGCAATGTAACCAACAAGGGGTTAATTTCCAAAAGCAGCTCATATAGCTGAATGTAAAAAAAAAACCCAAACAACTGAATCAAAAAAAAATGCAGAAGATCTAAAAAGACACGTCTCCAAAGAAGACATACAGACAGCCAACAGGCACATGAAAAAATGCTCAACATCACTAATTATTGGAGAAATGCAAATCAAAACTACAATGAGGTATCACCTCACTCCGGTCAGAATGGCCATCATCAAAAAGTCTGCAAATAATAAATGCTAGAGAGGGTGTGGAGAAAAGGGGACCCTCCTACACTTTTGGTAGGAATGTAAATTGGTGGAGCCGCTATGGAAAACAGTGTGGAAGTTTCTTAAAAAACTAAAAATAGAGTTGCCCTGTGATCCAGGCATCCCACTCCTGGGCATATATTTGGAGAAAACTAATTCAAAAAGATACATGCAGGGACTTCCCTGGTGGTCCAGTGGGTAAGCCTCTGCGCTCCCAATGCAGGGGCCCTGGGTTTGATTCCTGATCAGGGAGCTAGATCCCACATGCATGCCTCAACTAAGAGTTTGAATGCCACAACTAAGACCTGGCACAGGCAAAATAAATAAATACTAAAAAAAAGATACATGCACCCCAGTGTTCATAGCGGCACTATTTACAATAGCCAAGACATGGAAACAACTTAAATGTCCATCAACAGATGAATGGTAAAGAAGATGTTTTATCTATACACACACACACACACACACACACACACACACACACACACAATATGGAATACTACTCAGCCATTAAAAAGAATGAAATCATGCCATTTGCAGCAACATGGATGGACCTAGAGATTATCATACTAAGTGAAGTAAGCCAGACAAAGACAAATATCATATGATATCACTTACCTGTGGAATCTAAAATATGATACAAATGAGCTTATCTATGAATCAGAAATAGACCCACAGACATAGAAAACAAACTTATGGTTACCAAAGGGGAAAGCAGGGGGAGGGATAAATTAGGAGGCTGGGATTAACAGATACACACTCCTATATATAAAATAGATAAACATCAAGGACCTACTGTATGGCACAGGGAACTATACTCAATATTTTATAATAACCTATAATGGAAAAGAGTGGGGAAAAGAATAGATATATATGTATATGTATAACTGAATCACTTTGCTGTACACCTGAAACTAATACAACATTGTAAATCAAATCTACTTCAATTAATAACAAAAGAAAAGGAAACCACGAGCCAGATAGTCTTTGAGGGGCTGCAGAGGGGTAGCAAACAAGAGAAACAAGGGATCCATGCTCAGGAAGTAGGGTAAAAAATTTCTCTCAGCCTATTTTAAACTTGTTAAACAATAAGCAATAACCTTCATTATAAAAAACAAATAGGAAAACCATTATTACTACTTTTATTCAGCATTGTAACTAGTGGTCCTAACCAAAGCAGTGAAATGAGAAAAACAAATAAAAGCCATAAGGATGAGAGGGGGAAACTAAAATCAAATTTATGAGAGACACATTTAAAAAAAACAAAATATAAGGTACTCAGGAAAAATTATAACATTTTCTTGAGAGACATTAAAGAACATCAGAATAAACAGAGAGAGAAACCACGGCTATGGATGAAAAGGTTCAATGTCATAAATACGTCAGTTATTCCCAAATTGGGTTAGAAGATTCAGTGTATATAGAAAACAAGTTTATGGTTATCAAAGGGGAAAGGGGGTGGGGGAGGGATAGATTAGGAGTTTGGGATTAGCAGATACAAACTACTATATATAAAGTCGATAACCGACAAGGTCCTACAGTATAGCACAGGGAATTATATTCAATATCTTGTTGTAAACCATAATGGAAAAGAATATGAAAAATATATACACATAAAGAATATATATATATATATTTGAATCACTTTGCTATAAACCATAAACTAACATAACACTGTAAATCAACTGTACTTCAATTTAAAAACAAGAAGTTTCAATGTGATTCTAATAAAAAACCAGGAGGGCTTTTGAAGAGCTTGAGTTAAGAATAATAATGGGGCTTCCCTGGTGGTGCAGTGGTTGAGAATCTGCCTGCCAATGCAGGGGACACGGGTTTGAGCCCCGGTCTGGGAAGATCCCACATGCCGCGGAGCAACTGGGCCCGTGAGCCACAATTACTGAGCCTGCACGTCTGGAGCCTGTGCTCCACAACAACAGAGGCCGCTATAGTGAGAGCCCCGTGCACTGCGATGAAGAGTGGCCCCCGCTTGCCACAACTAGAGAAAGTCCACACACAGAAACGAAGACCCAACACAGCCATAAATAAATAAATAAAAATTTAAAAAAAGAATAATGATGACATACATGAAGAAGGAGATATGGTGAGAGGACATATCCTACAAGATATCAAGCCTTTTAAGGTTCCGGTTATGAGGGAAGTATAGTGTTTCCATGGGAATAGATAAATTGAACTGTGAAACAGAATTGAAAGCCTAGTACATATACCCCATGCATATATATCACAGAGCTTTCAGTAAAGAGTGTTGAAGCAATTAATGATCTCCAGTAAAAAAAGAAACTGGATGCTTCTCTCACATTACACACACACACACACACAAGTTAATTATAAATAGATTAAAGATGTTGATGGAAAAGACAAAATTTTTAAATTCTTATAAGCAAATATTCGAGTATTCTTTCTAAGGGAAAGGATTTCTTCAACAAGTTGCAAAATGCACTGTTCATCAAATGAGAGCATTCTTGAAAAGTCACAAACTAGAAGAAAATCTTTGCAAGGAATTTGTATAAAGAACAATTAAAAAAAACTGTTATGAGTGAAAAAGAAACAGATTAATCAGTAAAAAAAATAATAGGAAAGGGGCTTCCCTGGTGGCTCAGTGGTGGAGAGTCCACCTGCCGATGCAGGGTACATGGGTTCGTGCCCTGGTCCGGGAAGATCCCACATGCCGCGGAGCGGCTGGGTCCGTGAGCCATGGCCGCTGAGCCTGCGCGTCCGGAGCCTGTGCTCCGCAACGGGAGAGGCCACACAGTGAGAGGCCCGCATACCGCAAAAAAATAAAAATAAAAATAAAAATAATAATAATAGGAAAAAAATATGAACAGGCATTTTTTAGACGAGCAACATTATTAACAAGTAAATTTAGGAGTAGATGCTCAGTCTCACTGGTAATCAACGAAATTTAATTAAGGCCTAAATGAAATACTATTCTACATCCATCAAATTGGCAAAAACTTAAAAATCTGACAATACCAAGTGGTAGCAAAGTTGTAGAGTACCTAGAACTCTCATACATAGTTGGGGGGAATGTAAATTTGTACAACTACGTTGGAAAACAATTTGCCTGTTACACTGTGAAGTCAAACACATGCATAGCCACATGGCAATGTTACTTTTAGGTATTGAAAAAGTGAATGACTAATGATCATCTAATAAACCTTTTGCAAGTCAGGTAGTTTCCAATTTATTGTTTCCAATGACATGGAACAGAAACCAATCCAGTTACCAGCTGGTACATCGTTAAAAATTATGTTTAACAATTAAAGAAATAAGGTCACAGGAAGTTAAAATAAATTTTTAAAATTCATGTTATATACATATTTGCATTGCCGAGAAGTATAACAGGGTGATCAATAAATGACATTTAAGGATACAAGTCAGGATAAAGTTTTCAGGAAGGAAAAGAATGAAAGCACAATTTCAATTAAAAAAAAGGAAAAATGTAAGATTTCTGAGTGTTGAAGAGTTTGTTCATGTAGCTTTAAATAGGATGATGATGGATAATAAATTGCCATGGTGCTTGGATTCCACTGGACACATTTTTTAAAAGAGTGCTGAAGAGCTAGCAATAAGAGCTAGCTAGCTATAAGAGCAAACTGTGAAGTGAGGCAAATAGTAATCTATTTATTGGCCATTAACTGTCAGAGTAGGCTCCTTCCAGCTTTATATCTTTGGCAAACTTCCTTATTTCTTCTATGTTTCTTATATAATAGGAATGATGTTAAGTATAGTATATTTGGAATACAATGAAGTAATATTTTGTCTCAAAAAATACTTTATTTTTAAGTGTTAATATTTATAATGTGCCCAAATTATACCATTTTCAAAAACTTATGATAAAAAATTGAGATTTCAACTTTAAAAGGTGCAAGAGGATGCACAGTTTTTCAAATTCTGTTAGAGAGTGCATGAGGGGAAAGTTGGAAGTTCAGAGAAACTCTTGAACGTATGTGCTGGAAAAATGTACAAAAATATTCTTGGCAGCCTGGTTGGTGATGGTGAAAACTGGAAACTCAAATCAAGAGGAGAATGAATAAATGCATTGTAGTCTATTCACATTCTGGAGCAGTACAAATGCAGGAACTTTGGTGACATACAACCTGGACAAATCCCCAGTTTTATAAAGCTCAGAAACAAAACTAATGTGGTTTGTAACTAAACTATTTTTTGAAAAGCAAGGGAAAAATTGGCACACAATTCAACATAATGGTTACCTCTGGGGGTAGAAACATCCAGGGGGCAGAATTACCCAGGGGGCATTGGTGATTTTCTAGTTCTTAAAATGGGATAGTGAGTTACTTTATTATTCACTTTTATAGCTTACATATATGCCATTCTACTGTCACATCTTAACCAATTAAAAATTTTCAATTTTTATTTTGAAAATTTTCAAACATATGGAAAACAGCATCCAATATGCAGTTCATATTTGGATTTCCTCAATTTTTCATATTTGATAGCTTTTTAAAAGATCAACATCCAGTCGAGATTCATAAATTGCATTTGATTATTATTAATTTTAGTCTCTCTTATTCTAGAATAATTCACTCTCTTTTTATGACATTGACTTTTTGAAGGCTTCGGGCGAACACTCTTATAGACTGTCCTCCTGTCTAGTTTTGTCAGAGTATTTTTTCCTATTCTCTTAATTCCTCTTGGTGATTAACCTGCTGGGGGTTGGGGGGTACTTCTAAGAAAAGAAAAACAGTGCATTTTATTATATAATGGTGTCACATTTTTATGTAGTCAAATCTGTCCATTTTTTTAAACTTTGTGTTTTTTATCTTAATGAGGCAACCTTTTTCTAGCCCAAGATTATAAAACTATTCCATATTTTTCTAGTAGTTTTGTTTTTACATTTTGCTTAATTTAATTTAATTTTATTTTATTTTATTTGGCTGCGTTGTGTCTTAGTTGCGGCATGCAGGCTCTTGGTTGCAGCACGGGCTTCTCTCTACTTGTGGCAGCATGTGGGCTTCTCTCTAGTTGTGGCATGCGGGTTTTTCTCTCTCTCGTTGTGGCACGTGGGCTCAGTAGTTGTGGCACAGAGGCTTAGTTGCCTTGCGGCATGTGGGATCTTAGTTCCCCAACCAGGGATTGAACCCACGTCCCCTGCACTGGAAGGTGGATTCTTTACAACTGGACCACCAGGGAAGTCCCTACATCTTGCTTTAATCTATTTGGAATTTATTTTTGCATACGGTAGGCTAAGAGTCAAAGTATACTTGCCCCCAAATATATGGCCTGTTGTCTCCCCTGTTTATTAAATAGACTTTTACCATTGATGTGAAGTGCTACTTTTATCATATTCTAAATTCCATATATCTATAATCCATTTTCTAGAACTTAGCAACAACTCTGATCTATTTGTTACTTTCTGTTCCAACACTGTATCACTTTAATTTTTGTAGTTATTTTGATATCTTTTATGGTAAGTTCTTCCTCATTGTGCTTCATTTTCAATTTTTTCTTAGCCAGTGTGTCACATTTTCTTTTCCAAAAGAATTTCAGAATCATCTCTCCAAGTTATTTTGAAAAATTCATTTGGAATTTAGATGGCAAATGCACTAAATTTATAGGATAAAGGGTAGCATCTTTACAGTATTGAGTCTTATCATGTAGGATCATGACCTGCTTCTCTTGTTATTCAGATCTCTGCTGTCCTTTCGTAAAGATTTAGAATTTTCTTCATATAGGCTTCATGTATACCTTATATAGGTTTATTCCTAGCTATTTGAAAATACTAGTTGCTATTATAAATGGGAACCTCTTTTTCTTTTTACATGAAAAATTGCTAGTTTGTTAATGGTGATGGTATTAGAATGCAATTGAATTTTTATGTGGGTTTTGCCTCTCCTTTTCAATACTTAGACACCCTTTTTTTCTTGTCTTATTGCACTGGCTCCACCCTCCACTCCAATATAATAATGAATAGTAGTGGCGATGATGCGCATATTCCATTTCTCCCTGATTTTAATGGAAATGCTTCCCTTTGTTTTTTTCTCTATCTCTGTGTCAGGTTCCAATTTAGCCTGTGTGCCTGTGCACACCCCCAAAAGCAGAGCTTAGATTACGCACTTTGGGCTGTAGTCGATCACATTTCAAGGGTGCTCAGGCCTTGGGTCAAACTCCAGCTTTGCCTTTTCACACAGTTGTATGGCCTCTGGCAGGTTCCCAACCTCTCTGGGACCTATTCTGCTCTTCTGTAAGAGGGAGACACTGATGCCTCTCTCTAGGAGGACAATTACAAAGCTCCCACTGAGGGGAACGCTTATCCCATGCCAGCACCCACTCCCCTTCATGGCTGCGCTCCCGTGGGGCAAGGACTGCACTTGAGATCATGGCCTTAGAAGGGGCAGGAAGCTCCTTGCGCCCTGTGGAGGGAGGCCTACTTGGAAAAGAAACATTTACAAAAAATAATCACAATGCGGGTTGCAATGCTGTCAGACAGGCCAGGTTTTTCTGGCTCCACTTTTCCTTGACAACCAGCTCCTCTTTCTCACCCCTCAGATTCAGAAGTGTCCTGGGCAAACACATTAGCAGCTGAATCCACCATCATTGTTCATGATAAAAAGTGTGACTAAATATATCATTAAAGTTGGTAACTCAAGAAGGTATATTTCCCTTTGTGTGTCCCTGAGAATAGCAGTAACAAAGGGTGCATCACATGAAAATTAATTTGTTAAATTCAGTCTCCTTACTCAACCTCTTCTGGAAGCCTTCACTTTGCCCATGTGAGGCCTAGGCTCCAGAGCGGTGCAGGGTCCCTTATTCAGCATTTCCCATGCGTATGTGAGCACAGAGCAGACGCTTTCTTTCAGGTGTGCGGTAAACGCTTAACAGTCGGGGGGAAAAAACCTCTGCTGTATAGTGTTTGCCAATTTCCTTGGTGTAAACACTCCAACCACGGCCAGTTTCAAGCTACCTATGGGATGTCACTGAGCACGGAGCTGGGAAGGGAGGCTCACAGTCAGCTCTCCGGAGCTGGGAAAAGCTGCTTCCAGCTCATTACTGCTCAGGGAGAGGAAATCTAACAGGTTCTCTGATCCTTAAGTGGGGGGAATGGTGATGCACTTCCCTATGCCCAACAGGGGTCCCAGTTTTTTGTGTTCCCTTCCAGAAGTTGTTTTTATGTGTGCATCAGTGTATATAAATGGATAAACAGGATGGAATCATATGCAGAATCACATCGTTCTGCACCTTGTATTTTTCCACTTAATGTATTGTGGCCAGTTTTCCATAATCAGAGCACATGGAAGGGTCTGGATCTTGTGGTCAGCTGCTCCACAGTCTCTTGAACCAGCTCCCCACTGCTGGACATTCCAGGGGTTTGCAGGCCTCTCCTGGAACAATGTTGTTCTCTGCAAGCACACATTTCCCAAGCCTCCCTCAGAGGCCCTTGGGCAGCCTGGCCCAGCCCTGCCTGCTCTTCCACTGCAGACACCTGCTGAGTGGTTGAGAACTAACCCTCTTTTGGTATTAATGCCTAATAATAAACCAATCAGCTCCTTCCCTGAGCACTGGGTACCTTCCCTCTTGCCCAGAGCTACAGACTTGCAAACGCATTCAGCAAAGACAACCACCTGGTGCGACTGAGATGGAGGAAGACGTGGACGCTCGGCATCTTGGAGCAGGAGGGATCTCAGGGGCTGCCAGCAGCGTTGTGGAATCCGTCCCCATCTCCTTTGACCAGGAGACCAGGCACAGGAGGGCGGGCATCCCCAGTGCCCCCTCTGTAGGGGCAGACAGTGCCTCTCGGTGCTTTTTGTTTGGACTGAGCTGAAAGGGTGGCTGGAGTGGTGGGCAGAGGCCCCAACCTCAGGGCTGAACTAGTATGCCTCTGTCACCAGGGGGCCCAGGCCTGACATCGGCACTCCTGCATGGCTGTCCCTGTCAACTCTGGAAGCCCAGGGCAGACATGTGGGCTAGACAGGCCCGGGTCTTCCGAGGGTGCCAGCCAAGGCCACATGCCAGGAGCCAGCTCCATGGGGCTCAGCAGGGAATAAACCTGAAAGCCAAGGAGCCCGCCCCCCGCCCCCTTAGGATGCCAAGGACCAATGCCCGGGGGTTGCTGGGCAGAGCGGGAGATTAGGGGGGAGGGCACGGCGGCTGCCTTCAGCAGAGCTGGGGGTCCAATGAGGAGGACTTCACGTGCATGCACAGCTGTCATGCAGGGGAGGAAAGTCGGGGGGACGGGTGATGGGGTCGGGGTAGGTGGGAGCAAGGAAGGGTCTAGGGTTTTCCTTCTTGGCATGCCATGACGCCTCTGTGTTTCACTGAACGAATGAGGGACAGATGGGCCGTGTTCTGCTCCGGACCTGGGCTCTGGGATGTGGCTCGCTCAGAGCCTGGTGGTACCAGATAAGCTGCCTGAGTCCGGGGGAAGGACATCTCTGTGAGGGAGACTGGAACTGCCGCCCGGTGTCTGCCCTTCAAGAACATGTATTCTGCTGGGACAACGCCATCCAGAGTGAGACTGCACACCGGCCTCCCTTGCAGTTGGACGTGGCCACGTGGTGGGCTTCTGGCTGGAGAATGAAATGGAAACCTTCCGGGCCAGTGCCCTTTCTTGCCTCTGCCTCTCTTCTCCGGTCTGCATGCAGACGCCGCCTGGGGCCACACGAAGGAGGGTCTCACCTAGCGGTGGTCAAGTGCTGGGCTCAGAGGACTTGGGTCCCCGAAGACTCGACCCTCCATGGCAGGACTCCCAAATTTTATATGATCCATAACGGAACGTGAGTCTAAACTTCTGTCTTGTTGGAACCACCACTGCCATTTTGTGGTTTTCCCTTTCTGGCGCCGTCTGAAATCTACCCAACACGGTACGCCCACGAGGGCTACCGGACCCCAACCTGGCTCTCGCTGACACACCGTATTAGCTGTGAACCGTGGGTGGTGCCTGGGACCCGCTGCCAACCATGAAATTGGAACCTTTGGAGATGAGGTCAGCATTGTAGTCTTCACAAGCTCCCCGTGAATCCAGCGGGAGCTGTAGGTGGGAGCGAGTGATGGACATAAATAAAGGAAAATGGAGTGTATTTGTCCCTCCCCCAGCCATGCTGAAGTCAGGCACTGGGGGCCTGTCTAGCTGCTCATCCGGGCGACTCAGTGTCGTGAGCTCCAGGCTGGGTGGGGTAGACTAGTTAACAGTTAATGAACTCCCTGAGCAATGCGGAGAGGTCCAATGCATTTATTCGATACATTTATAAGCACTTACTGTACGCGAGGCATTGTTTTAGGTGCTGGGAAAAGTGGTCGATGAGACATGCATAGGGCCTGCCCCTCCGGGGACTTGTGTTCCCGTGGGCGGTGCACTTCAGCAGGTAACAGGTAACAATGAAGGTAACAATGCAGGTAACAATGAAGATGTGGTGTAATTTCAATCGGGGTACGTGCCATGAAAACCAATAAAGTAGGATAAGTGGGGAGAGAGTGGTGGGGCTGTTTCAGGTGGGGTGGTCAGTGGACCTGAGCTCCGAGCAGAGACCTAAGGAAGGAGAGAGGAGGCACGTGAAAGGCAGGATGAGGAACAGAGTGGGTGAGGGAACGGCAAGTGCAAACATGGGAATGGATCTATTGGCAAAGCTCAAGAACGAGCAAGGCCAGTGTACCTGTGGGACGGGGAGCTCGTGGAGGAGCCGTCAGGGTGGTGGTGGGCAAGATCTCATGGGACCTTTGCAAGACAAGGTAAGCATCTTGAATTTATTCTAGGGATGCTGGGAAGCCATCAGTGTGGACAGCACAGGTGTTTCAGGAGCTGACTTACACTTTAAAAGGGTCCCTCTGGCTTCCAGGTGGACGTTAAACAAATGGGGCAGCAGAAGGAGCAGGGAAACAGCCTGGTATTGGAGGCATCCGGCGCCTGGATCTGGGTGGCTGTGCTGCAGGGAGTGACACGTGGTCAGCTCTGGGAGGTATCTTTGGAGATGATGGGTGATCAGAAGGGAGAGAAGTCCTGGATGACTCCTGCACATCTGGGCAAGCACCTGGCAAGGGCGAGCTGGTATTTACGAAGATGGGGCTTCTTTGGGAGGGTTGTATTGGGAGGGAAACATTAATTTCTGTTTTGGAAACGATGCGCTTGAGATGACTATTAGATATCAGAGGAACTATTGATTGGCTACCCCAACACCTATTCCCAGCCTCCTTTTGTTCTTTTCCACCCACAGGACAGAGGCTGGAAAAGATAGATACTTGCTTCATATGACCAAGTTCTGGCCAATGGGTTAGTCACAAAGGGAAAAATTGCTGGAAAATGGTGGAAAATCTTGGAATACCTTTGCTTTCTTGATAAAAAAGATAGATGTGGCCAGTGCCACCCCTTTATCCCATGGACATGAATGCAATGTCTGGAGCTATGGCAGCCATCTTTTGACTGTGAGGTGGCTTGCTAACGAAGTGGAGAAGCATGAAAGAACCTGAATTACAAAAATTAACACTGCTGAGCCACAGTACCAGACCTGGACCGTCTGCCTCTAAATAATTTGTTATGTGATACAATTAAGCATCTTTAATGCTTAAGCCTCTGTTACTTGAGTATTCCATTATCTATAGCCAAAATAATTTGTAACTATACAACATCCAAATACCTACTTAGTGGTGGATATAGGAGTCTAGAACTCAGGGCAGAGACAAGGCTAGAGATATACATTTGGAACTCAAGGGCAAATATTGAAAGCTCTGGGCCTCGATGAGATCATTTAGGAAGGTCTCATGATAAAGAATAGTCTAAAGACGAAGTCCTGGGACATCTAGCATTTGGGAGTCAAAAAAGGAGGAGCGGCCAGCAGAGGAGACCAAGAGGGACAACAGAGTATGCTCTGTGTGTGTGTCTGTGTGTGTCTGTGTGTGTGTATGTGTGTACATACAAACACATACACACATGGGACCTTTGGTTTGGGGGTCACTTGCTACGTGTCTATGCACTGATCTGCAACTTGACTTTTTGTTAACAGTATATCATGGACATCTTCCCCCATCAGTACATACAGGTCTACTCTATTCTTTTTAATGGCTACTATTATTCTATTATATGGATATTCCATAATTTATGCGTCATATGTTAAAAAGGACTTCCATCCTATTGTTTCATACATGGAATTGGTACGATTAGCTAGCCATTTGGAAGAAATAAAATTTTCACAAATGGAAGATGGATGAAAGGTTTAAATAAAGTACCGTAAAATAATAGAAGTGTACTAGAAGAGAAATTGAGTTTTGTGTAATTTGGGTGAGGAAGGACTTTCTAAGCGTCACACGACGGGCAAGAATCATAAAAGTAAAGACTATTTGAGGATAGAAATCTTAAAATTCTGTACATTAAAAAAATCATAAAATTGGAAAGGAAATGAAACAATGAGAAAAAATTTTATAAATGTGCTATATAAAGGGTTAATATCCTCTAAGTTTACACATCATTAAGAAAAATGCAAATGCTCAGAAAGAAAAGGGAGCAAAGTATATGCAAGGGTAACAGCAACAAAATACAGATTGTTATTAAGCAAAACATTTCCACCCCAATAGTGTTAAAATGCAGGTAGACTAAGAGATCCTAGTTTTTTGCCTTTCGCATTGGAAAAGAAAATGTTAGCACCATATCGGTAGAGTGCTGGGGACCAGGCGGCCACATTCCTGAGTGAATGTTTAAATCATATGAGCTATTTTTTTTTTTTTTGACATGAAAAGTTGTTCATGCTCAGGGCGCCGAGTGATTATTGATTGGATCTTGGATGAGAGGAGAATCAGCTATAGACATTATTGGGACAATTGAGGAGATTTGAATATGGGCTGCATATTATATCATATCAATGGTAACTATCTTGGGAGTGATAATGGTCTTGTAGTTACGACAGAGAAAGTCCTTGTGCTTATTTATTTAAGGGTGAAAAATCATGATGTTGGTAATTTACTTTCAAGTGGTTCAGCATCGTGTGTGTGTACATTACCATCTTTCTATTACCTGTCTATTTATCTGTCATCTATCTATCTACCATCTATCATCTATCATCTTTCTAATCTCTAATCATCTATCTTATATCTATCTATCTAACCTATTATCTATCTATCATCTATATAGAAATCACCAATGTGTTAAAATGTTAACAATTGGCGAATACAAATGAGGTATCTCTGATGTTCAATGAAATATTTCCTCAACTTTTCTGTAGGCTTGAAAAATTTCTAAACAAACATCTGCAGGGAAGAGCGGCTGCAAAGGTTTGAAGGATGTTATTTTATTTTTTAAAAGAAAAGTACATCTGTATTTTTTAGAAGGCTGAAAGGACACGCACTCAAATGCGAAGAGTGCCCGTCTCTGAGGTGTTGGTAGTTGTTTATTTCACTTTCTTTCCTTATTTTAAAAAGTTATAGTAGTAATAAATGTTCAGATGAATCAGAAAATTCAAATAAGCAGAGAACAAGTTAAAATCATGAATAATCTGAGAGAGAACTCTTGTTAAGATCCGCTGCACCATCTTTTGGAGCGTTTCTATACATATATACATATATGTAATTCTATGTACTTTTTCCCAGCCAAAATAGAACTCATGGTATACACACTGATTACTTGCTTTTTGCAAACTCTCACTCTGCGTTATAAACGTCTTCTCATCTCCTGCAAAATGTTTCCTGCTTGCATGTGGATTAAGGGGGGATTTTAATATTTGTATGGTGTTGCTTAATTTGATGTTCCAGATTTTCTGTGACCTTAATGATGGTGATGATTTTTAATCCTTACTGTGCACTCACTAAACACTGTTCTAAGAAATGTACTAACTTTAGCCTTCACAACCCTCCAATGTGAGTATTACCATTACACCCCTTATACAGATGAGCATTCAGACTGTCATAGGGAAGAACTTTTGTATTCTATTACAAGGTTTTTGGTTTTTTTTTTTCGGCCACGCCGCACAGCTAGCGGGATCTTAGCTCCCCAACCAGGGATCGAACCTGGGCCCCGGCAGTGAAAGTGCTGAGTCCTAACCACTGGACCACCAGGGAATTCCCTCTATTACAAGTTCATCACTACAGGGATGTTGCCTAGAAGCTTGAATGATACATAATGGCCCATCTCTGGGAACCCTGCCTCCCAGGTAATGAGCATTAAGCTAAAATGCCTTTGTTTAGCTCACAGGAAACATCCTGACCAGGCCCACCTGTGAATGACCACAGGAAGGAGGAAATGAACACATCCCCTCCAGAGTCTGACTGGAACCAGGAGATGTTTGACTTTACTCCCCCCCCTTTAGTGTAAAAGAAGCCTGAATTCTAACTCAGGAAAGACGGTTCTTTGGGACACGAGTCCACCGTCTTCTCGGTCTGCCAGCTTTCTGAATAAAGTCGCTATTTCTTGCCCCAGCAACTCATCTCTCGATTTACTGGCCTGTCGTGTGGCGAGCAGTAAGAGCTTGGACTTGGTAACAAGAGGATCTAGGAAGCCCAGGCTGTCTGAGTGTACAGCCCACGTCTTAATCCAATACACTGCTTTGGCAACGAGCATGACAGTTTGTTGCTAAAAGGCAATATTTCATTTTCATACCAAACAGCTCAGGCACTGGGAGAAGCTGCGGCCAAGCTCTCTGGGAACTTGGCATCCAGGCCAGCACCTTCTGCTCAAGGAAGTCATTTCCCCGAGTGTGGTTTGGCAAAGCCAAGATGAATGCGATGGAGCCACAGTGACCAAACTGCCGTGCATTTCGCAAGTCCACACAACCAGGGCACAGGGCCTGGGCTACTCTGTCCTCCCAGCCCCTCCCCAGCCTGCCTGGTGCAGAGTCACCTGGACAGATGGCACAGGAGTGGGCAGCCACTGGGGTGCCTGATCTGTTGAGCATTTAGCAAGAGAGGACGCTGCACACAAATGATCACTGGATCCTCAGCCAGGAGCAGTGCAATGCCAAAGTTCTCACCATTCCTGTTCATGTGGTGTGTGTGTGTGTGTGTGTGTGTGTGTGTGTGTGTGTGTGTGCGCGCGCGCGTGTGCACGTGAGCTGTGTGTGGTGCATGTGTAGTACGTGTATTGTGTGTGTGGGGTGTGTGTTGTGTCATGTATGTGTGTGGTGTATGTGTGTAGTGTGTGTGGTGTGTGTGCACATGTGGTATGTGTGTGTGGTGTGTTACGTATATGTGTGTTGTGTGTCATGCATATGTGTGGTGTGTGTATGCGTGTAGTGTGGTGTGCGTGCACGTGTGGTATGTGTGTGGTGTGTGTGGTGTGTGATGTATATGTGTTGTGTGTGTTGTGTCATGCATATGTGTGTGGTGTGTGTATGTGTGTAGTGTGGTGTGTGTGCGCGTGTGGTGTGTGTGGTGTGTGTTATGTGTATGTGTTGTGTGTGTTGTGTGTCATGCATATGTGTGTGTGTAGTGTGGTGTGTGTGCACGTGTGGTATGTGTGTGGTGTGTTATGTATATGTGCGTGTGTCATGCATATGTGTGTGTATGTGTGTAGTGTGGTGTGTGTGCACGTGTGGTGTGTGTGATGTATATGTGTTGTGTGTGTTGTGTGTCATGCTATGTGTGTGTTGTGTGTATGTGTGGGTCATGTACCCTCCACAGTGCAGTAAACCAGGTTCTTTCTCTCCAGCTTGGAGCACAGACAGACCTTGAGGCCAGAGCAGAGCTTGGTCAATACCACATGCAAATAAATAAGTGCTAATTGCCTGCAGTGTCTCTGGGTGTCAGGTGCGGTTATCGGACTGCGTTTATGGGCCAATTAGGCTCCTTACGGGACTCGATGGTGATAAATCGTGGCTTAGCAGCTTCGGGAATGTGCTAGGGCTGGTGGGGCGGTGGCGCTCCACGCGGGCTTCTGGTTGTCCCTGCACGAGAGCGCGCTGGGACCTGCGGGGCGGGGGGCCAGAAAGCTCCGCACATCAATGACCGACCCTGGCCCGGGGCCACGGGCCAGGCTGAGGCTCCACCGAAGTGCCTGGGGACCTCTGGGGGGACCCGACTGCCTGGCGGAAGGGGCGAGGCGCTGAGCGCCCAGCTGCGGGCCTCCCTCTGGACCCTTCCCTCTTCAGCCCGCTTGGAGTGACAACCAGGCTTGGTTTCCCGAAAAGCAGAACCCCCCAAAGAAAATGGTGCAGGGGAGAGGGATGAACTGGGAGTATGGGGTTAACAGAACGCACACTACCATATACAAAATAGGTAATCAACACGGTCCTATGGTACAGCATGGCAACAGTATTCAATATCTTGTAATAAACTATAATGGAGAAGAACTATCAGAAAGAATGTATGTAGACTTCGCTGTACACCTAAAACTAACGCAATATCGTAAATCAACTATACTTCAATAAAAACCCTTAGACTTTGTGTTTGTTCCCCGTGTTGTTATTATAGAAACTGTACCCACGAACATCTTTCACACAAATGTCGAAGTGCTCACATTACTCCTTGGCCAGATTCCTAGACATTGAATTTATTCATGTAATTAACACATTTATGGAGCCCCCCACTGTGATGAAGCCTCGTCTAGGCCCTGGATTCCTGGGCCAGAGGGAACATTTTCAGTGTCTTTCAACACAATTCCGTATCGCTGTGCAGAAATGCTGTTTGACTTCGTTTCCACCAACAGCGTGTTAGGGACAGTCCCACTGTAGCCTGGCCAGCACTGCATACGATCACTTAAAAAATCTTGGTTGTAAAATCTAGGCACTCAGTCCCACTTTAGTTACCTCACTGAGGCCGCGGAACTTTCCGTGGCCTGGAAAGGTGAGTGATTCAGTTCCCCACCCCGGAGGCGGAGAAGCTGTGATCTCCCAGGAGGGAGATGGACGCTCCGAGGCTGACTCAAGAGCACTGGAGGGAAGGTGGGAGCGGTCAGGACGGGGTAGAGACCAGGACAGGCCAGGAGCCGCTGAGCAGCGGTGAGGCCGGGCCAACCCGCCTACCGGGCAGCTCTCTGGGGAGTCTGGGTGTTGACAGAAGGGTGTGTTTGGATGTTGGGGAAACTTACGGGCGGAGGGGCAGAGACCGACGGCTGCCCACTCAACACCTGCTCCCCGCTCTTCCTTACCACCAGACCCTGCCCCACTGAGCCCCCCTTGCAGCCCTGAATGACGCCACCTGGTCTGGCCGGCTGTGTGGCAGTGGTCACGAGCGGGGCTTTGAGGACGCCAAATAAAAGGGCCGTGTCGGCTGCTCCTTCCCTTCTCCCCACCTGGAAGGCAGACGCTGGATGTGGAACAGCCCTCTGTGGGGGCCAGGAGGTGATGGTTGACCAGGTGGCCGGGAGGAGGCTGGGCCCAGATGGCCTTCTGGAACTGTCCATGCAGCCCTGGCCTGCCTACCTCTAGGTGTCATCCCTTACTTAAAAGAACTGTTTTGTAAATCTCTTACCAAATAGATAACCAATATGCACGTGAATGCAGCTGATTCCTCCACAAAGCAATGTTCTTGGTCCTTTTTTGGCTTATTTACTAGAAGACAGGCCACCTTTGTCATGGTTTGAATTTGGCCTGCTGGGGGTCATGTGACTGCGTGGCTGGGTGGCTCGCTCCCTTCTGTGTTGCGCAATTCACCAGACACTCTGTGGCGCTGTAGGCGCCCCACGCCACGGGGAAATCCCAGCAGAAACTGTAAATACTACCTGTCCTGTGATCACGCGGCTCTATCTTTACTGACATGGAAGCCTGGGGGGTTGGAAAGCCATCCGTCTGTCTGTAGAGAGAAGAGTCTGGAAGGTGCTCCAATCACTAACTGTGGTGACGTCCGGGTGGTGGCATTTTGGGTGAGTCTTACCTTCTTTATACTTTTCTGAATTGGGGGATAAAGATAGAATGTTATTTTGCATGAGAACATTTTAATATTAGTAATAACACCGTCCTGGAATGGGTTTATTTTCTAGCCACCGCTGAGTCCTTATCACATATCTGGGGCACTGTGGGTCCAGTGCAAAGATACAGCTGAAGCATCTGATGTATCAGAACTTCCGGGCCCAGGCGATCCCTGGCTGGAGGAACCAGGGCCTCTTGGAATTTCTTGTAAATAGGTCAGAAGAGCTGCTCCTTGTTTTTTTCCTTCTTGCCATGACTGTAGCACCTTGGGCCAGTGTGCTCGTGCATGGGGCTGCCCGGGCCTAGTAGCAGAATCCCTTCCGTAAGCACTGAGCTGGGAATAGAAACCCAATTAATCATGACAAAAAATGCCCTCCCCTCCCCTCCCCACCAAAAAAAAAAAAAAAAAACCCAAGAAAAACCTCCACGGAAGCGGCGTAGACGTATTTCCATTTCTTTATTAGAAAGAGGCCTCTACGCTATAGCCACCTCTCTCCATTACTTTACACATTTTTCTTTTTCTTTTTTTTGTCCCCTTAGAATACTGTACAGCTGACACAAAAAAATCCCAAGGCAGGAAAATACAAACTGGCATATTTAATCAAAACAAGATCGTAGGAAATAACAAGCCAAGTGAAATGTCTGTCAATGGTTTTAATTACAGTACAAACAATATAAATAAAGCATCATTGAGTCATTGTGAAACAAACTTGCTGAATGAGGTAATATAAAAACAACCAAAAAAAGAAAAGGAAAAAACCCATCTCTGGATAAACCCCAGGCTCCTCTTCCGTCTTCTATACATGGCTATTTACAGAACAGAGAAATGTGCTAAAATGTGGCGAGGCGCGGCCTTCCCTAGTCCCTCCTAGAAATGCCTCCGTCATCGCCTTTGACCTGCTCAGGCTTCCCTTTCAGAAACACACCCAGTGGCAAGATGAGAACCCAGTTCCGAGTCAGGGACAGGAGAGCGGGGCTTGTCTGGGGCAGGAAGCCACACCCTCGGACCCACGTGGCGATGCCTGTGGCTGGTGCGGCCGAATTCCAGCCCTTCCCTGGGCTGCCAGCCCGGTCCTTCCGGGGCTCGGCCTCTGGTCAAGTGCACACGGCATCCCCAGCACAGGGCACTCAAGCCAGGGCGGGGGCAGCAGCCCCAAGAATCTGATATATTTTAGACACAAAAACTCAGTCGGAGGAGAGAAACCGTGCTGCGTTTGAAGGCTTGGAGAAGGCATTATTTCTAAGACCAAGATGCGTGAACAGCCCCAGAGCAGTTTGTAAGGGTACCTACCCACCGCCTATCCACCACGGAACAGCTCTGACCCTCACTCAAACCCACCAGTGCACTCGTAATAGTCCTGGTGAGAAAACTGCCGGGACCCCGTGGGTGGGACTGGGGGGCTGAGAGGTGCGTGTTGGGCTCCCATGAGCAGTAAGCGCTAACTCCCTGGCTTGTCCCCAGCTCACGGCACCCTGGGTCCAGCCTCTGTCCTCCCAAGCGGGATGTACCTTTTCCCCAGGCGGCTCAGTCAGGTGCAGAGCTGAGTGCAGTGTCCCCAGCTGGGCTGCTCACCAAGGTCTCTGCACGAAGCCAGGCACTGTGGGTTTCTAACACAGGCGTCGTTACAGGGGTGGGGAGACCCAGGACGTCCTTCACCCAGCCCCTGACACACCTTTAATTTCCACGAGCCAGCTCTGAGTACGAGCTTCTAAGGGATGGGCAGAGTCTCCTTATGACAAGAGTATTTGAACCAGCTCAGACATTAGCTTCCGGGCCGGTGTGGATGCCGTCCGGCACTAGGGAGACAGGGGCATAATCTGATTGAGGGGTGACTGTTCCCGACCGCGGGTGTGTTACGGGGGTCTGCTCCATTCCAAAGCCTCCCCAGCCCTCTCACATCTTGTTTGGTTCCTTTCTTTCATCTGCATCTCAAAAGCTGAAGGTCATGGAACGCTCACCGACACTGAAATCTAGATGAGTCCTAATTGCACTCGGACAGGTGAGGACCTCTCTTACGCCTTGATCACGACCCTCGGGAGTCCTTCTCTACAGACGCCACAGCCAGGCCCAACACAAGACAAGCCTCAAGCCCACCTCTCACTCATGCAGCCACCTTGCCTCTCCTTGCGCACAGCCGGCGCCTGCTGGGAGCCGGGTGTCCCGCGGTGGCTGGAAGCCCGCGATCCCGTCCTTTTAATGGGGCAGGCTCATGCTCGTACACCTGCAGCCTTTAGAGCCACCTTGGGTCTCTGCTGGGCACGCCTGCCCCAACCCTGCCCTCTCCCCGGCACCGAAGGCCTTCTTCTGGATGGCTTGAGGGTCTCAGATAAGGACACTTTCACCAAAAAGGCGCAAACCCCCAAACGCTGACAACAAAAACACCACCTCATAAGGGAAATGCCTTAAGGAGAGGTTTTCAAGTTCATGGTCACTGCACCCTTGCTTTGCGGAGGGTGCTTGCTACACTGGTGAAACAAATACTTCTAAAATCTGGGCTTTAAAAAAAAGAATCACAGATTAAAAACAGACTTTTTCGTTTTACAGAATCCCCTGCTGACGAAATGTCCTCTAATTTCAACTCAGACCCAGACTGCAAACGCCAACTGGAAAAAAAGTGTCAATCTATGTTTAAAAAGCAGCAGACATCCAAAATGAGACAGGGAATTTATTCATAGTTTTAAAAAACATCTGTTTTAGGACAGCATTACTTTTCTAAGGGGGAGAAAATCTGTGGTTTGGGGATGATCACGTCTTAGGTGGTTGAACATCCAACGTGGAGGTGCTGACCCTGTGTGGCAACATTTCTCTCTCAGATGTCACAGCACCTTGGGTTCCAGTGACTACTTCCTGGCAGTGATGGAACTGAAAGTCTGAGCAGTGTTTCATCTACCCCAAGGGATTAGCCCACCCGGCTTCTCCCGTCTGCATAACTGGAAGGAATCTGATGTCTTGACTGAAAGGCAAAGCTGATTTAGAAACCTGAATGAAAAAGGACCTGTCAGCGTAGGGCACAGAGCAGGGCAGAAGCAGACCCTGCCTCAGCCGCTTGGGGAATCCAAAAAGAAACATGTCTAAACCACGGCTAAAAGAGAAAGATGCAAGTCTCGATGCCAAAGGCCCTTATTTAGCTTTTTGGTTAAGGATGGGGCTGAAAATCACTCCAGGACAGGACTTCACAGCGTGTGAAGCCCACATGTAAAGAGGCCGTTAGAAATGAATTATATTTCCTGGGAAAGAAAGATGTGTATCTTCAGCACGTTTCTATCAGAGTTCCTTCCTGACGGCTCTTCAGTTTGTTTGCCTGAAGGACATAAATACGGTCCAGGGGAGCTGCAGAAAAGTCGCGACGACCTTGCGGGGCACCTGACAGAGAGGATGTGAGCAAGTGGAAGCAGCCCGTCCAGAGGTGACGGATTTGCTTTCCAATCATCTGTGTCTTCTGAGCAGTTTTTGAGACCTGACCCTACTTTACTCACTGAGGACCTACATTGTGGCAAGGCTTCCGAGCTCCCCCCCGACCCCCGCTTCCAGAACACTCTAAATGCAAAGAGAAAGGACTGGCGGGGTTGGAGCCACCGGGGCCCATGTCACCCGTGAGCACAGCTCGGCTGGGGGTTGGGCAGGAGCCAATGGCCACTCCCAAGGGGGAGGATGGTACCACCAAGGGCAGGCCCAGGACAAGGTCACTGGCCAGCCACAGCAGCTCAATGAGGGACAGAGGGAGACAGAAGGCGGCCCTGGAGCCTCAGGCCACACCCTGCCAGCCCAGAGTGCCTGCAAGAAGCTCTGGTTTTAAAGCGGAAGCAGGATAAGGACACCGAACGGGCCCCAAACGCGAGTGCCCAGCGGCCTCTCAGTGCCAGAGGAGGCGCCTGAAGGACAGAGGCCTTGGGATCGGCGACACAGCAGAGGGTGCGGGAGAGCGAAGGGTGGTCTTGGCCAGAAGCAGCGGGGCTGAAGGGCCTGAAGGGGACACTCACCCTTCCGTCCCCTAGAAAATCAAACTCAGACTCAGGCTGGTGGGCGCATGGCGGTGAGTGACGGGGAGGGGGCAGCGCGGGCTCACCCCTGGGGGAGGGGCTGCCCAGAAGCAGGGGTCCTCGGAGAGCCTCGCTCCCACCGACGACGAGGACGACGACGACGACGACAACGGCGACGGCGGGCTCAGCAGAGACAGAGGAGGGTCAGAGCCTCGACGGGAGGGCCTGGCCGCCCCCGCCCCCCCAGGGCACTGGCTGGGGCAGGTTTCCGGGCTGGCGCTCTTGGCCCCGTCCTATGCACGTTCTGCTCTCCTGAGCGTCCCGCCCCCGGCTGGGCATCGGGCCGGCATTTACCACACTGGTCCAAACGTCACCACACCCTGCAAGGCCACGGGGTTTCACAGCTGAGGAAGGACCCTGGGCAGCTGGATGGGACAGCAAGGCCAGGTGAACCCAGGTCTGCTCGGCCCCAGGGCTGCCTTTCTTGTTGGACTATTGTTCCCTAATGAAGTAGTGACAGCTCCTTTGCAAACGTGGGGGATGAGCCTGAATGTGTTCAGGTGGCACCAAACTGGGAGGCCCGGAGCTGATGCTGGAGGCCGAGGCTGGGTCCAAGCGGACCGCATCAGGCGGCACGAAACCTCAGAGGAGGGGGCAGAAGTGCACGGCCCTGCACCAGTGCTACAAGGGCCGTAGCCTGGACTCGTGGCCCTGCAGGAAAGGTGCTGCTTTAAGGATTCCAGGCCAGAGTAACTCAGGAAGAGCTGCTCTCTCCTGCACCCGACAGACCAGCGGTCAGCAAGCACCCGCTGCCCTCACCTGCTCTCTGGGATAATTGCACATAGGGCGGGCTTCCTGGGGGACAGGAAACTGTACCTGCTTATGGGACCAAAGACTCATGGCAGTAACGTCACTCACTCACCCTCGACTGCTCATCTACTGGGAAGACCGGAGACGGAAGGAACCCGGGACCCTGGCTTGGTAAACCATCTGTCTGTCCACCCCAGTACTCGAGGTCCACCCCCGCACCGTCAGAATCAAGGCTCCTTTCTCCGCAGGGTTCTCCTGGCCACAAGAGAAATCCAGAGAGGTCTGCAATACACCCAGCTCACCTGTGCAGGTGCCCTCACACGCGGCCGCCTTATCATATGCCTTCCCCAGCCAGTGGGTTTCTCGTCAAGGAAAAATTTGAATTCTGAATAGAAAAGGTTACGTGGATTCTGCAGTGGTGGCTTCCTGTGTCCTTGTCATGTCCCTGAACTTACATGGAAATAAACTATGAAAACTGGACCCCCTTCCTCAACTGGTTATTTCTAACACTGGCCCTGGGTCCTTGCTTCTCTGGCCTTGGTGTTAGTAAGGCTTTAAGATGGGAATGAGAGCGTTGTCAGCAAAGAAAGGACTTCTAGTTTGACACTGACATACAAACAGACGAGCCGCCGGTCACCTTTATTTTAAAAGAAAACCCTTGAAACCCACTACCGCCTTTTCTCTGTTGCCAAAACTCGGGCTCCAGAAAGCAGGCTGCCCCCTGCAGCAGATCAATATCGCTAAAAATAGCAGGAGAGGGGTCGAGTTTTCTAAGGAGGAATCAATGAAGTCCCAGCGCTGGAGGGAGGGAAGGGAAGAAACCAGTCTAGCATTCAGGTCGTGAAAGGCTAAGTGAAAAAAGAAGTCATCTGGGAAAATATTATATTATAAACACATATAATAATCTGTACACACCCATATACATCCCAAAGAGAAGCCTTACAAGGAATTCCGTTTCTTTTCAAAAGAAGGCTTCACTGTGATAAAGCATTCCTACAGTGGGAATTAACTACAATGAAATAATTTAAGAATTTCGTTTATACTCTATCTGTGTTCACTACATAACGTCTATGCTAACGGGGAGGCGAATGCGCGTGGCTGGATTAGAACAGTAACGCGTTCTTCAAAAACAGGAAGGACTTTCTCTTTTCCTCTATTCACATTCGAAATAACCACACAGCGATGAAACAGAATTAAAAATCGGGTGGAGGGATTACGGACCTGTTGTCAAGGCTTCCAGGCTGGAGGCTTCCGCACCTGTTACCCTGGGAAAACGCCGAGTTCCACAGAGCTGCATCAAGGTTAGAAATGCCCGTGAAACCCCGACCCAGGTAGAGACTGTGTAAAGCTTTATCTTTTCCCCACCTACTTTAATTTTTTTTTAAAAAGTGAAAGAAGAGGAAACACTCTTACAAAATAGAAGGTTTAATGTATGAGAGCAAGGAACTTCCCCGGAGGCGGCAGGGTGAACGTGGCCCTGTGTTTCTGTGCTACCTCAGTCCCATGCCGTCCTTCAAGGTGACGCCCTCTCCCCCCTCAGACTGCCAAAGGGCTCAAGGCACAGTTGCCCCCTTTTCTTTTTCGCCTAAGGTGTCACGATCTGGTTGACTATGTTTGGCCACCACGTTGAAGGTGGCCGAAGTCTGAAGCAGCCAGAAACCGTGACGACGGCAAATCGGGTGATGTACTAAAATGATGGGCCTGGCCACCAGGCAAAAAAAAAAAAAAAAAGTCTCAGGGCGTTTCATGAGTCAGTCTGTGCTCCCAAATTGGCAGCGGTGGTCAGGATGGACCTCTGCAAAGCGCCCGGGTCTGGGATTTGGAAAGTCACCCCCCCGCGTTGCCACAGCCTGTTCCTCTGGGTGGGCAAAAGTAGGGTCAGATCTAAATCGTGCTTTCCAGTAACAAGGAACGACATGCCTCTTTCCCCCTCTAATATGCTTTTATCCCCCCCTTTCTTGATTTTAATAAGCAAATTGTACCACCATCTTACTCTGATATGCTCCTTTTTAGAAGCTGTATATCACATTAATGGAAGTGTTTACTGCTGGGAATATTTCCCGTGTACAATGATCTGTAACCCTCTTATCTCAACTAGTTGCATATTATTAGTTCACATCCAGTTCAATTTATAAATTAACAGAGGTGCCATTTGTCTGTATAGAAATCAATGCATATTTATGAACTTCTTTTATTCAAATAGATTTTCAACACATCTCATCTAAAGACAGAATACAGAAGCCTGTGTGACTTGGGCAACGTGGCCCCCGAGTGACTGAGACCCAAGACACCCACCTCGGCAAAAGGACACAGACTACCTCTCAGGTTTGGGCAAAAAAACAGCCTTTTACGCATTTACTTAGTTCACTAAATGTGCTCAAAATGCTGTCGTTAGCTGAATTCGTGATTTCCTTTTGAACTTCCAAGTCACCCTTATTTATCTTTTCCGTTTTGTTTTTGCGCCAAGGAGACTGCAGTCAAATAACACTCGGCAACTGGTTTCCTCTCTTTGGACTGAAAAATTAAACAGATACTAAATTATGACAGTGAATTTAGAAAGGAGGGCTCCAAGGGCTTGAAAGAACATGTCTGGGATAATACGATGCTTCTAAGAGCATCGCAGTCACATCGCGGCAATCGCCAGAGCGTGCTGTGTAACTACCTCCTCGGCTAATACGCACGCTTCCTTCTCGGTGATGACTAATCATGTTCTATTAAACAGCGGTAATGCTGGAAGAACTCAGCTGTACGAGTGTAATGAAGCCGGTACTCTCCCTGGACAGATTAGCTACAACTGATTTGACACATACCATCATAGGGGCTTCAAACCTGACAAACTCTTCTTGCTTCTGATTTATGCCGTCAAGCTCCTCGGAGAAGAGATGAAACCCAAGCGTTCCGTCTGGTAGAGGTGAAATGTACTGATGTGCTGAACCGCCAGTTAAGGAGTGTTGCCCCTTCTCCTGGCTGCGCGCCTCCCCTCCCCCATGTCCCGTCCCTTGTGCCACGCTCTGTCTCCCGGCCACCGGAGGGACCGGGGTCCGGCACCGTGTGCTACCATCAACGAACCCAGGCCCGCCGGTCGCTCCTGTGTGTTGATCGGGGGAATTTATGCAAAGGAATCAATGCTGCAGCCTCCGGGCCTCCTCTTCGCCCCTTGAGGACCATCCGGGTTTTGTGATTTCACTTGGCGTGAGGGGGGTGGGGTGGAGGCGTGGGGGGTTGGCTGGGGACCACCAGGAGGAGTGAGGGGACGCGACGGGACTCACGTGGCGTGATCCCTGAGGGCGCGCGGGAGGCTGCGGGCACCGCCGGTCCTCAGATGATGGTGGGCACCCTCCCGCCGCTGTTGTTCCGGTTATTGTTCTTCCTGGACAGGTTGGGGGTGGCCATGAGCACGAAGCGCTCGTCGGGGCAGCCGTACTGCAGCAGGACGTCGGTGCACTCCTGGCTGGAGGCCTGCCGCGCGTAGGCCAGCGCCGTGTTCCCGTGCGCGTCGCGGGCCATCACGTCCACCCCGTACTGCAAAGGTAACAGAACCGCATTAGGGTCACGGGAGGGAGGGGACAGGGCGCCTTGTTCAACCCCGCAGGCAGCTGGGGCAGATGCGGACCCCGGGACGCGCTACCGGGAACCCGTGGGGGAGACCAGCGTCCAGTGTCCCTGCCCCCGTCCCCGCTACCCCCGCCAGGTGTATTCTTTTCAGAAAAGAGTGTGCTTTTTGCATCGAAAAGCCCCTCCCCTGTGCAACAGAAACGGACCAAGGATAACTCTAGTTTTGCTATTTCTATTTTGACTTTCCAATTATAAACACAAAAAACGATCACTCTTTTGATCTCAGAGGCGATTCATTTTCATTGAAGGAAATACATAGGTAATACGTAAGAGCATAAGAAGAAAAAATCACGTATAATCTCGCTATTCAGAGATAATCTTGGTTAATCTTTCAGCGGATTTCCTTCTAATGGTTCTTCTTTGAATCTAAATGCATATATGAATAACTGAGATAAAACTTGCACAAATAATTTTTATCTTTTTGTTTACTGAACTTGGTGCTCTGATCATTTTCTCAGATCATCAAAAGTTATTCAAAAGCATGACATATAACAGCCATATAATATTCCTCCGTATGAACATAACTCAGTTACTCTGTCCTCGGTAGCTACACATTGTGTTTTTTTCTTTTTAATTATTTTAAAAAATTTATTTATTTTTATTTTGGCTGTGCCGGGTCTTCGTTGTGGCATGCAGGATCTTTTTTTTTTTTTTGGTTGTGGCATGAATGTGGGGATTGAATCCTGACCAGGGATTGAACCCAGGCCCCCTGCATTGGGAGCACGGAGTCTCACCCACGGGACCGCCAGGAAGTCCCTACACATAGTGTTTTAAAGTTGTCATTGGTCTAAATAGTGCTGTGATGTACAGCCTCATACTGAACCTTTCTCAGGATCTCTGATTGTCAGAGTGATGACTAGAAGGGGTAACACGAGGTTAAATTACACAAATAGTTTTAAGCTTCTGGATCTTGAGAAAGGGTGGACTGATGTCCACTTCCACCACCACGGATGGGAGTCTCATCTCTCGTCTTCAGGAAGCATTAGCATTAAGGGAACTCTTGGCCAATTTGAGGGGGAAAGATGGCATGCAATCTGTTAATGGAACTGTGTTCCCCCAAACTTTATATGCTGAACTGTATTTGGACATAGGGCCTTTAAAGAGGTGATTAAGGTTAACTGAGGTCATATGGGTGGGGCCCTAATCGAATATGACCTGTGTCCTTATAAGAAGAGAAAAAGACAGCAGGGATGCATGTGCACACAGAGGAAAGGCCCTGTGAGGACACAGAGAGAAGTCTGCAAGCCAAGGAGAGAGGCCTCAGGGAAAAAAGGCCCTGCCCTCACCTTGACCTTGGACTTGGACTTCTGGCCTCCAGAACTGTGAGAAAATAAATTTCTGTTGTTTAACCCCCTGAGTCTGTAGTGTTTTGTCTGGGCAGCCCCAGCAGACTCATATGCAACTGCTAACATGAAGCTGAACACTGAGTGTTTCTGATATCTGTGTATCTAGTTCTCCCATCACAGCCATCCCAAGAGTCAGGTAAAAATATGTAGAAACTGGCATCATTCTCAGCTGTGCTGGACAGACCCATCGCCTGCCCCTGGGGTTGGGAGCAGAAGAGCCCCCAGCAGGTGACCCACCTCTGGACAGTGTCCCACTACTGGTGAGCACACACCCCTCCTCCCTACCCAGGACCCTCTCAACGGGCAGCTTTCCGCCACCCTTCGAATGGGGACCTGCTGTGGCCAAGGACCCCAAAGGCATGCAGGCAGCGGCCAGGCAGGGGGTGTGGGCTTCTCCGAAGCAGCTCCTGGTGGCACAGTCATTTTCTCCCTTTCTTCTCCCCGTTCAAGCTGCATGGCAAATGCTTCAATAGAGATTAAAAAGATAACTCTCCCCAGCGGAAATTAATCGGAAGAGTCCAGAAGAAGCCCTTTGACAAACTCCGACCACATCAAGGCTCAAAGTCTAGGGTCCAGCATTTTTGTGTTATGTGAACGAAAAATCCAAAGGTGTGGTAACGGGAAAACCACATAAACCGTTCAGTTTATATCCTCTCTCTCCACCCCTTCCCCACAAAACGATGATGGGAGTCTTTTGTAAAAGCAACAAGAGGAACATCACCAACTACACTTGACCCAAGGCGGGGGTCATCCCAAAGATGAAGCCGGCAGAAACGCTAGGAAATGCCGTGCAAAGTGGACCACTGTGCCCGCGTAAGGAGACTTCGGTCCTCCCTTTTAAACTGGTGCTCTGTGTGTGCCCTCAGACAGGTGGGCTGAAAGGGAGCCCCCCCACCCCAAAGCCTAAATTCCCTATTACTAATGCTTCCCACTTCCAGGCGGGCAACGATAGCCTTCTCCCAGAATGATGCCCGCGGAGCAGTGCCGAGGGCACGTGGGCGACCTACCCAGATGAGAAGCTGGGCCAGGACCACATTGCCCTTCCGGCAGGCCAGGTGCAGCGCCGTGCGGCCGTCCCCCTCCCCGCAGGTCTCGTTCACTTCGTCCCGGGAGCCGTGCGCCAGCAGCAAGATGACCGTCCGCAGGTCCTCGTCGGCGGTGGCCCGCAGCAGGTGCTGGCCCGGGGACAGCTCCGTGCACGCCAGCGGGGCCAGGAAGAGCTTCTGCTCGTACTTGGCCCGGATCCACCGCTCCTTCTCTTCCCTGCAAGAGTCACCAGACAGGCGAGGTCACGACCGCGAGGCAGAACCGAGGCTGCACCCCTCTGCCCAGCCACCACCGTGTGTGTGCTGTGTGGTCCGGAGGCGTCCAGGGGGCGGTGACAAGTGTCTTCACCCGGCACCAGGAAGCCCCCTCGGGGGAAAGGCTTCCCTACAGTGTACAAAGTGGGTCCCCACCAGGAGCACCACCTGGGCACCTGTTAGAGATGCAGGTTCTCAGGCCCCGTCCCAGCCCCCAGAATCAGAACCCCTGGGATGTGTTTTAACCAGCCCTGCAGGGGATTCTGACGTCCTAAGGTGTGAGAACCAGGGATCGGCCTTGAGCTCTCATGTGATTTCTTTTTTTTTTTTTTTTTTTTTTGCGGTACGCAGGCCTCTCACTGCTGTGGCCTCTCCCGTCGCGGAGCACAGGCTCCGGACGCGCAGGCTCCGCGGCACGTGGGCTCTTCCCGGGCCGGGGCGCGAACCCGCGTCCCCTGCATCGGCAGGCGGACTCCCAGCCGCTGCGCCACCGGGGAAGCCCTCTCATGTGATTTCTTCTGCTTTTTGTGGCCCCAGAAGAATCCCCCCGCTGCCCGGGGCCCCGCCCAACGCAGGACGGGTGCCACAGGCTCGGAGGCCCCATCCACTTTAAGCGGCCACAGTCAGAGCCAGGATTACAGACCACTTGGCTGGAGTCCAGGAGGCAGGGTGGCCGGTGGGCTCTCCCACCTGGTGTGACCTCGAGGGCTTAGTTCTCAACCTCATCGGCCGGGGAGGGGGTGTGTGTGAGCTCGGGGGTCTTACAGACACTCCCGTGGAAGAAAATGCTGCTACAGACGACACATGAAAAGGCAGCGAATCCAACGGGGAAAAGAGATGCAAGCGAAGCTCGTGACCCTGCGCGGCTTTCTTGGCTCTCGGGACACCTGGGGGAGCCTCGGGGAGGGCGTCAACGACTCCTTCAAGACGAAGAGCAGCCGGGGGGGTTTTCCAGGGAAAGTGGGCTGAGGCCCAGCCTAGGAGGCCAGGCAGGGGGCCCCCTGAGGCCAGAGCTGAGTCAGGGTGCAGAGGGCAGGAGGACACGGGGAGGGAAGGTGTGAGGCACGACGGGCATGGCAGCTGGTGCCCCTCCCCCAGGAGCATAACCCCAGCGGGGTGGGAGTGATAACAGGCCCACTCTCTGGGGCCCGAAGAGGACAGGATGTTGCCTGAGACATCTGGAAGGAGGGCTGGGGAAGGGAGGAGGGGGCAGGATGGGAAGAGAGGAGCTGAAGAAGGAGAGAAGAAACCAACAGCAAGGTGTGTTTATATTGACCGGAAGGAGAAGACCCCGGGCCGTCTACTCGTGCACTTGGGCCGCTAAGGGTGGATTTGGGTGTTGCCTCTTCTAATACAGGTGAAGACCACTGAAAACAACTCAGTAATCCTCAAGACTGCAGCACTGCTGGGGGAAAAAAACTGGGGGGAAATGCACAAGACAGAAGTGAGATTTCACAAGTAGCTCTTGAAATGAGAGAGTCTGGGAACAGAATGGGGCCGGGGTTGGGAGCGGGGGTTGGGGGAGTGGGGTGGGGGACCTTAGGCCGGACAGATGCTTTTTTCTTTTCTTTGATGTGGACAATTTTTTAAGTCTTTATTGAATTCGTTACAATATTGCTTCTGTTTTATGGCTGCGAGGCATGTGGGATCCTAGCTCCGTGACCAGGGATTGAACCTGCACCCCCTGCCGTGGAAGGCAAAGTCTTAACCACTGGACCGCCAGGGAAGTCCCCGGACGGATGCTCTTTGATGAGGCTGATGAAAGAAGCAACAGAAGCCCTAGAGATAAGAAGTGACTGTAATTACCCACAGAGACGTACATATACACGGATCCACAATTGCCCTGTCCTAAAACTCAGCATTTTCTCCGGGGGAGTCAGGAGGGTACATAGCTACAAACCACACAGGGGCATCACCTGGGGCCTCACGCTGGACTGGAGAAAGAAAACTCGTTACCCGTGACATTTTTCCTTTCCAAGTACAGAATAAAGGCCCTGTTTACACCTTTTACCCGTGTTGACATTGCTCCTAGTGATGTAGTGTCGGGTTAGCCCTAATCTGTTTCTAAATACTTAGGCAAACATTTTCTTCCAGGAGTAAATCTGGATTAGTTTTGCTTCGCTTCCTGGTCCCTACGAGGGACCCCCGAGCGACCCCCCGACCCTTTTCATTAGGCCATTTCTAGGACGAGCACGTGGCCGCAGCTGAGAGCTCACACCAGCACCCGGAGGCCGGCTGCACACCCTCCCTCCCTTGGGCCAAAATACAAGCACAAAAGCACGGCGACACCTTGGAAATACCGGAAGAGGTGAAAGGCGAAAAAACCCCAGGCCGGGCCGTGCTTTTCGTGTTACTTAAAAACCTTATTTCAAATGTATTAAACATATGTTGATGCATTTCATAAATCGCCGAAGAGCAAAACGCGAATTAAATGAAAAGGGACAGTAGTGGGCGAGATACAGCCAGATTTTCAAGTTCCAATCTGCTAATTCTCATTTCTTGGTAGGCATTAAAATCAGACCTCTTTTCCTCTGCTCCGGTTGATTTTAATACTCATTGCCAAGTCATTCAGGGACAAACCAGAGGATGGAACATGGCAGCTATAGTCCTAACTGCAATTATTCCATTTTCTTTTTAATATTGGAAGACCCCAGCCAAAGAACGAGGTCAGACCCCCCAGCTTCTAGCTCCTCTGCCGTGGTCCGTGTGGTCTCTTGGGGAACGCCCCACCCCAAGCTCACCTGAATTCACTGAACTCGACACGTGTCTGAATGATGAGTGCATTTAAGCTGTTCTTTGCTTTTAAAAATCAGTGTCGTTCGCAATACGTAATAAAGGCAGGTCCAGGTTTCGTGGGGCTGAAAACACGTACCATTTGGGGAGCCTTCTGTAAGAGGAAGACTCTGAGATTATGTATGTGAAACGAGGAACAGGGAGGAGGGCCTGGGGCTTGGGCTTCCTTAGCCTGGAGCGGGGTGATGATCATTTGTAAGGGTTTCAGAACCTCCAACAACTCAAATACAGAAAACAGGCTTGATACTGGGAACCGTCCCCAAGTGATGCTGCCAGGAGACAAAAGCAGCGAAAGCCTCTAGGCAGCCTTCTCGCTGGGGTCCACCTTTCCCAGCCCCACGTCCACACGGCCCCTCACCTCCACCAAGGGCATCCCCAGATCCGTTCAATGCATGGTTTTTATTATCTGACAGGACCACGGCTCTTCACCAAAACTTCTTGTGTTATTTAAAAGTAAGCATTTGATGCCGGCTTCTGGGTCCTGCAGGACGGTGATGTTTCAGTGTTTGTTTGTTTTTTTTCAGACACCAGGAGGCCGGAGAGCAAAGGAAGGCAGACCACTGGGCCTTGAGTCTGTGTCAGGCGTGCTGCCTCTCCACAGCTGAAATCCAACTGAAGGAACAGGGGATTCAGGAACGTTTCCGTTTTGTGGGAGCTAATTCGGCAACCCCCATGCGTGCATCAGCACTTAATATTAGTTACAGCCTATGTCCTGTGGTCACTGTCCACGCTGACAAACCGGGAGGAAAGCTTAATTCTGCATGCTCCCTGCAGTGGCCAGAGGGAGGGAAAAGAGAGTCCACACTGAGCTAAAAGGCTGCGGGTTTCGGCCTTGGAGAGGCTGGCGTTCATGTGCTTGCTTTGTTCTTCTTTGTGGTGCAGATCTTTGCAACTTCAGTCACTTCCTGGGCCCTCGTTTCCTCATCTGTAAAACGGGCACAGTGACGTCTACAGCAGGCAAGGTGGTTTTGGAATTTGAAGTCACGTGTTCGGATGAAGTGCTGGCCGTACACAGTGGTTCCCCGACACATGGCAGCCGTGGCTGTCGTGATGCTTGAAGAGAATAACCTCTCTCAAGATTCGCACTGCTGTCGTGCACACAAGTGCTCCCCGTGGGGGCGTCGCGGGTGATGAGGCGGCGTTGGGGGCAGGGGGGTCGGGCCTGACACTCCCGCTGGGTGGGCGAGGGGACCCCGGCCAGAGGCCTTGACAAACCCACGGGTGTCCTGTGGGGCTCCCCCTCCAGGGTGCAGAAGGACCTGAGACACTGGGGTGAGGAGTGCTCAGCAAATTCAAACGACCCCATAGCTGTCAGGACCTCTGGGGCCAAGTCTGGTTGGCCTCTGCCCGTGGCCTTGAGGCATCTAAGGCCTTCCTGGATGTTATGGACTGAACTGTGTCCACCCCCCCCCCCGATTCGTGGACTGAAGCCCTACCCCACCCAACGTGACTGTATTTGAAGACAGAGCATTTAGGAAGTAATCGAGGGGGACTGAGGTCACGGTCCTGGTCCGTATAAGAAGGGGAAGAGACAGCTGGGGGGTCTTTCTCCCCGTGCACAGAGGAGAGGACACAGCCGGTAGGTGGGTCTGCAGGCCAGGAAGAGGCCTCAACAGAAACCAACCCTGCCGACACCCTGACCTTGGATTTCCAGCCTCCGGAGCTGTGAGAAAATGAACTTGTATTGTTTAACCCCTCCGCCTCCTCTACCCCCGTCTATGGTATTTTGTTATGGCAGCTGGTCTGACTAATACACTGGACAGCCACATGGTCCATTGTTTCCACTTGGCTTCTGTGCCAACAGTCACCATGGGAAAGACAGATACTCTGACGATGATTCCTTTTCTGCGAGAATATTCTGTCTAAAACCATTCGCCCCAAGAAACCACGATGCCAAAGCACAGATACCCTAATGGTGACTCTGACGTCCCAATCTTGCTTCTGGGATTCCCGGCTTGTCTCGGCCCAGCCTTTCGTTTTCCCCAAGGAAGGCCAGTTCAAGAGCAGTGTAGCTGGCAGTACATCACCTCACCTCATTCCAGTCCCCTGGAGGCTCACTGCTCACAGCCTCCGTTAGCTAATGAGCTAAAAAATGAATTATTGGCACGGCTGGCCATCAGCAGAGAGGAGGAGGCCCCGCTCCTCATTTGAGCCCTGCGGTGACACACCTTCAAATAAATCAGCTGCACGGGACCAGGGAAAATGAGAGAACGGGCCACTCATCACAAGACACCAACCCAATCCCCCCAAAGAGAAAGACAAGATACAATCGAAGGCACAGGAGTGACTATTTTCTCTCCTTCTTGCCTAAGATGCAGCCCTTTCCAGGTAGCCTTCCATGCTCTCTGGGCCCAGGAAACTGCCTCGTGTGTGAGCCTGGGGCCCAGGTCTCGGAAGCCGTGACTCCAGGGTCCTGTGGGGTCTGCCGGGCTCAGCTGGTCTGCTAGGCCTGCAGCCTGACAGATGAGGCTTTGCCGCACTTGACCTTGAAGGGTGTTGACTCGGCCAAGGCTCCACCAAAGGTGATCCCGGGGGCGCACCTCACCTGCAACCCGCAGATTTAGTGCCTGCCGAATGGAATCAACTACCAGCACCAGTAAATCCCGCGAGGCCCCACTGAGGAGGGGCCGTCTCCAAGCCGCAGGAGCGCTTACTGTGACGGTGCTGCTGGTGACGGTGACGATGGTGACAACGGTGACCGGCTTTGTTGACGATTCCTGACCCTAGAACACCCGCCGTGTTCTTACGAGTGACCTACATGTCGAATGCTGAACACCATGCATGTGTGACGGCAGAATTGTGGCCATATTTTGGGAAATCATGACATAAAGGAAAGGCTTCAGGAGAAGAGATGGGTCATTTTTGTGGCAAGCTTCAGAAGATGGGGAAAAGGGTGGAGTCTGGAATTGACAGACACGGCTTTTCCTTTTTGTTTTTTTTTTTTTGCGGTACGCGGGCCTCTCACTGTTGTGGCCTCTCCCGTTGCGGAGCACAGGCTCCGGATGCACAGGCTCAGCGGCCATGGCTCACGGGCCCAGCCGCTCTGCGGCATGTGGGATCTTCCCGGACCAGGGCACGAACCTGCGTCCCCTGCATCGGCAGGCAGACTCTCAACCACTGCGCCACCAGGGAAGCCCAAGTTACCTGTTTTATATATAGTACTGTGTATATGTTAATCTTTGTTTGCAGTTTTATAGTAAACTTTAAGCCTTTCTCATCCTTCCTTGACCTTTATTTACCAAGCAATGGGCATGCAGTGATCAACCATGGACAGGTCACTGTTAAAATAGCTGGACTCTGTTACACACACTAGGAAAATCCCCAAGAGCATCAGAGCTAGTGTTTATTAAGTACTTCTGATGTGTTAGCCGCTGGGCTAATTATCTGGTTTCATTCTGACAACACCTGGTGGGGTAGGTCCTGCTATCATTCCCCCACAGTTTAGAAGGTGAAGATGGTCTTGCTGGGTCCCCGACCTGTGACGGCCCAAGCGGCTGTCCCCGGTGGTCACTGCCTGAGCTCTTCCTCCGGGCTCTGCCACCTCCCAAATAAGGAAACTTGATCCCATCTGGAAGGGCATCGCCTGCGTTGTGGGATTCCAGCCGAGTCCCCAGCACTCCGCCCGCCCGTTCTCTTCAATCACCTCACCACGTGGTGATGGGTCAAGTGTGAGTCGCTTTGGAGAATCTAGAGCTGTACCACCCCGGGGGCAGCATGAGCCACGCACAGGTGTTTAAATTAATCCAGATGAAACAGCAAGTCCCGCTCCTCTAGACGCGCCACACGGGTCAAGTGCTCAGTGGCGCCAGGGCTGGCGGCTGCTGTCTCGGGCAGTGCAGACGATCTAGAGCATCTCTATGACTGGATCTAGAGCTTCTCCATCCTGGCAGGGATCGTGCTCATCCAGACAACCTGTCTAGATCAGCACTAGGGAGGGTTTGTCTCTCCCATTTTTTTCTTACCCAAATTATTTGGGAATAACCATAAATGCAGAATGAAGAGAAAGGAAATCACCAATGTGTGTGTGGGAGACGGAGTGGAACGGAAGCCAATGCAGATGCCAGCACTCAGGACAGCAGCTTCTCTAGGCAGCCGGGTCCCGGGGGGCGGGCACCTGTCACTGCTGGTGGCCATGACGTCACTGGAGCACCGCAAACGCGCGCTGTCAGTGAGGAGCTAAGGGCAGGGCGGGTCTCAAAGACCCTTCGGGAAAGCTGAGGCTGAGTTGGAGCCGCACGAGACCCGCGCCACGCCCCTCAGAGAAACGCCGTCTTGATGTGGTCGGGGGGCCCTCCTCTGTCCACCGGAGGGCTACAGGGATGCGGCCACACTCAGCCGCCACCAGCTGTGCTTGGCGTCTGGCAGGGAGGGCCCGGGGTAACAGGGTTAATGCGCTGGCTTCCCAGCAAAGACCATTTTAGCAAATAACCACAAAGCTTCTGATTGACGTCCAGCACCGTTTTGCGGTCCCCAGGAGCAGACACGGGAGCCGCGGCCAGACCGTTCCCTGGGTCCTCAAGGGGCCCACCGTGGAGGCAGGATGGACGATGTTTTGGGGTGACGTGCGGAATGGTCAGCCTTCCCATCTCCACAAACGAGGCTTTCTCTGGCTCGGACCCTGGGCAGGCATGGCCTTTCCCAGAAGCCCCCTCAGTGTCGAGCCGAATGTGTTCATTTTGATGGGAGACCCTCCTCCCAAATGTTTGAAGGCCAAGAACTTTCTGGGTGCTTATCAAACTGCTTCTTCCAGAAACATCTTTTTTCTTTCCCCCTCACGGGGTGGGAAAGGATTTTTCAATAGTGACTTTATTTATTTATTTGGGCGCCCCACGCGGCATGTGGGGTCTTACTTCCCTGACCAGGGATCAAACCCGCGCCCCCTGCACTGGAAGCGTGTGGAGCCTTAACCACTGGACCTCTAGGGAAGTCTCTCAACAGTAATTTTAAAGGAGATTTTGTAGCAAAGTGTACCGGAGTGGAGGAATGTCCTTTGGGGTGAGGTGGAGAAACTGGAGGAGACCTGCACGGCTTTAAATGGTGACCCAAGAGGCCAGGAAGAGGAAAGAAAGCGCTAGCTAGCAGCAAGGAATTTCCCAAGTGTCTTTCGGCCTCAAGCAAAACAGGAACTGGAAGGGGAGGCATGGTAGAGGGGGCTGGAACAATATGTTAGGAAAACAGAGGGGCTTCCTCTCTCTGCAGGGGAAGACCCCGGCCCACTGCGAGCCCCGGCACGCATGCTTTCTCCCCCGGCCGCGTTGCCAAGGGGGCCGGCCTCGGGATGGGGGAGGGCAGCCAACAAAGACTGATGGCTATTTATTCCTTAATTACCAAAAGCTTTTAAGAAACTGGCCACTGTAAATCCCACATGCAGAGAGCAGAAGGCAATGGACAAGGATTTATGCTCACGGGGCAAAGACAAAATAAATATCCTGCCTGACTTCGGATCAATATTATGAGTGTTTTTGCCAACCTGCAGGGTGCTTTATGAGCTCGGAGGAACAGAACAGGATCATTATTAATTAAATAAAGTCAACTGCATTAGGCTTATTATTTCGGCGAGTCACAGTTAAGTGTGCCAGGCGGCAGGGGTTGGGGGCGGGTGGGCAGATCGCGGCCCCGGCAGCCCAGGAGTGAGAGTCTGTGCTCAGGTGCAGGCCCCGTGCGACAGGCTCAGCCCTGCGCCGTCCCAGAAGGTGCGGGTAAGGGCACTCGTCTCCCCCCACACCTTAGTCCGAGGTCCAGGTGGAGGCCTGGGGCCCTCGTGGCTTTGTTGTCATGAGCACTGGGCATCTCCCAGCACCTGCCTGTTTGGAACCTGACCGGGCTGAGTGGGAATATATCCCAGGATACAAGCAGTGACGCAAATGCAACATCATCCCTCTAAAGGTTTGAGGCAACCTAGGAGGATTTTGCTTCGGAACCTCAAAGCCGGAATAAAGGAGACGTCAGGCTGGGTCACCGGCTCGCGCTGGCCTGGAAGTGAGCAGGCATTAGATGAATGAATGCACAAAACCCGGCTCAAGGTCCACAACCTGTTGGTTGTCTGCAATGTGCTGGTGCTTGCAGGGAAAAAGAGACCTGGGCCTTTCGGGGAGCGTGGCTGCACTCATCCTCTCCGCAACCTCGGTTTCCCCTCTGGAGAGGCTGGTTCTGAAGTTCAAGGCCCCCACGAGCATCCGCTTGGGAGGTAAATGATGGATGGAAGGTGCCCCCCTGGGACTGGGTGAGCCCTGCACAGTCGGGCCAGACATCCCCCCGCTTACCGGGTCTGTGCGACGGAATGCCTCCGCTGAGCCTTCTGTTTGGACAAATAAATCTGTACATCGCGCAGCACCCAGGGCAGCCACCCACTCATAGCTTTCAACCACCTTGTTTGGGACCAGCTCAACCTCGGGCCACTCCCAGACGAGGCAGAGATGCAGCCGAGGGGCCTCTCCAGTGGATGCTGTCCTGCTGCCACCAGCACCGTGACCCACAGAGGTGGAATCTCTGCCCCGGCAAACGGCCCAGTGAGTCTCCCTCCCCCGCTGCCCCGCTGCGAGCCACCTGCACTGCGTTCTCAGGCTCCACTCATGAGAAATTCATTCCAGAATGAAAGAACCTGCTGCATTCATTTGCTGGTCCCTGGAATCGCAGCCCCCAGAGCCCACCTGTGTCAACCCTGCAACTGTCCGCTCAGGAGGCCACCAGGTTAGAAGAGGTGGGTATGGGTCAAGGGAAGGCAGGACAGGGGTGGAGGGCTGTCTTCCGGGTGCAATGGGCAGAGCTGGGGGCAGTGCGCAGGGAGCCCAGAGGCCGGCGTAGGCGGCAGGTGGAGTGGGGAGGAAGCAGAGTGGGGACGCTGAGAGCAGTTTCGAGAAAGTCTAACTCTTAAGTGAATCATTTTCAGAAGCGGGTTATGCCAGTAGAAAAAGGCAGAACATCAGATTGTTCCAGAAGCAGCTGAAATATTTTCAACATTTTTTTCAATTTTTAAAATTTTCAATGTTTTTTATTTTCAATATTTTTATTGAAAATATTTTTTAAGTTTTCACTATTTCCCCCTATCTTCTCATCTATCGTAAAATAAGACAACAAGACATAGGAAGTTAAGGGGAAACATGGCCGTGGCACTCCTCCCTCCACTCACAGACTCTCTTCTTGTCTCTGTGCTTCCTCCTTGCCATTTCCACTCACAGACACAGCTCATCTCGTTGGAATTTTAGCACAGGCGCCTTTATTGTTATGTGCAAAGCTGGTCTGATAAACTAAGTTTGTGAGTCAGTTTGCAAATTGAGTGTGTGTTTTTACACAGTAACCCTAGCTCAGCTGTGGGAGCCACACACACACTGGATGCTTCTGTAGGTCAACACTAGAAAAAAGGCGGACAACTGTTTGAAAGCATAAATCCCGATAAATCTGTGCCAAGTGAGAGGGAGCCTGAGGCAGTCAGGTGAGGCGGTCCTAGATTCTGCGTTATGTGGCATGAAACGGGACGCACCTCGGCGGCCCTCGCGGCAGCCCTGTTGGTAGGACCCCCATCACAGCGAATTAAGTTCACCATAACAGTGGCTGATGGGATCGGCTTTGGAACATATCACATCATAAACAGATAAGGGAAGAGAAATGGCCCTTTTCCTCCACTCGGAATACTGTAAAATGGATAGAAGCCTTTGCTGGGTGTGCACCAGCGCCCTTTAAACACCAGGGAGCAAGAACTCCACGGCTCTTCTTAAAAGAAAAATCGAGCGACAGGATGGAGTGGGGCAGAGGGCCAAGCATGACCCGGTGGCTGCTGGCTAAGTGGCCATTAAACACACAGAGAGAGAGAGAGACAGAGAGAGAGACAGAGAGAGAGAGACAGAGAGAGAGAGGGAGAGAGAAAGGCTGTAGGTCATGGAGTGGTGACACATTTGGAAAGCAATGGAGAGTTTTGAGTAGGTTTCTAGTAAAAACTGCCAAGTGGCTTTAAGAACCACAGTCTTTGGTAATATTATTATTTTTTAAGACAAAAGATGATTGATTTTAAACAATAAAGAATCATCTTAATGTAGATTTCCTTTTAATTATTTTCTGGGGGTGGGTGCACAGAGGGGATTGGAAGAATCACATGGTTCCTCAATGGCGAAACAAACAAAACAACAACAACAACAACAAAACGGATTTTAAAAGAGGAAAAGCATTCCAGAGGGTCTGCAAATGGATAAGGGCATTTAAAACAAATTTGCATGTTATCTTTTTTCAAAATACGAAAACACAGAAACATGCTGAAAGACACTAATATGATTGGGGTCAGCTGGACTGACACATTCCTTACAGTGGGGATGACTTGCCAGCAGCCACTCACACGGGCCAAGATGAATTCCATTCCAATGTAATGACAACTGAAAATTTATTAGAGACCCTCTTAGAGAAAACCCAACAAATGAAGAATGCTAGTTTTTCATTCTCAACTAATCTTAAATGTTAAAAATATTAGACCCACATCGACACATCCACTAGGTAGTGTTTTTTTCTAGATTTGGTTGTGAAGGGGTGGGGCTGATCCCAAGAATGTTTCATCAGGAGTGTGTTCGTGAATTCTCTGCAGTAAGGAAAGCATTTACTATGAAAGAAGCTAAAGATAAATCTTTTCCTTAAAATCACCAAACTTCTATCTAATGGGATCGGAAGGCAGAAACTGGTCAGATGTTTTATTTTCCACAATCGACACAGAGTTTAACTTGCCCAATGGCATTGTCTTTGATATTAAGACATTAAAACATTAATGGCGACACTCGAGTCTATCTGCTCAGCTTTTTCCTGGAGAGGGAATCTTAGCACAGTGGCATGAAGAAGACCTCGGGGCTCACCAGCCCGATGCCAGCTTCATCTGGGCGGGCGCAAGCTCTGCAGCTGCACCCTGAGCTCACAAGGGGCCTGTGCTTGGTGTAATGGCCTAAGGGTGCTGTCGTGAAATTCCTGCTAATGACTGGACAAGGGCTGCACAGTTTCATTCTCTACTGAGCCCCATACCTTCTCTAGCTGGCCCAGGACAGGCCAGTCGCTTTCAAGTATCAGTTGGTGGCAAAGCTGTCGCCAATCCACTGTAGTGAGCTTTCCATAAAGCTAGATTTTTAAATTTTTAAGGCAGGCCTTTTTCTGATGCTACATTCTTTCTGCTTTTCTGGATGCTAACATGTCCTTTCACGAAATCATGGTGATAGTAAACGATTTATTTAATTTCCTAACTTGGCAACGTTAAGAACCAGCTACTACCACATCTACCCCCTAAATATATTTTACAACCTGACGTAACTGGGAAGCTCCATCAGCCCAGTCCCTTTCTGCGGATGGTTTTGTCCAAGGCGGGACCGCTCGCTGGGGCAGCCAGGAGACCAGGGCAAGTCTCTGCTCTCAAACCCATGCTCTGGGCTTTCCAATCTGTCCCTGTGCATGAGGATGTTTGAGAGACTTTAAAAAGGCTTTTAGAAAAAAAACATCTCATCGAGACAGCCAACACTCCATTTTTAATGTGTCAAAAATCCAGACCCTGGGAAAACAGTATGGAGGTGCCTCAAGAAACTAAACAGAATTACTGCAGGGCCCAGCAATTCCAATTCTGGGTTTATAGCCAGAAGAACTGAAAGGGGTACTTGTACACCTGTGTTCACGGCATTCCTCACAATGGCCAAGAGGTGCAACTCAAAGGTTCATCGACAGATGAACAAAATGTAGTCTAGCTATGCAGTGGAACATTAGTCAGCCTTAAAAATGAAGGGAATGCTGATATTGGCTGCAACATTTGTGGACCTTGAGGACATGATGCTAAGTGAAATAAGTCAGTTGCACGCAAAAAATATTGTATGATTCCTCTTACATGAGGTCTCGAGAGTAGTCAAATTCATAGCGGCAGAAGGTAGAAGGGTGGCTTTCAAGGACTCGGGGAGAGGGGATGGGAGTTACTGTTTAATTGGGACAGAGTTTCAGTTCGGGAAGATGAAAAAGTTTTGGAGAGAATGGTGGACGGCTGCATGACAATGTGAATGCACTTCCTGCCACTGGACTGTACACTTAACATTGACTAAAACGGTCAATTTGATGTTACATGTATTTACCACAATTAAAGATAAAGTCCAGAACCTGAATGCTCTCTTGTTCCCTCATACAGATACCACTGTGTGAGTCTCTGACATTTCATGCCTGCCTTTTGACGGCTCATATACTATTATACTCCAGGACCTCAAAAATAATATAACATTATTATTGCTAACATGTGGTCTATGTTCGGTTTCCCCCAAATGATGCCCAAATGTCCTCTAGAGTTGAATTTTCCTTCCAATTCAGAAGTCAGTCAATGAGGATGCGATGCACCTGGTCACCCCACTTCTTTCATCTCCTCTAACCTAACAAACAGTTCCCTCCCCTTTTTGGTCTTTCATTATATTGACTGTTTCAAGGACTCCAAAAGCTAGTTCTACGGTAGAAGGTCCCGCACCCTGTTTTGTCTGATTTGATTCAGGTCACATATTTCTGTTGCGAACACTACACGGGTGGCACGTTCTCCTCTGTCACATCAGGAGGTACAGACTGGGGGGTGGTCTCAAGGCCAAATCTGAGCACAGGGTTAAAGCAGGGCCCCTGGCCCTGTCCTCTCTCTGGAACCTTCTTCCTCTTAAAACTAACAAGTGATCTGGGGGCGGATACCTCGAGCCGGTGAATCTCCTGTTCCTCTAAGACCTTTCCCTCTGGGGGCGGATGCCTCGAGCCGGTGAACCTCCTGTTCCTCTAAGACCTTCCCCCACAAGTGCTGTGGCATCACTTATGATCGCCGATCAATGATTACATTCTCAGTTACAAGACAGAGCTTTTCCGATTCTCTCATTCTTTCTGTGTATTAGTTGGCAACTTCTGTAAAGAAGAGGTCCCCCCCTGCCCCTTTCTGGAGTATCACTGTAGATTCTTAGACTTTAGAAAACTAAGTGTGTCATATAAACTATTATCAACATGATGCTTTTTGATCCTTAAATTGCTCCGGTTTGGCCAGTGGGAGGCCCTGTGTGCTGCCTGCTACTCTATCTGACATGTCTCCCTTCCTCCCTGTCGGTCTCTTGCTTCCTGGCACAGCACGATGTCCTAGGTCCATCCTACTTTCTCAGATCTGGAATAAGCCGTTTCCTTAAGGAGTCCTGATTCTTTTTTACGGAAGCCACCATTGATTTTGCTTTGTTTTTATAACTTAAAATTTGAGATAATTGTAGATCACATGTAGTTAGAAGAAATACCGAGAGATTCCATGCACCCCTTACCTAGTGTCCCCCAATGGTAGCATCTTGAAAAACTACAGCACAATATAACAGTCAAGTTATCTTGCTATCGATACAATCCAGCCATCGTGTTCAGATTTCCCATTTTACTTGCAGTTGTTCAAATTTGTGTGTATGGATTTAGTTCTATGCAATCTCATTACAGGTTAAGTTTCTGTATCTTCCTCCACGGTCAAGATTAGGTAGCATCTTGAAAAACTACAGCACAACATAACAGTCAAGAGATCTTGCTATCGATACAATCCAGCCATCGTGTTCAGATTTCCCATTTTACTTGCGGTTTGTATTCGTGTGTATGGATTTAGTTCTACGCAATCTCATTAAAGGTAAGTTTCCGTATCTACCTCCACAGTCAAGATAAGGAGCATCTCCCTTACAAGGGTCCCTCTGGTTGCCCTTTTATAACCACAACCACCTCCCTCCTGCCCATTCTCTGCATCTCTAACCCCCTGGCAACCACTCGTCTGTTCTGTTTCTATAATTTTGCCGTTTCGAGAATGTTTTGTAAATGGAATCATGTGGCCTGTAGTCTTTGGGGATGGGCTTCATTCACTCAGTGTAATTCTCTGATGACCCACCCAAGCTGCTGTGTGTATCACTGCTCACTCCTTTGCACTGCTGAGTACTATTCCATGGCACGGATGTGTCTCAGCTTGCTTAACTGGATCACCCACTGAAGGACGTCTCCTATTCTGGGCTGTTACAAATAAAACTGCGTGAACATTCGTTAAAAGGTCTTTGTGTGAACGTAAGCCTTCTTTCTCTGGGATGAATGCCATGGGGTACAGCTGCTGCCGGGTCATGTGGGACTTGTGTGTTTCGTTCTAGAAGAAACTGCCCACCTGTTTTCCAGAGTAGAAGAAATCAATTTTTCAAAACAAGAATTGATAAAAAGCAATTCCTTTATGAAAAAGGCACTGTGGGGCTTCCCTGGTGGCACAGTGGTTGGGAGTCTGCCTGCCGATGCAGGGGACACGGGTTCGTGCCCCGGTCCGGGAGGATCCCACATGCCGAGGAGCGGCTGGGCCCGTGAGCCATGGCCGCTGAGCCTGCGCGTCCGGAGCCTGTTGCTCCACAACAGGAGAGGCAACAGCAGTGAGAGGCCCGGGTACCGCAAAAAAAAAAAAAAAAAAAAAAAAGGCACTGTGAGGGCCCTTATGATTTAGAGGGACGTGATATCCCCGCATCAGAACACGGTACCCTGGGGGCCCGGGGCCACTGCAGCCTCTGTCTTCATCCCCTCCGACACCCCTGGGCAGACTGAGGGGCACAGATTAGCTTCAGGAATTTGATGGGACAGAAAAATGAGTACAGACACGCCAATGTGTGGGGTGTGTGTGGGTAGAAAGCACGGCTGAAGAGGTGGCACGCGGGGATCAAAAAGGGGGTTCACACGTACATCGACAAACGAGGACTGAGTTTACACGGTGGTCAGTGAGAAAATGTGCAGCCCCGTCTCTGCTAGTTTCCAGTAGAAAAAAAGGGATGAAAATAACACAAGTCTGAACAACCGAGAGCACACTGCAGACACGCCTCCTGCACACCGCCGTCCCCAGTTCTTGGCTCCAACGGGGGCCTCTGGCTCGCCTGGAAAAGCCGTGTCTACATTCCCACACCTCTCTCCCGCCCCTTCCCAGTCTCTCCGGGGCACATTTGGAAATTATTTTAAAAGATAAAATGCCTCTAATCTGTTACCCATTAGAAGAAACACGTGAATATTATTTTCTAATTTGTGACTCTTGAGTGTGTCTCAAACACCAGAGAGAAGTAATTGAAATAATTATGTCTGATCCTGCATATTTCTATTATGCTCCCGAAATAAGAGGGTGGATGTGTCCTCTTTGCGTGATATGCCCGGGGGTTGAAAGTATCCCTGAGAACATCAAAGCGCTGGACAAGAAATGGCCACAAAACTGCAATTTCTACCCAGCCCGGCGGTGGCCTGAGCAGCTGGGGCCCTGGGCCAGGCAATGGCTGAGTGGAGACGTGGGGGGTAGTGGGGCTCCCCGGTAAATATGGGCTCTTCCCTGCAACCCACTTGCCCCAAACTCCCCTACCCAAGTGACTAATTTGCTGCTGGAGACCTGAATTATGAGGCATCAGCCTGATTTATAACATGAGCCGCGTGGATTTTTTTTTTTTTTTAAATCCAGTTATAGTGCGACTTGAGTGACTAACTCCTGAAAATTGGTAATTTCTTGGTGGTTAACAGCAGAAGGTCCACCAATGAGAGGCAAGGCCCGCTAACAAATTTATAGGGCGTTATATGCCAATTAGACCTCGTCAGCCATTCAAAAGGCAGGGACGCCAATCAGGTTACCATTCCACAAATGCACCCTTTATCACCGACACTCTTGCAATTCAATCCCCCTTTATATGTTTGAAAAGCAGCATATTAATGCTGACTGTACAGGAACCTAATTTTCAGACGGCCTTTCTGGTTAAACCACCTCCCTTTTCTTCTAGGCAAACCCGTCTTTGTTCTCCAGTGGGAAACAAGGACCTGACATGAGCATGAAATCTACATGGGACAAGGTTCATTCCAGACTCTGGGTTTCCCCACCAGACACCGGCCCTCAGGGGAACCTCAGGGTTTACTGGTATCACTATGCTGTTATTTAGTCAGGCACCACCTAGTCATATGCTAGCACGCCCAAGGCCTAGTGGGCATTCATCTCCACCTCGTGGTCACTGGACAGTACATCTGCTGGAACGCAGTCCTGGCAACTGGGGGACCAAGAGGCACAGCGGTAAATACGCTCTTTTCGGAACAGTGAGGAAACATGTAGACCTGCCCGGGGAAACAGCATGGAAGTTTGCTCGTTGCATTAAAGCAGCTGACTGGACTGACTTTAATTTTGTATGTTTTCTTTGAAGGAAAAAAAAAATTCACAGAAGTGCACGCTCTCTGAGAAAAAGCCAGCTGTGTAGAAATGTACAAAATGGACTTAGCTGCTGCTGCCCACATCACTGGTCTGGCTTGCACCCTCTCCTCCTGGACATTTCCTGCTCTGCACAGCACCCCAAGTACGGTCTCAACCCCTTCTTTTTCCATTCCCTGAAGTGATGAATGTCAGCTCCCTTCCACCTCTATACTTTGAAATATAGACTCCTTCTTCCCCTTACCTGAAGTGAGTTCTTTGAATCTGATTTGATTACCACCAACATCTAACGCCCTATGAAGCATTCGTTCTTTCAAGGAATGTCAATCGAACACTCACTAGGAGTGAGGTACCGCACTGTGTCAGGTTCTGGGCTACAGGTGAACAGAGGCAGACGGATAAATAAATACATCACAGTGGGAAAAGAACTACCTTTGTAGTAGAGGCTGTGGTAATGGGATTCACAGGAGCCAACACACTGCATAAGAGAGAGAATCTGTGCTCTTCGTTTGCAACTATGTGGACGGCCCTGGATTTAGTTTACTAAACTTAAAGTGCAGCTAAACCCAGATGAAAAAGGAACCCTATTTCCTGCAGCTTAAGAACACAAAATGCATCAGTAAATATCAGAGCGTCTACAATTGGTGGGCAGCCTGTGAATCACTTAAACAAATACTTAAGTTCACAGAGGCACCAACCTCACGATATACCCACCATCCACTAGCCCAAGAGTAAAGGCAGCCTCTTGGGACACGCCAGCCCACTGACATGTGTATCGGAAGCGGCTGGTGTTTCAGGATGGTGTCACAGACAGTGGCGACACCAGGCCCAGACTCCACATGCGTCCTTGCTTAATGGGCCTTTTGGTTTTCCAGCAGAGCTGGAGTCAGAGACTCCTTCACAGCACTGTCCAAAGAGACCTAATTCCCTGCAAAGAGATCAAGATGTCTGGATGGAGAAAAACATGCAGGCAGGGCCACGATTCGGGTCGGGGGTCGATGATGGGGCCACAATCTCTAAAGAGAAAAGGATAATGAGGAAGACAGATAAAAGCTCCCCAGAGCTGTCCATGTTCTAATACCTGGAACCGGTGACTCTGGGACCCCACTGTGGCCGTATCACTGCGGGGCTGGAGTCAGAGAAGATGTGATGGCAGATGCAGAGGTCGGAGTGACGCAGAGCCACGAGCCAGGGGAAGAGGGCAGCTTCCAGAAACCGGAAAAGGCAAGCAGATGGGCTCCCGTGGAGCCTCTAGAAGGAATGCAGGCGTGTCCACCCACTTTGGACTTCTGACCCCCAGAACTGTAAGGTAAGGAATTTGTGTGACTTGAAGCCACTGAATTTGTGGTCGTTTGTTACAGAAGTGGTAGAAATCTAACATCCACACTGTCAGGAAGATCAAGATATGCCACTCAGGCAGAAGGACTATTTTGAACTGAAGATATTTGAGAGTCAACAAATGCAGGAAAAGGCTTTCTCTGAGCTACCTGTATCTGCCTACAAACAGATCCTCCATAAAGAAGAGCTCAATGGCTGTAAATCCCCTCCCTGGGAGTTTCATCCACCAGGGAGGAGGGACTCTTACCCCAGGAGCGATGAGAAGTTGGCATCACACCCATATAAACTTTGTCACCTCCTAAGGGCCCAGTGATCTTTCCTAAAAGTTGTTTGTTTTCCCGTAGGCGGCCTTTCTCCTCTTCCCTTTCCGTTATGAAGACGGCTAGTACATAAGCGCTCAAATCTCACCATCCTTTTGGGATTCACTTCTTTCTTGGATGCCCCCATGCATGTAAAATTAAAAATTAATAAATTTGTATGCCTTTTCTCTTGTCATTCTGTCTGCTGTCAATTTAATTCACAGGCCCCCAGGTACTGAACCTAAGAGGGTAGAGGAAATGTGTTCGCTCCCCTGACAACACCCCGCCCCACCCCCCGCCCCCAACCGCTTGTGGAGGGGATAACTCTCTGAGACCTGGCAAGGCTGGGACCCGGGAGAGGGTGACCAGCATGGGTGAAGTTCAAAATGATAGGACACTGGAGTAGCTCCCCACCTTTCTGGAAATGACAGTTACGGAGGCTGAGGGTCTCTCTTGCTCCAGCGGGGAATCCTGCCCAATCAGCACATCAACAAACTGGACAACCAGGCCTTTCTGACCCGTCCCTCAGGCCAGGGGACGTGGATAACGCTGGCCGGGGCTTGGTGCTGACGTTTTACCTGACTTGCCAGGTACAGTCACGTGCCTTCTGTGAAGGCTGACCAGCCCTCAAGGTCTCTGCACACCTTCAAGCTTCTAGAAGGGGGAGCTCAACCACACAAATACCCCCTCCCCACAAAGACGGCTGGCCTCCCACCTCTGGCCACAGCCCATTCTGGAGTCCTGGATAATGATTAATCAGTCTGGGTTCACTGAAGCCCACCTCCCCCCCCCCCCCGATTTGGTCCTTACTGGACAAAGGGGACGGCTATGTCTCTGTTGTCACCTAACAGAAGATGCCTAACAGTAACTGCCTTAACAGACTCCCCACTGCACCACAGGTTCACAGAAGAAAGCCTTTACAGATGCCAGGTGATCATGCCATCACGCCTGGGAGGATCCCTGTCCAGAGCCTCAAACTGGTCCTATCCCTACTGCCCACCCCCGACCCCCATTTCCGCAGGAGCCGTGGGGGGCAGGGCAGGCTCTGGGGACGACGTGGGTGGATTCGCCGAGATGGATGTGTCACCAGGTGAAAGGGCGGAGCTCCCGAAGGCTGCCCTTCGCTCTCCGGGTGGTCTTCCTTGGAGGGGGTGTCGGGGTGCAGACTGACACTCCCACCTGGGCTCCCTCACACTCCCACTTCGCCCCTAAACAGCAACGAACGCCCCGTCCCCTGATGGGCTCCATAATGAGAAGCGCTGTCAATCACAGCTCCATTAGCCGGGACAGACTTTCACTTCCTGAAACAATTTATTGGATTCCCAGAAGCAAACGGCCTTCTTCCTTTTCAGCTCTGTTTTTAGGGAGCTATTCAGAGGGAGTGTGTGTCCCTTCTGTTCCCGCTGGGCGGCCTTTGTTTCCTTCATTTACTCATGAAGACAGTTTCCTGAGTCTACCTACCTCCTCTGTCCTGGGTTTCCCGAGTATTTGCCAAAACTTTTCCCCCCACTGGTTCAGTGGCTACACAAAACCCACCAGCTGTTTCCAGCTACTGAACCAGGGAGGGAGCCGTGAATTTTATTTGCAGATTTTGGGAGGGGGCAGGGCAGGGCGTGGGGGAGGGGAGAGGGGAGGCACATACTTGAAGAAATTGAACTCGGGCAAAGAAATAAAGAAACGAGGCTAAAGAATGGAAGGCAGACGATGCGCCTAAGCTAGAACTCTGGGGTCCCGGCCCTCCCTCCCTCCCTCACTTCCGACGAAGAATTCTATAAAGAATAAAGATGCCTGGGCTGAAATTGTACCTTAAGAAGATTTACAATTTTTGGACCATGTTCACGCTTACAAGATCTATGTTACGAGTGACACAGTCTTACTGTGATAGAATTTCCAACTGTTTAAAAAACCTACCTGACCTACAAGAAAAGTGCTGCCCAAAGGATTTCAAAGGTCAGTGTCTCTCCCCGTTATGAGGAGAAAGAGAGGATTCAAAATTACATAAAATAATATTTTTCTTCTACTGCTCTTCTTAAAGAATAATATACACCTAGCAACTGCACTTGAGCCGGGAGGCCCTATCCTTGAAGCATAAATCACCTTCACTTTTAACCTGGGAAAATAGGCTGAAGGAAGCAGTTATGTCTTGCCTCTGAGAATTGCACGTCAATAGTAAATCGGGGGGCACGCTGAGTGCCACTGAGATCCGATCAGGGTAGAATTATGCAGCCACGTAAGAAATAATATCTATTAGGCTAATGTAATCACTGAATATTTTACAGATGAATTAGAATTTAGAATCCAATTATTTCCAACATTTGGACTGTCAGAGCCTGTTTCTAAGCAGGGGGAAGAAAAAAAAGCGGGTGGAGATGAGGGCAGGTTTTAAAGATGCAGTGACTGGGATGGACCCTCTCCTGCTCCCAGGCTGCCAGAAGAGCAGAGACATGACAACTGTGATCAGGGTTTTGGCCATCACCCCGCCCCACCGAGCCCAGTGAACCCAAGGCCAGGATTCGGGATTGTTATCCCTGACGGACAGCCATTGTCCCTGCCGGGAGCCCTCCTCCCAGGCTGGCATGCTTTCACAAAGGAAGCTGGCCGGGCCGCATCCTGGGGTGGCCCATGGAGCAGGACCGCAGACCGCTCTCCAGGCCTGGAAAACCACAGGGTGCCCTCGGGGGCCACTGCAGGGGCCTGGCCACGCCCAGGCCTGCCTACCCCTCTTCCAGCAGCATCCCCCCACCCCCAGCTCTCTTTAGAGCTGGGTTTCTTTTTATGGATGGTCAGGGAATGAGGCAGAGACAAATGAGGAAAAGGAAGCAGCTCGAGTGGGCTCTGGGATCTGCGTGAGGTGGCACCACCGCCTGGGACAGGGCCTGTGGTTCCAGGTGTGGGGAAACGGGATGGGCGGAAACTGAGGCTCGGCTGTGAGGCCAGCACTAGAGCAGCTGCGATGGAAATGAGTAAACAAAATCCTTACAATTGATATCGGAGTGATGAATAGATTTGTCTCAGAGTTCAGAGTTGTTGTTTTAAATTCAGAGTTTTTAATTACTTAGATCCAAACAGAGGTTTCTCTAGAGGAAAATGACTGAAAAATATATATATTTTTTCTTTTGCCTGTTACTTTTTTTTTTTTGAGGACAGAAATGTGCAGGAGCCCTTTTCATCATGGCTGTTTTGCAACGCTCAAGAATCTCCCATAGTCTCATAACAGAGAGGGAATGTTAGGGAGAAAACCCTCCACTTAGAATTCATTCCGGAATGATCCCTACAGTGTGAAATGAACGAACGGGCCGCGCATTTAAATTTTAATATGCCAGCAGGTCACGGGGCTGGCCGTCCAGACTGAATACACTTGTGTAGGTTTATGGCAGCTGGGCAGACACCTCCTCTTCAGGAAGACACAACTAAAGCGAGTTACAGCCATTACCTGCTGGGACCTCCCAGTCGTACACCCCCGACGGGAGGGAAGTTTGGTGTTTACAGGCCACGGGCTTTTATGACGGGGGTGCTTCCTGCCCGGCTCAACAGACAGACAGGTCCAACCTACAGACTCTGTGAGTCCTGCACAGTCTCTCCCACCTGGCATACAATGCGTCCTTATTGTCCCTTGAATTACTGAGCTGGACCGCCCTGCTCCCTCTCAACTAGAACCTTTGTGTGCGCGCATGTGTGTGTGTGTGCATGCACACACACACACGCACACACACATTTATCTCTTTGATTCATTTAATTGAGGGCAGGGCATTGGATAGGATCTCAGGCCTCAGAAGAGGCCTCCCTTGTTCTAGGATGATTTATCACAGCTCTTGAAAACACCTGTTCGTCAGTTTATCCTTTTGTACAAGATCAGACAATATCCAGTTTCTTTAAAGTACTTATAAAAATCTTCCTATGTAATACATTAAGTTAAAAAAACCCCCACAAAATTATAAGAAAAGAAACTCTATTTCTCTGTTTAAGAGTAATCGTATGAAAGCTTCCCAAATTGGGGTGATCGTATCTCTATGTATCCACGCACACACACGATTATACGGAATTCCGGTGATTTCTTAGTCGTGGGTATTCTCTGCTCAGCAAAGGTAAGCTGGTAATTGCTGAAAACAGTTTCTTCAAGGCAAAGCGTGTGTGTCTTCTTCTCTTCAAAGGAGAATCACTTGAAGCACTCATGCATCCTTTGATGGGTGCAGACCAAAAAAGTCACTTCCTTACGGCCAAACGAAAACAATCCTTTAACCTTTCCCTTAGGACAAAAGTCAGCCTCCAACGTCACATTATCAACGTGACAGGCCTGCACGGGAAACAACACTTACACGTGACAAAAACTCAGCTCCGCACACGTTATGGGGAACACACAGGCTGACTGAAACCCCAAGACGGAAGGCTCCCTGTCAGTCACCACTTCCCGTAAATTCACCGAATTGGCCAGTCTAGAAGGTGAGACCTCCTTGCTTCTTTATTTACTTATTTAAACAATTTTTATTTTATATTGGAGTATAGTTGATTAACAATGTTGGGTTAGTTTCAGGTGTACAGCAAAGTGATTCAGCTATACGTATACGTGTATCTATTCTTTTTCAAGTTCCTTTCCCGTTTAGGTTATTACTACAGAATATTGAGCAGAGTTCCCTGTGCTATAGAGTAGGTCCTTGTTCGTTATCTATTTTAAATACAGCCGTGTGTGCATGTCAATCCCAAACTCCCAACCTATCCCTCCCCCCGCACCTGAACTTTACCATAAGTTCGTTCTCTGTGAGTCTGTTTCTGTTTTGTAAATAAGTTCATTTGTATCGCTTATTTTAGATTCCCCAAGCGATGTCACAGGATATTTGTCTTTCTCTGTCTGACTTACTTCACTTAGTATGATAATTTCTAGGTCCACCCACTCTTGCTTCTTTAAACTTGGTTAAGTCTCCTAATCCAATCACCACTGCAGGTAAAGTTGTTTGCCCCTGATGGGCCTGGGGGGAATCATCTTCCTTTCTGGAGGGGACGGAGCAATGCTCCCCCCAGCCCTCATCCGCCTGGGTGCTTGGGAAAAGCTCTCCCTCCCTGAGAGATCACGTGGGCAGCAGCCTCGAAGCAGGACCTGGTCTGTGAGCTACTGCAGCCGCGTGCTTAATTAATGACCCTGCTGGTCGCAGCTGGAAGAGCTGAGCTGGGGGTGATTAATTAAATTAGCTGGCAGAGGAAATTACAGTGGAAAAGCCAAAGTTTGATTGCTCCATAATTAACCGCAGTGCAAATAATATCTGCATCTATAACTTCCAGCGATGAGATCAGAAGCCAATTGAATTTGGCAGTGATTGAGGCTGGAAATATCCTGTGGTGAAAAATGATAGGTTTGTTCTAGAGGGAAAACTTACAGAAATGGACATCTAGCAAATGTGATCGGGGAAAAGGGCACCAGGGGAAACTGCAGGAAGGAAGCCTTACCTTTCAAGCTGCCTTTTTCCAACATTAAAACAACTCTTCTTTTTTCATATTTCTTTTGGATTAGTGACTAGGCGTGATAGCCTATATACCCTGTCTCTACATTTCAGATTTGACTTCCCATGCCTGGAACCTACGTTAGGGTTCCATCTCCCTTCCTCGTTCCAGGGATTAAAACGCAATTCTCAAACAATTTCATAGACTGATAAGAGGGGATCACTTTCATCTCCCCTAGAGAAGGAATCCTCTATTTAGACCATCAGATGTGTGAGCTATTGCTGCTTTTCTGGATAATGACATTTTTTTCTTCTTTGTAACAATTTCATGTTCAAAATATGGTTTCATTAGCGATAGGATTCTACTTAAAAGAAAAAAAAAAGTATTTTATACAGATAATTGCCCTGCGAAAAACTGCAGAACTTTAAGCAGACGGAAACATTACATCTTCCACCATCCACATATTTTCACCAGCAAGTCGTTTCAAAGCAGAAGTCATGCATTTCTACAGGAAAAGCTCTCGCTAATGACTTGGTGGCTTTGGACTAGGAGGTGTGGCATCTGCCTGGCAAGTGGTCAACATTTTACCCCAATCTTGACACACAGAGACGCTCTCAGTCAAATGGAGGGGACACTAGAGCTGTAAAAATGTGACATACAGGGAGTTTGGGATTAGCGGATGCAAACTATTATATATAGGATGGATAAGCAACAAGGTTGCTACTGTATAGCACAGGGAAATATATTCAATATCCTGTAATAAACCATAATGGAAAGAGTATGGAAAAGAATATATATGTGTGTGTATATATATATATCTGAATCACTTTGCTGTACACCTGAAACTAACACAACATTGTAAATCAATTCTACTCCAATAAAATAAATGTTAAAAATGTGAGAGTGGCAACATCTTAAACGTCGTATATGGTTCAGAAACGTATCCCTAGGAATTTCTCACTTGAGCTGCACAACAATCTAGTGGGTAGACAGGGCAAGTATTGTTACTCTCAGTTTTTTATTTAAGTGAGAAAGTTGAGGCTCTGGGTGGTCACTGTTATGGCAGAGTTTGACCCAGCCTTCCTGCCCACAGCCCTCATTCCAGCCTAGGATCCCCCCTCCACCTCCTGACTATACACGATCTTCCTGCCAAGAGAGGGCTCCATCCTCACCCCAGGTTGGGATGTGCCCACAAGCACCACACCTGGATGGAGAAAAACATGTAGGCAGGGCCACGATTCGGGTTGGGGGTCGATGATGGGGCCACAATCTCTAAAGAGAAAAGGATAATGAGGAAGACAGATAAAAGCTCCCCAGAGCTGTCCATGTTCTAATACCTGGAACCGGTGACTCTGGGACCCCACTGTGGCCGTATCACTGGGGGGCTGGAGTCAGAGAAGATGTGATGGCAGATGCAGAGGTCTGAGTGACGCAGAGCCACGAGCCAGGGGAAGAGGGCAGCTTCCAGAAGCCGGAAAAGGCAAGCAGATGGGCTCCCGTGGAGCCTCTAGAAGGAATGCAGACGTGTCCACCCACTTTGGACTTCTGACCCCCAGAACTGTAAGGTAAGGAATTTGTATGACTTGAAGCCACTGAATTTGTGGTCGTTTGTTACAGAGGTGGTAGAAATCTAACATCCAGGCTGTCAGGAGGAGGACTGGGTGGAAGATGCACGAGGGGCTGCTGGCTGGTGTCCCGGCTGAGCTGGCGGGGGCCTGGCAGACAGAGGGCCCATCACCCTGGGCGCCCGGCAACCTCAGCCCCTCGTGGCCACAGGGTCTCCAGGAAATCATCTCTGCCTTCACAAACTGCTCTCCTATTTCCTCCCCAGCTGCCCCTCTGAGCCCGAGTCAGGAAGGTTCTGGACTCTTCCAGAATTGAGGCTGGAGACTGGAGGGAAGGGGCCGTCTGTCCTGTCTTCCTTCCTCTTGCTGAGAAACGATTCTTCATTGGTCTCTTGCATCTGCACGGCTTTCCAGCAGAGGCTCAACCGCCTTTGTGTTCGATTATCTTTCCAGGAGTGCCTGCAGGGCGAGCAGCCTTGGACCAGAGAGGCGGCCGAGATAAAGTGCTTTCTGCCCGTCCCTGAAGTTTCGGGTTCCCTGAGCGCGGGGCTCCTCCACCGTCTTGTAGCCCGCTGTGTGTGCGGATGTCACCTGGCCTCAACCGCATCACCCTGGAAACTGAGGGCACTGCTACTGCTGCAGGTAAGAGCTTTTGTTTGTTTCTGACCCAGGAATCACATCATGAAACAGCTCCATGGAACTGTGGCGGGCTAGCTTGCCCATTGGGGAAAATTTCAGACCCATCAGTTTCTCACTCCCTGCTAACTCCAGCCTCAAATGCTGGTCTTCAGCAGCAGTGAAACACATGGTAGCGTGTCGTGGTGGGTCCCTCTTCCACAGCTCTGCACAGACTGCCCCTCTCTCCATGGCATCCCTCTCCCAGGCCCGCCAACTTCCTGCCTGGAAGCCTCCCTTGGTTTCTCTCTTCCCCTCTTCTTGCTGCCGTTTGGCATGTATGACATTATCCAGCAGTTTTCAGCACTGTCTGTCTCCCCTCTAGGCAGTGAGACTCCGGAGGGCAGGCATGGTGTCCCCAGGCCAGGGTATGGGTTGGTGCCCTGTCTGGTGTCATCCCTCATGAGGACAGGACTGGAACCTCACTGCTCCAGCCCTGGGCTCACCGTATTTGGCCAGACCTGCTGCTGGGACGGAGGCACAGTGGGTGGCGAGGAAAGGCAGGCAGTGGGTGTGGTCTCTCATTTAACCACATGGGATGAGGGCCGCTCCGGGCGGAGAGAAAGGCATAAGCGAGGTCAACGACATGGTACAGGGCAGGGGCCTTTGTGGAGTGATCAGTCTGGCTCAAGCATAGGATTCCTACAGGGAGAAGGGGGCTGGAGGGTGGACTGGGCCCGGTGTGTGAAAGTACCAAGTCACAGGGGGCAGGTAGGGGACCGAAAATGTGAGGCCCGTGTGATGTCAGGAAATACCGAAGTCGTTCAAGATGCCACTTGGTAGTAATACTTATCCAGGGAGACTATCCCTTAAAAGGCAAAGGGACCCAATAAAATGCAGTCTCCTCCCCCTGCCCCCGCCTGCAAGGACAGACAGCTGGTGGCTTCTGCTGGGATGAATTCTCCTGGCAGTTGGAGCCAAGGCAGGTATGATGGCCAGTATCATGTGTCCACCTGTCCAGGCTGTGAAGCCCAGTGGTTTAATCCAGCACGTGTCTAGGTGTTGCTGTGAATGGTTAACGTCATCTACAATCCGTTGCTTTTAAGTGACGATGGCACTCAACGATGTGGGTGGACCACACCCAATCAGCTGAATGTCTTAGGAAGAGAAACCCGAGGTTTCCGGGAGGTATTCCGCCTCAAGACCGCGGTGCTGACTTCCATCTGAGTCTCCAGCCTCCGGCCTGCCCTACAGATTTCAGAGTTGCCAGCCCTCACTATCACATGAGCCAGTTCCTTACAGTAAATCTTTCTCCCTGTACATGTGTCTGTGTGTGCGCACGCGCACGCACGCACACGCACACACACACAGTTGGTTCTGTTTGTCGGGAGAAACCTGGCTGATAGAGCAGGTTTCTGAGGAGAAAAGTGACCTGATCGAAGCAGTGCCATAGATTCATGAGCCTGGACTCAAGGACCGGCTTCAAGGGAGTAAGGATGACGCGGTGAAGGATGGAGAGAAAGGCAGGATGCGTGGGGGGAGGGGTGGGCAGAGGGCACCATTCTTCTGGAGAGCACTGAATTGACACGAATTAAATTCCTCAAAAAGTCTGTAACGTTTGATCTAGTTAGGCTCCTTCTGGGGACCCAGCCTCAGAAAAGCATGAGTCATAAGTCCCTCAAAGATGTACACACAAAGGTGCTCACTCCAGCCGTCTTTCACTATTTCATTATGAATGTTCCCTAAGTCCAAAGGTGAAGGACCAAATGATGGCTCAACTGTCAGATGAATTACTGACTCCGTTAAGAATAATGCTCTAAAAGAAATATGTAGCGATGGATAGAGGATCATGATATACTGCTAGTATGGCGGGTCCTTAAAAAACTAAAAATAAAACTACCGTATGATCCAGCAAATCCCACTCCTGGGCATATATCCAGAGAAAACCATAATTTGAAAAGATACATGCACCCTGATGTTCACTGCAGCACTATTTACAATAGCCAGGACATGGAAGCAACCTAAATTTCCATCGACAAGAGGAATGGATGAAGGAACGGTATACATTTGGATATATACCAAGGTATATGTGGTACAGATCTACAATGGAATATTACTCAGCCATAAAAAAGAATGAAATGCCATTTGCAGCAACATGGATGGACCTAGAGATTATCATACTAAGTGAAGTAAGTCAGACACAGAAAGACAATTATCATATGATATAGCTTATATGTGGAATCTAAAAAGATGATACAAATGAACTTATTTACAAAACAGAAATGGACGCACAGACTTTGAAAAGAAACTTATGGTTACAAACGGGGAAAGCAGGGCGGGTAGGGATAAATTAGGAGTCTGGGATTAACATATACACACTACTATATATAAAAGAGATAACCAACAAGGACCTACTATATAACAAAGGGAACTCTACTCAGTATTCCCTAATAACCTGTATGAGAAAAGAATCTGAAAAAGAACGGATATATGTATATGTATAACTGAACCATTTTGCTGTAAACATTTGCTGTAAACATGTAACATCGTAAATCAGCTATACCCCAATATAAAATAAAATTTAAAATAAATAAATAAGCTAAAAAGAAAATAAAATATGTAACAACAGAAGGGATCATGATATGCTAGTGCTAGCCTAAAAAAGGCTTTAAAATTGTTTTTTAAAGCATTGTTTCTTTTCAAAAATTGTGTATGGGAAGACTGTATGTAACACATCAAACTCTAACTGGGGGTGAAATCCCAGATGTGTATGCGTAGGTGCATGTATAGTGTACGTATATATACATGCATATGTACATATTTTCAGTTCTCCGTGGGAGAGCTTCCAAAAATGTGGCCCTTGACCTTTAGAAGGTATTTCTTTGGGAAGGTTCTGTTAAGTAAGCCTGGGAAGCACTGCCCTTGCTCGGATGCCCACAGCACAGAGCCTGCACCCCTTACTGGAAGAAGCCACTGTTTGTTTACTTTGGTTCTCAAACACACCTCTGTTTCCAGAAACACATGTCACCACTTGCTGGAATTAAAACTCACAGGAGTACGCTCTGGCTTTGACACAGCATCCTGGTTCCTACGCTGAGAAGGTCTGGCTGGCTTACAGCCCATGTTTAAGATATTCAGGAAAGAGATGTTCTCAAGACTTAAAAAAAACCACATAACAGTCTCCGGTTGCTGAAAACAATCTTCTGTTCATCTCCAGACCTTACTGAGAAGTACGTGTGAAGGAGCCCGTGACGGGGTGGGAGGGTCCCAGTGGAGATCCGAGTTGCCCCACGGCTCCTGGAGGTCCGTATGCGATGTCCCGGCACCGCCTGTGACCAACCCGCCCCTGCTAGGCCTCCTTGGCCCCATGGCTGCTGCCGACCTGTTCTCACTGAGGCTTCCTCTGAATGGGTTTCTTCTCCAAATACATTTCGGATTCTGAGCCGCTTGCCCCGGCACAGGATTTCGAATCTAAAACCACTGGCGGCATCTTCATGAGACGCCGGGCCATTGGCACGGTGTCCTCACTGTCAGAGGCCCCTCTTGGGACCTGTGACATGTTGGACCGTCTTGGAGCCTCGGGAGGAGTGATGAGGTTCCTCCGGGGCCCACAGGGGGACCTCAGGCCACTTCTGGTACCTGGAGGCCCCAGCAGGTTCCCTATTTACCAGAAAGGCTTTGGAAACCAAGGACTAGAGACAGCCCAGGTTCCCTGGCCCTCATCCCAGTCTGGAATACCATTCCCTCCGACAACTGGATCAGGAGACCCTTGGTGGCTGTGTGGGCCCCACTGATGTCGCCTCTTTTTGTCCTATGCTTTCTTTAGCTTTCTTAATAAACTGGGAGCCCCCTGGGGTGGGGGAGGGCAGTACTAAATCTTTTTTTTCCCCTAACAGCTTTATTGTGGTATAATTTACACACCATAGAATTCACCTATTTAAGCATACATTTCAACAATTTTTAGTAAACCTACAGAGCTTCGCAGCCATCGCCACAATTCGGTTTTAGAACATTTTTATCACCCACCAAAGCTCCCTCACACCCATTTACAGTGAATCCCCAATTCCACATCCAGGCCACCACGAATCTGCTTTCTTTCTCTACAGATCTGACTTTTCTGTCTGGCTCTTTTCACTGAGGACTCCAGTCCTTATGTCCATTCCATAGACGACTGTTAAGTCCACGAAAACAGGAATTGCAAATAAAAGACACATCTGAGAGAGGGCTTTGTGTTGAAGAAGTGTCTGGTCACTGTTCAACTAATTCAATGCACGTTTCGTACCATTTCTACACGTCTGTTTCGGTTTGGAAAAACCTACTGTATTTAGGTGCTGGGTTTTATGTAGTCTATCAGCAAGTACAAACGGACTCTTCTGATGTTTAAGATGAAATTGCTGAGTTTAAACCCTGAAAACGAAGAACAGCCTACGCCGTGCCAGATAAAAACTGATCATGAACTTCCCAGAGTCCACGGTGTGAATTCGCCCTCAGTATCTTTACATTAACCCGATGATGAAGTTGCCCATTCTGAAGAGACGGTTAGGGTGACTAAATGGAGGATGGGAGAAGTCTCTTTGTAAGACGTCTTTATCTACACTCAGTCTAACTCACACCAAAGAAATGTCGAGACCTTCTGTGTGGATCATAAGTGCGGAGGGAGAGAAGAGTCGCAGACGGGGCTCCTGGCGTACCTCTGCTCAACCTCATCTCTTTGCAGGGGACACGGATGTTAGGGTAAGTGACCTGCCCTGACATGGGGCTCAAACGGGTCATGAACCTGCAGCTTCTACTACGTTGAGCTGCTGACTCTCACAGTCGGCTGGTGCGCAAACACCAGTTTGGAAAGGACTAACGTGGTACAAAGGATGTTGGGACAGACGTCTAATGAAAACTGTCATTGGACCTTTAATGAGAAGGAGAGTCGGCTACTCTGAAGGACTGTCTGAAGTCAAAAGTCAGGGCCTAGGGCTTCCCTGGTGGCGCAGTGGTTGAGAGTCCGCCTGCCGATGCAGGGCATATGGGTTCGCGCCCTGATCCAGGAAGATCCCACATGCCGCGGAGCGGCTGGGCCCATGAGCCATGGCCGCTGAGCCTGCGCGTCCGGAGCCTGTGCTCCGCAATGGGAGAGGCCACAACAGTGAGAGGCCCACGTGCCACAAAAAAAAAAGATATAAACAAACAACTAACTAAATAAATGTCCTCCTGAGGGGCAGATCAGCGCCAGGTGAGAGCCTCGCTCTAGGTAAGGCCCCAGCACACAGAGCAGGGGTTCCTGACCTGCGACACACAGTGTAACACCTGGGAGGAGGGGGTGGGGCTTTATAAAATGCCAGTGTCCAGGCTCGACTGGCAGAGTCTGGTTCCGGGGGCCTGGAGAGAGGCCGCAGACCCCCAGCGGATCTCACGTGTACTCGGGGCCATGAAAAGGCCCACAGGTGATTGTGAGGGAAAGCCACGTTTGTGGCCCAGATAAAAAAGCATGATCTGCTCCACCTGCTGATGAAGAAAGACAAGTTCCAAAAGACTAAGTGCCTTCCTTGCTGTGACGGACCCTGAAATTGAGACCGGGTTACTTAATAACCATTCCCAGGTTATTCTGTAAGACATTTATATGTGAGTATCCCTGTAAGGTCTTTGCAGGAGACTAACTTATGAAACCAAGAGCGTCATAATCTGACATCCCACCCCATCGCTGTTTTACAAGTCGAGAGGGCAAACACCACCTCTGTTCTGATGAGCTATCTAGACCCACAAGTTTGAAAATGGTGGCCACTGGCCACACAGGACCACAGGACGCCTGAATTGGGCAAGTCTGAACGAAGGTGGGCTGTGTGAAACAAGAGACCGGGTTTCAAAGTCTTAGTATCAAAGAAGAATGTATCTATCTCATTAATACTTTTAGATACTGATTACTATGTTGAAACAACAATTTACAGATAATGGGTGAGTTCATCATATCTTTAAAATTACTTCCCAGGTTCTTTTGACTCTTAAAGATGCAGCTAATAGAACTTTTTTTTTTTAAACATCTTGGGAACTTTTAAATTATTTTGTTGTTTTTTGGCTGCGGCGCACAGCTTGTGCGATCTCAGTTCCCCCACCAGGGATTGAACCCGGGCCCTAACCACTGGATCGCCAGGGGATTCCCTAGAAAGTTTAAAATGATATACGTGGACCACATCATACTTCTGGACAGTGCTGGTGTAGACAGCGGTGAGGATGGGTGGGAAAGTGAGGAGAAAATGTAAGACTGTTCTCCAAGAGAAGAAACTGTTTTCTGAACAATGCAAAAGAGAAGGCCAGGTTAGGTGAGGTTCCTCTCTCCTGCGGGCCTGTGTTCCATTTGCTCCTGGAGGTGGGCAGGGACAGCCGTGTGAAGGAGAGTCACCATGAGCACTGGCACCTGTGGACAGTTCTCAACCGCCGGATACTTCCAAAATCCGGCTTGGCTTTTAAAGCTGAGAGAAACTCCCCCCTGGTGCGGCAGCCGTACACAGCTGGAGCACCCCAACCTGCTCCACTGAGGAGGCTGCCGAGGGTTTTGAGGGGCTCTGGAAAAGGAGGGGCAGCGCAGAGACTCCAAGGCAAAGTTAGGAAACAACCCCTCCCCCTGCAGTCCTTGTCACCTTTTTCTTCTTTTATTAGAACTCTCACCTTTAATTAAGCTCTTCCAGAGAAATAAGCCCAATCGGCCTCACTACGCTGTTAAAAGTCAATGAGCTTAGCATAGCACAGGGAGATCAGCTCGGTGCTTTGCGACCGCCTAGAGGGGTGGGATAAGGAGGGTGGGAGGGAGAGGCAAGAGGGAGGGGATATGGGGCTGATTCACTTTGTTATACAGCAGAAGCTAGCACAACACAGTAAAGCAATTATACTCCAATATAGGATGCTGGTCCTAACTAGCAGCCCCACCCACTCCCCTGGCAATCCAGCCTCAGGGAAGAAAAAGAGAACCACCAGGTCCTCTTACAAAAGAGGAAACTGAGCCCCGGGGAGGGCTTGTTTTAAGGCTGTGCGGCTCAAGTCCGAGTACTACGCCTCCTCCAACCTCAGTGCTTTTAGCACAGGGCCACAGCCAGCGGGTACCAGGGCGCAGACAAGGGTGCCCTTCGGGTGGCACCCGCCAGTCTCGCTCTGTGTGAAAAGCATGGTCACGGTCACGCCGTTCGCACCAAGAACGCACCCTGCGCCTTCAAAGGTTTCAATCTCATAGACATTGTATACAAAATCTAACCACAATTTTAAAATGGCGGAAAATCAGAAAGTAAAGACAAGCAATAAATAAGTCAAAACCCCATCCCCCAGAAAATAAAAAATAACAACTTGGGGTACATTCTAATTTATAAGATGCTTTTAACTTAATATACTGTGACCCCCCTCTCTGGGTTACTACATTTTCAGCTGCACCATTTTTAGAGGCTTCAAAATATTTCACTGTATATGCTATTTACTGTAATCACCTACGCATTTAATATTTGTAAATAAATACATTATTTATATACTAAAGGAAATACGATTTATTTGATCATCTATTTTGGATTGATGCTTTATTTAAAAATTTTTGACTATTATGAACAACAATTCAGTGAGTACTTTTGCAATGAAATCTTTTCACACAGCCTTCATTTTTTTAAGGATAAATGTTAGGAGAAGAAGTGCTGGGTCAAAAGGCAGGTCCTCTCAGCTTCACATGTGAATTCTACCAAACATTCAAAGAAGATTTAATGCCCATTCTTTTCAAACTCTTCCAAAATATTGAAGAGAATGCTTCCTAAGTCATTTTAGGAGGCCAATATTACCTGATACCAAAACCAGACAAAAACAATACACAGAAAGAAAGTTACAGGCCAATATCTCTGATAAGCATAGGTGCAAAGTCCTCAACAATCAGTGTGATGCAGCACATTAACAAAGTGAAGGATAAAAATCATATGGTCCTCTCAATAGATGCAGAAGAAGCACGTGACAAAACTCAACACCGTTTTATGATAAAATAAATAGAGAAGGAATGTACTGCAACATCAGAAAGGCCATACGTGACAAACCCACAGCTAACATCATACTCAATGGTGAAAAACTCAAAGCTATCCCTCTAAGATCAGGAAAAAGACAAGGATGTCCATTCTCACCATTCTTATTCAAGATAATATTGGAAGTCCTAGCCAGAGCAATTAGGCAAGAAAAAGAAATAAAAGGCATTCAAAACAGAAAGGAAGAAATAAAACTGTCACTAGTTGGGGACGACATGATTTTATATATAGAAAGCCCCCCAAAAACTATGAGAAATAATAAATGAATACAGTAAGTTGCAGGGTACAAAATCAATATATAAAAAAATCTGCATTTCTATACACTAACAATGAACCAGCAGAAGGAGAAATTTAGAAAACAATCCTATTTACAATGGTAACAAAAATAATAAAATACCTAGGAATAAATTTAACCAAGGAGGTGAAAACATGTACACTGAAAACTGTAAGACACTGTTGAAAGAAGCTGAAGAAAACACAAAGAAATGGAAACATATTCCATGCTCATGAATTGGAAGAATTAATGTCGTTAAAGTGTCCATATTACTTAAGGCCATCTAAAGACAATGCAATCTCTATCAAAATCCCAATGACATTTTTCACAGAAGTAGAACAAAGAATCCTAAAACTTACATGGAACCACAAAAGACCCCAAATAGCCAAAGCAATACTGAGAAAAGAGAACAAAACTGGAGGTACCACACTCCCTGATTTCAAATTATGTTACACAGCCATAGTAATCAATAGCATGGTATTGGCAGAAAATAGACACACAGATCAATGGAAAAGAATTGACAGCCCAGGAATAAACCTGCACTTATATGGACAATTAATTTACGAAAAGGAGCAAAGAACATACGGTGGAGGAAGGATGTTCTCTTCAATAAATGGTGTTGAGAAAACTGGACAGCCAGATGCAAGAGAATTAAACTAGACCCACTGTCTCACACCATATACAAAAATCAGTGCAAAATGGATTGAAGACTTGAATGTAAGACCTGAAACCATAAAATTCCTGGAAGAAAACATGGGTAGTATATTCTTCGACATCAGTCTTAGCGATATCTTTCTGGATATGTCTCCCCAGGCAAGGGAAACAAAAGCAAAAATAAACAAATGGGACCACATCAAACTAAAAACCTGCTCAGGGGCTTCCGTGGTGGTGTAGTGGTCGGGAATCTGCCTGCCAATGCAGGGGACACGGGTTCGTGCCCCGGTCCGGGAAGAGCCCACATGCCGCGGCGCAACTGGGCCTGTGAGCCACAACTACTGAGTCTGTGCGTCCGGAGCTCGTGCTCCGAGGCCACGACAGTGAGAGGCCCGCGCACCGTGATGAAGAGCGGCCCCCGCTCGCCGCAACTAGAGAAAGCCCTTGCACAGAAACGAAGACCCAACACAGCCATAAATAAATAAATAAAATTAAAAAAAAAATAAATAAAAAATAAAAACCTGCTCAGCAAAGGAAACCATTAACAAAACAAGAAGACAACTTACCAAATAGGAGAAGATATCTGCAAATCATATAGCTGATAAGGGGTTAATACCCCAAACATATAAAGAAATCATACAACTCAACAACAGCAACAAAACCAAACAACCTGATTTAAAAAAAGGGCACAGGAGCTGAATAGACATTTTTCCAAAGAAGACACACAGCTGGCCAACAGGTATATGAAAAAAATGTTCAACATCACTAATTACTACGGAAATGCAAATCAAAACCATAGTAAGCTACCACCTCACACCTGTTAGAATGGCTATCATGAAACAGGCAAGAAATAACAAGTGTTGGCAGGGATGTGGAGAAAAGGGAACCCTCATACACAGCTGGTGGGAATGTAAACTGGTAGAGCCACTCTGGAAAGCAGTATGGAGGTTCCTCAAAAAGTTTAAAAGAATAGAACTACCATGTGATTCAGCTATTCTACTGAATACTTCTGGGTGTTTACATGAAGAATACAAAAATACCAATTCGAAAAGATATATGTACCCCTATGTTCTCTGCAGCATTATTTACCATAGCCAAGGTATGGAAGCAACCTAAGTGCCCACTGCTGAATAAATGGATAAAGAAGATGTTATAAATACACACACACACACACACACACACACACACACACACACACACACACACACACACACACACACACACACACTGGACTGTGACTTAGCCATAAAAAAGATGAAATCTTGCCACACCTGAAGCAACATGAATGGACCTTGAGGGTACTATGCTAAGTGAAATAAATCAGATTGAGGAAGACAAATACTATATGATTTCACTCACACGTGGAATATATAAAGGAAAAGAAGAAAAAAACCAAGCCAAACACGTAGCTACAGAGAACAGAGTGATGGTTACCAGAGGGGAAGAAGGGGGAGGAGGTGAAACGGGTAAAGGGATTCAACTGTACGGTGATGGATGGAAACTTTCAGTGTCCAACACGCTGTAGTGTACACAGAATTCAAAATATAACGTCAGATAAATTAGGAGTTTGGGATGAACAGATACATATTACTATATACAAAATAAACAAATGACCTACTGTATAGCACAGGGAACTATATTCAATATCTTGTAATAACCTACAATGGAAAAGAATCTGAAAAAGAATATAGATATTAAAAAAACGGAATCACTCTGCTGTACACCTGAAACTAGCACAACATTGTAAATTAACTATATTTCAATAAAAAAATGGCTAAGAAAAATGAAATACAATGTGGTATACATGAAACTTATATAATGTTATAAGCCAATGGTACCTCAATGAAAAAAAAAAAAAAGCTGTCCTTTTAAAGATGTCCTTTCTCATGCCACGTTCTTTCCAGGAAGGTTTCCCAATTTTTACTCTTACCAGCAGTGTTGGCAGGGGGAGGGAGGGGCTGAGGGCACATTTCCACGAAACCCTGGCCGACACGAAGCGTCACTATTTTCGGAAACACAACTATCTTTTTTTTTTTACCCATCAGATGTTGCACACTGACTGGCAGCTAATTATTTGACGCCAGGAAGAGTCACTCCATTTTATAGGAACGTACACGACATGCCCTTCTCTTTGCCAGACCAGCTAGCAGAAGACCGATGGCTGACCTTGACAGTCCAGTGACTGTGACTCGGAACATGGTGTAAAATACGCCAGGGATGGTCACTGCTCTTTGGCTCCTGTGACCACACATGAAAATCGCTTGGGATTCCTGAGTCTCGCCTTATATGTACAAAACGTGAAGGCTGTAAAGGATGCAAAAGATGTCTAAGAGATAAGCCTGCTTGCCCCAGAATCAAAGGAGAAAGATCACTTCATTCTCTTCTTCAGATATGTGCCACTCGCAGTCTTGGCCACAGAATTTAGCCCATGGTAACGTATATTATTTTACACTACATCGTAAGAAAATAACTGAATTGCCTTTCCAGAAACATCCTTCCTGTTTGTCCCAAAGGGGTTGGCACAGTACAAGTATTACTACAGATACTGATGACATTCTCTGATCACTCATTTGATTTAGGACCTTGTAGCCAATGTGATGTGTGGACGCTGTAATTTTTGTATGAGCTTGTTGAACCTGACCCTAAAGTACATGAACTTGTAGAAATTTTTCCCCTTTAAACGCTCGGTGACTTTTCCTTAGAAAAACTATAGATGACATTTATCTAGAACTCAGACCTTCATTTAGAAGATTAGGTATTCAGCACGGTGCCACACATACTGCTCATTCAATCCTCAAAATCATGCTACGAGGCAGGTACTACAATTATCCCTACTTCGCAGATGGGGTAACTGAGGTCCAACGCAGAGGTCAAACAGCCCAGGATACACAGCAAGTCAGTGGCAAACTAAGATTTGACCCTGGTCAGTTGAACCTGAGCCTGACCTTGAACCTTAGCTTTGGAACCAGATCCACCTGGACACGTACGAAGCTTGGTACATGCATCTGACCTGGTACTGAGCTCTTAGGTCTTAGTGATTAAAAAATTAAAAAGAAATAAAAAACCACCATTGATGAGAAACTATATTTCAGATATGCCTTTGAAAGAGTAAAGCGTGCAAAAAAAAAAAAAATACCACTGATAGAACCCCAATCCTTTTCAATACATTTTTTGAGGGACAGATGTCAGCCACAAAAACAGTACATACCCCATAATGCTATTTATATAAATTTTTAGAAAAGGCAAAACTAATCTTGTCCTGATAGAGAGCAAATCCATGACCACTGCTTAACAGAGACATTAACTGGAAGGGGTACGAGGCCACTTCCTGGGGTAAGAGAAATATACCAACAGGGGTGTGGGTTACACACATGCATGTGGTTGTCAAAACTGCTGGAACTCCTGGCTCCCTCAGATGTGCAATGCACTGTATGCAGAATACACCTGGATATAAATATTTTAAAATGACCCCTCCTGCCTCGCTAAATCATCCAGTAATTGTGAGGTTTCATGCTTTATCTCAACAATCTCAGAAGGACACTTTGAATGAGTCTTTTGTCCATCCTTGGACTGAGAACAAGATATTCAAGTGACTGGTATGGGCCTTGCACATTCAGGGCGTCCTGCAGGACAAAGCATCCCGCAGTCCGTGCTTCAGTAAATGGATCTGCGAAGTGAGTGGTCTTTCCTGAGCTTGGGAAGGGTGGCCCTGTGATGACAGGGAAAGACACTGTGGACCAGGAGCCCGGCCAGGGGAGCAGGGTTTTGCAGGATGCATGGGCAAGTCACACTGGGAAGCACAGTCACCAGGGTCACGAGCGGTGACGCTGACATCACCGGACACACGCTGACGTGGGGTCATCCTGACCACGAGATAACTACTCCATCAAATCTCAGCAGAAGCACCATGGGGAAAAGCCACGGTGACCTGCAAGTTTGTCTTCAGTGACCAAAGGAGCGTCCCAGCAGATGAGGAGTTTGATGGACGGCACTAGGGCTGGGGAAGGCCACACTAAAGCCAGTGCTGGAACGTTGGTCCTCGGTCCCTCATTAAACAACCGCCCAGCTGGCCATCACAGGACTCTGGGGCTCAGCGTGTGGCAACTGTCAAAAGATCCCCCTTTTTAAAAGGACCAGGGAGATGGGCTGTTCCGGCAACAACTGGACCCCACTCCCTCGCCTTGGGAAACAGGATTTCACTGTAAATATGCACATGAAAAGCGTTGCTCCTGTTTCTACGTGCTCTGGCCCCCGTGGGGCCCAAGTGCCGGCGGGCTGGCCAAACACCATCACTGTTCTGCAGAGAGCCCGACAGAGTGTTAGCAACGTATCAGCAAAGCCCTCCAGGCTGCCTGCGAACAGATCGTTTAGGGGAGCGTCCTTTGATGACTGCTTCACAGCCAGATGAAACCCAGCGGCAGGGGGGAGCGTGTTTCAGAAATAAGGCGCGACCCGGTGGGTGCAGGGGACCGAGCAGGCGCGACAATGGGGTGAGCGACACACAGGGAACCGCAGGCCCCTAGCTCAAAGCCAGTGGCTGTGTTCCTTGCCCTTGAATAAGTCATTCAGCCTCCCCCTGCACCACAATTTCCAAACCACGTGTGCAAACATCAGGGACAGAGTCCTTTTCAAACTTGTGTTGAAACCAGGGAGATTTCAGGAAGCCATGCTAAGGTCGGATGTTCACGTCCGTCTCACCGGAGTGCAGCCGCCTCCAGGAGATGAACCGCCTGATTTCTGTCTGTAGAAAATCAGACTTGAGAAGCTGCTGCAGAGGCAAGTCGCCTGCTGGGTTCCCTTTCCTCCCTCCACCTGCGCTGTGGCCAGGCGAGGATCTAAGTCCCTTGCCGCCTCCCTGGGGCCTGACTCTCCGCCCACAGTCCTTGTTTCCTGCATCACGTTCTTTGCCCACTTAGAGGGAGGCGTTGGATGAACACGGCTGGCTTTATCTGGCTTAGTAGGTTTTCGGTGAGGGTACCAGTCACTGTCTGGAGGGCCGTTGGTAGGTCTGGGAAGCTGCATATCAGCATTTATAGAGGAGGGCAGGCGAGGCCCAGAGGTCACGTTCCATATATGCCAGCACAGTGGCAAGGACAGCTGTGCCGTCCGGTGGCTGCAGGCCACACCCCTTAGCACCCGGTGCAGCGCCACCTGCTCCAGTTCCCCAATGCCCTGGGGAGAGCATCCTGGCAGCCCCCCAGCCAGCAGCCTCCGCATCTGCATGTGCCCCTCCCACGGCTCTGCACGGCCCCAGGCTACCTCCCCGGAGAGTCTCGGGGAGAAAGGCAGGGAGTTAATCCTGGGTGACCATCAGACCTCGAGACTCATCTCTTAGCAGATGTGGCTCATTTGACAACGTGGCTGCAGGTTAAAGAGGGCTGAAAATGACTCTGGAGCGAGGCTTGGCCTTCACCTTGTCCTAGAACAACCCTCCTCTACCTGCTCCATTCGCACCTGGGCCCTTGTGCCTGCCCTGGAGCTCAGACGATGACCTGGGAGCCGCCACCCCTCCCGGTCCCGCTCTGCCCCCGTCGGGTGCTGCGGGGCAGGTGAGAGGTGCTGCTGGGCCACCGGAGGGGCCCACCTTCCCCAGGTCCCACCTCCCCATGCCTCCACCCTGCCCGGGGTGTGGGGAGACAGGGTCCAAGAGTGCTCGGATAATGAGGTGGACTAGACTCACACCCGGGGAAAGCAGGACACACCTTCCACCTTTCAAGTGACCAGGTCAGAGGCTGGAGTCCGGAGCAGGGCACGCAGAGCAGCGGGGCTGGAAGGACGGAAGAAGGCGCCTGGTCGGCCCTCATCTCGGTCTCTGCCCCTGCTGCAGCAGGAAGATGAGTCGGCGCCTCTGTGGGCTTCCCGCGCATCTTCTCATCTGAACGCACAAGCATCTCAGGAAGCAGGCACCACTGCTCCCATTTTACAGATGAAAAGACTGAGGCCTGGCCATGGTCTGCTAACTTGCTGCTGGGGACCAGAACCCAGCTTGGGCCATTTCCACAGCTACTGTCTTTGTCCTCTCCTGAGAGCTGCTGTCTGAAGCTTCCACCACAGACGGACGGACGGACGGACGGACGGACGGACGAGAAAAGCCATTATGCTTATCTTGGTTTATCTTTAAAATAAACTTCCGAAAGCACCTTTCCTGACCTCCAGATACTTTAGGAGACTAACCTGATTAGGAATGGGTGTTCCTTAAGTGACAGCAACAATACTGCTTGGGGCCTGGGAGTTTGCTCACCACCTTCCAGGAGCCTCTCCAGGGTCATGAACTGGCCTCCGGCTTTCTCTCTGCCTATCTCCCTGCCTCTGTCCAGCGGGCTCGCTCCCAACTTCACCTGCTCACCAGGAGATTTTTTCCAAGTAAGGAGGCTGCTGTCAGGAAGAAAACCTTCCGCGCCTGGGTTACAAGTCTACGCGAGATCAATATTTCCAGTAAGCACCACAAAATGCCTCCCTTTCCTGCTCTTTCCTCATACAAAGTGCTCAGAGGACTCTCCTCTCCCAAAACAGACATGGAGTCCAAGGCACAGGCAGGCTGCAAACTTGACAAAGCCGACTAGTGATTCCTCACCTCGAGGAGGAAGGTGGGTATGACCAACACGCATCTGGGGAAATCAGAGCTCAGTGTATCAAGATGGAGATTAAGGAGACTGACCAGTGGTCCCTCGGTGTTTGCTGAGCCTGAACAATAAACTAAAGATGTTGGCTGTCGTGTTTCTGGCCACCATTCTCCACCATGTTCAGAGGGCATCATGGTCTCCAAGCAGCTGAAAGATGACATCGTGCCACATGGCAGGGGGTGGGCGTGGGAGAGGGTGAGGCCCTGCCCCAAGGTGACATGGATGGGAGGCGGGGGGAGGGGACAGGCACAGACACACTGCTACCTGGTCATCCTGCGTCCTGCTGAGCCCAATGGCAGCTGCACTGTGTCTCACTGCTGTCCAGTGTCACATGCAGTTCCCTTTGGTCACCGACCTCACAACGGCCCAGCAGCAAAGCACCGAGGCTCAGAGTGTGGGCTTTGGGGACAAACTCCCTGTCACCAAGTACCTGCTGTGTGACCTCCGTGTCCTCAGCTATAACATGGGGACAACAACTGCAGCTTTCCAAGGGGTTTCTGGAGACTTAGATCCGGATGCTGCGTAAGACAGCGGCTGCGCTCGGGGCCGTTAGGATGCCAGGGGCTGCTATAACTCATGCGTGGGCCAGCACTGGAGGGGTCGGCCGGCCCGCCCCCGGTGCTGCCACAAGTGGGCAGGCAGTGGACGAGCTGGAACATTTGGTCTCTGCAGCACCGAGGGGCCACGTCCATCCTGGAGGTTGTGCTTTGCAGGGAGCATGGAGAACACCAGCCTTTTCCATCTGCTAAGGATGCGCTCCTGCCGCCCCGGGCCTTGGGGGCTCAGCTTGTCTCTGGCCTTGATGGCTTTAGTGTGATGGGTGTGAGAGGCCAAGGTCACCTTGCTTTGGGCCGTAAGATCTCTAGCTGGAAAGGCCTCTCAGAAGCCCCATGACCACGTAAGACGCAGCGGCCTGCGTGGATCACCACACATTCATGGTCATCACTGAACACGTGGGCCCAACTCGGGGCGTTTTAACTCTTCTGACCGCAGGACCTCACAGGTGTCACCGAGCATCCCGGGAGCTCCCTGCCTCGGACGCGTCTCTCCTCACCGCTTCTTGGCTGTTGCTGCTTTGCCATCGTGGAAGTAGGTTCCTAAACATGACGAGGATTGCATTCTAATCCCTCACCACTACCTCCCAATCACAGAGACTCTCCTCCCCTCGACACTGACTTCACGCGGAAAGGGCACCCCGCTGTGTGACGTCAGAGTCTAGGGATAAACGCGTCCTCTCCTGATAGGGTGGAGGTCTCCTCTGTCAGGACTGCTGATGAAATTACGTGCAGGTGCCCCCCCTCGCATGGCACAGACACTGGTTCTTGATCCACTGTGGAGAACGGGGTTGATCCCAGGAGATTAAAAAAAATCCCACACACGCTTTGTCAAGAAGAAATCTGGTCGTTAGAAACCAAAACTGTCCACAGACACAACTGTAACAGAAGGACTGAGAATTTTAAAATCACAGATAATTTTCTGCTGTTCCCACTGGATTAGAGCAGCCTCGATGGGATCGGAATCCTACCTTTACCTCCTCTGTCCCAGGGACACCGCTTCTGTAAACAGTGCTAGGATGCCCTACGCCATACAGTTCTCCAGACTGTCTTCCGACTGTTACGTGAGGCTGGGTTGCACACAGCCGTACGGAGCTCTGCGTCCATCCTTTAACTGTGATGCCACGTCATAATCGCTAAGTATTGAGGTCAGCCCTGTTTTGTGTGTGGAGTCGTCCACTGGATGGACACTCCACGGAACCTCTGGCTGGCCACTTACTTTCACTTCCCTTTTATCTGCCATGCGGCATAGCCCCAACATTAGTTTCGGGAAACAAATAATTAAAAATACAAGCTCTCAAGTATTTATTGAGCCTCTATTATGGTTCCTCGGAAACTCTACGGAATACGTCATTATTCTTATTTTCATGTAACGCGTCTGGAAAGGTAGACTCTGACATTCTAGAATGCGAACGTATTCGTCTTCCTTGATTTATCCATTCCACACCCCCAGGAGAAAACTCCGGGGAAAGTGACTGGATTCTCAGAGGCCTTCGCACGCGTTCTTTAAAAGACGCTGATGATCTCAGGAGGTGAGGGCTGTTTGGGGTTGTCTCTTCCTTGCTCCGTAGCAGGGGTGCTACTGGCATTCTGGGCAAAGCAACTCTCCCTTTTGTAGGACTGTCTGGGGTTTCAGGATCTCAGGCCCCTAGGACTAAATGACAGTCATACCCCCCCCACCCCGCCCCATGGTCATTTCCAAATGCTTCCTGGGCTGAAAACCACCAGAGGGTTGAGAAAGGCGGGCACAAGGACCGTGGCCATTTGCAGACAGAATCCCATGCTCACAAGCCATGCAGTCGACTTCTCTTCGGTGCCGCCAGCTGACCAGTGTGAGCTACGTTCAGCCTGCTCCCAGGCACTGTGTGAGATTACAGGAGTCGCCTTCCCTGTCTGGGGTCCTCTTCTCTGCTCGTAAACACAGACATCTCCTAATTTCACTAAGATCGTGAGGACCAGTGTGAAAACACAAGGGGCAGCACGTGGAGGTCCTTGAGGAGAAAGTCACAGCTAAGTCACCATGGTTACGTGTTCATCCTCAAGGGTCGTAAGATCACGCACATTAGAGATGCTTTTCACGTGAGTCCCTAAGATTGAGGGATGTGTACTCCAGGTAATGTTTACCTTCCGGACTCCAGGTTGATGAAATTTTGTATCAGTTACAAACGACATTTAACTATTTGAAGCTTTAGTGCTGCTGTCACTGCTCTTCCCACTCTCCAGGGCCTCAAGCAGTTTCTTGGAGAAATCGCGACTCTGAAGCTGGGAGAAGCTTGCTTTGTCCTGCTGGCTTGGGATGGTACGCCCTAAAGCCCAGAGACCCTGCTCCAAAGCCAGGACTGGACAGGCAAGGCTGGGCCTCGGCCACGCTTGACCACCTCCTCAAAACCACGGGGCATAAACGGGTGCAATGTCCACCTTTATTAACACGAAATCAAACTGCCAGGATTTCACGGCTGAAATTACCTTTTATTTGTTCTGCCTGTCATTTAAAGGCCTCGCCATCCACCCAATGGCTCAAGAAAGAAAACTAAGTATCACCTTGGATGTTTGTCCTTCCCCAGGCCCCCAGCTGGGGTGAGCCCTGATAATGTTATGTCCCCGAGATCCCCTTGGTCCAAATGCCTCTTGAGGAAGGGCTGTGCAGCCGGCAGGACCCGGGTTGGATTCTGGTTCCTGCATTCACAGGCTGAGCTTCTCAGGCCAGTTTCCTTGTCTATTAAAGGGGGAAAGACATCGGTTTGTCCTGTGGATTCCAGGAGCCAATGGCTGTGACATGCCCGGCCTCTCAAGGCTCTGGAAGGCCCTCATATCACTGATTATCACTGATTTCAACGCACCAATTCACCTGGACATGAGGCGCCTCTTTCTCCCTGGCCTCACCCTCCTTTGGTCTGCCCCCCCCAAGTGCAGGGGGTTTTGGTAGCAGTGCAAATCCTGCTCAGAGCTCTATGCTGGACGACCCCCTCCCGCAGCTCCCCCAGCCAGATGAGGGGCAGACATGCTGGCCAGGCCGACCTTCCCCCACCATCCGGGCTTCAGCCACCCTCGTGTGTTTCTGCCTCTTTGCCCAGAATGTTCCCTCTTTGTGGAATGCCCTGCCCCATCTGTGCTCCTTGGAAATTCCTTCTTTTTTAAAAAAAATTGACACAATTCATATACTTTTTCACATTTCCTACAATTCATGCTGTAAATGTATATGCTTTGGTGGACTTTTAGTTTAGTTACAAGATTGCAGAGCCATCGCCATCATGGAAATGCAGACAATTTTCACTATCTCCCCCCCAAAAAACTTGTACCCTTTAAGCAGTCACTCCCTGGACACCACTGCCCCTCATCCCCCAGCCCCCGGCAATCACTGATCTCCCTTCCATCTCTCCGGATCTGCCTACCGTGGCCACTCCACATAAACGGAATAATACAATACGTGGTCTTCTGTGTCTGGCTCCTTTCGCTTAGTATGTTTGCAAGGTTCATCCAAGTTGCAGCACATGTGGTGTTTTATTGTTTTTTTGTGTCTGAATAACATTCCACTGTATGGATGTACCATCTTCTGTTTCATCATTAAAATTTTTTATTTTAATTCATCATTAAAATTTTTTATTTTATTTTATTGAAGCATAGTTGGTGTATATCCATCATTTGATGGACATTTGGTTTGTTTTCACTCTTTGGCTATTATGAATAATGCTGCTATGAACACTCGTGCACAAGTGTTTGCCTGGACGTGTGTTTTCATTCCTCTTAGGTGTATATGTAGAAGAGGAATTGCTTGGTCATACGGTAAGTCTATGTTTAACTTTTGGAGGAGCTGCCAGACTGCTTTCCGGAGTGGCTGTGTCATTTAACATTCCCACCAGCAGTACATGAGGGTTCATATTTCTGTACATTCCACCAACACCTGCCACTGACCTTCTTTTTTATTACGGCCACATCTTAGTGAGTGTGGGTAGTATCTCAGTGTGGACTGACTTGCAGTTCCCTAATCAGTAATGATGTCTGGCATTTTTTTCATGTGCTTATTGGGTATTTGTATATCTTCTTTAGAGAAATGTCTATTCCAACGCTTTGCACGTCTTAAAACTGAGTTACTTGTCTTCTGTTGCTGAACGGTACACATTCTTTATACATTCTGCATATCAGACTCTTATTCGATATATGGTTTTCAAATATTTTCACTCATTCTCTGTTTTCAATTTCTTGATATTGTCCTTTGAAGCACTAAAATTTTTAATTTTGAAGTCCAATTTATCTATTTTATCTATTTTCTTCTAAAAGTTTTACAGTTTCAGTTTTTACACTTAGGTCTTTGACTCATTTGGAGTTAGTTTTTGTCTACGGCAGGAGATGGGGTCTAAGCTTCATTCTTTTGTATGTGGATATCTAGTTGTCTCAGCGCCACCTGTTGAAAGACTATTCTTTCCCCAATGAATTGCTGAAAATCAATTAACCATAGAGGGACGAGCTTATTTCAAGACTTTCAATTCTATGCCATCAATCTATATGTCTATTCTTATGCCAATATCACAATCTTGGATTACTGTAGTTTTGTAGTAAGTTCTGAAATCAGGATATACGAGTGTTCCGACTTTGTTATTCCTTCTCAAGATTGTTCTGCCTGTCTGAAGGTCTTGTGAATGTCCATATAAACTGTAGGATCAGCTTGTCCATTTATGCAAAAAAAAAGCATCTGTAATTCTGAAAGGGATCGTGTTGAATCTACACATCATTTGGGGAGTGCTATCTTAGCAATATTAAGTCTTCTAATCCATGAACATGATGTCTTGCCAGTTATTTAGGTCTTCTTTAATTTCTCTCAAAGATGCTTTGTAGTTTTCAGTATATAGGTTAACTTTATTCTTGAGTATATTAATATTGTAAATGCAATTGTCCATTTCTCACGTATAGAAGTACAACTGAATCTTGTATACTCCTGAGGTCCTTTATTAGCTCTAATAGTTTATTTTGAATTCCTTTAGATTTTCTATATATAAGATCACATCATCTGCAAATATAATTTCACCTTCTTCTTTTCTAATCTGAATGCCTTTGGTTTCTTTCTCTTGCCTAATTTTCTGGCTCAAACTTCAATGATGAAGAGAAGTGGTGACAGTGGATGTCCTTGTCTCGTTCCTGATCTTAAGTGGGGAGCTTTCAGTACTTTACCATTAAGTTTGATGTTAGCTGTGGGTTTTTCATAGACACCCTTTATTAGGTTGAGGAAGTTGCTTTTTATTCCTACTTTGCTGTGTGTTTGTATCATGAAGGGGTACTGAATTCCGTCAAATGTATTTTCTCCATCTCTTGAAATGAGTGTGTAGCATTTGTCCTTTATTCCATTAATGTGGTATATTACTTTGACAGATTTTTGTGTGTTGAACCAACCTTGCATTCCTGGGGAAAATGACATTTGAACACAGTATATAATCTTCTTGTAATGGGGGCAGACACAGAGATGTTCTCTGTGGGGTGTAGCACCTTTGAGATGGCATATTGGATACAGAGTACGGTAAAGAAAGAGGACAGATACCTGGGTCTTAAGAAATGAGGAATAAAGTCCAGGGACTTGGGCTAAGACAGGGAGAGGGACTCCAGGCGGGTTGTGGGCGTTCGTGGATACTGCTTGGTGTAGACCACTGCTTCTCAAACTTTAATATGCAGAAGGATCACCTAGAGAGTTAACACACATCGTTGGGCCCCACCACAGGGATACACTTGGAATGGGGTCCAAGAACGTGCCTTGCTGATGCTGCAATAAACCACTCTACAAAGCAAAAACAAACCCGGACCGCATATGCCACGTCAGCAGACCCTCCCCAGCCCCCGAGAGCACACAGGTCACTTGCCTCTCTTGCCGCCAGCATGCAGGGACCCAGGCACAAAGCTGATTGAGTTTTCCAGATAAAGAGCCCAGGAAACTTCATAAATAGTATTTTCTTTCAGCATTAAATCTACATGATTAAGTGGGTGGGCTAATGACTAGTTTCATCTTACAAATGAGAACACTCCCTGGTTTTTAAAAATCAAAATCACAGAAGATGCTGGCTATGAAACCAGGACTAGAAATCCTCTGGCCTGGCTCCCTATTTCATCATGCAGATAATAAATACGATTGTGAAGCTTTTGGGAATACAAGCTAAATGTTTTCAACAGACAGTGTTGGGTCAGGGACATGAACGGAGGGAGGTTCAGGCAGGAGAAGGATGTGGTCACGTGAAAAGCTGGGGCTCGAACCGTGTGACTACGTTGGCTGATCTGTACATTTAGGTCTCGGCACTGTTTTCCAGAGAAGCTCTAAGGATTAGCACTGACTGCAGAAAATTAAGACTTGAGAATCACGACTGAGTGACTTGACCAGGTTTGCTGTATGAATGCAAACTAAAATGAATGATGCTTTATCATCTTTAAGTTACCATGAATGAGGCTATTAGATTTTATAAGTGGAAAGACATCGTAGTTATGCTATTATACATAATAAATTTACACTAATAATATATAAACACCAACACACTAATGGCTGGTAGGAGTATGAGCTGGGGTCAAGGGGAGGAGAGGGAATGTACACTGGTAAACACAGTGGTACCTCTAGATGCCACAACTGACCGTGGGATGTGGCCATATGACGCTGAGCAGAAAAAGGATGGGAGCAGCAGAAGGACCAGGGCAGAGTGTCAGGAGTCAGGTCCTGCGTTCAAGTGATCTCTGCCCCTTAGTCCCGGGCGAACCTCGACAAGTGACTCCAGGACCCTGACCTCACAACCTTCTCACATGGGAAACGGGGGTCATCCCGTGTCGCAGGACGGCTCCGTCCTAAGAAAAAGCACCCAGTACACGGTGAACCCTGGACCCAGGCTTGTCTGCTTCTGCCTCTTCTTCATTGTTAGGAAGAAGAAAGCAGGACCCTCCTCAGAAGAGAGGAGGTTTCTGGTGCAAAATGATCAAAGCACCACTGAGAGAAATGACCTTCTGGAAAATGCTCTACTTTTGGAGGAATCAAAACAGAGGCAGTTGTTTTAGTGTATTTACAGGCCCCCGTTTAGAAGGGCTCCCACGATCTAGAATTCAAGTCTAACAGTTCGCCTCCACATTACATTGCTTCATCTACGGACGCGGGCTCGGAAGTGGTCAGGGCACCTCCAAGAAACTGATGCTGGCAGGTGACTCGCATTTGCAGCTACCAATGATAATAAAAATTCTCAACCATAAAAAATTCCTTGATTGTCTCCATGGCTACATTTCAGAGAGTAAATGAGAGGGGTTTTCAACCCAAGACAGCTCTCCGGTCGTAAAGCTGGCTCCCACATTTGGTTTCCTACAGGATCAAATAAAAGACGGGCTTGTGTGTGGCAGGAGGACGTAATAAACCAACAGCACTATTTCATCCATCTTCTTCAAAGGCAACTGGAAGGAACAGTTATGCTGTAAAATGCGGAGCGCGTTTTACTTAACCTTACGGAGAATCTTGTTAGATCCGCCTTTCTTATAATTAGGGCTAGTCTGTCCTGAGAGCTTAATCGGAGAGCACTGCCGACGCACAGATTCCCTCCACGCTCCCTGCCTGCAGCGTACCAGGGGAACTGCTCTATCTCGTCAACCGTAATCTACAGGTATTATTTCTGAGGCAGTGTTAATGCGCGTCTCGTTTGTACGTTTCCCTAACTGACTTAATATTGATAGTGCAATATTTCCCGTCTGGGTGCAGAGCTCAGGTAAACCCAAGCGTATTTAGCAACGTGCTAATGAGGACCATCCCGTCAAGGAGGGTGGCTGAGTTACGGCTCGCGGGGTCTGATTCCATGTCGGCCTACTCTGAGAAGTCCCTAAAATATCTTAAGTCAAATCCGAGGTCCCCGAGCCGCTGTTGGGTTTGCGGAGCCGCGGACGTGTGAACTTTATTGGCAATAAACGTCGCTCCTGCACGCGGATGGCGTGCCTGCAAACCCAGGGCTCCTCGGAGCCTGCCACTGTCCCCACTCACTCAGGACACTGTCCCCGCCCGGACCCGAGGCCGGGAGGGTGGGCCCCGCTCCGGCGGCTGGGGCCAGGGCATGCCCGCTGACAGGCGCGCCACGATGACAGAAATGCACTCTGAGTTGCAATTAGTGGCACTGTCATTTTCGGGGGCTCCTGCCAATTAATTAAGCCTGTCAAACAGAAAAACCACAGCGCTCACATGATAATTTATATTGGAAGAGACGAGCCTCGTGGAGCACAGCGGCTCCCTCTGCAAACAGAATTCTCCCTCCGAGCATGGAAATACATATGAGAAAATAAATAAAATAAAACAACAACACAAAAGGGTGGATGGAGGGGAGGTGGAGATGGGGTCCTGCACGGGGAAGAAGAAAGTGAGGCTGTCCTTGTTATAACTGTTAACTCTGATCGCCAGAGTCGAAGACAGGCTGATTAAAACTCCAAACGAGCCCCCAGCTCCCTGAACCCTCTGTGTCCGTCCGGGATGATAGAATCAGGAGTTTATTCATACCATTAAGCCCCAGAGAACTTAATTGAAAGAAGAGCACAGCCCGGACCTTGACAAGCGGGAGGTCACGGTAATTGCTGCCGGACATATTTAACATTAAGATAATCAGGCCATTAATTACCCTTCGGATCATTAAATCAGCCAGTTGCAAAATGAAATTTCTGCCTCTATTACTCACTTGAGAGACCACAGGGGTGGCCTTTAATTTATCAGTGAGCTTGAGATACAAAGGCTGGGGCTGGGGGAGGGCAGGAAGGGAGGGGGCCGAGCGGCGGCAGTGGCAGCGGCGGCAGGGCATCAATTCGCCATGCTCGGTGATCCTGGCAAATTAACTAGGTAAGATAACCTCCGCTTCCAAAGGCAGAAGCTGGGGGTATGTAAATAGATGAGGGCAGACAGGGAGATCAGAGTCTGCACACCACTTAGCAGGATAATAAAGGAAATCATCCTTGATTATCAGTGCTAATTTGGACACTGCCGGTAGCTTGTTATGCGTGTTCTGAGTAGCATTTAATTAATTCAATTGCTTGTTAATGAGGGAAGTGACATGTGGGGAGCAGATGCCACCCAACTGCAGATGGGTTCTGGTCATCACTGCAAAGTCCTTCCCCCCCCCCATTTCTCCCCCTGCCCATTTTTCTTTTTTTTTAAGGAAAGAAAATAGGAAAAGGTGTCAAGCATAGAGGAACACTCAAAAGAGACAAAACACTGACCTCAGCAGGGCCAAGAACTGTTGAAAAATAATAAGATGAGACAATCCTGGGACCGCGTGGGCCCTCATGTTCCCCGAGGCCGCATTTGGATCAGTGCATCTTTATGCCAGAAATTTGAGCCTGAGATTACTATATTGTGATCTTATGATCAAACCTAACGAGACAGAGACGTGGCCAAGTGGTGCTGCTTTTAATATCTCAGAGTTAGCGGTGGGGATCCAATTATTTTCAGTTTGGATACATTTCCCCTTTATCAATATCTCCATGTGCATAAATAAGATGAAAGTGGCGTTCGGAAATGAAAAGCACACGGAACTTGGATCACTGGGCAGACTCGCTCCGCCTGGAAGTGAGCAGCCCGTCTCTCCCACGCGGATTTCTGACGTCCGGCCCCCAATCTTCCTCCTGAAGTGACATCTTTTTAGAGGTTAAACACAAGAGGGGAGTTTAGGGGCGCAGGTGAACTGACAAATAACGAAACCCAGAGAAAGGATGCTAAGAGAGGGAAGGGAACGTACGCTAAATCAGCCAACTCGGTCCCCTTCCATGTGGGATCAAAGAGGTGACGGGGTGATTTCAGTTGGGCCTAGAGCTTCTCCCGAGGGCTCTTTCATGGAATTGAGAACACAGCTCTCTACTTCCAGGTTCCTTTGATTTCCTAGACCAAACCGGCAGGCCCCAAACCACCTTGTAAACAGGACACCTGCCCTGAAATGCAAATAGCAACTGGTCCCTGGTCTCTCCCGGGCCAAAGCCCTCGACTCGGAGACACAAAGGTGGAAGATGAAGAGAGAAAGCCGCACAGCCCAGCTGAGTGCGGCTTCTGCCAGGAGGAAGGCGGTTCCAGAGAGCTCCGATCGGTCCTGGTGGGAAATTATTTTCCCTGCAGTCAATCGAAAAAGCTTCTAAGTGAAAAGGGGGATGAGAATCAAGCAGGACCTGCCTTAAGTGATGCAGACCGGCCCCGAAAACACCAGTGCGTGGCCGAGCGTGAGAGGATGCACGGAGAGGTCTGTTTGAGACGGCTTCACCGTGTGCTGGGAATTTCACTCGCAAACACATGGGGGAGTTCTGAGGCCCTGAGGATGCAAAGCCCCCCCGACACATGTATTCCAAGCTGACCAGTTTCCTCTTTCTCTCCTTCACCCATTCGTTCACGCACTCCGGAAATATGCACGTGACTGTTTTAACATCTCTACCTCCGAGCTGTGTCCTGACACCGGAACCAGAGCCCTGCCTGGTGGCTCCAGGCCCCGCGTCCAACTCCACAGGACAACGTACTCTAAGATGCAACACACCAACTCACATGCTGACCGTCCTGCCGACAGCAAACTGCCCCTCCTTAAGGCCCTAACACCTAGTTCATTCTGTTACTTCTCTCCTAGTCCAGCAGCCCCATTTACAATCAATATTTTAAGTGTGTGCTTAAATGGTATCAATAGCAATTAGAGGGGGATTCTGATTCCACCCCAGAGGTAGTTAATTGTTACAGCATCGATCTTCTCTACCTGCTCCTTTCTCCAAATTAAACCTCCATTACAGAGGGGGATGAAGGGCATCCTCTCCCCTCCTGAGACAATAAATTTCATATCGAAGGCACTGGAAAAAAAAATAGCAGTTGTTGCAGAATCCATCCAAAAAGATTTTTTTTTTTCTTCCTGGGAGTAATTAAAAGATGCTTTTCTTGACTAATGATTCCCCGGTTTAGGAATGGGAAGTCAATACTGCTTTGCCGCCGTCAGCTTCGATTGATCTCAAAGCTGTTCAAGTTTGAACGGCAGTTCTCAGGGCAGCTGAGAATCGCTGGAACCAATTACGTGCCGTCCAAAGCTGCCCTAATCAGGGGTGAAGGTCCAGCAAGCAGTAGGGCAGACGGCTGGTCAGAGGAGCCCGTCTGGGTGACACCAATGCGAGATGGCTTCAGTTGTTTCTTTGGAGAAGGGTCTGTCGTGTTCTACTTCTCCATGGTCCTGAGTCTGTGTGTGTGTGTGTGTGTGTGTGTGTGTGTGTGTGTGTCTGTCTGTGTGTGTGTGTGTGTGTGAGAGTGTGTGTGTGTGTCTGAGTCTGTGTGTGAGTGTGTGTGTTCGTGTGTGTGTGTCTGAGTCTGTGTGTGAGTGTGTGTCTGTCTGTGAGTGTGTGAGTGTGTGTGTGCGCGCGCGCGCGCGCGCGCGCGCTGGGGGAGGCATGGCACATTTCTAATTATATTCCACTGTCAGAATGAATCTTCTGAACAAGACAGAATGGATGGAGCTTCTCGGGAAAACAGCTGGGCCCTTTTTCAAAGAATCAGACTGGATATATTGCACTTGGCTTTTCCTCAGACAGAGATAAAATTTTATTAAAATATTTCTTTTTAGTATTACCTGAGGGCCACATTAGAGAACCGTCCAGCTTTTTTTGTGCTAGTGATCACAGGTCCTGCAGAGAGAGCGAGGCAGGGTGGGTGGGAGGGCGTGTCTTTCCTCGTCTTGGAGAGGCAGGAACCAGACTAGATATCCATTCTCACACCGCAGACTGAATTCCATGTGGACATTCCAGCCCAAACTTTGGGATTTTGATTCTGTTTGAGGAAACTGCAGGAGGTAGTGAAGGAGCTGGGGATCTGGCCTCTTTTACAATTACACTGAGCGGTCTCTGAGTGTATCTGAGGCTTTGCCCACGTTCCACCAGGACCACAGTCTTCCAACTGACCTTGCCTGTCTCCATCCTTTCCTAGGATGCTGCTGGCTGCCTCTAGTGTTCCTGAGAACAGGCGGAACATATATGAACACAGAAAGAGATCCAACAACCCACCCTCTGCCCAACCGCGAGAGTCGCTGTTAAAACACTAGCCCGGCTCACCAGGCCTTTGCTCTATTATGGCCTTCCCTTCCCCACTTCTCACTGTGCTCAAGGGTCCAGCTCCCCATGGGCCCTGAGGCTTCCACGTTCCTGTTTGTGTGTAGGTCCCTCCCATCCTCCAGCACACACACTCCCCACGCCCCTAGGCCTGGAGATCACAGCACACTTTAAAGTCAGCTCAGATGACATTTCTCCTGGACCTCCTGGAGCAACGCAAATCCCTCCAGTCTGTGAACGCCACCGAGTCCTGGCATCCTCGCCTGGCCCTGAGAACATTCACCAATCACTGCACACTTACGGTCGTCACCTAGCAATCACTTCTTTTCTATGAGGAAGTACTCAATGAATATCTGCTGAATTTAATTAAAAATAAAACTCCCTGGGAGAATTACTAAAGCACAAAGGTATATTCAATTCTCAAACATGTTTATCTTCTTAAAGATGGACAGAACTTAGAAACCCCCAAGTTACCACTGGAAATACGACGTAACCACATCACCTCACTGTAGGGATTTCACAGCAGTGACTCCACTTGTGAGAAAGAAAGACTCAAATGTCTCTAAAATGTAAAGATACGACGTGTATAACACTACACAGAAGAGGAAGTTACATACTCAAGAGGTTAATTCAAATGTACAAGTTAGAAGGATAAAATACCCTTACATACACCATCTTCACTTATGAGGATGAAATTATTATATAATATTTCCCAGTTAAAAAATTAACCTACGTCTTTGTTTGTAATCATTCTAAATGGTTTCTAATTGTGATAGATGGAAAAACAACCAAACTTTTCTAATCCATGTATTAAAAATAGTATAACTGCTCCGTTTACACACAAACAGTAAAATGTATAAAGTTAATTTTTTCCCAACTTATTTTAATGTTTTCTGCATTCATTCACACGTTAAACTCAATCCGATTTCCAATCATTTTTCTTTTTCAGATCTAAATACCCTCCAAGGAAACTATATGTATGAAAAAATAGACATTAGAACATGAATTAATCTTTTAAGAATGCTCCTAGTGGACAACCCTGCGGATTTCTATATTAGTGTTAAATCAAAATTAAAAAACTGTAGAAGTGTATCATTTCTTCAGTCTGTAAGACAGCTGCCTGTGTGTATACTACACAGCATAACTTATATATAAAGAGCTCACAGCGCCAACCTGCTCGATTTTAAACAGATGTACTTTGTACACATTTCTTGCCCACCCCCGTCCCCTCCCCACAGAGCACCTAAAAGGAAGGGCAGGGTTAATGACACCAGCTTCATTCTCTCAAGTGAACCGAAGGGGGCACCACAAATTCATTTTTTAGTGTTGATGAAATGAAGCCCACAGGTTTTCCACGTTATTGGCGGTAGAAACCAACTTCTTACCCCTCGCATGTGGCCCGACCACAGACGGACACCTGGGTTTCCTTGTTGTCTGACCACCAGCAAAACAGATCCGTGCTGATGCTGGGAGACCTCTTCTCCCCCCTCACCTCTGCACACACCTGAGAAGTGAAGGCTGAGCCCATCCCGTGCCCCTGCTCCAGATGCTGGGATGCCCCCCAGCTCCCCGAACAGCCGTGGAGACAGGACGGTCCATCCTGCCTCCGTGAAAGAGGCTTTCTCAGAAAACGCGCCATTTTACCACCCTTAGGTACATTAAATATGCATGTGTACTAAGAAATGGCTTATAATTGCTGTCAATGAAAAATGAGAAACGGAATGGACTCAAAATAAATGCGTTTTTTACACTGGGTAACAATTAACATTAATGAGGGGCCACCATTAAGTTATGCCACACTTGGTTGATTAAATGTGTTAGAAACATATTTCAGAAAATAAAATATATTTGGTTACTATAAACTCACTTAGTGGGGGTCGGCGGGAGAGGGGAACCAATGGAGTAGATGCTTATCAAAGACATAAGAATAACAAAATTAAAGAATCCAAAATTCATAATTAGTGTTAACAGCCTAGCTTATGCCTATTAGAAGTATATTAATTAAAGTGATATATTCATAAGGTTAGAAGCTTAATACATTTCTAAGAGAGGAAGAGGAATCCCCAAAGTGTAAAAACAAGAGTAAAAAATTAAGGAGTCTGAATTACCCGTGTCTGCGGAAGAGCAATTTTTAATACAGATGTTTCTGTCTGGGGTAATCAGCTTCCCACTGGTTGCTGGGGCAGTTCCAGTGGTGGCTGTCATTAAGGTCATTTCTGGTTGTTGAACTGCCTGCAGAATGCCCCATAACCACATGCCTTCCCACGTCCCTACCTTGTGGAGTCCAGCGAGGGCTTCGTCCGCCCCTGGGTGCTCTCCTCCCAGATGCTGTTGGCCAGCTCATTCCCAATGGACGACATCACCTTGATAAGCTCAATGGGCCAGTCATCAAGGTCCAGAGATCGGACTCGAGAAAGGTGGGTGCCAAGATTCCGGTGGATCCCTGAGCACTCAATGCACATGAGGGCTCCCAAGTTCAAACTGGCCCAGTTGGGATCTGTGGGAAGAGAAAAAGGGCGCCATATGCAATCAGACCGTCATCACTCATCCCAACTGTCCTTAGGTCTCAGGAACAAAACGGCCAATCGGCCTTCCCATGCAACAGTCCCTCCCTAGAATCACATGGCTTGAAAATGCTCCCTGGCCGGTACTTGGAACTGTCTCAGGCATCTCAAAAGATCTGACATGTTGGCGGCAACTTTCAAACAACTGGCTTTAACCAAAGCCTTGGAAACAACGGAAAGCACGGGTTTGGATAGAAAGACGCACTTTTGGATACTTCCGCAGCGGCACTCCCCTTGAGCAGGCGGACACACGTGGAAACGAAATCAGGCATGACTTGCCGCCTACTGTGGACGGCAGCTGACAGTGGGAAAGGGAAGGTGTGCTGAGGGACAGCTGGGCCATTCCCAAAGCTACCAGGTCCCCCGTGACCACCTCTGCAACCACGGGCACAGCAAAGTTTTTAGCGACATGATGCGCACATTTGCAAATTTCAAAGATGAAAGAAAGGCACACCACAATGAAGAAGTGTGCTTTTCAGGGATCTTATTTAAGGGCAACCACCAAAGCAACTCCCGTTTCTCCATCCTTCACTGCTGGCAAGATGGCGGACATGGTCCTTTGGTTAGGTTACTTCCCAGGATGATCGACCCTGATTCTCGGAATAAACGGTGATGGGCTTTGGGCTGTGACACTGCACCAAGGGCACTGAATGAGTCCAGAGAACAGCATTGGGACCCCTGAGTGGGATCAGTCCCTGTGTGAAACTGGCTGACACAGTCAGAAGACTGTGGATTTGGACCCAGGGCTGGCTCCATGCTAGAATCACCAGCTGATTTGCAAAGACGGGGCTGACCTTGACAGTCAATGGCTTTCACCACTGACAGAAGCAAATACGGCTTACATCATCCAAGAATAATCAACATTTACCGCAGGTGCACTTGAAGAGTCAACAAAAAACCAGGTAGCTGACATCATATTTATTTGGAATCACTCTGGAAATGGCAAATGACCAGGAGTGGCCTTATGCTCATTCAGCAGAAATCAGCCAGTGATTCACTTAATATCTAATACAAAGGCAGGAAGGTGGTGATAGAGACCATGGTGGGGGGCACACGAGAAGAGGGGTCTGTGACCTCAGAGACCGTCTGGTTGGGAAGAGGAAACAGATGCCCCTAATAATAATAATAATAACACATAAAAAACAGACACCTTTGCCAGTGTGTCATCTCTCATGTCCTTGACCTCAGCCCCTCGACCTTCCCCTTGTCCTCTGAGAAAACACAGCAGGGCAGCCAAAGGCTTGATTTGAATCCTGCTACACAGCTGGCTCTTATGATGACCTGGGGCATATAACCTGACCCTTCAGACTCTTCATGTCACCCTGTAAGTGGGACACACTGTAGCAACAACTATTACAGTCACAAGAATGGAAAGAGACAGTGCATGGTGGGACTGGGCACAGACCTGACAGATAATGTGTTTAAGGAATGGGAGTTTAAGACCTCTTTTCTCTCCAGATTTGTCACCCTTTGTCCCTGGATTCCTACTCAGGTGGCCTCATTCTAAACAAACTGGCCCCGGAGCCTCCCCCAACCTCCCTCTTCCACCTGCCCTCCCCACCTGGGCACTCGCCCGCCCAACCCGGCTCTCAGAATGTTCTCCCGACCTCCAATTGGCCACACACCGCAAAGCTCAGGAGCCACGGAATCTTCCCGTTAAAACAATCCTGTAGATGATGGTGGAAACCACTGCAGACGTTTCTCCTAATGGAGGTTCCGATACGTCTCCGATTTTGTGCTTTTAAAGATGTTACTTTGAAACTTCCTGATAAAAACACACTTCAAATAACGACTTCTCTCTTCTAACTTCATGTCATGACAACATACTGAAAGTAACATTTAAAAATTCAAACAAAAGAAGATGCTTTAAAGTCCCTCAAGAGCTTCCCTGGTGGCGTAATGGTTAAGAATCCGCCTGCCGATGCAGGGGACACAGGTTCCATCCCTGGTCTGGGAAGATCCCACATGCCGCGGAGCAACTAAGCCTCTGAGCCACAACTACTGAGCCTGCGCTCTAGAGCCCAAGAGCCACAACTACTGAAGCCCACGCGCCTAGAGCTCGTGCTCCGCAGCAAGAGAAGCCAACGTAATGAGAAGCCCGCGCACCGCAACGAAGAGTAGCCCCGGCTCGCTGCAACCAGAGAAAGCCCGTGCGCAATGAAGACCCAACACAACCAACAGTAAATAAATTAAAAAACAAACTAAAAAAAAAAAAGAAGTCCCTCAAGATACCTGAAGAGGAGACCCCTTCTTTCACCCGGAGGCCTCAGACATGGCCTTGCCGTCCTGCCCTTACCTGACCTGCCAACCAGTGGTCTCTCCCCTTTTATCTGTGACAATCCTGAGTTCTTCCTGTTAGGTCACACAAATCCTACCTGGCCAGCTTCCTACCTGAGCAGCAGCTGCTCTTTCCCTGAACAAACCAGAGCCATTCAGTTGTGCGTCCTGCTGCTTCCCTGACTCACAATGACCCCCTCCCCACCTGCTCCAGTCCCGCCCATTTCCTGCACAAGGTGTGCTCTGAGTTGCTGTGTGCCCCTAACGGCCTTGCTCCGTGGCCCCGGGCCTCGGGGCCACTGGGTCCAGGCCTCGCCCACTGGGCTTCAGGCTCGGGATGCCAGGGCCACCTTACACCCTTTTATTTTGTTTCAACTGGACTCTAACAACAGCAAAAATATATGATTGGAAAAACTTTACTGAATGGGCCCAGCACTGTGCCAGGGCTGGAAGGTGAAGAATGAGCAGTCAGTCCTTAACTTCAAGGACACGAACTACAAAAGGACTTTCTCAAAGGGAACGTGGCATTACTCCCTGGACAACGGAAAGCACGGAGGAAAACTGGGTTGCTCCAAGGCACAAAGCATAATTATGAAGTCTGTCAGTTCAATCAAATGCTTTTGGTGTGTAGCGAATTCAAGATAAAATAAAAAGAGACCATTTGATACCAAAATCTAGAACATATGATTTTGAAATAAAGAAAACAAAGCCCAGAAGTCTCTGGGCAGGATTTAACCAACTGTACTCTATGTTTATGGAAAAAGCAAACAAACGTATGATCGTTGATGAAGCCAAAGGTTGGTTTCTGGATCCGGCACAGAATCTGGGCAGGTGGCCTAATCCCTACAGCATCTGTGGTGTGACTGTGGCTCATGGGAATGCCTGGGGCATAAACAAGACTTGTGATGAACCAGAATGGAAAAGAACACGAAGAAGAATACACACGGGTCCAGCTGAATCACTTTTCTGTACAGCAGAAATTAACACAACGTTGTAAATCAACTACACTTTAATAAAATTTAAAAAAATCAAACAAACAAAAAAGAATTACAGTGCCATCAGAGAGGCATTTGTGTGAAGGGCACTGTGTTAAAATATAAGTCCAAACAAAAATATTTCAGTTCCTTAAAAGCCATTAAATCATGTTATAAACCTGACACGCCAGATGACAGATGTGGGTTTGCTGCAATGCACGCTGCGTCGGACCACCCCATCTCCCTCTGCCGAGGGCCAAGCCCCACCCCGTCCTGGCTCACACTTACTTTGGGTCTCGCAGTCCACGCAGTGGGAGTTCCCTCGGATGTTCCGTATCGACTGCAAGGCCATGGCCTCACTCTGGCTGGTCAGTCGGGACTGGCATACAGGGAGACATACAAACCCAAGATATGAGAACTCCGAGAAAAAGGTATATACCTGCTAATAAAGCCTGGGAAACACCAAACAGATGGCGAGCGAACATAACCCGAGGGCAACGTCAACAAGGGACTCCTCGTTAGACGTCTTTAGGATGGAGCCTAGCGGGCGGAGAACGGACCGGCACTACCTATTAGGATGCGTCAGATGAGAGACTCATGCCCTAAGACACATCTCGTGATTCCTCGTCAGGAGACCACACGTGTGTGTGGCTGGGGGTGTTCATGCTTCAACGTACACTTACTTGTCTTCTCTAAGCAAGTTAGAAAAACACAAAGAGGGGAAAAGAGGAGCACAAAAATTATAAACTATCATGGTTAAGTTTTATTAACATTGTGATATCTATTCTTCTGGCCTTTTTTAAAAAAGCACATGTATACAGATAGACGTGCTTTAAAAAAAAAAGCCAGTGTGGGGTACGTTGCTTTGGAATCTGCCTTTTTAGCCTAACGACATAGTGTCACCTCTCAATGGCATCACATAGTCCCTGGCATTATTTCATTTTATTTATTTCTGATGTGATAGATATTCAGAAGTTTTGTTTTTCTATATGTTTAAATTTGATTTTGGAAGGTAGCTATTACCTATGTTACTGATTTTCAGTCTTTCAGCACCAAGACTCCTCAGGAAAAGGGTCAGAGCAACTCTGGCATCATTTTAAATGGCTGCATAATATTCCACTTATGAAGACTTAGTTACATTGTTTTCCTTGATGGACATTTAGACTGTTTCCAACTTCTGTCTGCTATCAGCAGTGCTGTGAAATAGCTTACTGCTAACTCTTTGCACAAATTCGTGATTACTGACTAAGGATGAATTCTTCAAAACAGGAGGACCAGGTAAAAAGACGTACATGGTTTTAAGGCTTATGACGCATCCATTTAATATAATGGCTAATGCCAAATAAATCCCAGAGGACACTTAGAATAAGCTTGATTTTCATGTAAAAATTATTCACAAGTGGAACCATCTTATGTCAAATTGTTTGCTGTGAAACAATTGCTTACTACTTAATCGTAAACTGTAATTTATTAATTGCCACTGTCTGATTAGCATAATGCATCATTGCGGTTTTATTCCCTTTGGTTAGATGCCCAAGTATTCGAAGTGTGTTTAACAATTTCTACTGGCATCTGGAGTGTGTGTGTGCACGTACAGAGATGTGTCTTCTGTCTACCTCTATAATCTCTAGGGCATATGTATGTATATCTACTATTGCTCTCAATTCTGAATTATCCACGGACAGCTAGAACACCTTACAGCCCATTCTCAGCTGAGGCTGTGTTTTCCCCTGCAGCTGTTCCTTGTGGCTATTATTTCCATGCTGTGCACCGTCACACCTGTTCACCAAGCGCCCAAAGTGCTCAGTGAGTCCTTCTCTCATGGGGAACGCTGGCCTCTGATGGCACATGTCTATCGAGAGAAAAGGGGCAGCACTGTAAGGCTGGTGCTCGCATCAGGCCGAGGTGACGCTGTCTGTTTTCACAGAGAGCTGGGAGGCATCTGGCAAGGGTGTGAAACAGAAAAGGCGCGTGCCGTCCCCCACCCTCCTGAATCCGATGACCTGGCATATATTCAGGGTCTGACTTGAGATACTGTGATTTTATGCAAAATTTGGAGATGCGTTTGTCTGTTCAGCCACACGTGCCCTCCCAACGCCTGTTCTGAAGCCGAGTTCCTGAGCTTTGTGGGTGACAGGTGTCCTCAGTCCCCATCGACAGGAGATGCGGAAGCATCCCGAGTTTGCTTCAGAAGCCGCATCTGCAGCCGTGACTCAATAAAGCCAAGGTGCTCAGAAATGAAAGGCCCTGATTCTCCTCACTGTGGGTATAAAACATCTTTAAAAAAGAGAGGCAAATTACATTATAATAATAATGACTGTGGTCTGGTTTACCCTGGTTAAAGAGGGTAATAAAATAAGACACTCCATCTTTTTGAAAGACAGACTCCCTTCTTAATGACAAAGTGGAACATAAATCATTGGCAGAAATGTCTTTAAATGGTTACAAACGAAATTGCAGGTTGGGAGGCAATGTTCTTTCTCCTGGCTTCTGGTTGTTCACAGTTTGAAAACTCAAAATGCTCTCCGAGACTTTAAAGTGTCCCAGAGAAGGGGTTAAAAATATCCAAGCATTAAAATAATGATTTGTGAAGGAATCTCTGCTGGGAAAAGGGAAATGAGAAAAATGACCTTTGTATAAGGAATATCATTGGGCAGTAATTCAGAAAATGCAGGTTAAAGTCTGCTTTTCCTGGCTAAACAAATGCAAAAGAATGAACTCTAATTGAATAAACCCCATATCAGGCTTTATCAACAGAATTTAGAAAATGGACATTTTATCTTCCCTAAGCTCTTTGCATATGCTCATATATGTGCATGCGCTTTTCATCGAAGCCTGTACTAAGGGTCAGTTTTCTAACTCGAGGTGGATTTGAATTTGAGACATTTATGAGAACGGAACAGTGCCTCCTCTTAAGTCTGCACTTCTTTTCCTGAGGGTATTCAGCCTAAAGCAAAAATCAGTGTGAACAAAGAAGCCACAAGGGTCCAAAAGATTCTACGATCTCCAATAAAAGGTCAATACTTTACATTTGGGATGAGCCGAGAGAGCAAAGATTTAAACTGGGATATTCTGCCATCCGAACGTGGTTAAGCTAGGCTACTAATCTATGATACAGGACACATATCGACACAATTCCTTTTTATCTTTGCAATTATTTTGCATTCTGCTCAGAAACATTTAAGAGTCTTGCCAATTGCGCGTCTCACCCGATGCTCTCCCCTCCCCCACCCATTTCCGTTTCAGGATCAGCGCTCTTGATTTTGGTGGTGGGGCCTTGGGGGGGGGGCGGCAGGCTGCTCCGGGTTTTACCTTATTCTTGCTGCTCTCGCACGACTGTAAGCTGGCGAGGATCTGACTCTCGATGGCCTGGACCCACGCGTCTCGCTCCTCGTAGGTGGTGGCTTCAAAGTGCCACGTCTGGCCAGTGAGGGACACAATGATAAACTCAAAGTTTTCTTCTTGTTCTGAAACACAGAGTGGTGGGGATGAAGAGTTTAGCTTTCATGAGATCATGGCCCCTCCGCCAGCCCTCGGTCATGAAAGTGCCTTTGGGTTCAATCGCGCCTGCATGGGGCCGCGGCACACACAGGACCGGCCGCCCCGCAGCGGAGATCTGAATCTGCAGACCTCCCAACACTCCAGATTTGGTTCCTAAAGCCAGCGTGGCTTAGCTAGGTTTCAATCAACGCTCAGGGGATGAGGAAAAATGAAAATCAGCGTGTGATGTCAGTGTCTCTGTGCTGGGCACAGATGAAGCAACTTAGGGTCGTAATATTGTAATTCGTGGCCGGCTGCTGAAATTGACAGGGGGATGAAAATCAAGTGAACACTGCTCATCTCAGGATACAATTTAATTTCTTCATAAGCACCTGTGTGCCAATCCACAGATACACCCCGGCAAAGAGGGAGGCCTGAGGACGTCTGTCCTTTTAGGGCAGAAGACCAGCTACAGCGGGGAAGGTTTTAGTCTGGAGGAGCGAGTGAAATTCCAGGCGATTTGAAGGGGCCACTGTGTCCCAGGAAGGGGGGTCCTTACGTTTAAATCCTGCTCCGCCACTTGGCATGCTGGAGTCTGGACAAGTTCTCAACCCGTGCTGGGTTCATTTCCTCACCCTTAAAATGGGAGGGGAAAGCTGCCTCCTTTGCTGTGTTTTCCACTGGCTAAATGACGTGCACTAGCTCAGGCCCACGCCCAACACCCTCCGTGAGCGCTGGTGTGCGTCCCCTGTTCTGATCTAACCTCCGGCCTCTGCCACGGAATGAAAGGCAGAGCAGGGGCCACGTGCAGACAGCGTAGCCAGCCACAGGTAACCGTGAAGGCGTGTGGAGCTGGACTTTCAGGCACCAGCATGTCTCACGTGATCGGTAGTTCCCCATCGCTTGCTGCTGAGCCAGCTACATCGCGAGCCCCTGGCGAGCACGTGTTCCTAATAGCGTGAATACCCTGCTGCCCGCCCAGCTGACCTCTGCGTTCGTCAATTACCCCTGCCACCCACACTCGGCTTGCTCGCATCTGCACAAACCTCCCCCTTCCACACTCTTGGGTCCTCTAGCCTGTGTCCCCAGCACTCCTCATGGCCCCTGACCTCTGCAAGGCTCCGTGCTGCCGGGTTGGCCCCGCCCCTTCTCAAGGCCCTGCCTCACTGGGAGACAAGGATGCTCCCTCAGTCTCCGAAGCAACTGCAGTCATCTCCAGACGCCCTCTCCTCCTCCCCTTTCGTCTCAGAAGAGAAGCAGCTCCCACTACTGTGGCTGAGAGCCCCTCCCACCTGACCCCACTGATCTGGGCAGGTGGGGACAGGATGCTTGTGTCTTTGTCGAGCACACCCAGGTCTGAGGAGCTGCTCCAACACCGACTGCCACAGACACAGGGCCTTGCCACCTTTTCATGAAATCTTTATGTACCCTGATAACAACAGTATCGTGTTCTCGGTGACATCAGCATCGCTGCTCTTTTAGAATTCAACCTGCTGGCGGGCTGGGCCTCAATCTGTGGAACCTGTTCTCAACAGCACGTGAAGGAAGGTCAGGGACTCTCCTATCAGCGCGCCCAGGCTCACGGGGGGTAACGTTTCTCCAACAAGAGGGTCCACGGCCCCCGTCAGCTTCTCAAAGCTCTGTGACTCTCCCTGTAGCTGTTAAAAGCTCCTGGGACAGGGGTGCATCATGGGGCTGTGGAAAAGCAGGCGTGGAGCGCAGGCCCACCCCGCGTAAGGGGCCAAGCAGGGCGTCACCTGGAGCGGACCCGGGACAGCTCAGGGAAGGGGCTGAACGAGATGGTCTCGGTCCCCGAAGGGGGAAAGGAGAAGGGCACCTGGGATGCAACCGACACACGGAGACAGGAAATCTCTCTTTCAAGGACCAGAGTGGAATAAGGATATTTTCATATAAAAAACTGAAAGAATCAAGAGCCCCTCCCTAGAGGAACTGGTAAAAGACACACTTCAGAAGATTCTACAAAGGTTTGAACCAGATGGGTTAGGGAGCAAATGGATAAATATGGAAATACACCTAAATAAAAATTATATCAAATACTACTTTTCTTATCACGTCTAATTTGGGGAAGGTGCAAAATACTAGAGAAATGAGAGTGGACATGGGGACCCTGGAGTTAAAATGCCCTAGGACTTTGCATTGTTCCACAGGGGAGTTAAGAACTAACTTTAGACTTTGGTAAACTAGGCACACATGAGAAAATACCAGGGTTAACCTCTATGAGAAAAGAAGTAGAATGTATAACTCCCTGACAAAGAAGAAGGAAAATTTAATTAAAAATATGATTAAAATCTTTTATCAAACTAGGAATAGAAGGGAATCCTCTTTCCGTGGAAAAGAGTACGTATCCAAACCCACAGAACCGTTATTCTTTTTTTTTTTTTTTTTTGCGGTACGCGGGCCTCTCACTGCTGTGGCCTCTCCCGTTGCGGAGCACAGGCTCCGGACGCGCAGGCTCAGCGGCCATGGCTCACGGGCCCAGCCGCTCCACGGCATGTGGGATCTTCCCGGACCGGGGCATGAACCCGTGTCCCCTGCATCGGCAGGCGGACCCTCAACCACTGCGCCACCAGGGAAGCCCAACCATTATTCTTAAGGATGAAATGTTAGAAGCAATCATTTCACACCAGGTCAAGGGCTCTCAAGGCCAAAATGTTCACGGTACCAGCCCCTGTTCAGCCCTGCTGGCCGGTGCAGTGAAACAAAACAGGGAAGTGACAGATCCGGAGACTGGAAAGATAAAAGACACCAAACTGTCATTCACAGATTACAAGATTGCTTACATAGGAAACCCCAAGGAATCTACAAATGTCAAGAAATAAGAGTGGCAGTTAGTAAATGGGCAAGATTTAAGACCAGTATAATGAAACGTTAATTGCATTTCTGTACATGAGGATCTAACAGAAATCACGTTTAAAATATAGGTTTATAAATTCATTTCTCTCCATCTGTGAGGTAGGGAAAGAGAGATGCAAAGAAATGTGAGTAAGGCAAATAATTCCCTAAAAGTAGCAACACAGAGGATGACTCGGAACCTGCAGTCTCTGGTAACAGGTGGTAAAGAGAAGACTCCACACTGCATTCGACGTGATAGATTAACCCAAGCTTGGGAGTGGCCAGAGAGGTTTCATGCTTGTCTCTGGAAGACGAAACCCTGGCTGATTCACTAACAATAACGAAACACCAGGAAGGCTCAAAAGATCAAAAAGATGCAGGACATCCCGTGCCCCCAGCCTGGTGGAGAGCAGCTCATGAGAAAAGGTTGGGATTGGAACGGTGAGCCCCGTGAACACAACTGGATGACCCTGGAAAGCACAGCCACGTTTCACATCCTGATTAAGAACCAATGGTGCAAGCGCTCCACACGTGCTTCATCTGAGACAGTTTCCTTTTGGAGGGGGTAGGCCAGTGGGGTGACTGTCAGTCTGGAAAGGCACACAATTATACGAACAATGAAGAGGGGAATCAGAACCTACGGTCCCAATACTTCGGTGACCAAGTCAGCTGCATCAATAAGCGGTGATGGCCGTGACCGTCTGTGTACGAGTTGTCTGCTTCTGAGGGCTTTGAAGCGTGCACATGTACTCAGGTACGTGTCAGGACTTGTGGTCAAGGCTCTTCACGCTGTAGCAGCTCACTATGCAGTGAAACACTGACCAAGCGTTCTTTTGCGAAATATTTATTGTTTTAACCGAAGGGCTTGGCCTAGCCCTGGAGAGGCAGGGGACACTCCTCTCCAGTCTTGTCCACACAGGGTCTGGCAACAGCTCTCAAACAGAAAGGCCTCTGATGGTGCCTCTGTTCCTGGGCTGGCCTCTCCCAGGTGCGCCACACTGAGGGGCTCCTTGCTGAACTGTGGATGCGAACATCAGGGCTACCTGGAGGACGGGGGCCCAGCTCACCATGGAGAAGGCAGGGAGGAGGGGATGGAACCGCCCCCTAACACCGTTTCAGTACAGAGGCAGCCCCACAGGGGTGCTACTCCAAGCCTTCCTTTGGATTTCAGGCCCCGGTGAAGATGTCTTTATAAGAAGCCGGTTAGCTAGGATTCCCCGTTTCCTGAGTAAGGGATTAAAATCTGGGCATGGAGTTTAGTTGTAATCACTCTATACCACCAGCATCAATGAAATCCAGCTGATGCTTAAGTTTTCGTGTGTTTCCCAGGGTACTGTCTGTACGTGGCTTTTTTTTTTTTTCTTTTGGAGGGAGGGTAATGTGTTAACACTTACAGATACAGTTAGAGTTTCAGAACTAAATTATACCTGCCTTATGACTTTCCTCTGCCTCCTAAGATCAAAAAAAAAAAAACAAAAAACCAAGGACTATAGAGAAGTTGCATTTTTAATCATGTTACATATGACCTCCATGAAGGACTACTTGTTTCTTTGTAATGAATCTACTGCCTGGAATAATAAATATAAAAAAGAATAATACCAAGTTCGTGTCAGGAAAAATGCTAAGGCCGTCACAGGCATCGTCTCATTCAGTCTGATTATTTTCCTCTCTCGAGGTGGCCAGCAGTGCTTTGTTTCTCAAAAATAAAACAGTAAAAAAAAAAAGTTCTCCTAGGGTGTCCAGCAGGAGATGGATGGGTCTCCCCACTTCCCAGTGACCTTTTCTGTTATTTTCCCTCACTCCTGATGTCAGAAGAGCAAGCTGCCAGGGTCTTTTAAAGGTAATTTCCCCAGAAACCCCTAACCAGCTTGTCGCTAGTGTCATATTTCTTTTTAACTGGTCACGTCTGGAGAATGCTAGGGGACATGATGCCATGGATGTGGCAGTCTAAGCTGGGGACATTCCAGCTTCCATCTTCCTGCGTATCTGGCTCTGTGGCCAGTGATTGGTCTGCACGGGAAGGAAGAACGGTCCCAGCTACACCAGGACAATCAGAGCATGGGAGGCTCTTGGCCACTGATCTGTCCTAGTGGGGGGCACGTCACCCAAATGTCCTACTCCAGGTTTTCTTATCTGAGCTGGGGTCGCAGAGCCTCCTTCCTCTTATCTTGGACTGAACAAGACACAGCTCACAAGTTATCCACGGGAAGGGAAGCCTCTGCTATCTAGGCCACTATCCGTGGACACGTGAGAACACTGCTGACCAGCAGAGAGAAGCAGGGATGGGATGGACCCGATACCTGCCAGGTTCCTGGGTCCCTGCAGCCAGCCCAGCTGCCTGTCCTACAGTTGGATTGGATAAATGAATCCATTCTCCCTCCTTTTTTTTTTTTTTTTTTTTTTACCTAAATCCCTTTATATTTCTGTCACTTCCAAATCCAGTTCTAACTAATCCAGTGGAGAAAAGATCTAGCCCTGATGGGAGCCTCCAAGCTGCTGCCTGGTCATCTTCTTGAATCAACACCTGGCAAATCTCTAGATTTAATCCTGGCTTATATTTCTGTATCATGGCACTGACCATGAACACTCATTAAGTAAACAGTACATCTGGGGACCTAAATATCACCCCTTCCTCTGTGTGGACAGAACAGTCACAACATAAGCTCCTCCTCACGTTCAAACAAGAATTTCTATCAGACGATACAGCCCTATTCAAACCACCAGTGGACCAGAAGGATCCCATCACATTCTGAAGTGACACTGTGATGCTATTTTAGTATCAGCAACTAGATAAAAAAATGATAAAAATAATAATTGGCAGTGGGGGGCCAATCAGTCAGAAAGACAGACGGAGCATTACTCTCCAATGTTACCCTCACTTAAAATGTGAAGAATGAGAGCTCAGAAGGTGAGGACGAACAGTGGCTACGTTTCAAGTGGTTTCGGTTCACTGACACAAACCGACTCTTTGTGACAAGTACAGCAGCTTATATGTAATTCATTCCGTAAAAATAGAATTCAGGCTGTAGAAACTCCTGATGACATCTATGTTACAGGAGGTTTCTTAGTTTTAGATACACAGGTGATCATCAACATTCAATCCCCCAGATTCCCCCCATCATAAAAAAATCAAAGCCTGCCACACCCAGAGCCCGAAAAGAAAAGAACCGTGTTGTTTCCCAGTGTGGCATTCCAGGGCTTAGTGGTTTAATAAAGTTCTGTGATTGGGCTCATAGGGATTTAAACAGTTTTCCGTGTTTAACGGTTAGCTGTGGAAAGGTCCACTATAATAGTATTTTAGCACCATGAACCTGTCGAAATCAACCTGCCCAATTATTCCAAACGACATTAATAACACCGGATATTACACTAATTGCGTCCAGTTTCTATGCAGACGAGGCCCCGTGGGGCTAATTTCGCCTCCTTAGGGGCAAGCAACTCAGCCACCAGACTGATTTCACAAGGAATCCCTCCTCATTACACAAGTCCGGGCTGTCAAACTTTTTTTTTTTTTAAAGGTTAATGGGCCAATCAGTCATCAATTATTTTTGCGGAATCCTAGCAGGCAAAGGGTTAAAGGGCTAAACACAGCTGTAACTCATTTACATTTGAGGTTGCTTTCAACAGCAGACATCTGACAAGGATGCCTTTTGGGGGAGCGGGTGGAAGGGTAGGAAGACGGACAGATGCATACCTCTGTCTTGAGGGGCAGGAGATCTGGGACCAGAACCATTGCGCTGTACTTCTGCAAAGGCCAAGGATCCGGACCCTTGTGCCCATTTGATGCACAACGGCTCAAAAATGCCTGCGAGATGCAGGTGTACTGTGTACGGGGAGGCTGAGATTTGTTTCTCTTCTGAATTTACAAGAACCCAAAGTGTCTGCAGAGGTCACTCATCCCACTTTCTTCGTTGGCGGGATGAGGAATCTGGGTCCGCGTTCCCGGGCTCCCCTGCAAACCTGGAACCCAGACCCGGATGCCTATTTCTGTCCACGAGGCTAAGTGTCCTTCCCGACACATTTAATGACAAACATGATGAAAACCTGTTATTTAAATGGTGCAGAGATGACAGTGTCCAGCACGGAGGGGCCATGTGCCCACTGGCAGAGGTGGCCAAAGGGTCCACCAAGCCCAGAGGCTTCTAGATGGTCACCATTTAAAAATGATCTGACCATCAAATAGCCAAGGCTCGCAGGGAAATCGCTGTCGTCTCCACCTGTGACTTCTGTTGCCGCAGAACTGGGACTTTTGTTTTAGGGTACAGCACAGCACCCTGATGATACAGCAACTCAGACCACCGGTCAAGGGGCTTTTCCTCCTTAACGAGTATTTGCAATGGGTTTCTCTCCGTTTCTGCCTGAATCTCCACATTCTCTTTTCTTCGTGTCCTTGGGGTCTTGGGCTCCCATTTTTGGGGTCCTCACTCCCGCTTTTGGGGCCTTTCCCACTCTGCCATCTACTAATTGGGGCTGAGCTGCCCACTTCACCCTGCTGGTCTCAGCTCTGTGGTCCAAGGAGGCGCCAGCAGGGACTGACTGGGATGACAAAGGCTGTCCCTCCCTTTCTTTTGCCAGGGAGGACCTTCATCACTGACCCCAAAGGGCCTGAGGGAGCCTCAGAATCCTTCCTAGCCCAGTTCTCCAGGTAGCCACTATCAATTCATCTAAGTTGGAAACCGAGATGGAATGTGTTTGCTATTCTGCCCCCTCCCCAGGTCCCCCACTATCTACATACACCCTTCGAGATTACGCCAGGCTTGGTCAAACACAGCCCCAGGCTTTTATGCTAATTCTGAAGAGTCCCACATTTTGTAAAATACTTCAATATTTCTGCTTTCAAAGCATATATTAAATAAGCATGTGGTTTAGATATTTTGCCCAATTATGATGAAAACGACACACGTTTAAGATTTCAGCCCCAAACCCACCACAATACTGAAAGTCAGATTTTATCCGTTTTCGATTTTTCCTCCCATTTTTGTAAGAAAAGATAAATGTGAAGGATTTGCTCCAGGACCGTGCAGAGCCAAGACCTATGGCAAAAAAGTAATAAGTTAAAAGAAATGCCCTCTTCCACTTGAGCTGTTCATTTTTAACAAAAAGAAAACGTTATTTTTTGGTCTTTATAAACACACACAGGTCATGGTTCTTGGGTAAATATTTTTGCAAGCTCTCAACTTGGTGAATATCTTTGTTTAGCCCAGAGTCCAACGGAGGTGTCGTACTGTGGTTTAATTTAGGACAAGAGTAGAATTAATTTTGTGAAGAAGCAAGACCCCAGAGGAGGTCACCGAGTTAGGACTGTTTACTGCTAAATGTTATCACAGGAAGATCCTCAGGAAACACAAAGGAAGTTCTGATTTTCCAAACACATTAGACACAGGCGGGAGGGCAGCCGGAGAGCCAGGCAGCACCAAAGCTGGTGCTTCCGGAACCATAGGGGGCCACGTGGTTCCCTGAAATTAAGGAGAGTGTCTAAAATAAAACTCCTGAAAAAAATAAATGATTGGATCCCAAACTGAAAACCTCTCAGGAGGCAGAAGGCGGATGTGTTAACATGTTTTCTGGCAACTGCTCAGGCCCAGGCACCCCGGGAAAGCTTGAGGCCCAAGCTTTCGGTTTAGAAAGAGCAAACCTGGAGGCCCCTGTTGTCATTTACCTGGTTGCTCTACATGCTTCCATTTGTTACTCATTCTAACTTACATTCAGCACTTTTCAGAGGTCCCCTGCTCTCCTAATCACAGGGACATGGGGCCCAGGGCCCTTCCTCTGCTCAGAGCCTGGGGTGGGGATGGGGAGACTTGGACTGGCAGGCTCCAGAACCTTCCACGCTGCCTCCGCCCCCAGCTCTTCTCTCCCGGTTGCGGCTCAGCGCGTGGATGCCTGTCAATCTCATCATTCTTTTAAAAGTTGAGGGCTGGAAATACCCGCAGTCTTGCATCTCTCCCCAGAAAGTCAGTCCTGGAGCTAGTGCTCAAAGGGTTTCTTTCCTAAATCTGAATTTATCTGCATGAGATCTTAACCTGTGCCATTCATGCTTGACGAGTGCTGGCTTTGGCCCATCTTGCCCTGCCTGCACGGACACATTCCACAGGCCTAAAACCTGTGTGCTCCACGCACTGTGTTCCTGGAGATGGTCTTCCATGACGTAAGCATTTGTGAGTTTCACAGCAACCACCGCGGTCACCCTCGCCGTGTGCCCAGCTCCCTGGTAAGGGCTTCGTCCGCCTCTCTCAATTTCTTCTTCAATTGTCATTCGAGGTAGGTTTTACGGTCTCTGTTTCGGAGAAAGAAAACTAAGCAGGGGAGGAGACACCCAGCAACCCCAGTAACTCACACAGCTCGGAAGTGGCAGAGCTGGGATCGGATACAGGCATACTGGACTCAAAAACCCAATTTCTACATCTGACGGTTCTTTGGAGGATGAGAGTAAATGCAACTGGGGAAGGGTAGTGAAAAAAGTCTGGGAAAAAAGAAGTTTGATTTTTAAATCCCATCTTATATTTTCAGGGGCAACGCTTCCTGCCGAATGTCTGCCCCTCACTACGTAAATGGCGCTCAAGCACCTGAATCCTCTTTGCCATAGAGACTCTCTGGCGCTCCTGACGCTAGCAGCAGCGGTAGTGGTGACCGTGGGCACCGTGTCACCTGCCTCTGGATAGATGACCTCACTGACTGTCCCCAGTTTACAGATGGGGAGACTGAGGTAGAGAGCGGGCACAGGAATGACCCCAAGGTTAGAGCTAAGAAGTGGGGACGTGAGAACCAGGCCAGTACCATCTGCTCAAGAGTCTGGGCTTGAAACCACTGTGCACACCGCCGCTCACGAACCCAAGGTCGCGCGGCTTCTGATCAGGAACCAGGGTTTGACTGCAAGTATGTGAATGACTTAGGGTGAAGAAGAGCCCAGCCCGAGCGTGGAAGGTGGCCTCAGACGGTGGCCCCGCACAGGCCTGCAGGTACACGGGGCTCGGGGAAAGCTGCTGGGGTCTGGGTGGGCACTGCATTCGGCCACGGCAGTCCTTCAGAAGGACAGCATGACTCGTCACACCAGCTCAGGCCTTTTTCCTCCACTGCGGTGACAGGCGTCTGCTGGGCGTCACGGTCCCGACGGGGACGTGTGCTCCACGTCCATTGCTGAGCCCTCATCCGGGCCTCAGCTGCAGCTCTGACCCGAACACCTAGCCCACATGCCACGGTCTCCACATGCCAGCGTGCCTTCCTGGGGCTCCTGACTGCCCCCTCTGTGCCTTGGTTTCTCCTTTTGTAAAGGATCAAGGACACGACCTCTCTTAGGGGTTACTGGGGAGCCACACGACAGGATGCCAGGAAGTCTGAGTACTCAGCCCTGCAGGCCGTCATGACTCCGAGACCCCTGAATCCAGCGTAGTCTCGCACTCCACTAAACCCGCAGGGCACCCAGGGCCTCGCTGCAACTCCTCCCTCACCCTGCCTGACCCGCCTGGGCTGACCGTCAGCCCGTCCCCTCCATCTGCCTGGGCCCAGCACTGGGTACCCACACTGTAGCAGGAACCCAAGACCTGGGCAGGCCCGTCACCGGCTCAGGAGGGACAGTGTGATCATCATCTGTAATTTAACTGGACTGGAATGAGGTGGACGTCTCAGATCTGTGACTGTGGACACCGGGGGGTGGCGAGAGCATCACGGAGCTAGGCCGGCCATGGGAAAGGCCCGTTCTCATTTGCTCATACAGAAGGGATGGTCTTGGCCATCTGGTGGAGGAAGGGGGCGCCAGTCCTGACCTGGGCCCGAGGGACGAACGATGCCCACCACACGTGTTCTCCAAAAGGAGGCTCGTGTTTCTCCACGGCGCGGCCTGTTTGGCAACACCGTGTCCGGCACCTCTGAGTTCATCCATCTGGGCCACCACGTTGTGGCAGGGGACCCCAACCAGGCTTCACAGGCCTGTCTCTGGGGCAAGTTCCAGATCCAGGGACACGGACTCTACGAGCAGGGCTGAGTCGGGACTCTGGGCTATACTGAACCCGGCTGGTACTTGCGTGGCGCGGCCTGTTGGATGCATACAACGTGGGTGGGCCTGACACCCCAGGAAACGCCCCTCATTCCCCAATACATCTCTTCTTTACCCATTTACGCTTCATCACGTGCCTTCTTCTGCAGGAGCAAGGAGAGCTGAAACACCCCGGAAGAGTCCGCTGTTGGCCCAACTCACAGTGGGTGATGGTCCGCCCTGTCCCCAGCAGCTCAGGGAAGGAGAGGCCTGAGGACACCCGCACAGAGTCTGTGTGATCCCTCCTGGGCGACACTGCTCACAGACCGCCAGCCGGCCGCCCTGCCACGTGTCCTTCTACACAACGTCCACCTTCTGCTCGGGTCTGAGTAAAATGTTTCCAATGGAGTCGAACATTCCCAAGTCCAGCCTCATCCACCCGATTTGATATACATTTTCCTCGTGGCTTAGGAGGCAGCTACGAATTGGAGAATCACAGCATAAATAAACTTTCCATCGCAGTCCGCAGGCTTCCGAGATGGAAAAGTTAAAGTTGCATTCTTGTGGAAGGAACTTAAATTTCACCAACCCTGGGAAAGAGCTGAATTGTTACAAAGTAACAAAGATTTTAAAATTAGGGCAATACAATACACACCAATGAGGTTTCCAGCTTGGTTTCAGAGCTAATTAGCCCAATGGACAAAAAAAAGGGGGAAGAGAAACATATTTTTGTTTGTTTTCTAATCCTGTCTATGTGCTTCCCTAATTAGTTCGGTTTAATTCGTTTTTATCACTCCTGACGTCCATCTTTGACCATTTCCATAAGCACCCAGGAGTGGGTCCTGGAGCTGAGAGATCTGGGCATATGTCCTGTCTCCAGAAGATGCCAGCTACTCGTCCTGCAGAATATCACTTGACTTGTCGAAACTCCAACTTCTCATCTGTAACGAAGTACCTACCTGCCAGTGAAGATTCGATGAGATAATGTAGCACAGAGGCCAGAACGATGAACGTAAGAATAAAAGGGCTTCGGAGAAAGACCATCAGGTTCATTTCTTGGTCCTACCTGTCTTTCACCAGCCTGAATCCTCGGGTGAGTCCCGTAACGTCTGGGCTGTTCTCTCTAGATCTGGACTGAGGGGCGTGGACATGCTTCTAGGACAGGGCCTGGCGCACAGCGGGCACTCTCCCCTCTCCCCCCTCAAGTCCTAACTTCCTCTATAAGAAACTCTGGTGTCAACAATATTTTGTGGGTACCTCTGAACAGATTACTCAAGTGGACCAGTTTAAAAACTAGTCCATTTGGGGATGGGTGTACTTAGTGGAACACTCAAGGTCTCAGGTTACGACAAAAGTTAGAACGTTCGGGATATGAATTTTCCGAAAGGATGATTTTATAGACAGAGAAGATGTGATGACATCATATAGCAAAAGACCGGAAATCAGAAAGGCATTCTGATAATTTATGTTATATAATTATATGAATTCAGCACTATTATACTGAAAGCTGTATGAAATGAGACTGGATGCAGACAGACATTAATCTTGAAAGAAACCTAAAGTAAATGAAGAATGGTCATGTTGCTTAACTGAAGATTCATAAATGTAATCGAATGCCGAAGAGAAATGAAAGAAAATGTGAAGGAGACTAGTCATTATTTACTCCGATATCTTCAGGACTGCCTTGCGTAGCGTTGGCCATTGACGAGGGACCCTGAGTGGGTAGTGTTAACCGTATTTACAGATTTCAGACAGCAGAGAGCATCATGGTCCCTCCCCACCCAGGAGGGCTGGGCAGGGCAGTGTTGCAGGTTACCTGGTTGGTCAAGGCTGAGAAGTTCCCACTTTTGCAAACTGTCACACCTGTCGTGAGACACCTCCCTGCCAGCGTCTCCAGGAAGATCCCCAACAGCAAGTCTCGGGGGGGCTGTCTGCCTGCCTCCTCCTGCCCCCCAGCTTTGTAAATAACCACAGGTAAAACCAGACCTCACAAATATTTTTTAAAGGCCAAGAGTCAATAAACACATTTGTTGTGATAAATACACACATATACAAAAGAAAAGCGTATCTGATACGGACACTGGGGAGAGAAATGATTATGCACTCTAAGTTGAAACACTAGCATTAAAAAATAGTGAATGAGAATACTTAATACCCTTTAAAAGACAACAAGACATAATACTGCATGTGACTGTTTCTAAAATTCGGTTCTTTTCCTCTCTCATTTTGTCTCTCTTAAACGAATGCTTTGAAAGAAGATACCGGGGGGTCAAGTTCCATTGGTACCTTAACAGACGACCGTTTCCCCTTGAGGAATGAAAAAACAAATTATGATTAAAAACAGGTCTTCAACAAGCCATCGTGAAAATGTAGTTTTGTTTTCCGGATTCATTTTTTTTTTTCTTCTGGCTGAGAGCAGGGCTTTCAGTGGCGAGACAGGAGTAATTGTGAAAGGAAGGAAAAAAGGATGGTGATATAAATCAGCAAAGGTTAATGATTGGGATGTGAAGAGGGGGACTTGTTTACAGAAATAGTGTGCAATTTAAAATTTACAAGAGATTTAATGCCACTGCTTGCCAATTGCTAAAATCAACAGCCCAGAAAACAGTGACATTAAGAAAAATATTACAGTTATAATCACCCCCAAATAAGTCAATTAGTGTTAGGGCACGAGCTTGCGATTACTTGACCCATTTGGCTTGCATTTAAGTGAAAAAAAATGTCCCCCTATTATCCCGAGATCACTGGATTGTGACCTATTTTGCATCACACGCATCGTACGCCAGCCTCCCTTACAAGGGCTCGGGCTGATGGGGGTGGTTTTCCTTTGCTTGGCATCAAAATAATTCTGACCCTTGACATTTGTAATCATAAAAAAAAAGGGCAATTTATAATTGTGTTGTTTCAAATGAAGGCTGGGGTGGGGGGAAATTCAATCTGCTATTATACAAAAGCAATGACGGCTGTCTTCGGTGAAAAAAGCAACGCAAGTCAATTTGTGAACTTTGGCACCAGACGACCTTTAGAAACACAACAATATACTGAATTTACAAGCAATAGCGGGCCATGCAAATGACCCGGGCCTGGCTGCCTCTGTATTAGAGCTGCAGAGAGCATTATGGAGAATGTTTCCACAAAACAAATTAAGACTGTTACTTAAATGTCACGGCACACTACTGTATTTGGCTACAGATCATTACACCTGATACTAACACTTTTAAAAACTGTAATAACTTGGGAAATATTACATTGAGTGCTCACATGTATAAAGGAAAAGAAAAAAGAGAAGAAAATAGGTTTGTGAAGTAATTTAAACATCACTACGACTGCAAGGGAAAGGTCAAAATTTAAGTAAGCTGAAAGGAACATGAATGGGAAAATAAAACACACAAACAAAAAGATGGAAAGACCACGGGAATGACTGTGCAAACACAATCAGGGTGCATGCGGCTTTGGGCGAATCGCACTTCCAGTTGTGCGCTGGAGAGGCAGGGAGGCAGGAAGGCTGGGAGGACGCGGCGTGGAGGGCGAGGGGGGGAGGGGCGGCGTTACCTTCGGTGTTGGTGCTGCTGTTGTGGATATTTCGCAGGCTACCAACACGGTTTAGTTTCCATGCTTTGCGTTTGGCTGCATCCCGAGAGCAGATAGGGGAGAGGGGGAACAAGAGAGAAAACAAAAAGGAAAAGAAACAGATGAAAAGGGGAGAAAAGAAATGTCCAAGTAGCACGTGACGTCACCTCCGGCCTCCCGGCCGGGCCTCACCACCCCAAAGCGCAGAGAAACTCAGGAAGGGCAGAGGAAGGCCAAAAAAGCATCCTTAGCTTTGCACAGAATCCAACAAACGCCCAGGCAAGGAAGCCCATGCACCCCTTTCGCCCTGCTGGGTTCCACACGCGGCTACTCAAGACAGTGCAAAGCTGGTCTTTTCCCTGGGGGCTGGTAGCATCTTTTGAAGGAGCTACGAGGCCGGTCGCCATAAGCCCTCTGATTTGGCAAAACGCTGGGAGCATGTCAAATCAGAAGGGACTCTAGTGATTAGCCGTTCCTGTGTATGCTACAGATGGTAGGTGTGCAACGCCCAGAGCTGTTAAAAAAAGTACTTTCTCCCCAGATGTATTTTGATCTGGACAGGAACCTACACTAGCAAAACTCAACTACCATCTTGCTGTGGTTGAAGGGTGGTCCATTCTCCTTCCTATGGGGAGGAGGCTGGAGGCTCTGAATGGAGGAACCCACAGAGCACGTGCCTCCTTAAGCTCTCAGCTCACTGAAGAAAGCGTCCGAGAGAAAAAGACAAATACCAAGTTACCCACAGAGCAGCCCTGGGTTCAGAAGTGAAGTGCGGGACAAGTTTAACACAGGCATGACATGCCCACGGCTGACATGGCGTGCTGTGACTAACAGGGGTGAGATGCCCCCCTCCCACCTCCGCGGACCCTCTTCTCCACAGACACCGCCTCACCTCCTCCGCCCTCCCAACCCCCCACTCGGGAATGCAGACACCTGTGGCCAAGAGGCTGCCTCCTGCCAGCCCTTCAGAGGAGACACGTAAAAAGCAAAGAGTTAAACAGGGTTTTGAGGAGCAAGTCTTCAGGCTAATGTGACTAAAGGTCCAAGCACTGGACGGACAGCGTGGTCGGTGACGGCCACAGTCACGCACGCTCCTGAAGAAGGGGCATAATCGGACCATCTGTCTCTTCTGACTTCCACAGCCGGGAAGAGAAACTCGTCAAACCTTGCACGCGGCTTTCATTGGATAACCACTTGTTTAATGCAGGTAAGAAGCGCTCACCTGGCGAGGCAGGTGTGTGCATTTCCGCAGGTGTGTCTGAAGCTCACCGCAGAAAGCTAGGCTAACCCACTCGGTCACAGGCTGACCAAAAAGCGAGGCATGCACTGACCAGTGGCCAGCTCTCTCACCCCAAAGCATTCCTGGCTTAGGACAGATTGGCTGTTCTTGCCTTTGGTAGCATTAAGGCCAAAAGACTCAACCTCAACTAGTACGGTGGAGGCTTCAGGTCTTCCCAGAACCCCAGACCCCCGGTCTTCACAAGGGGTTCTGCTGCTGGAGCGAATCTCAAGCACTTTGGTGCACATTGGATTGCTCTGGGGTGACAATATAAGATACACGCGAGAAACAGGAACACGGAAGGGAACCAACGCAATTCCGAAACGGTACTGTATAATCAGGAGGCAAATTTTATGTTAATGAGAGTACAAACTAGCTGTGAGTTAGCTGTCACCTGATTCGAAATGAGAAAAAGTGAAGCTATAACTAAACAACTAACAATGACCTTGTGGCTTGAAAACCCAAATAATTTAATAAAAAATGTCTTGGGAATTTGGGGTTAGCAGATGCAAACTATTATATATAGCATAGATAAACAACAAGGTCCTACTGTATAGCACAGGGAACTATATTCAATAACCTGTGATAAACCATAATGGAAAAGAATATGAAGAAGAATGTATATATATGTGTAACTGAATCACTTTGCTGTACAGCAGAAATTAACGCAACATTGTAAGTCAACTATATTTCAATAAAATAAATTTAAAAAAACAAAAAAAGAAATGTCATCTCTAACCTAGTAAGGTTGGTGACTGAGACCCTTCTATAGTATATGCGTCTAAATTTAGTTTTCCATCAGTGGAGAAGTTTCCCTTATCTCTACATCCTTAAGGTATCTTATCTATAAGGTTACCTGTCCCAGGTAACACCACACATGGCAACGGGAGTCTCAGGTACACCCACTATTACCAATGTCATTCGAGACAAAGGAAACCGGTCACGGTTTTCGAGTGTTTACTTTGGAAATGTTCAGTGGATATTTACCGAGTTCCTCGTATAACTGAGACATTCACAGAATTAAGCGTGTGCTTAATTATTTCAATAGCCTGAGCTCTGGCGTCTTGGCCCATGTTTAACAAGTTCCAGAAAGTCGTGGCCACAGAGGCTGCACTCCTCAGTGGAAAGTTACCTCTTTCTAAAGCATTTACATATAAATAGGCAGAATCTGGGCCGGGCACCTCTGTGCAAGGGAGGGGAGCTCTGGTGCAGAAAACCTCTTTCCTGCCTGCTCTCCGCCTTGCATTTTTCATACCCCAGTCTCCCATTACCATATGGATATATAAGCAGGAAGTGAACTTGCAGCCTGGTTTTCTATTAACCTATTGATGAAATAATCAATTTTAATGTGTAAAATGTCATGCCTTTTTCTTCCTCTTAAACAAATGGACTTTTTCTGGCTGATACCAAGGTCCTGAGACGTGCATTTGTCTCCTGGGGCATTGATTGCTCTAAGTCCACTTGTTTAGAAGCTTCTCAACGGGAAAATACAATCATATTATCATCAATAAAATCTCTGGTTATGTGCAATGCTGCTGCCTGGATTCACCGCTAAAGGAAACGAAGACACCGCACCACACGGACCCAGGAATTATCCAACCTGCTGCCGCGGGCTGGATGCCGAGCTCCACTGACCAGCACACGCATGGCCGTCACGCTGGCAGCACCCCGTGACCGCAGGCCTTTGGAATAGACGGTGATTCTTTTTTTTAAAAATAAACTTTATTGTTTAGAGAAGTTTTAGGTTCACAGCAAAATTGGATGCAAAATAGTGAGTTGCCATGTAGCTGCTGTCCACCCCCTACTCACCCCACACACAACCTCTCCCAATATCAACATCCCACACCAGAGTGGTACGTTTCTTAGAATAAATGAACCCACACTGACGCATCATTATTTCCCAACGTCCATAGTTTACATGAGGGTTCGCTGTTGGTGTTACACTTTCTATGGATTTGAACAAATGTATAGTGACGTGCATCCACCATTATAGCATCAGACAGAAAAGCTTCACTGCCCTAAAACTCTTCCGTGGTCTGGCAACCACTGATCTTTTCATTAGTTTTGCCTTTTCCAGAATGTCATATGGTTGGAATCATACAATAGGCAGCCTTTTCAGATTGGTTTCCTTCGCTTAGTCACATGCATTTAACTTTCCTCCGTGTCTTTTTAATGGCTTGATTGATAGCTCATTTCTTTTTTTTTGTTTTGTTTTGTGGTATGCGGGCCTCTCACTGCTGTGGCCTCTCCCGTTGCGGAGCACAGGCTCCGGACGCGCAGGCTCAGCCGCTCCGCGGCACGTGGGATCTTCCCGGACCGGGGCACGAACCTGTGTCCGCTGCATCGGCAGGCGGACTCTCAACCACTGCGCCACCGGGGAAGCCCGATAGCTCATTTCTTCTAGGTGCTGTATAATACTGCCCCAACTTGGAAGCAACGGAGACGTCCTTCAGTGAGTGAATGGATAAATAAACTGCGGTAATCTAGATGGTCATTCTTGAGGACGTCGTGCGGACTAGCTCAAATGACTAAATTTTCTGGATGATTTTTATTTTAATTAAAATATTTTGTTTTAAAAAATATTTCAGGAATATAGTTTCTTTCTTTTAAACAAAGATGAACTTACTTTGCTTTTCTCACTCATGTTATTTCTCATGAAACTATTACTTCAATACAAGAATCTCCCCTGGTTTTGGACAAAAAGGCAGCAGACTGTGGGCATTCCATCAGTGTTCTCCATTCTGCTGTTCTGCTGACTGGATAAACAAGAGTCTCTTCTGTGAGCAAGTTGCCACGATGCCTTATATAACTATTTAAATGGCACATGTCTCAGCATCTTGTCCGGTGTTTGAGAACATGCATAACCTCTCAATGGACACAGAACCCCACAGCACGTAATCCCAGATCTAGTGCAAAGCAACTGTCATCCCCAATGCAGATGGTGAGATGGGCCACTTCTCCTTGCAGCCTGCAAGTTAAATGGAACTTTCTGAACCCCAGTCTGGGTTGGCAGAAACGTCAGCAGACCCAGGAAAGGGAGCCTTCAGCAGGACAGTGTAGCATTCTCCCCATAATGGCGCCAAAACGTGAACCGTGAACTTGGGTTAAACACCAGGCTACTACGTGAATATCACAGCAAGAGGCGGCACACGGGACACACAGCTGATGGTTGAGAATTAAAAACAGAGGAGGAGGTGAAACTCGTCATTAGGTTGGTTGGAAGATATTTTCTGGGGATTAAAATTTTGCAAAAGGCAGGTGAAGACAGTACAGAGACTCATGATAAGAAAACACAAAGTTTACCGCCCTATAGTAACAGTGGTATTGTCACTTCCCCTTAAAATTAATAAAGAGCCCTCTTGCGTATGAACACTGAAGGTGTTAGTAAAACCGACTTTTTAAGGCGATCTTTGAATTACAAAGGGAGGAAAAAGAGAGGTGACTCTGGTACTAACAGTGACCAGTGTAGGAGCGTGCGCACTGGGGGATGTCACGTGACACTGTCCCCTCCTGAGCGCAGCCCTGAGGTCCACATTCTGCACTGATTCATTTTTGGGGGCAGTGCGCTACCAGATTGGCAGGTGGGTGGCTGTGACCCAGCTCACGCAGGTCCCAACTGCTGCCCGTCCTGAGTCGTACATCTAAAGAAGAAAAGCTGATATGAAGCTGAATTCACAGAACATTTCTCTAAGGTGTCTGGGAGTTATAAATGATGATTTTTGTGCTCGGATGACCGTATGAGGTATAGCAGCATACACTCAACTCCTCGAAATTACTAACAGACAGTCACCATCTTTTCAAAGGAAACAGAGAGAAAGGGAAAACGTGCAAATTACGGCTTTCTACCAAGAGTAGCTGGAATCATTTAGAGTTAACGACCCCCAATCATTACACACCGATTTATTTCTGGAAGCTACAGCTTTTCATACAAGTTCCTGTCATGATCATGAGGCATTTAAAATTTTATTTTAAAGGAAAAGTCATCCTGTTTCTCTAAAAACAGCAACAACAAAATTTTAACTACGGCGAATGAATGTCTGAGAACGAATCACACGGCAGAGCTCCAACATGAGAATCCTCTGACTAGCTCTTTACAAGTGGAATAAAAATATTCTGCAGTCTGTTGGCATGCTCAAACAGGCAGGGTTTTATCCTAAACTCTTCCTGCATCCTAGTACCAGGAGGCCACAGACTTGTATTAACGCCCCCTCTGGTCTCCTTCGGACAGCGCTCTCTGTTGATTAGATAAATATTCCTCAGAGAGCTGATTAAAAAATGATGCAGCCAGGAGCTGTGTGTCCGAGCCCTGTCAGCCATGTTGGACGCTCAAGCGCGCATGAATTACATCCCTGGTGTGCACCGAGCGGGGCTGGCGAAATGCACGCTGCGGCCCTCAGAATCAATTACGAGAACTAATCGGACCTTTCTACCTAGGCAGAAGAAGGGGCTGGCTTGACGAGGGTGTGCCACTCATTTCTAAGACTGTCTTGTCTCAGCACGAAACAAATAACCGTCTCCATTCCTTCCAGGGAGTGTAAACTTGTACCTCTTGGAGGAGCCACGTGATAACCTCGTTTGATAGCACTGTTCCCCGTCCACAACGGATGTGTATTTATTTATTTGTAGAGATGCCATCAGTATAAATGCCACATGTGCAGGGGGGACTGCATGGGCTCCCTGGAGCATTGCAGCCGGACCGTGGCACCAGGATGCTGGATAAAGGCAGTCCCCCAGGAACCTCTGCAGGCAGGGTCGGATTCTGCTGTGGTTTTGTGTCCCTTCCACTTTAGTGCGCCCGGTGTCCCGCGATCTTTTGTCGGTGCAATTTCATTGTGAGGTTAGAGATTGGAGATTTCTTTTGTGCCGGCCATCTGAACATTCACGTGCTCAACAAGACTGGGTAAATGTTCTGTTCTTTTATAAAAAGGCAGTGGGTTTTTTTTCTTTTTTTCCCATAAGATGCAACCCCGAAGATTCTTCCACTATGTGAACTCACTACTTTAGCTGTGAAGGGGCTTGACATAATGGTCGTTTCCTAGAGGCTACCACACAGAGAGGTAGTCATGTTGAAACGTCCATTAAAAGGGCCTTTGAGAGGATTAAACAAAACCTGAGGCCAAGCAAAATAGGACAAATGTGCAGGAAGCAAAATAACTTCATCCTTCCCCGTTTCCAGCAAGACGAGTGTTCTTTTCGTAATTTGAAGTCACGGGCCACAAGACAAAATACCAAACCAAACAGAACTCCGAAATAAGGAATCGACCCTTAATTAGACAATTTTAATTCCATTTCCAATAACTCATAACTGCTTTCTTAACAGCCAATACAATTTCTGTATCGGGGGCTTCTTTACAGCTCTTAGGATTTGAAAACCGCCGAGGGCTTCCATGTAGTGGGCTAATGTAGACGCGCGCAGAAAACACCATTAACCCCGGAAAACATGGAAAACAAAAACGAAACAAAAACTCCAGGATACACCATAAAACCAGAAGTTCCAATTAGGTGGAGCGTTAGTTTCCCTTTCGGCCTAGAAACACACTGAGCTGCAGAGCGAGGGTTCAAGGGTACCCAAAATTAATTGGGTATTTCAGTTTGACAACTGCGAGTATAACTTTCAATAGGGACTGAAATAAAAGTGACTTCACGTAGAATACCCCCATCTTAGCTTTGGCACATTCTCGGGTGGAGATGAGAAATACATCAGTACATGATGGAAACTTCTTTCCATGTCTTCAGGGAGTAGCTACTCATTTTGAGAAGGGGAGGCTTTTGCGGGGCGGGGCGGGGGGTGGCTTGTTAGGATGTTGAAATCGGGGTTCCCTGGCCTCTCGGCTTCACTCTCTTTTGGGATGTGATAAGGGTGTGAGAACAGAGGCCACTCGTGACTGTTGGGTCCCCAGCATCACGAGGAACACTGCTTTTTTTTTAGACCTGGTTTCTTGGCGAATAGGGTAACGTATACCCTAATCCTTCCGTAGTATAGGACTGGACACGTGGCATTCAAAACAGAAACAAAAAGTAAATCAAATTCTCACGTAAGCAAGAAGAGTGAGGTTCAAATCAGTTTGTTCAAGCTGGATGATGTGTGTGAAGGTCATCTTTTGTGAGATCCGTGAGCAACTGTGCTCACCCAGGCAAGCAGGGGCAGCGTCTGGGCGAGGTGGAGGGTCTCCCGACCTGTCCCCGTCTCGTGCCCCCTCTCCGAGGGCCGGCTGCTCTGAGAAGTGGTAGGCAGGCCCAAGGCTGCCAGTGCTGGGAGGGGAAGGCCGGCATGCGGGGACCACCTTAGGCTTTCTGAGACTGAAATGAGTGATAATGGGAAACATTCGTCTTTCCTTTTTTCCTCTTTCCTTCCTTTTTCTTTTTCTTCTTCTCAATCTCCTCCAATAGAATACATGGCAGGCCTTTTTCCGATTTTTTTTTTTTTTAAAACACAACATCTTTCTCAGCAATTCTAGAAAAAAGTTTTTTAATAAAACTTCAAATTGCACTATCACATTTCAAAGGCAATGAGCAGTGAGAGCACCTAATCAAAGGCAAAATGATTTAATGACTGTGGCTTGTGCTCCCTGGAAGGGCTGTAATTGAGGGGCTGTGATCACTGGACCACCAGCTTCAACAATGGCAGACATTGCATTTGATCTGCCATCTTTGTAGCTGACTTCCTACAACCACCAAGTGAAATGATACCCTTTGGGGTTATTCAGTCCATCATATTCCCTCTGTGGCCATCTGAATCTGAGAAGACTGGTGAAAATATCTTCTAGAAAATGTTTTTAACATTTTGCATTTAAAGAAGGACTTCACCGGAAATTCTCAATAGCATTCTGATTTGTGGCTTGAGAAATCCTGGAAGCCATAAGATCCTTGGTACTTACTGAGTCAATCAAGTACAAAGATCAGAGGAGGAAAACAAAAGAAGAATTCGAAACTTTTGATTCTCCTTGCTATTATGGAAATACATTCCTTTAAGCGCTAACAGATTTCTTCCCCCTAAAACTGCTTGACTATAACTTCACAACTTCTCAGCATGCTCCTTGGTTATTGTGAATGATTAAACAATGTCGTTATTATCCAAGGAGGGCCTGGAAAAGTACTGCAGTGCTGACACAACAAAATAACAAATGTGTCATTTCTTTCATTTAAAAATAATTTAAATACATTAACTTTATTCAGCTTCCAGCAAGAACACGTTAGGTTACTTGAATATTATTGCAGAAGCAAAATTAATTACATAGCAGTATATAATATTAAGAATAAACCAGGACTAATCTAACTACCCCTTCCATTTTCCTTTTAAAGTTCTTATCCATATACGTATGTAATTATCACACTTATAAGTATACCTCTGACAGACCTGTACTACTTTTGTATGTAAGGTGTTACAGTTACCAGAGTTTTCAAAACTATCCCTTTTAACAGTTGCATTGTGGAGTTAAAATATATCATAGTTGTAGCCAATCCTTACTGTTAAACATTTAGTGATTTCCAGTTTTATGCTATTAAAGATACTATAATCTGTTTCACTTAATATAGGTACAGATAATTACATACAGAAATATTTATATATATGTGTATATACATGCTAGAATACACACATGTATTTCTTCTCTTTGCTAAGTCTGCTGAGAAGACCAAGAAGAAATGACATCCCAGTAGCAACAAGCATACCTAGACCCCAGATCTTGGTTTCTTATACCATTCTCCAATAAACAGAACCAGGGGTCCTTTGGAGAAATGGCTAATTCTAGGACTGAGACAGGAAAAATGCAACATGCGCCTGAAGCATCTTGTAGTTCTAGAGAGTAAAGAAGTGCTAAGACAAACAGGTAAACAAAACCCACCTTGAAAGGGGTAAGGACAAAAGGGCACGGGAGCTAAGTGAAAGAGCCCCCGATGGCTGAAGCTGGAACAATTTGAGCATGAAGAAAAACAAAGTAGTACTGGATGATAACCTCAAGTATAAAAGAAATATCCAAGAGTCCATGCCGATATAAATGACTGAATAAATTAATAAATGGGGAGAAGAGGCCAAGCTTCCATGCAGAAAGAATTTCAAAGAGTTTACACAGGTGTCCCACCTAAAGCAGGCGGTGCATAACTCTCCACTGCTTAACTGAGGGCTGTGCAGAGAGACCTCCCCGTGGAGCAGAGAGTGTGGGAGTGGGGATGCGGAAGGGAGAAACCCACAGTGGAGGAAACTGACAAACACAGCGTCAAGCTAGGTGATCAAGGTCAACACTGATAGTTACGTCATGTTGATAGTGTGTACCCTCGATATGACGTGATGAAAAGGGCACTTTATCTCTGTGGTCTTCCTTCACCAAACCTGTAACTCCAGACTGATCCTGAGAAAAATATCAGACAGATCCCAACAGAGAGGCTACAACATGCCTGACCAGTGCTCCTCAAAACTGTCAAAGTCATCAAAGACAAGGGAAGCCTGAGAAAACGTCCCAGCCAAGGGCAGCCTAAGGAGATGTGAGGATTACACGTCACGACGCATCCAGGATGGGACAGAGAGAGGCATTAGGTAAAAACTAAGGAAATCTGAATAAACTACAGACTTTAGTTAACATTTATATATCAGTATTGGTTCATTAATTATACGAAATATCCCATACTAATAAAAGATGTAAATAGGGCAAATTGTACGTGTGTGTGTGTGTGTGTGTGTGTGTGTGGCATATCTGTACTATCTCCTCAAATTTTCTGTACCTCTTAACATTTTTCTAGAAAATAAAGTCTATTAAAAATACTACAATAAGTATCTTTGGGCAGGAATATGTTTTTGCCTCCCAATTATTTTAATTGTTTCCTTGGAATAAAATGGCAGGAGTAATATTACCAAATGAAGGGAATATTCTGTAACGTGGAATATATACGGAGAGAACCATCTCATCACAATATATCATTTATTCTGCTCACTAAATCCACTTTTACAAGATAAAGACAATTTAAAATCTTAGTGTGGCATCAATATTACCTGTCACATGTTCCATTGAAGTTCTTACTAACTTGAACGCCTACCCCAACTGGCAGTTGTGTGAAAAGATGTGCTATTTATGATTGTGAAGGTAGGCTTCAGAGTATGTTTGCTAACTAATATTCTTTAGAAGCAATAATATACCAATGCTGGTTCTTTGGGTTACTGTGCTGTCTCCTTGTATTTCACTTAGAATTGTTGACCTTTAAATTTTTTTTCCCCTTTAGTGGATTACAATGTATATTTAATAAAAATGTACCATGGTTGAACAAATTTCCAGCTAACTTCCAGGATTAGCTTTTAACAGTTAAAAAATGAGCTTTGATCCACTGAGAAAAAAGTGTTTGTGCTCATGTTGAATTTAGATCTCAGCTTCTAATCAGCACATAAAATCGTCTTTTAAATAAATGTGACAGGGTTTAATAAAATTAAAGAGGAGAGTCATGCTAAGCTGGCTTCCTGAGATTCATCTGTGGTGACTTACCTATTCCGGGAAGGTCTGAACTTAAGAACGGCCTTAAGACTTTTGTCAGGGGACAAAATTAGCATCTTTTAAACGGGGATGAACAGTGATAGTTATATACGAAAAACAAGTTTCTAATCACTAGTGCATCCAGAAAATACGGTCCAAAATACATATGTTTTACTAGGACACACGACATGAGGTGCTATTCTCATCAATGCCCATTTTGTATATAAAAACCCCAAATAAATTGCAAGAAAAAGAAATACTGGGCTTCCCTGGTGGCGCAGTGGTTGAGAGTCCGCCTGCCGATGCGGGGGACACGGGTTCGTGCCCCGGTCTGGGAAGATCCCACATGCCGCGGAGCGGCTGGGCCCGTGAGCCATGTTCGCTGAGCCTGTGCTCCGCAGCGGGAGAGGCCACAGCAGTGAGAGGCCCGCGTACCGCAAAAAAAAAAAAAAGAAAAAGAAATACTAAACTGACTATGTCACAGAAGTACTGAGCTCAAGGCCTGATGGTTTTAAGGTTTTCAACCATCACTTTCATGAATGGATAGGGAACATATAAATCTATACCATATATGCATTATTTAGGTTAAAAAACCCCCGTCTTGTTTAAACTTCTCTAAGTCTTTGGGGGAGACAGTGATGTCTTACAGAGCGGGCAGGACAGGTAAACTGCCAAGAAGAAAGCATCAGGACGACAATGTACCGCTCCCTTCAGGGAGGAGAACTGGCTGCAGGGCGTGGGTCTGGCCTCAGCGGGTTAATGACTGAATTTGATCAGTGTGGCGTCTACTGCTTGCTCCCAGAAGTGCCAGGTGTGAGGTACGACGAAGAACAGCTGGGCAGTGGGGTAGGAAAAGCTGGCGCTCAGGACTCTCGCCGCCCTAGCCGGCAGCAGCGCAGGGTGGCCGTGGGGGGAATGGGGCTCTGTGACGGGTCCCCTTGGCATCAGCTCCATCCCAGAGCTGCCATGAGGAGTAAAGCAGACAACACACCAGGAAGGGCAGGAAGTCTGTGGGCTCAGGACCACTCTACGTACACAGACGCAGGGACAGAAAGTCTCAGACCGCATGAAGGACACGAGTGAAGGCAACGCCGGCTGAACCGTAATTTGAATGATTTTCTAATGAACTTCTGCATTAGTTCTGTGGACACCCCCAACTCTCCTTCTTTCTTCAGTGAGCAAAGTAAAAGAAGTGCTGGAAATAGAGCAGGTGTCTTGAGGGTGTGCTTCAAATCCAGCCATTCTGCCCCTCCTACTCACACAGATTTCGTTCTTAGGAAGCACAGTCATTAAAAAAACAATCTGAGGGGGCTTCCCTGGTGGCGCAGTTGGTGAGAGTCCGCCTGCCAATGCAGGGGACACGGGTTCGTGCCCCGGTCCGGGAAGATCCCACATGCCGCGGAGGGGCTAGGCCCGTGAGCCATAGCCGCTGGGCCTGCGCGTCCGGAGCCTGTGCTCTGCAACGGGAGAGGCCACAGCAGTGAGAGGCCCACGTACCGCAAAAAAAAAACCAAAAAAACAATCTGAGGACATGCTGAACTCAAGGCAAGAAATAGTATAAATGGAATGAAATGTGTTAATGAAATAGCTTTCCTAACTTTTGGTAAAGTTCAATAATTTTATGAAGTCATGGCTCCTGTGGCATCTCCCTCCTTTTAATGTTTAAATGCCCCATCCAAGAGGTACAGAAGGATGCAATGAGCTCCATCCTCAAAGGCCAAGAACCTCCAACGAAGAGAAACAGATGAAGGGCTTTCTTACCAAAACAACTCTGTAACAACAGCTGATGACCCCGCCATAGGGGGTGGCGGTGACGCTATTTGTGAACATATTCTTTTCACATCTCTTTTGCCATAAAACTAGAATTTGAAGCAGTTTATGAAACATACAGTAGCTCTCTCTCACACACAGGAGGGTTGGAGAGAGGGATTTCAACAGAAGACACTACTAGAATTAAAAGACCAGAACCTTTCATTTGAATGGACTTAGAATTTTTCAGATATCAAGAAGACAGGTTTTTTTATTACATATCCTGGAGATGGCACTGGAGTAGCTGGAGCGGCTCAGAAGGTCGCAAAATGACATCTTCTTAAACAATAAACCAAACATTTTAGCAGGGATCAATATATAATCAACCACTAACCGTATAGTATCTGGACACAGGTGCTATGGGAATTGAAGGTGCAAGATACAGCCACAGCTCTCAAAAAAATGTACGACAGAGAAGAAAAAATACAGATGATGAATCTTAAGATAGTACGGAGATATTTCTGAAAGTTGCAGAAATACAGTTCAGAATGATTTCTGGAATCATACTATTTTATAAGTCCTTCATTAAGGGCACTATGCATGTTGCTATGTACACACACACACACACACACACACACACACATTCTCCACTGCTGGCCACGTAACGCTCTACTGGAATCATCAAATAAGGCCCCAGTGATATATAAATTCAGTGAGGTTTCTCTTCTGCTTTTAACTAGTGGTAGAACTATATTTTCTGATAAACTCAACTTGGGTGAAAAGGTAACAACAAATTGGCAGACATCAATCTCTCCCAGCGGTCCCCAAGTTTTTAAAAATATGCACTCCCTTCTGGACGACAATGATTCGGCAACATTCTAAAATGACTTTGCTTCCTGTCGATCACAACGTCAGTACACATACACTTCTGTCTATACAGAGGACACCCGGACTCAAGACCCTTGGCATCTCCAGAGGTCCTTCATCCGCAGGCTGGGAGCTATGGCTCCATCCTCTTTCCTCCCTCCAGATAAACTGGGTTTGATGACCAACAGAAAGTCCCAAAGGGGCAGCCTGAGAGTCGGCAGGCTTGGCTCTCCAGCTCATGCTTCCACCCCTGACTCAGGGGCACGCAGAAGCAACATCACCTCTCCAATCAAGACAGGTGGCATTTAAAGGGCAAAAAAATTTGAATAAAAGGCAGGGTGGGAGGTCAAAGAAAAATGCCCACCCAATGACTAGAAACCCATGTCAAAGTGTAACTTCAAAAATTAGAAGACATACACCAGACACTTTCCTTCTCTCCCTTCGTCGAGCTGCCATGACTGGCGAGTCTGGCAACCCTCCCGGGGAGAGCTGGGCATCAGAGGTGTCCTCACCTCCCGTGCAGATGCCGGGTGCCCGCTCAGCCAGCAGAAGCTCTGAGTGGTTAAATACGGATGAGTGAATGACAATGGCTGCTACTAATCGTTTACTGAGTAATGAAACTGACACAACTGATAAAAGGTTTCAATCTCGAGAAAAATGATTTATCGTTTTTCAGTTTACTGGCACTGCCATTTGTGTGACAAACGGTTGCAAAGCCCCCAGTTAATCTCCGCACACCTCCAGCCTGAAAAGGCAGCTCCAGCCTGCGCATTCAGGTAAATCAGGAACAGCTAATACCCCGGCTGCGCCGAGGCAGAGAGGGCTAAATACTGGTGTTTTATCAAGGCTGATCTCCGCATCAATTTGCACAATGGATTTTTTTTTTTTTTTTTTTTTTTGGCGATGGGTGAGGGAGAGAAGAGACAGAGAAAAGAAAGAGGTGCAACAAGAAAGAAAGATAAGGCACAGCTAGAGAGAGCACGGTCCTAACACGGAGAAATGGAATTGTCAGTAGGATCAAAGCATAAATGACTTCGGATCGTCTCTGGATGGCAGATAGATTTTCTCCATGGCGAAGGCTGATCTGCGGCATCAAAGCGCCCTATCGAGGTTGTTTGTCACCTGAGAGTGCAGGGCTGCTGTGCACAGAATGTTCCTTCCACCCATGAGGAACAGAGGATGTTTATTCTTTAGGTATATTTTTTTCTGTTTTCCTATGGGTGGGTTGCAGGTGGGGGGCAGTGTGGCTTTAAGGACATTAAAGATTTTATTTATGTACAACACTCAAAAAAACACACTTATTTCTATGGCGTTACACGTTGAGTCTTATTCTAATTTTGGTAAGAATCAAATCAATTCAACAGGCTCTTCCCCCGAGAAACTGACATAACAGGAAAACCAGAACAGCTTGGCGTTTTGAGCCCTCTGCTGCTGCTTGGTGCCTGCGTCATCAGACAGGGGGGTAAGTAATTAAATAAGATAATGCACAGTGTAATTAGTATAGAGTTGGCAGAGGATAAACAGTAAATGTTAGCTATGATGGTGATGATGATGATCTACTTCTCAACTTTCAAACCAGAAAGGAACAAGCCTCTACTATACTATTGTCATATCAATCGGTAAATTTAAGATGTACATAAGCGCAAGCACGACGGGATTTCAGTTACAGGAACAGAAATGAATGTGAGGTCCATCTTATAAATTACATCATCTCTATCGGCTAGTCTACAGCGTGAAGAAGTTGGGAAAGACTTCTAAATGTAACCAGGAATTTCAGGAATGCATAGAAACACAGGCAGGGAAAAAATGCTAAATGCAGCGGATTTCAAAGATAGGCATTCTCTAAGATAACCGTGTTTGCTGAGATGAGAACATGAAACGACACGGTTATTAATTAGGACACATGTGGAAAGTGTGTTACAGGACTTCAGGTGACAGATAAAGGGTACTTTAACCCAAGCACCGAGCCCTGGAGGAATTAGAGGCTGTGGATCACCGTCTAGATGGAGGCGCTGGGGAAGGTGTCTGCACTAGAAGCAACGCCTCGAGGGAGCCATCGTAACCTTCCTTCCGAGGCTGAATAAGCTAAAGGAGGGGCGGTTCTTTTCCTTTCTTTAAATGGAGGGCTTCTCAGAGCCCTCGAGTTGCTAACGTGCATCTGAAACTCCAAGACGGAGCCAGACTAAACAACACTCTGCAAACTTCTGTCTTTCAGAGCATCTCGCTGGATTCATGTTCGATAACACAAACTTTTGGAAAACACTGGTTTATATCACATAAAACCATCCTCATCCAAAAGAAGCACTTTGGAAGCCAATCAGTACCTCCAGGCGGGCCCTTCGAGGCACTCTTCTTTTTCTACCTGGGGGACCAGCATCCACGAGGTACACACCACGGGCGGGCAAGGTGCTGGGCTTTTCGGGGACACGAGCACATAGGAGGGTGTGTCTCCTGCCTTCTCGGGCTTTCCGTCTAGTGGAACGGGTAAGACTAGCCCATGTGAAATGTTTCAAACCAAACATGTCGCGGACACAATACAAGGCTGCCCTGTGGCAGAAAGTAATTGTCAACCGAACTGCGTAGAGCGACATGAGTTGAGGAAAAGATCATTGTGCCCCCTGCCCTCCCCCCTCCCCCTCCCCCACCAAGGTTCAGCCTTTTTAGCTGTACAACTGTGAACCGTGGGCATTTTATACATCTTGCTGTCAGTGCTGAGGGAAAAAAACTCCACGTAGGAACTAGAGTGTCTAAGATGCAGAGTCTTTGGTAAAGTTTCATTTTCAGGCCATACACATGAAAATCCATGTCTTAGAATTAGGAAGTTTTTCTTCACCTTCAACGGTAACTTTTGCCACTACTTTACCAGGGACCTTCCATGACCTTGTCATGATGGTGGTCATGACAGTGCAGACATTTCTAGGTTTGCCTCTGTGGCCGGACAGGCTCCCCAGCCCTGGACGAACTAGAGGCAGACGGAGCATGGTTCACCCTGGAGATCTACCAGAAGGAGCTGGAAGAGCCCAATGAGCGGGACCCACTTCTGCATGGCAACAGCTCTTACCCACCCCAGTGCGCACTCTCCCTGGTGCCCACCTGTGCTCACGGACCCACAGGTGGGTAGGACATTAGCGGGCGGGGTACTCTGGGTGAGTAGAACGATCAGCTTAAAAATTTCATCCATTTCATCCATATGGATGAAATGCAATGGATGAAATGCTACTTAATGCAATAACCTCTAGGGGTTACTGTCTACAACCTTTGAAAGAAAGACAAGTATCATATGCTATCGCCTATATGTGGAATCCAAAAAAATGGCGCAAATGAACCTATTTACAAAACAGAAATAGAGTCACAGATGTAGAAAACAAACGTATGGTACCAGGGGGGAAAGGGGAGGGGAGGATAAATTGGGAGATTGGGATTGACATATACACACTACCATATATAAAACAGACAATCCACAAGGACCTACTGTACAGCACAGGGAACTGTACTCAGTGCTCTGTAATGACCCATACGGGAAAAGGATCTAACAAAGAGCAGATATATGTATATGTATAACTGATTCACTTTGCTGTACAGCAGAACCTAACACAACAATGTAAATCAACTAGACCCCAATAAAAATTAATTAAAAAGAAAACCATCACTGTGCTGTACACCTGAAACTAACACATTGTAAATTAACTATACTCCAATAAAATTAAAAAAATAGAAAATAGGGAACCAGCCAGCTGGTGGTTGTCGCCGTTGCGCCTAGTCCTCCTTCCGTGTCATCGCTGCCGCCATGCCCGGAGGGCTCCTTCTCGGGGACAAGGCTCCCAACTTCGAGGCCAATACTACCATCGGCCGCATCCGTTTCCACGACTATCTGGGAGACTCATGGGGCATTCTCTTCTCCCACCCTCGGGACTTTACCCCAGTGTGTACCACGGAGCCTGGCAGAGCAGCAAAGCTGGCACCAGAATTTGCCAAGAGGAACGTTAAGATGATTGCCCTTTCAGTAGACAGTGTTGAAGACCATCTTGCCTGGAGCAAGGATATCAATGCTTACAATGGTGATGAGCCCACAGAAAAGTTACCTTTTCCCATCATCGATGATAAGAATCGGGACCTTGCCATCCAGTTGGGCATGCTGGACCCAGCAGAGAAGGACGAAAAGGGCATGCCTGTAACAGCTCGTGTGGTATTTGTTTTTGGTCCTGATAAGAAGCTAAAACTGTCCATCCTCTACCCGGCTACCACTGGCAGGAACTTTGATGAGATTCTCCGAGTAATTATCTCTCTGCAGCTGACAGCAGAAAAGAGGGTTGCCACCCCAGTTGATTGGAAGAATGGAGACAGCGTGATGGTCCTTCCAACCATCCCTGAAGAGGAAGCCAAAAAAATTTTCCCTAAAGGAGTCTTCACCAAAGAGCTCCCATCTGGCAAGAAATACCTCCGCTACACCCCCCAGCCATAGTCTGGCTCTCCACGGAGTTGGTGCTGGAGCTGCTCACGGAGCACCGTGAGCCAGAGGATGCCAGCTGCCCATCATGTTTTCCTGCAGCAGTACCATAAAAACCTCCTGGTGTGATCACAGCCAAGGTCTTTAGGTTGCTATACTACTGGCTTATTAAATGAAAATGGCACTACAAATTCCTTGGGATTCTTTGCTCTGTGCCTTTAGCAGCATTCTCTTCTGTTCATATATCTTAACATTCTCTGCTGACTCTCTTTGAAATCTGAGGCTCATCTTGTTGGATCTCTGCAGGGTTTATGACCAACAAGGTGGTATCAGTTTATGGTTGAAAAAGCCTGCTTTGCTCCATCATAGAATGAGTATCAGGTTTTTTCAGCTGTTCTAATCAAATCCTCTCTTCTGTTACCCATTTTGGGAAGGAATAGAACTTGGGGTTCAGCTTCCTCTGTACATATCTACATATGTAACCTAAGAACTGAGTAACCCAGATGTTCTTCAATATTTCATGTTTTGATCACAACTGGGGGCAAAACCTTTTCAATTCTGTAATTTTCCAGTAGATAACTGAAGGATGAGCAGGGGGAAGGAATCTTTAAGTATTTTGCTATCAAGAAAATTTTTCAATAAATTTCTATTGAAAGTGGGAAAAAAAAATAGAAAATAAAAAAATGAAACTCTGATTTATATGCTTAAAGACAAAAACAAACCAAAAAAGAAGAAAAGCACAATTTAACAAGTGATCCCTTAAGTCAGAACCCAGCGTCCCTGGGCCTTTGTGAGGTAAGCCAAATTTACTGCGAGTAACTGGGTTCCCAAGAGTAATATTTTAATATATATGAACTGGGTCCCAAGACAGGGACTCGGGGCAGGCTCTGTCCTACACATGCGCTCACGGAGCCCTGACAACAGTCCTAGGTGGCTCACTGTCCCAGCTTTTACGGCTGAGAGCTCCGGGGCAGGAAAGCACGGGGAACCAGCCCAGGCCATCGCCCCAGTAAGAGGTGCAGCTGGAATTCAACCCAAGATGGACTGAGTTCCTGACCATCCCCCCAGCGGCCGGGCATCCTTACCTTCACCAGCACAACCCCTTTTGGTGCTTGGCCGCCTGCCTGGATTGGCCATACACTGTGGGAAGAAACATGCCAGGAGAGCGGAGTCTCACTGATAATTGAGGAAGAATAGGCATCTGGGCACTTGCAATGCCGGCTGTTTCGCTTTCATGGACAGCGAGATTCTAAGCATTTTTTAAAAGTTTGAATCTGTAGAGAATCTTTATACTTTTCTTCCCCGTGACTCACAATTCAAGAAGATATTAGAGGAGACCATCAGAGGTAAAAGGAACATTCTCCGAAGTCGGAGCAATGAGTAGAAATAAAACCCTTGCAAGAAATATTTCAGCAAGAGAAATTTCTTCTTCTTCATTAGAGCAAGGAATTGCAGAGTGAAATGCCTTAATTACCCATGAAGCAAGATAGCCTTATGTGATTGCCTTCGCTTTGAAAGCACTAGAAGGAATACCCAGTGTTAGATGCTTGTGTCTTTTTCCAACTGTTGGAAAACTCCCAATGCCATTCGCCAACCTCTGAAAGTAATCCTAGGCAGAATAAAACTATTTAAAAACTTTAAAATATTTAATCTACTTTATCTTAAACTGTTAAAGTGACGTACGTAGAAAGGCACCCATTTTTCTTGGGCATCCCTCTGTATGTGGTGGTTCTCTGGACCACTTTTAAAAACTGATTTTAGTGCTGCTTGCAAAGAATAAATCCTGTAAATATGGGAATATAATTGCATGTGGGGAACAAGCTAGCAGATATTGAAATTAAAGACTGGAGAAATAAGGAACGTATAACAATTCTTTTTTTTTTTTTTTTTTTTGGCCATGCTGTGTGGCTTGTGGGATCTTAATTCCCCTACGAGGGATTGAACCAGGGCCCTGGCAGTTGAAACAGCCGAGTCCCAACCACTGGACCGCCAGGGAACTCCCAACAATTCTTAAAAGAAATAAAATATTTCCCCAGTTATTTTACCAGCAATTCCAACGCTGAGATTGAAGTGAAAGTCAGCTTGTTTAAAATGATACGGTAGCACGTAAACATGCATATAGATCGCTATATTGACTAGAGACAAGTGCTGAGTTTAATGAGGCCCCCATAACTAGAGCGAGATCATGATTCCTTCGCCGGGAACACGCGGACCCCAGAGGGCCACCTGCTGCCAGCCTCGCCTCTGCGGGCTCTCTGCTCCGAGTCTCCTCGGGAGCCTTCCGGGCCCCTGTCCCCGAGTAAATAACCTGGTGCACCTGACTCTTCTTCCTCTGGCTCATCTCATTCCACTGCTTGATCACAACCGGACGTATCATATATTTATTTGCTATCTGGGACACATTTTCCACAACGGCAACAGCAGTATGGGGGTTCACAGGCTTTTCTAGAATCTTGCCACATTCCGGCAGGAGTGTGCCTGGAACCAGGACTTCGTGTTTCCTAGAGATGGACAGCGTGCGTCCTCCGAGGCGAGGACACAGGAGGAAACGTGGCTCCCGCAATGCTGGCCCACCGTGCTGGGAGGAGGCCTGGCCACGTGGAGGGGTCCCGTGGAGGTGTCTCGGCCGACGGCCAAGGTCCCAAGAGGCAGCACCAACAGTCAGACACGTGGTGACCGGCCCCCCAGACGTTTCCAGCCCCTGGATTTAGAGTCTTCTAGGGGAGGTCCCAGACACCGCAGAGCAGAGACAAGCCTTCCCGGCTGTTTCTGTCCTAATTCCTGAGCCACAGACGGCAGGGAAGCTTCTTAGGGGGTGCTCTGCTCCAGAGGGTGGACATTCCACCTGTCTGTCTATGTGGCCGGCTACAGCAGTAGGCCACGTAGAGAGGGAGGGGCAGGTGCTTTTCAAGGGGCAGGACTTGCCTTGAAAACAGCAGCTCAAATACTAATTCTGGTATGTTGTTTAAGAAAACAGATAATGATATTTGAGCTTGTACATGTTTGAAATTTGGTTTAAACCAATGAAATTAGGAAAAATATAAAACCAATATAACAGATGAGGGATTCTAATGGTAGAGCACCCGGGGCAGGATAATGATGTCAAGTCGTAAGAACGTCTTCTGGGGGCTGCCAGGTCCTGGCGTGTGACCTGCACTCTGCTGGGTCTGAACCTTGCGCGTGTTCATCCGCGACACAGTCCTAGTTGACCTTCACCTGGACCTCCGGTTCTCACTCCTGGCTCAGTTGCAATCACCTGGCGCCCAGGCTCCCCGCAGGCCAGCTGAACCCAAATCTTGGTTTCCAATCAGTGATGTAAACATTGTCCAGGGAGCTGGCTGGCCGGCCGGCCTCTCCACGCGCTTTCCTCCTCCCTTGGACCACAGCGATCCCACGGCTCCGCCACCCCGGGTGTTGCCTCCGGAGGCTTTCACTCCTGCAGGCCTTTCCCGCAGGGGCTACCTGGCCTGCCAGCATCTTCATTCCTTCTCCCCACGACAGGGTCCTCCAGTGCCCCTGTCCTCTTGGTCTCCTGCACTCCCTCCTTTCTCCAGCTGTGACCCTCAGGCAGGCACACCCCTAACTGTCCTGCTTCAGTTCCTGACCCCCACAGCCTGCAGCTTCGGCACAGTCCACGCGGGGACTCCTCGCCCATGCACCGCCGTGCACAGGACCCTTTTCCAGGCCTTCTTCCCTGAACAACGCTCCCCCAGCCGAGCACATCCTCCCTCGACAGCCCACCTCTCTGTTACATGTGTCACTGCCGAGCTACCGGTGACCCTCCTGCTGTCATCACCCCCTCTTCTTGTCTTCCCCCTCCCGCCACAGCAGCTGGGATGTCGTTTCAGAAATCGGGGCCTTAGAAAGTCCCCGGGGGGCCAAGGAGCTGGGGACGCTGGCCTCGGGGAGGACCGCATACACATCATTCCTCCTCCTTCTGGACCACAAGCTCTCAGTCGGCAGGGCTGCCCCTAGCTGGTCTCTGGGTCTCAGAAGCAGCATGTAACAGTGTCCTCTGGGTAGCAAATGGCCAGTAAGTGTCTGTTATTAATCTGATTTAAAGATCCTTAAATTCCAAGATCAAAGGAGGCTACTAGAGGTAACACATTATGAAGATCTGGTATTGCCTAAGTCTTGAGGCCAGTTTTTACTATTAAATATAATGATGATAATCTCACAACTTTATCTGACGGATAAAGGAGAGGAGGCCTGAGGGGATTAAATTCTGAAGGACAGAAAAACCAAAAAACTACAACCGTCGAGGGAAACACGAAAACATGGCATTTGAAGTGATCTGATGCTTTCCTTAACAGACCGAAACCAAAGTTTGTAACAACATAAAATCAAAGAGGCACAAGAACTAGAGAATCATCACCACTCAGCCCGAAGTGGTCTTAAAAAAACTGAGATTAGTACCAGGTTTCTGAAATCGTCTGCTGGAAAATCCCCTGAATGGTGAGCAACACAGTGGTGACAGTGACACCCGATCTAGGAAATAAACACGCAATGACCACAGAGAAATGAGGGGCGACCGAAGGGGAGTGAATGCTAAGTCACTAATTCTGCAGCGAAACAGAGAAGCTAATCACGGCCCAAGGGAGGTTGGCGGAAAAAGAAACAATAGTCTCTGGTCTTTAAGATTCCATCTGCCCACTGGGCCGCTCATTACTGGGAAGTTATAGAAAAAATGCAAGTGTCCCAGAGATGATGGAAAAGCTGACCTCTGCAGGCAAACTGAAACGGGAGAGATGCCCGTGTGCCTTGACTATGTAACTACTGCTGCTCGGTAGAGAAGCCAGGCTGTCCAGAGAACACTGACCCTCGAGATTAGAGACCGGCTCCCAGTGGGGAAGAGCACGGGATGATGGGAAATTCCTGAGTACCTTAGGGAGTCTGCGACTGATCCACGGGGGCAGGGAAGGGGACCAAGCGTCACTCACGTGCCAATGAAAGGAAGTCTTAACTCAGGGTACTTAGGATTTTTCAAAAAGAAAAACAGGAATGATTTAAAAATGCATTAAAGTCATAGACTTCTGTAATTAAGAGGGAGCCCAAAAGTGGATTCACTCAATTGTAGGAGATTCGTCCGTTTCCTATTTTAGAGGGAAAAAGGGAAGTCAGACAGCAGCGTAAGAAAAGAGGAAACTTGGCAGTTCTTCAAAAAGCTACGCATACTCCTAGGTACAGGTAGAAAAAAACCTGAAAAGAGACTCAAACAGATATTTGCATGCCCGTGTTCACTGCAGCATCACACAACAGCTGAAAGGGGTCCATCAGTACCTGAAGGGACACACAAAATGTGGTCTATCCACACACTGGAGTGCTACGTGGCAGCACAAAGGGATGACGGGCTGGTACAGGCTACAACATGGATGAACCTTGAAACCGTGACGCTAAGTGAAAGAAACGAGATGCAAAAGGACAAATACCGTATGATTCCATTTGTATGAAAAAATGTCCAGAACAGGCAAGTCCACAGAGACAGAAAGCAGACGAGTGGTTATCAGGGGCTGCGGGAGGAGACGGGGAGTTATTGCTTAATGGTTGTGGGGTTTCTATGTGGGGTGATAACAAAATTTTGGAAATAGCTAGTGGCAATGGTTGCAGAGTACTGTGAATATAATCAATGTCAATGACCTGTATGCTCAGAAATGGCAAGTTTTATGTCATATATTTCCCCCCCACAAAAAAGTTCCAAAATAAAAACAAGTAAGGAAAGAGAATAAGAAAGTAAGGGAGGAAAAAGACAATGACAGCGTGGATGGGAAAAGAGGAAATAAGAGAAGGGAGAAAAAAGCGAGAAAACTCTTGGATGGAGGAAGGAGAAAGAAAGAGAAAGAGTGAACTGAGGAAAGAGAAGCAAGAATGAGGGAAATGAGAGGGGAGGGCAGCCCTGGAGGAAGGGCTGGAAGCAGAGGATGGGTCCCAGGGAAAGGTCCTGGAGCAGCCCTGCCCGACGGCCCCTCCTGATACCAGTCCAGGGTCCCCTGCAGTAGCCTCGGTCCTTCCTCGACACCTGAGCCTCTGCTCAGCTCCCACCTGCCTGTCCCCTGGGGTCACACCCGGCCCCGGCGTCCCAGGAGACCCGAGCCTCTCCCGGGGCGGCCTTCCCTTCCCAGCTTCCTCCGTGCAGACCACCTGATGGCCCTGCAGTGGCCAGCACGTCAACATGGACTCCAGCACTCCGGGATGTGCTCTCACATGTCACAGTGGGCTTGTCCACCTTTACTGTGTGGAGCAGTAATTCGAAAGACTTTAGGGGTTAGAAAAAAAGTGACACCAAGATCTAGACTTGGCCCATAAATTAATGGCTTTCAGATCCTACCTTAGAATTCTTCAAGCAAAGAAACTTGGAAAAACATAGCTCTACTGGGCGAACTAAGCTGATTTTTGTGATCAGAAATAGAAGGTAGCAAGTTACTGATGATAACAACATATTCATCTCCAAAAGAAAACCAAAGACCTTCCCATGGACATTCGGGAACCACTCCTGGTTTGGAGGACATGGTGGCCCCGGCAGGGGTGGCTCTGTTCTCCTCCATGAGGGCCCGTGATGGGGGTGTTTCTATGCCGTTCAAAGACAAACGGGGCCAAACCGTGTCTGCATCCCTTCCCGGCGAGTAGAACAGGAGTGAGGCTGCGCACACCCGTCTCCGTGCTGGTGGAGAGACAACGATGATACAGGCTTCATTCACCGTTCACAAGCTGCTCAAGGAAAGGTCCCAGGCCACCCGCCACCATGGTGGCTCTTAACGCAGGCACATCAACAGGTGACCACGGGCAGGTGAGTTCTCTCCCTCCATCAGGTCACGGCGGGCAGGTGAGCTCCCTCCCCGCTTCTCACTCCTGCTGCAGGAGTCTGATCCCACAGTGAGGCAAAAACTAACAATTGGGGAAGCGGTGGAGGGGTTCAAGAAAGTAGCTGACTTAAATTGTTTACATTCTTTAATTAATCGGCCTTTTCAGGGTAATTACATGGTAATGACAGCACGTATTCTGCACTCGTGATGAAACTGTATTTTCGAGGTACTGACTCTCTCTCTTTAATGTGAGCACTGGACTCATCTGCTCAGGTGAAAACACCAGGCTGTAATCAGGTCGTCATAGTGGATGCCAGCTTTCTAAAGTTCCTACCTTAAAACTTGAACCATTTGCTAACTGTGAATTTGATATTTTCCACCTGCCATAAAAATACATTTTGTCAATCTACTGAAACATTGCCAAGGGTAAAACGACAAAAATTTTTAATGGCTTGAATATTAACTTATTATAATTAAGAAATATCCTTTTTGACAGCCTATTGTACAATTCTTTGTTTTATATAAATTTAATTTTATATAAAATTTTTAATTTAATTTTATATAAATTTAATTTAATTTATATAAATTTAAATTTTCCTTAGGGAAAGTCCTAGATAAGCCAAGATTTGGAGTGAGGGAGACCACTGAAAAGACACGCGTGAACTTTCAAAGGGAGGGGTGGTCGCTGTGGAGACTCAAGCAGGAGTTTCCTGTGAGGGTCACGAGAGGACACACAGGGAGCGTTTCATCGCAGTGCTGATGTGTAGCAAGGGGTCAATAACTGGGCGCAATGATTGTTGCTCATAGATGGTCAACCGTGGTTTTCCGTTTTGTGATTTTCTCTTTTAAAGAAACATCACGAAATCTAAATTTTGATAGAAGATATTTTATTTTCATGACATCGAGAACAAAGAAATCCTCCGTGTGTGCGTGCGTGTATACACGTGCAGAACATGAAGTTAAGGATTCTGGTAGGTTCTCCTAGGGCTGTTTAGTAACCATGCCTACAGTACACCTCGATTTTGCAGAAAGTCAAGTGACGTGGAAAATCATTCCCTCCTGCAGAAAGCAAGGCCAATCCACATGGAAACCAAGTCAAAGAACAAAGCTACCTACTTATTCAATTCAGAAGAGTCAAATCAGGTTATCGAGGTGCCCAGTGTGCAATGCGAGGGTTCCATCCTCTACGTCTCCCCAATGACTGAGGCCACAGGGAGCACCAAACCCTTGGTGGATTCAAGATAGATTTCTGAAAACATCCCACACCGATCGCTTGCTTGGGCGTGGCCAGTTCCTCACCTCGTACACAGAACAGTAGAAAGAACGCTCACATTTTCCTAGCTGATGACTCTGAGACAATCTACACACCAAGAATCTGGATTAAGAGCATGACATGTGAGGAAGAAAAATCTTGGTTTACAACAGTTTTCTGCATCTTATCATGTGCCTAACTGAGTTAGCGTCATAATGGGCAACGTCAGCGATCATGCTGGCAGGAAAAAATCCCACCCTTTCAAATATCACTCGTCTTCGAGACCAATAGGGGAGGTACACAACCGGGGAAACGACGTGGTGACAACCCTTTGGGCAGAGACAGCAGAGTTCACAAAACCCAGCCATGTCGACGTGCACTCCCCACAATTACTGAAGACAAGCCAGTCGCCTGAGGGAAGAATTCATTACCTCTTTTTTTTTTTTTTTTTTTTTTTTTTTGCGGTACGCGGGCCTCTCACTGTTGTGGCCTCTCCCGCTGCGGAGCACAGGCTCCGGATGCGCAGGCTTAGCGGCCATGGCTCACGGGCCCAGCCGCTCCGCGGCACATGGGATCCTCCCGGACCGGGGCACGCACCCGTGTCCCCTGCATCGGCAGGCGGACTCTCAACCACTGCGCCACCAGGGAAGCCCTCATTACCTCTTTTAACGCTTTTTGCCGAGAAGGAAGCTAACTGACAGAGATCTTATCTCCCCAAAGCGCGAAGCCTCCCTAGATGAATCTGGGAACCTGAACACAGTGGTCCCGTAACTGAATCTGTCCTCCATGCTCAACACATGTGCTCGGCGGCCAATGCCATGAAATACCTTCAGTATTCTCAAACATGCTATCATTAAACAGAAATTAGACGGAAACAAGGGAAGCCTAAAAACTGACTAGGAGTTCGGATGCTCTAAATGGCTAATACGTCCATTTTTCGCCCGAAACCCTCTCCAAATGCAGTTTTGCTATTAGGCAAAATCCAAAGAAAGGTAATCAATTCCAACTAAAAAGCACTTATCCTGGGAGGATGGTTTGCACGGCGCTTCAAATCCCTGGCTGCCTGCCAAAATCCAGACAACAGCCGTCTATGTTTCTGACTAGGCGAAGAGCACAGGGGCCATGCATAATTGACTAGAAGATGGGCTAGAACTGTGGCCAATCAGTGTGTGATCAAAAACGCGTGGAATATTCAGCACCACTTGATTACATGGAGGCTCGTCCTCTCACTCTCCTCATGAAATCTCTTCAAGGTCCAGAGTACTGTAATAAGATCATTACTGTCAAGCGGTACGAATCGCAGGCAATGAGTCTTGGGATAGGAAGTCATACTTCACAAGCTCCCCTGGTCTCTCTCTCTCTCTCTTTTTTTTTTTTGTATTTTACTGCACGCAGAGGCAGCAAGGCAACGAGGCGGCGGATAATGATCACATCGCTGTGTGGCAACTAGAAAGGCACTTTTAAGAAAAAGCAGAGAGACATCAGCTTAAGAGAAACTAAAACATTTTCCCTTTGCTTTTTTTCCCCCTTAAAAAAATTAAATAGAATTAAACTGTGTGCGGTAGTCGCTTTCATGCACTCTGAGATAATGTCATTGAATTTAACCATTTGAGAGATTTTCATATGGCAGCAAAGCCCATTACCCCACAGACAAATGGCCAATTTTCTCCATGTCCCAAGTACAAAAGAAGCCTTGTTAGGTTGTGTGTGTATCTCAGTGGCGATGCCTGAAGTTTGCACCGTACCTGCTTCTTTCGTTGGTGATGACACCCTGGGTTTAATACCTGGGGCCTGTTATATGTCTGAGACGAGAAAGGGGTGGAGTTGAAAGGCAGGGCCGCATTAGCAAAGATTCCTAAATAAACGCACCAAGTTGATCTCGAGCCACACCCACTCTAGAGCGTCAATCATCCGTCGCAATAAAATGAGAGCGCGGTGAGCACACCCGGCAACAAGGTGCGGCAGACATCTGATCATACTAAAATCAGCAAAGCAGGATTCCAGTGAATGATGGGGAGAGCTTAATCAAGAGCTCCCCTTCTCTCTCCAACTGTCCTGAAAAATGCTCACTCCCCTTGTCCAAAAACCCACAAAGGATATCATCCTCACAACGAACTTAAAAGCTGGGCTCACTGCATCTGAGTTAAACATCCCTAAGTTCAAAAAAGTTACGTGATGTTCCCTGCCTGTTCTCTAATCCTGCATGTTCTAATTGTCTGCAGAGTAGCTGAAGCAGTGATCTGCATCCTTCGTGGAATGTTCAACACACACACACACACACACACACAGACATAATGAGAAAGGCAATACTGCTTGTAAAGAAGCCATGTCACAACAAGCGTCCTGAGAAAAGAGGCTGAGATCAAAATTAGTGAAGGAGTCACTGCTTCCAAGTTCTTAAGAGCAATGGTGGGGGGTGATGGGCACGCAGCCCCCGACCAGCTGTGATGGGGAAAAGCACTGCCAGCATACACAGGGCTGAACCATGACCTGCAGAGAAGGCTCCTCTTCACATCCAAGCTGCTGAAGGCCTTTCCAGGTGGACAGCACAGGTACAAGGCAAGCCACACAGACTTCCAAGTCCTAGAGGCCTGATGTAGACCCCAAGTTCACACTCACCTGCCCATCTCTGGCAAATTACTTAACATCACCGAACCTTTGTCCTCACTGTGAAAACAGAGATAACACCACCTCCCTGCCGGACACTATGGGTTGTATGAAGGATGCAATGAGGTAACACCTGTCTAAGAGCAGGCACTGAATCTTGGCTTCCTTCTTTGATGCTTAAAGACCTATTCTAACAACGGAGGCAAGACCCCGGGGAGGGAGGGAGCAGTGAACAGAACAGGCGTGATCTGCAGTGACCGCGTCCATGAAGCCCACAGATAGGAATAGAAAGTTACAAGGCTTCGTGGACCGAATGTTTGTGTCCTCCCAAAGTTCATCTGTTGAAGCCCTAATCCCCATGTGATGACACCTGGAGATGAGGACTGTGGGAGATAATTAGGGTTGGATGAAGTCGTGAGGGTGGGGCCCATGGGATGTGGTTAGTGACAGAGAGAGAGAGAGAGAGAGAGAGAGGGCTCTCTGTGCACTGAGGCCCCCCTTGGACCTTGGCCTGAGTAGATCGCATCACACCCTGGGTCTCAGTTTCATAGCTGAATGAAGTGACATCCAAAGACTCTGACAGCTCCACCATTTTGAGAACATCAAGCAAATGACTTTGAGAGATTATCTTGGAATCCCCTAAAAGTCGGCTGACTCGGGCTCTCCCCCCCCGCCGGCAGAATTCCAACCCCAGGATGCCTGGGGAGAAATGCCTGTCCTGAGTCCTCCTGATGGACATTGGAGGCTGTGGGTTGTTCATGCAGAAAAAGCAGCTCTAAGTTTAGGGCCAACAAACGGAACTGGGGTCGGCCGCAGATCTGTCCTTGTAGACAGCAAGCTTGAGAGCAGTTTGCATCTTTCAAAGGCGCGTCCACTCTTACGTACAGCAGGAGGCTGAGTATGTCTTGTTGCATCAGGAGTGTCTGCAGGGCCCGGGAGCTCCAGGCCACCTTATACCAAGATTTATCGTGTGTTCACTTTGCATATTTTTTCCCTTTCTTGCAACAGCAGATATTTCATTCTGGAGTCTCCAACACCCAGGGTGCTGGGTCGAGGTCCCTTGGGCTCCCTGCACAGGCTGCTCAGGCGGCCACGGCTTATTTAGAGATCTGCTTTCTCCGCCAGACAGTGGGCATGCTGAAGGCAGGGGCCCTCAGTCACTTTTCCATCCAGTCCTAGGCATAGCTCTTGGCCTGCAGTAGGTGATTAATGCACTTTCATGGAACTGAATCTAACTCTTTAGTTTGCGTGTACTTAAAAAAAAAAAAGGACCAAAAATCCTTCTCTTGTTGTCAGCTCATCATGATGGGAATCCTCTGTTCTGGCTTCTCCTACTGTGATCAACTCATCTTTGTTTATTTCCGACCCACAGACTTCCACAAAGGATCTGTGAGCACTGACAGCTTGTGTGTGTTTGTGTCAGAAGGACTGTACCCTGCAGGATGGCTTTTGAGTCAACTGTGCCCCGTCTAGGATGTCAATGTCTAGAGTAAACCCAGGTCTACTCAATTTTAGCAAGTTCATTCTTGTGGAAGCTGGAGTTACAACCTGAGAACTCTCTTTGGAAAAATGATCTGGTTTGTGGGAAGTAGGCAAGTCCATCAGAATATCCAGTGTCTCCTATCACTTCCGCCTCAAGGGCGAAGAAACCCAGCCAACCTGGCTCCCTCATCAAAGTTGCTGCATTTTAGGAATATCATCCAGGAAGATGGCCCAGTTCTTGGCTTTTCCCATTTGCTCTAATTAACTGCTCAGCTTACTGATTTAGAGGCACGTACCAACTAGTTTGTAAATTGAACAAGGAAGTTCAATTAAGAAGTCCTTCCTGTTAGAAGAAATTACTGTTGATTATGGAATTTTGATGGAATGGATGATGGAGACTTCTGATTTTCTTTCCTTTCACTGAAGGGAGCTGCCAAACTTGTAACAAGGGGTAGATGAGGAGTGCTGCTGAAATGGTCACAAATAGGAGATCCAAGAGTGACCCACAAGAGTCACACCGGACAGCTTTCATAATCTCCCCTAGCTTTCCCCTCTAGACACCTCCAAATAATACAAAATCACACGAATCACACGAGAAAGCCCCTGTGGACAAGAAGCAAGCCATGGTGGTAGCTCCTTGGCCATCATGGGTTTCTTGCCAGTCATGTGTGCACCATCGCATCTAACATGGAGTAACCAGCACGTTAACTATGCCCAAGGAGAGAGGAAAGGTGAGAACATCCTGGTGATAAGACACTTAAACAACAAAACTGCTCTCCTAATCGTGCTGTGCAAAATCCCCAAATCACCACTGATGCCCCAAACTGCCCAACCCTCCACATGACCCAACATGACCCAACATGACCCTCGGGTCACAGATGAACCCGAGCTGTGATACACCTGTGGACTGCCTTCTTGTAAAAATGAGTACGCAGGGTGCTTCCCTGGTGGCACAGTGGTTGAGAATCCACCTGCCAATGCAGGGGACACGGGTTCGAGCCCTGGTCCGGGAAGATCCCATATGCCGTGGAGCAACTAAGCCCGTGCGCCACAACTACTGAGCCTGTGCTCCAGAGCCCACGAGCCACAACTACTGAGCCCGCATGCTGCAACTACTGAAGCCCGCGCGCCTAGAGCCCGTGCTCTGCAACAAGAGAAGCCGCCACAATGAGAAGCTCGCGAACCACAAGGAAGAGTAGCCCCCGCTCGCTGCAATCAGAGAAAGCCGATGTGCAGCAACGAAGACCCAACACAGCCAAAAATAAATAAATTTATGTATATATAAAAAAAATGAGTATGCAGGGAAAATGTTGTACAATGCTCCTGCGTAATCATTCATTTCCTCTCCAAATCTTCCAAAATATCAACTAATAAAAATTTTTTCAGAAGATAAAAGGTAACTGATCAATTACAGCAACATCTGTTTTCTTAGCAACTAAGTGAAAACAAAACTTTGTTTTGTGACTAATTCAATCACTACCACTGGTGTTTCAGGTTGCTGTAAATAGAAGACATTTAATGAAAGAGTGATGCTTTTTGTGGCATTTTATTAAATAAGATAACCATTACGTATTAAACCTGCAGAATCTAAAATGAAGTTCTACAACGAAGTTCTACAACATGTTAGCTTCCCCTAACCTTTACAACTCAATGCTGTGCTGTCTTTCTTCTGGACCACCCATGCCTCTCTTAAATATTCTGCCTGAAATCCTAGGTACAGTCTCTGGTGCAAGTCTTCTTCCCATATTAAGGCTATGAATGCCTTGGGGTGAGAGAGAAACTGAGTTTTAATTCTCTCGTCTCCCATGGAGCCAAACACACAGTGCTTCCTCTGTGCTTGTTGCTTAATATTTGATGAAAGAATAAAATGATTCACAATGTCAGGTTCTTCTCTGAAAGAATGAAGGAAAACTAAGTCCTGTCTGGCCTCTGCAACTTGAAGTTAATGTAATTTGTAAACATGTTGGAGACCTCGCCTCTGATGGCTTAGTGGGTACAGCTGTGATGGGCAATTTTTCTACTGTAATGGACAGAGGCCAGTTGTGACTTTTTCTCTACAGGATAGTATTTCAGTATCTACCCAGGATCAACCATACATGAGTCTATAAAGACCCAGAATGAACAACCAGGGCGTGGAGATGAGAAGGATAAAATAAATTTCCTTCTGAGACCTTCAGTAAAAAGCACCATGAACCCAAGGGGACCAAAAAACCCAAAAAACAAAAAACCAAAAAACCTCACAAAAAAGAAACAAAAAACCCCCACCACCAACAACAGGAACAACAGGATTTCTGCATACCCTCCTGTATAATCAGACTGGGTAAATCCAGACTGGCCCTGCATTTTTAAAGAAAGAAAGATCTTTGCTACACAACTTCTAGATGTGATGATCCGTATAAAAGTCAGTGTCTTTACATGGAATCTGAGAAATATCAAGGAAGCCACTCTGCCTGCCCCACTCCTAGATTCAAAAGCCGCTCCACACACCTCAAAGACTTGCTTTTTGCCTGGTGGAAAGAGTTTGAGGCAGAGAATCAAGAGACAGTTCTGTCACCTACCAGCAACCTGACCCTGGACAAGAAAGCCACTTAACCTCTCTCTACTTCTGCCTTTTCACTGGGGAAACAGGAAAATTAACACCGGATGCAAACTTGCATGAATGTTATAAAACTAACGAGAACCACCAGATTGGGGAACCACAGAACTGGGACCGCAGAGACCACGGGTACATTTCAGCCGCAATAACCTCACTCCTGAACCCTGGATAAGAAGGTACCCAGAAAGGAGGGTGATTCAAAGGCAATGCCAAAAGACAGCAAGTCATTAGAGATCTGCAAAATCCCCACTACCCAAGAGCTTTCCAGGCACACACCCTTCAACTTGGTTCTGGCCATGAACCCAGGGCCCCTGGGGCTAGCATCCTTCCGGATTCCGCTACAGTGGCCCAACCAGTGCTGTACTTGCTACAGGGGACCAGGAACCTTGCCTCTCAGGACAGCCCCGGCTCTTACAAAGTTTTCCTTTTAGTATCTGAACCAAAATCCACCTCCTTGAAACTTCCACCCATTGGTCCCAATGAAACCCATCAGGGCCACCCAGGATGATTCAGGACTCTCTTTCCATGGTTTGAACACAATTAGGACGCCCCCATGCCTCTTGTGCTGTGTCACCATCTTGCTTAGCGACACGTGGACTGACTTCTGTTGATCTACGATCATCACTGAGATCAGCACCCAGATCTGAACATACCCATTTTCTTAAATATAACTAATAATCCTGAGCAAATCAAATCCAATTTAAAATCAAGACTGTCACTGATATTTTAATATCTGTTGTTCCCAATGGTCTATTAAATAAGAATACAAGTAGTATTCGGGATTCAGAAGTTTTGTTGAAAAAGGTTAATAATACCACCTTCACATTTTTAATGGTAAGGCTGGGGGATGCTGGTTTCCAAGAAGCTTACCTCAAAGTTAAACTCAACGGTGAAGTCCCTATTTCTGACGTTCTTAATGAACAGTCGTTTTCCCAGATAAAAACATCACAAAGGTGCATATCATTACAAACAGGGCCACAGAATTTGAAAAACTCTCACATATTTTTAGAGACTGTATGTATGGAAAGAACAGATCTAAACCTGGGGGAGCCTCCAAGTAGGTAGATAGGGGGCCAGATGCCCGGTGATGCAGAATGTGCTGGAGAAGTACAGAGGATCCTCCAGCAGTTAGCATGGCAGCCCTTCACCTGCCCAAAGACACACCTCAGGTCTCAGTCCTGGGAACACCTAGGCACACACCCACCTGTCTGACGCACTTCTGCTTTAAATGACATACATCACCCACACTAGCTTGTACCTCTCCATTCTTCCACACTTACCTAAGGAAGGGGCTGGAATACTTTACAATACTGACTCTTTTAATGAGAGTAATAATTATATGTGAGCCCAGTGACCATGCTGGAACTCAAAATACTCATAAAGGAATTCTTCAGTCATAGATTCTACTCCTATAATTCACCAGACTCATTCCATTCATTTTATTTAAATTTTTAAATTTTAATTTTATTTATTTTTTTATATAACAGGTTCTTATTAGTCATCCATTTTATACCCATCAGTGTATACATGTCAATCCCAATCTCCCAATTCATCCCACCACCACCACACCGCCCCCCCCCCCCCGCCCTGTGGCTTTCCCCCCTTGGTGTCCATACGTTTGTTCTCTACATCTGTGTCTCAGTTTCTGCCCTGCAAACCGGTTCATCTGTACCATTTTTCTAGGTTCCACATATATACGTTAATATAGGATATTTGTTTTTCTCTTTCTGACTTACTTCACTCTGTATGACAGTCTCTAGATCCATCCATGTCTCAACAAATGACCCAATTTCATTCCCTTTTATGGCTGAGTAATATTCCATCGTATATATGTACCACATCTTTTTTATCCATTCGTCTGTCGATGGGCATTTAGGTTGCTTCCATGACCTGGCTATTGTAAATAGTGCTGCAATGAACACTGGCGTGCATGTGTCTTTTTGAATTATGGTTTTCTCTGGGTATATGCCCAGTAGTGGGATTGCTGGGTCATATAGTAATTCTATTTTTAGATTTTTAAGGAACCTCCATACTGTTCTCCATAGTGGCTGTATCAATTTACATTCCCACCAACAGTGCAAGAGGGTTCCCTTTTCTCCACACCCTCTCCAGCATTTGTCGTTTGTAGATCTTCTGATGATGCCCATTCTGACTGGTGTGAGGTGATACCTCATTGTAGTTTTGATTTGCATTTCTCTAATAATTAGTGATGTTGAGCAGCTTTTCATGTGCTTCTTGGCCATCTGTATGTCTTCTACGGAGAAATGTCTATTTAGGTCTTCTGCCCATTTTTGGATTGGGTTGTTTGTTTTTTTAATGTTGAGCTGCATGAGCTGTTTATACATTTTGGAGATTAATCCTTTGTCCGTTGATTCGTTTGCAAATAGTTTCTCCCATTCTGAGAGTTGTCTTTTCGTCTTGTTTATGGTTTCCTTTGCTGTGCAAAAGCTTTGAAGTTTCATTAGGTCCCATTTGTTTATTTTTGTTTTTATTTCCATTACTCTAGGAGGTGGATCAAAAAAGATCTTGCTGTGATTTATGTCAAAGAGTGTTCTTCCTATGTTTTCCTCTAAGAGTTTTATAGTGTCTGGTCTTACATTTAGGTCTCTAATCCATTTTGAGTTTATTTTTGTGTATGGTGTTAGGGAGTGTTCTAATTTCATGGTTTTACATGTAGCTGTCCAGTTTTCCCAGCACCACTTATTGAAGAGACTGTCTTTTCTCCATTGTATATCCTTGCCTCCTCTGTCATAGATTAGTTGACCATAAGTGTGTGGGTTTATCTCTGGGCTTTCTATCCTGTTCCATTGATCTATGTTTCTGTGCCAGTACCACACTGTCTTGATGACTGTAGCTTTGTAGTATAGTCTGAAATCAGGGAGTCTGATTCCTCCAGCTCCGTTTTTTTCCCTCAAGACTGCTTTGGCTATTTGGGGTCTTCTATGTCTCCATACAAATTTTAAGATTTTTCATTCTAGTTCCATAAAAAATGCCATTGGTAATCTGATAGGGATTGCATTGAATCTGTAGATTGCTTTGGGTAATATAGTCATTTTCACAATATTGATTCTTCCAATCCAAGAACATGGTATATCTCTCCATGTGTTTGTATCATCTTTAATTTCTTTCATCAGTGTCATAGTTTTCTGCATACAGGTCTTTTGTCCATTCATTTTAAATTGTAAGTATAAGGAAATGATTGTTCTTAATTTAGGTGACAGCATTTTCTTTTTTTAAAAATTTATTTTATTTACTTTTTCATTTATTTTTGGCTGCATTGGGTCTTTGTTGCTGCACGCGGGCTTTCTCTAGTTGTGGAGCCTACTCCTTGTTGTGCACGGGCTTCTCATTGTGGTGGCTTCTCTTGTTGTGAAGCACGGGCTCTAGGCGCGCGGGCTTCAGTAGTTGTGGCTCGCAGGCTCTAGAGCGCAGGCTCGGTAGTTGTAGCGTCCAGGCTTAGTTGCTCCGCCGCATGTGGGATCTTCCCGGACCAGGGATCGACCTGTGTCCCTTGCATTGGCAGGTGGATTCTTAACCTCTGCGCCACCAGGGAAGTCCCAAGGTGACAGCATTTTCTACCATTCTGTGTAGGACTACTGTTCTTCTGCAGAAAAGAACTACTAAAATCGAGTCCGATGAGGGCCAGGGCAGCGAGAAATTCATGGAAGGAAGATCTTTATTTCCATCAGGAGCACCAAGGATCCCCAGGTGGACAGAGAGTTTCTGGCTTTTCAGGCAGCATAAATACTGATGATACACTTTAGCCTTTACTTTCTGCACAAAGATGCCACAAAGGTAAGGAATATCCAGCGCTAGAACCTCTGTGCTCAGCTAAGAGCCTGGGAAGGGCGTGGGGGCTCCCTTTTGGACTTGGCTGGGCGATGGCTCAGAAGTGCATCTGGGGAGCTCTGACCCCTCCCTCGGCGAGGTTCAGGCCAGGCTCTCAGGGGCCACGGTGGACAGAGGCTTCCAGTCTACCGTGCTGATGAAAGATCAGCGGACAGACGTGCCCAGGGGCTTGTAAGAGGCACCGTGAAAGGTGTGGGCAGCACACGGCTTCCGCTGGCTCACCTCCACCTGCCCTCCAACGCCCTCAGAGGCAGGCCTGGGTGGCGGCAGCAGTAGTTCCCACACCCTTTGGCTTCTGGTTGGGTCTGGTCAAGGAGGTGGCGGCATGAGACCAGAGGCAGGGAGGAGAGTGAGGTTAGGCGCTTCCCCTGCGCCCCCTCACCCTTTGGGTCACTGGGGTGGCACATGTCCCTCTGTTGAAGGACACAGCTCCTGACGGAGACCTCCCCCAGACACCGCCCTCTCTGGGTGTTCATAACCGGCCCCTCCTTTCCCCGTCACCCCACTGGGAGTCTGCACCATCCCTAGAGCTCTTCCCACACCCTGCCCACACCTCTGTGGATAGTCCCTGTGGAAAATTCCTATCAACGACCCAGTTGAGGGTGCCATGTTTTTCCCGGGACCCTGACTGAAATAGCTGAATTTTATTTTTCTTATACTCTAAAGAGATTTGAGTCTAGTCATCTGTTCCAATGGGGTATGTCAAAAACTACACAATCCACCTACTTTATGGACACCATCTAGAGAACATTTTGCATCTGCAATTGCGACTTTCCAGCACGAGGTCAAACAAAAGAGAATATACTGGTAATAACAAGTCATAGTGCTTTGCAGGAAAGAGAAATATTTTTTTACAATTAAAATGAAACAGCCCTCTAAAAATATACAACTAGCTTTCATTTCAAGAAGAGAAGGCTTAGTTTTGATGGTTCCCACAATACACTTTGATTAATAAGAGTTGCTAAGAGTACTAAAAAACATTGTCTATCATTGAATCGAAAATGATCTCAATTGAACGATGCCTTCTGACTTTAGGGATGCGAAAATGTGAAGAAAAGAAAAACAGTGTGTCTTGGATACAATCAGTACAGCCTGTCTCCGAAAAACGACTCATTTATAGGTCGGCAGGTAACCTTTCCTCGGGAAAAATGATACGTGCTCTTTTTACCGAGAACTTGTCTTATTTTCTGTTGGAAAGACGTCACACTGTGGCATCACAGAGACAGTCCTCTGAACTACAAAGTGAGGCCCGGCTTCCTCTCTAATCATTAGTGTTGAACTTCTGAACACACACAACCATCACTCATCGTTCATGCCTGAGATGCTGTTGTGGTTTCTAAATTGGGTGTTTCTTTGGTGGCCGGGAGTCTGTCTTTCTGTCGGCATCACTGCCTCAGCAGTAAGGCCCTTTAATGAAAGGGTCTCTGGTTGGTTTGGGGTTGAGGATATGACTCAGCCTCGTCACAGGCTATTGCTTGGAGCACACAGTACAACCTCAGTAACTCAGGCGGTGGAAGATGGAAACATCTCAGGCGTCCGACAAGCTTACAGTCACTTGGCAAGTTTTCTGCAAACTCACGGGATGACCGGGATGCTGACTTGAACCCGCAGCCCGATTAAACACGCAACCGCTACTGATTTACTTTCAGTCTGTATCTTACTCACACAGCTTTCACTATGTCAGTAGGTGGGTGGGATGATTAGAATGTGTAAAATGTGTGTAATGTAGTGAAGGGTGGACTTGATCCCCAGTTTCTACCAAGTGGCAGACACTTGAAAAAAGTCATTGGTTGGAAACACATGACAGACGCGGTACGATATTTATCCGTGAAATGGGCATGAGGCCTTTCCATAGAGCAAATCTTACTCTTCCCTTGGGTATGTGGGGCACAGGTTCCCCACCCTGCTGAGAGGCCATGCATCTTCCTGGCTTTACCTCAGTCCTTTTGTTGGTGGGGTGTGGCCATCTGTGCATGGCTGGGGGCTTTTTGCTGAAGTTGTTGGAAGGTGTCTCATCAATGCTCAGCATCTGTGGCCGATTTCTTTTCCAAAGGGGAAGGTCAGTGGTGTCTGGGTGGGTGCTTTGATCCATAATCATTATTTTTCACCACTGCTGATATAATAGAATCATCCTCATTTAACATAACAGGAGAGAATTGGTTTTTATTGGCTAAACTTGTTAGCAGGAAGCTATGGGAAGCAAAATGGTAAGAAATGTGGTGAAGAAGGGCTTTCAGACTCCTCCCTGCCACCGTGGGAGTCCCAGCAAGCTCCCTGACACTCTGAACCCCAGTCTCCTCATTATAAATGAAAACGCCACCAACCAACTCACAGGATCACGGTAAATGACACAGAGCGTGTACTGTAAACTCTGTCCCTTCCCTGCTAACACATACGCTGTGGGTCTACGGGCTCATCTTTGGATATTAGGAGGGAACAGGCACTTTCTTTAACATTGAAACTTACAGTTTGAACAAAGGAGTATTCAGAAAAAGTGTGGCAGAAATAGAGAAAAAGGATATCAGCTATGAGGGTATTTCCAGCGTATATGGAATCCTTGTTGAAACCAGATTCTTTTACTACTATTGGTCTCACCAATGATTATTCATGTTATACAACCATGTTTGGGAATTTTAATTTTCCTTTGAAGTATCTGTTTAACTTGTTTATTGAAACTACATTAATTTCACCTCCCACAATGTGTGTGTACGTGTGCATGCGTGTGTATCTCCAATTGCATCCATGGAATAAAAGAACACAAGTCCATCAGAAGGGGCCGCTTCTGAAAGATCACATCGGGCCATCGCTGAGAATAAAACCCGACTTCAACAAGTCAAAGGAGAAGCAAGACAAACTGTGTCAGCGGGAATACTAATGCAGCTCACAAAACAAAAAGAGTGACGGACGCTAACAGAAGGGGCGTTTATCATCACACGTCGCTGAAAGTCAGCATCGGAGTGGCTGTCGTACTAGAGTTAAGTCTACCGGTGTCAGGGAAGCTTCCTAAATTAGGAGGCGCCGATCTTTTTTGGAGGAAGACAACATGGCACAGCTCGGCTGGAGCAGACACCTCGACCCCAGGTTGCCGGGGTCGGGGAAGACCAAACAACTTGACCAGATGTTACGAAGGGGACACCAGCGGCACCATCGACCAGGCCACAACCGCCAGGAGGTAAGACAGCTGCTGTGGTTGAACAGTCTCGAGAATCAGTGAGTGAAGAGAGGGTCCCCTAGCACCGCCTTGCTAACAAAAAGCACACGCACTGACCTGCGTTATTGTGCATGTGTGGTTCTGAGGATCAATGATTCCACAAATGAGAAAAAGTAAAAATCAATTTTCAGGAACGCGGACTCTGGCCCTGAGGTCCCGGGAGGCCTTACCGTCAGCAGTGCCTGAGAGGCCATCGGCTTTGAAGTTGCTGGTACTTTTCTTCCTCCGATGCTTCTTTCTGTTGGCGTGAGGGGAGGGGGGCGGGTCGAGCTTGGGGCTGGTGGTGCTGGAGATGCTTGGGCTGGAGCACACGGAGTCACCGAGCCCCGTGTCTGCCACCGGACCGGAAAAGGCAAAAGAACGCAAAGGTCAACACTTACAAAGTAGACTTCGCAAAAGTACTACAGCAACGTTCCTCCAGTGCCACATCATGCTCCGCAAATAACCCCTGGGCCGGAGGCCCAGAGCATCCCGTGTTAAGAGGTCACAGCGCCCCTGCAGTTCAAAGGCAGGCTCTCCTCTTGGCGTCATCCTTATGCTCTGGAGAATTTAAAGTTCTCTCTCTCTCTCTTTTTTATTTTTTAGGCCTGTGCTTCTCCAACTTTTTTTTTTTTACTTTTTATTGGAGTCTAGTTGATTTAAAATGTTGTTAGTTTCCGCTGCACAGCAAAGTGAGTCAGTTATACATACACATATATACACTCTTTTTTAGATTCTTTTCCCATACAGGTCATTACAGAGTACTGAGTAGAGTTCCCTGTGCTCTACAGTAGGTCCTTATTAGTTATCTATTTTATATATAGTAGTGTGTATATGTCAATCTCAATCTCCCAATTTATCCCTCCTCCCTTCCCCCCCGATAACCACAGTTTGTTTTCTACATCTGTGACCCTATTTCTGTTTTGTAAATAAGCTCATTCGTACCATTTTTTTTTTGATTCCACATATAAGCAGTATCCTATGATACTTCTTTCTCTGTCTTACTTATAAAGTTCTCTATTTTGCATAATTGGAGTTCTGGAAAAGGAAAGCGGGAGGTGGGAAGCTTTTTCCTTATTTTTCTCTTCCCATAATTACTGTGATATATTAGGAATGAAGTAAAGACTCTTAGGAATACACGTGAAGTGTCATCTTAAATGGGGTTGATTCCGTGTGTGTACACACAAGATAAAGGCATTCCTGATTCTCTGTCCTCTACCCCCAACATTATGTATGGCTGTACGTTAGTTTATTAGTAGTGAAAATCGGCATGCCACCTCCCTCTCTCACTGATGTCCAGCAATAGGGTTGGAAGTCCATAGTAGACCTGCCAATTTTTGATTCACAGAAGCTACTTACAAAATTTTAAAACCAGTGCACAAATGTGATCATTCACTGGAAGTGAAACTCTCCATTTATTATGTCTGTTTTTACTTTATCAGAGAGAAGAACAGAATGCCATGAAAACACCTGAAATGAACATGAAATTCAACAGAACGGAAAAGTACCCAGAGAAAGTGATGGGGGAACACCATCTAAACACCTCCAAAGTTCTAAGAATTCTGTATTTCATGATTCAGCATCTTTGTAACTCAAAAGACAGAACGTTCTGTGCGATATATTTCATTCATTCAACAAATATTTTTTGAGGCCTACTGTGGGCCACCACTTTTCCAGATGTTTGGGATCCATCACTGAGAAAGATAGATAAAGGTTCCCGTCTGAGTGGCACTGACACAGTAGTGGGGCCACAACCCACAGCTCATTACGAGGTGGTGAGAGCTGGAGAGGGAAAAGGAGGGTGCGAAGGGTGGACACTGGGGAGGCGGCAGCACGGTGAGGGGGAGTTGCCATTTTAAATGACAGGGTGGGTCTCACTGAGAAAGTGACGCGTGAGGCAATAGTTGAAGATGGTAAAGCCATGAGAAGGTGAATGTGCACCTCGGGGAGGAGGAAATTGTCAGAACCTGGCCCGAAGACCAGGTGTGCGCGCCTGGTGTGTTCCAGAAGCAGAGGGGGGTGCCAGTGGCCGGGGCCAGTTGAGGATGGGAGACTCACAGCAAATGGCACTGGAGAGAGGAAGGGGCTTGGCCACTATCTAGAGCCCTGGCTTTTACTCTGGGGGAAATGAGGAGCCTGGCAGGATTTTGAACAGAAGGATGACATGATTTCAAATATAAAGATACTCGAAATCAAAATGAATTTAAAATCTTTTCATTTTCTGATGTTCTAGGACATTTTATCATGTACTGAGAACTGTCAAAGAACACAGTATCTTTTTAGCTACAAATATGGTTCCAGGAATGCCCTAGGATGCAAATTCCTGATATCCTAAGACCGGTGATCCCATCCCATCTCTGCACGGTCAGAAGGATCAACCTTCTTTCCATATCCCCGTCACCTGTGGAGCAAAGGCCTCTGGGAGCCTGTCCTGGGAGGGGTGTGAAGAGTCAACCCACGGCTCCTGCAGGAGAACCTGCCTCACGGAGTCTGGGGCTCCAGGTTGCATCTTTATCCACAAAGTGGCCATTTATTCTGCATTCTCTTTCCAACTTCCCACCTGCTCTCCACCGAAGCCACACTCACCCTGGGTCCGATCCTTACCCCCCAGGCCTGGACGGTACAGCTAACTGCAGGAGGGCTCTCTCCTGCTGGCTTGCCACCTTTTAAGTTGTCCCAGTCTTCTGCAATACGAATCTTCTAAAAGTGGCAATTCTTACATACATTTTTTTAAAAAATGCTAGATCCTACTGAATATCAGATGAAAGCTGTAGGCATCCCAGAAAAAGAAAAAAAAAAAGGCTAGTCTAGTTAATACTTGTGCGCAATTTCAGAGGGTTCAGAAGCTGCCTGATGTTGCTAAGAGGTCCAGGGACCCCAAGACCACTGGCTGATCGTAAAGCAACCCTTTCACATGTTAGTCAATGCTCAAACCTTACAATGAATATTTTTGTACATTTCAAGTATTTGCTGCCCAGGTTTCAAAAGTCTTCACCCTCTGACTGCATCCTCTCTGACTCTGAAGTGTTAAGAACCCATCCTGTGCCGGGTGTGGTGACAGGCCATGGGGAAACAATGGTCCCAATGACCCTCCAATCGCGGAGGCAGATGAGGGGCGCAGGCAGAGACAGCTGCCCTCTGCTGCAGCACGGCTGGCGTTTCATTATTTCACTCTGTCCCTCAGGTGTCCCCTCAATTCAATGCACAATGTTCATTCCCAACTACGCCTCTTAATCCTTATGTCACAATCTCTCCCAAGCTAACATTTCTCATCTCTGAACCCCTACTGATCCTAGAGCTGGCGCTTCCTGCCCTTGGCCGTCTGGCCGTCTGTCCGTTATCTGGATGTAGCTGACATGGTTGTTTCCCAGGGCAGCTGAAGGTGCTCACCCCCGTCCTGAGCCACCCGATGCTGGGCACGCGGTGGATGCAGCATTATAATAGGGACACCTGGGTCCCTTCCATCATCCAGCCGTTCTTTAAGGTGGGTACCAATATCTCTTTTTAAGATGCTCAGAATATATACATAAGCTATACGGTCATGTAACAGGCTTCCATATATGTGAGGTGGCTCTATTTCTGGGTTCTCTATTCTTCTCCAATAATCTTTTCACCTATCTGTGTTCTATTAGCACATGGTCCTGAACGCTACGGCACTTTAGTCACCTCGGTAGCTCATAAGGTAGGGCAAGTCCCCACACTTCGTTATTCTTCCCAATTGTCTTAGGTCTTGTTGGCTGTTCTGAGCACACAACTTTGTGTATTCATCCAAATCGATGGAAAAGATATTCAACAAGGTGAGGTCAAGACAGAGCCTTGAATCTGCACTCACCAATCCACAACCAGAAGCTTTGTTGAGTGATCACTGAGTAGGACCTGGGGACATCATACTGTCTGTGCATCCAGCTCAGACACCTGTGAACTTGCCTATAAAGAAACTATGGTACAGCCTCGTCAAACACTCTGTTGAAAGCTAGACGGGTACCCAACTTACAGATATGTCTGCCAATGTAAAAACAAGAAAGGGAAACCCAGTTAATACCTCTTCTCCTTAATGAACTACCTCTGTTCAATTAAATCACTGTTTCCTTTTCTATACGCACACAAAGCACAGAGTATCACCAATCTAATTCAGAATCCGACCTGGGCTGGATTTTAAACTCACTGGTTTAGGGCTCAGAATTCAGCATTTTGGAAACCAAAATGACAGGCGCCTGTGTCTAGGCATCTCCCCTCACCCCTTCCGACTGCAGGAAACTTTCCGCAAAGTAACTGACAGGGACACGGCAATCTCATTTCCAAGGTTTCTGAGTATCTTACAATACGTGTAATTGAGGGGGAGATTCCTGACTCGCTCGAAGAAAGTAGCTAAGTGCCAATCTCGAGAAGGAACTACTTGCAAGTGGTGACACCCACCTTCCCCTAAGGGACCATCAGAGCCAAGCTCATCTGCATCCTTTACAGCCTTCCTTTCTGGGAGCCCATCCTCAACACCAGTGGCTCTATCCCCACGTGGCTCCACGTTTCCACTAACCCGCTGGCTCACCACTGGGAACCCTCACCCAGCGACATCTGGAAACGTCTGGAGACATTCTTAGTTATCAGACCGAGCAGGGTCGGGGTGCCACAGGCATCAAGTGGGCACAAGCCTGAGACGCTGAACAACACCCTACAACACATAGCACAGCCCTGCCGCGGAAAACCGTCCTGCCCGAAACGTCAGTAGTGAGAAACCTGTGGACTCAGAAGGGCTCTTCTATTCTTCTTCAACCTCTCAGACTCCTCCTCCAGAATCCTGTTCTGTGAGGGCTTGGGGCAATGTTCCTCACACCAGAGACCTCCCGAAGGCTCCCTTTCCCTGGAGCTACCCTGGCTCTCCCCCAGGACACGTCTCCCCCTGCACCACAAAGCACGCAGGTGGGCGGGGCGTCCTCCCAGCCCCGCGCTGCTGCTTGCAGACCACTCTTTCTCCCCCCAAGTCCTGGCCCCTCTGAAGCCTGTGCCCTGGGATCGCGCTCGCTCCCCAAGACCCCAGGTCCCACCCCTTCACTGCCCGTTTCAGGAGCAGATCACCCACCCTGACCTGTGATCACGTCCGGCGCCTCCTGGGCACTCCCTCCAGCATGCTGGCCTCCGGGCCCCTCCCAGGTGACCTCGTGAAGCTCTTTCCTCCCCTCTGCCACCGCACCCGCTGCTCTCCTGGTCCGGACCCGGGCCCGCCTGCTGCAGGAACCGGCCCCTCTGGGTTCTATTCCCCGCCTCCCCCCCATGCCCAGTCTGCCCAGCTCACCTACACCGGGGCCTCAGGTCCCATCTACCGGCCCCATCGGTCTTCACCGACTAACATCCACCTCACGTTCCATTTCTCTCCCTACCCCGCGGGACGACATCACAGGCACTGCTCCTGCAGATTTCAGCCTCCATGCCCCCTGCCTCCACCTCTCCCGACCACAGCCCCCAGCCTGACTGATGATTTCCACCCCTACCTGTGCCGCACCAGGACTCAGGCCCGGGATGGAAGAGTACAGCACCGTGTCAACTGCTTCCTCTACTGTGTGGCCCCTTTATGGTGCTGGGGTGGGACAGGGGCCCAACCTCTGGCCTGTGCTTCGATCCACTGCATTCTGGAAGTACATCCACCCCTCCCCCTCCAAGAGGCTCTATCACCCCTTCTCCACTCCCCTCAGACACCCTGCCCTGCAGCCCACCCCCCTCGAGGACCCCCATTTTCATTTCACTGCAGACACAAAAAGAAACAATGAAAGCAGCAACCAGAAGAGGGCACCCCCCTTCCCGCCCCGGGTCCCCACGGACTCGGGGCCTCCTCGCCCCGCCCTGTTGCCAAAGCGGCCCCTCCCCCGTGAACTGGCTTCCACCCGGCAGTTCGCACCCGCTCCTGCCTGCATTAAACGTGCTGCATCGCTGTATCACCTCCGCTCCTGACGAAACCCTGCCGTGACTCCAGGCCCTTACCCAGCCACCACCTGGCTTCTGCTCCTCCTTAAAGCAAAGCCCCTCAGAGCTGTCCTCCTCCTGGCTGCCTGTGCCAGGTGTCACCTGCCCGCGTCTGACCCGCCAGCCCGACACGCCCCTGCTGAGGCCCGGGAATCCCCACAGCCTCGTCCGTGGGCAGGTCCCAGCGGGATGGCGCCCGTCTCAGCAGCGCCCCACGTGGTTCCTGGCTCCCTCCCTGGCTGGGAAGACGCGGCGAGGCCTTACACTAGTTGGGTGGGAGGAAAATTAGGAAGCTGTGGGTCCTGCGATCCAAAGGGTGATGGCCGGGAGAGGGCCCCATTCTGGCCCTCGCCCTCGGTCACCTCCTGTCCAGCTCTCCTTGCCTCCCTGGTGAGGCCGCCCTCACCACACGGTACACCCCATCAGCCGTGCCTTTGTCTCTTCGTTAACTGGACACCTTCTGAAGGCAGGAACGTCCTTCAAACCTCTTCACCAAGACAGAGACTGAAACGTCCTGGGGATGAATGATCGGGGTTCCAGGCATGTCTGTGGAACTGAGTTTTATAAAGAGTTGATTCTCTCTTGCAGAGGCTTTAACACAGGTGGATGACACTGCTTTGGGTGTGTAACAGAGAATCACCTTTGCAACTTAGTTTTAAAGGTAACCACAAGCGGGCTTCCCTGGTGGTGCAGTTGTTAAGACTCCGCCTGCCAATGCAGGGGACACGGGTTCAAGCCCTGGTCTGGGAAGATCCCACATGCCGCGGAGCAACTAAGCCTGTGTGCCACAACTACTGAGCCTGTGCTCTAGAGCCCGCGATCCACAGCTACTGAAGCCCGCACGCCTAGAGCCCGTGCTCTGCAGCAAGAGAAGCCACTGCAATGAGTAGCCCCCACTCGCCGCAACTACAGAAAGCCCAGGAGCAGCAACGAAGATCCAATACAGCCGAAAGTAAAAATAGATAAAAAATAAATAAATTTATATATATATATATATAAAAAGTAACCACAAGCATGCTTCTGTGTCAAACTGCAGTCAGTCGGGTAAGTTTCCAGCAGTCTGGAACCTATTTTTAGGTGAGCAACTAAGACGGTAGATAAAGTCTATTTACGTTGCCAAAGTATCTCCCTTAATAGACCCCTCCATCGACCACGCCCACCTCGTGGGTCCTCTGTGCTCTGGGGGCCAGCTCTGCCTAGGCACCTGGGTCACGTCAGAGACTAGAGGGTGAAAATCCCTGTCCTCGAGTTGATTCCGATGACTGAGAGGATGCCTATCTGATCAGAGGACGAAAAGGGGAATCAGATGTACGGCGAGCACACCAGCTGCCTGGATTTAAACATACGTACACAGAAGCGCCACCTGCGCGCAGAGAGAAGTGAGGTGAGGAACCGTCCTCACGTCCACTGTCACCAAGGCGAGCACAGGCAAGCCGGCCCCATGGCCTCCCTTGAGAAACAGGAATATGACCCTGGGACGGCTGCTCGGGCCACTAGGACTCAGAGTGAGAGTGACAGAGAGCCAAGGTCAGGGGAAGGCCCAGGAGCGGGGCGGGGGAGGGAGAAGGGGAGGGAGAACAGAAGAACATGAGTCCTGCCCTGGCGCCTGGAGGAAGGGAGGGAGGAGGGAGGTGAGCTTTCAGGATGACACGGGTTGCCATCTCGTAATAAGAGCAATAATGATAATGATGAAACCAGGAAGCAGGACCAGCCCTGGTAAGCCCCACAAGTTCTTCCGCAGGCAAGGAGGAGCATGAATAAAGTAAGGGATATGCACCAGTCCCCGGGAGACCAAGAAGCATTTCCCATCCATGGCCTGGTTTGCTGCTCACAGGATCAAGGTACCGCCAAGAAAACCATCACTGCCCTGATGCAGAGACTTTCCAGGCCCTCCTGCAGGTGAGGCTGGAGCCCCGAGCGCCTCCCTTCCTGTGTCAGTACTCCACCACTGTGGTCCAGGCCCTGGACACGTGCTCCTAACATTTTTGCTGGAGGTAGCCACTATGAGGTCAGGCGTCCCGGTGGCCGGGCTAAGGGGGTGGGACAAACCAGATGCTCTGGGGTGGGGACAGTGGGAGCAGGCACAGTTCAGGGCTGGTCAGCTGGGCGAGGAAAGGCAGCTGCCCACGAACCAGGAGCGCCCACTATGCGAGGGGACCTGCACCAGGGCACAGAGGAGGAGGTCGGAGTGTGAGTCATGACAGAGGCCAGGGAGGGGCGGGGCCACGCGTGGTCAGGGAGGCCTGGAGGAGAGAGGGGCCCTGGCAGCCCTGACCGTTCTCGAGGATGGGGGTCACGTTGAGGAAGCTCTGGTTTCTAGCTAACTGGGTCCCGAGTCCCAGTGCCGGTATATGAATGCCCGGCTTCTAGATTTGGAGAACTCCCTTCCAAGAGGAGTCATTTAAAATTCCCCTGGTTTAGGGCTTCCCTGGTGGCGCAGTGGTTGAGAGTCCGCCTGCTGATGCAGGGGACGCAGGTTCGTGACCCGGTCTGGGAAGATCCCACGTGCCGTGGAGCGGCTGGGCCCGTGAGCTATGGCCGCCGAGCCTGCGTGTCCGGAGTCTGTGCTCCGCAACGGGAGAGGCCACAACAGTGAGAGGCCCGCGTGCCGCAAAAAAAAAAAAAAAAAAAAAAAAAAAAAAAAAAATTCCCCTGGTTTAAAATACGAGCAATCAAAACGCACCAGGCGTCTGTGCTGTGCTTTTCCATTTCCAACAGACTCCGCCTGCCTGACAAGGTATCCTTCAAACTGAAGAGGCCCCGAAAGCCCAGCCCCAGACACTGAACACGAGCCCACAGAACACAGTACAAATAACGCATCTTATTCTGTATCAACTACTGGGCGTCGGGACAGACAGTACTGTCGACAGCCTTAAATACGGGAGGGCAAGTGCAGAGAGCAGAGGAGCAGGGGGGACGCCGAAAGGAGAAAGCCATGCCAAATTGAAAGAGGCAAGCGCCCATTTCGCCCCCTCTAAACCGGCTCTGATGGAGGGACCGGAGCCCCCGAGACGAGGCGCCGAGCCGGGACAGGCCGGTCCACCGCCGTCCCGAGCGCTCAATGCCGGCCATTAGTTCTTCCCAATCGGGCGTCAATGTTCAACGCACACCCCAAAAAATATATAATACGAGCAATAACGATAACTATCTGCAGTGTCTCCGAGCTTCAGTACGTGACGTATGAGTCAAAGAAGCAGTTTCACTTTTCACTCGGAGAGCTGACAAGCATGACTGGAGGGGGAATAAAATAACATTCCGTTCGCATAAATATCAAGTAGCCTGCTTGCGACTGCTGGGCCAGGAACGTATTCTCAGCCGTCATTCCGGCAGACAGGCCCAAGGACACTCATAACTTATTTTACAATCATTTAGTTTCAGCTCAAGTGGAAAACGTGACAACTTATCTCTGCTGACAAGATGCCATATCAAACCTTACAATTAACTCTCGTCCGATTATCTGCCCAGCCGATCATTAGCGGGGCCATCTTTGATGAACTGCTGCAGAGAGCGTGCCTCGGTGATGGCCGTCAGTGCCAGGTGTGCGGATGCGTTTTCTGCTATCCCGGCTGATATTCAAATAGACCGGGCTCCACGCCTGTGATACCCATGGCCCTGCTTCTCCCAAGGGTCTCCAAAAGTGTATGCCGCGGGGGGGGGGTGTCCTCCTGCACCTCGCTGGGAAGGAGCGGGGCATCCCTGCGGCTGTCATGACCGCAACAACTACTGGCGTTCCTACCGCCATTGCATGTCCAACGCCCTTCCCCGATCCCCACTCTGGAGTTCATTTCAGGGAGCTGTGGACCCTCTGGAGGGACGTCTCCCTCCACGCTTCCGTATCGGGCTTGATTTGGAGAGTGGACACCCAGAATGTGCTGCAGGGAGCCCGCCACGCTATCTGGGGGAGCTGCCAGGAGTTCTGAGGGCAGGCTGATTGTTATTTCCTGTGTGCTGACGAAAGATAGGAATTGCTTTAAAATGCATGTTCACAAGAAGCCTGAATCTCTATTAAAAAAAAAAAAAAAGGAAGAAAGGAAAAGGACCGACCGTGAATGCATATTAGCTCTCCTCTCTCTCACTTTCACATAGTCCCTAACTTACTCATCTGGCAGGATCAGGAACAATGTATTACTAAAAATCTTTGTTTTTTGGTATTACAAGAATTCAAAATGATCAAAGACAGGGCTATTTGTCGGTGCCGGGCTGGGGTGGAGGGAATCAGCTGAGGGTTAAAACCTTCCAAAAACTCAAGATGGAGTCACTGTAGGAGCTGGTTAATTAAAACCTATTCCCTTCAAGACAAAGCCGGCAATCTAAAGCTAATTTGGATCTTCACTAAGGGCTCTGTTCTTTCTGAAGCTCAGAGAGATGTGTGGGCTGGTAAATAAAGAACAGGCCACCTCTGCCATCCAAGGAAATCACAACATCCCGGCTGCTGTTAAAAGGTGAGTGTGAAGTGAAGTTCAAAACCTCACCCCTTCTCACAGTCCTTTTGACGGGAGCTTTCAACAGGAGGACGTTTACTTGAATCCCAATCTCTGAAGATGTTTCAGAGCCCGGCATATTGTCCGGTTCCCTTTGCAGCTAGCGGCGCTCACACAGAGGTACACGGTGTCAGAAGAAGGGGCAGCGGGGACACTGCGGGGGGCCCAGGAAGATGACAGGTGTTGGGGAAAAGGGAGAGACAACACAGTGTTAGACTGAGTTACAAAAGTGGGAGGAAAGGAATACAATAGGAGGGGCTAGAATGGAGAGGAAACATAGGGAGAAGTGTTTCCTACCCGGGCTGTGTTCAGTTACACCCAGAGGTCTCTGTAAACGAAGCTGAATACGTTGGAATTGGTCTTCATTTACATGAAGCGCTTACTTACTGAAACATGTTTCTATGACAGCCTTAAAAAAAAAAAAAAAAAACCCACAAACTCTGATCGCTAATTAGGGTTCGGAGTTTCATTTTGAGGCAATGAAAAATGTTCTATGACTGACTGTGGCGAAGGTTGCACATTTCTGTGAATATACTAAAAGTACTGAATTGTAGACTTTAAATGGATGAAGTTTATGTGCTGTGAGTTTTAGCTCACTAAAGCTATTTTAAAACAAAAGAAAAGGGCGGGGGTCCATTGTGTTAAATGCTACAACGCAACCGAACAGGGAAGACAAAAGAAGGTAATGGGAGGGACCAGCAAATGCAGGTTCGGTGTCAGAGCAGGGGGTCCGGGTGGGGGGGTCGGACGACACTCAGAAACTTAAGCTAAGGCCGTTCACAAGACTTAGGTCACAAAGTTGAGTGTGGGGACTGGATGTGGCTCCCTGGGCCTCCAGACAGCCACCAGGACCTGGTTCCGGGTCTCAGAGAAGAGGTGGACCCTGGGATGTTCTGTCCTTCTCTGAGGGAGCCGTCCCGGCCTCCCGCGTGTCCTGTGCAGCGAGCACGTGTCCAAGGGCGGAGCAGCCTCACTCCTCTCGTTTCCTCACATCCTCCCCCCTTCCCTGAGCTACATCCGCCTGCCCTCTGGCCTCCTGGTGCACGCCGTTTCCTTGCACCCAGAATCACCTTGTCCCCTGTCCCTTCTTGCCCGCTACAGCAGGCTCTGCAAGTGCATCCTTGAGCCTCATGCTGGATGGTCAGCCTGTACTCATACCATCACCCGATCTGGGGAATGCAGGTCAGGATTGTATATTTCAGGGTCAAAAATTCAATTGTTCTCTGGCGGAATTTTAGCTGAATCAAGCGCACAAAGTTTAAATTAATCCAGTATACTCCGAAAACGTGTAAAGGCACTCTGAGCAGTACCGTTCGGTGGAAATGAAATCACTTCAAGAGATGCCTGCACCTCGTTTTACATAATCAGCCATTCTCAAGCTTACGGCTGCTCAATGACAAAGAGATTATCTTTCACGTGGGAGGCTCCACTGGCTGAGCAGGTTGGGGAACGGCTGAGATGTCTAGAAGAAAACTCAATTAGATAGAGAAGTTAATTAAATGCATGATCCCTCTTCGATAACGTAAATTTCCCATCTTTAGAAACTTAGCTGTTTCTATTAAAAGTCACTTGGAATCAAATTCCCAACTCCTGCACACGAAATGGTCCTGTCTGAGGCAGGAAAGGCCAGCTTCAGTTCTGCAAGTCCCCAGCGGGCTCTGTCCAGGGTCCTGAATATGTTCACTTGGTTTCTTCTTCTCAAGGTACAGAAATGCATCAAAACAAGGCTGTTTCTTCATGACCCATCCCTGCTCTTACTCTACTGATATCACGTGGTTTGAAAAAGTAGAGCGATGGTGTCCCCAGCTTTAAGAAAACCTGATATACAGAAGCCCAGACTAAAACAGGAGGTCATTTGGTTGTGATACACCATCCCATTGCTCCAGGGTCAAATGTCAAAAAGGTCAATAATCTAAAGAGTAGAGTGTGCTTCAGTGTGCTTAACTATTTCCCTAACGCTTAGATGGACTGAAAAATTCTGACCATAAATCAATACTTTTCATATATTTTCCATATTCGGAATTATTGCATGAGGGCAGTTTTCAAGGGATGTGGGCCCAAGAAAATGAGTATTTGTGGGGCTCGGGATACCTGATGCTAAACTGCTCCCAGAAGCTTTGTGCTCCCCCCACGGCAGTGTGCGAAGGCATCCAAACCATCACGTCCCTGAAGCCCAGGAGCTGATGCACATTCCAGCTCCTACCCTGACCATTTCCCGATGAAGAAGTCCATGGTCCTCAAGATGGACAACATCAAGGGGTGCAAGAGGGATGCAGATGGGGGGCAGGAAGAGAAGCACAGGATGAGTTCCTCAGAAGGAACTAGCACAGCTGTGGAATCAGAAAAGCAGTTCAGAATCCCACCTGGCTATGTGACTGGGTAGTTCATCTCTTTTGGCCTCAGTATCTCCACATGTAAAATGGGCAGGACAGCACCCCTGAACACCTGCCCTCGGCCTGCCGCAGCCCGGCCTCTCCTTCTCCATCCTGCCCAACACCAACTCCACCCTCCAGGTGTGCAGGCCAACAGCCCCGGGCCATCCTGACTCTTCTCCTCCTCTCACGTCCCACACCAGTCCAAGAGGACACACCACCACACAGGGCTTGGACTCTGTGCTCACTGTGGTACTGACCAACTGCCAGACAAATGGGTGGACAGACAGACCCACTCACCCCGTCAGGCTCTCTTCTAGAGCTGTAACAACGGAAGTAAATAAAACAAATCTCCTGTCCTAGAGAGCTGATGTCCTGGTGAGGGGATATCATCAATAAACACACACTAGACACAGACTCACACATTAGAGGGATGATGATAGATGCTGAGTGGACGGGTAATCTAGGTGGTCCTGGAGGGTCACTGACATGCTCTTAGCCTCCTTTAATCCTGAAGACCATGTAAACATGGCCACAAAGGGCAATCAAGTTTTTTAAAACAAGAGTCATCCACAAATAACAACTGCTGGTGAGGGTGTGGAGAAAAGGAAACCCTTCTGCACTGTTGGTGGGCATGTAAATTGGTGCAGCCACTGTGGAGGTTTCTCAAGAAACTAAAAATAGAACTACCATAGGAGCCAGCAATTCTAATCCTGGGTAGAATTTATGTAAAAAAATAAACAAAAACCACTAATTCAAAAAGATACGTGCATTCCAATGTTTACAGCAGCATTATTTACAACTGCCAAGATATGGAAGCAACCTAAGTGTCCGTCGACAGATGAATGGATAAAGAAGGTATGAGAAATCTATCTACCTCTATCTATACATCTAGATACCCACACAGTGGAATACTACTCAGCCATAAAAAAGAATGAAAATTTGCCATCTGCAACAACATGGATGGCCTTGGAGGATATTAGTGAAGTAAGTCAGACAGAGAAAAACAAATACTGGTATCACTTATATGTGGAGTCTAAAAAAACTAACTACTGAAGATAGTAAAAGAAACAGACTCGCAGATATAGAGAACAAACTAGTGGTTACCAGTGGGGAGAGGCAAGGGGGAGGGCAAGACGGGTAGGGGATTAAGAGGAACAAATTACTGTGTATAAAATAAACTACAAGGGTAGATTGTACAGCACAGGGAACGCTGCCAATAGTTTGTAATAATTATAAATGAAATATAACCGTTAAAAATTGTGAATCACTATGTTGTATACCTGAACCTTACCTAATACTGGACATCAACTATGCCTCAATTAAAAAAAAAGAAAAAAGAATAACCATCCAATAAGTTGAAACTAAGGAATCTGAACACAGAACTGCAACACAAAAAACATATATTACTGATACCAAAAGAAGATTATAAATTTAGGGGGAAAGTTCTGATAACTATTAGAGAGGATCTGGGACGTTCACGCTTAGACATCCCGAGATTAAAGCTGGACGAAGTACAGTGCCGACAGCAGACAGCTCACGGATTCCTGCCGGGGTGGGAGCCCAGGGCCAGACGACCCTCATCGTGAAGTCCTCCTGGCCCCTCTTCCCAGCTCCCACACAACACTGCACCCCTTTCACTGCCTTCTGAGTGCTGTGATTTGGCTCTGGGGATGCTTCCCTTATTTGGTGGTATCCCTCTGAGTTTTAACTTCTTTACGTATGCTTAGCAGCCAGTAGGCACCAAACACCCAAAATAGATGCTCAGTAAAAAGTCTTTCAAAAAAAAAGAAACGCCAAAACACAAACTGCAGCGCGTGCGCGCACACACACACACAAACAAAAAAATCCACAACAGACAAACAAACAAAAAACCCATACATTTAAGGAAAGTCTTTGAATGCTGGAAGAAACAAAAATCCGTATATCTATCATTGTATATCTGTGACCTAGAGGTTTTAGATATTATTTAAATGCCAGCTGAAAAAATCTGCATTAAATACCCTCACAGTTTTGAGCCCTTTGTAGAATAAATGATTACCCTATGAAGATGATAAATTGTATCTTCTTTTAAAAAAGATCTAGATTTCCCTTGGGCATCATCACATGTCACGTTATGTTATGTTTCAACTCAACAGATGGCTTTTTTATTTTGGATGAAATCAAATGGTAATTTGCAAAGTCATAGAAATAATATCTTCTCAACATTTAAAATGATACTTGAAAAACTTCTTGTTCTATGTCATCTCACTACTGTCTCCTAAACCGTGGGACAGGAGGTTTGATTGTGGTTCCCAAGCCTTTGTTGATGCTGGGTGGCACGCCAGTGAGAGATGGTATCAGGTGCCTCAAACGTCGGGCCGCTTGAAAGAGAGGCCCCACAAGTCTCAGAAACTCTATTCCTTTCCGTCACACCTGGGCCCTAACAATCGCCCCAGTCAGTGGATTGGAGGCTCCTGTGCGGGACTCCCTCCCACCTTGAGCCACTAAGCCCACGGCGGAGCTTTGAAGGGTTGGGTTCCATTGGTAATCCCCCCTCAGCGGTCTTGCACAGAAAGCCCTGGAGCTGGAGCAGGGCAACTGGCAACCACTGGGGACCAAAGGTGACAAAGCTCCCCACTTGGACGAGCATGACCTTGACGACATATTCAGAGAGCGTTTGCACGTGTGCACACAGACACCAGCCCACAAATAACTACCCAGCGCCCGCTCTGTGGGAAGCACTGTTTTAGGTCCTGGGAAAATAGCCGGAAGATACTATGTGTTTAAAAAAACAGATCCAATTAACACTGCAAAAACCAAACACATCCAACTGTAATTCTATACTGCATGTGTGGATGCAAGAGACACTCAGAATACATTTACCTAAATTTGCATCGTGAGCTGCCTTGGTCACCTGTTTCACACCTATACACCCTTCTAACAGAATAAACATTTTTCATAAAAATATGGGACAACAACTCCATAGGTAAATGCAAGGATTTGTCCTATGAAAATTCTTTTTGGAAAAGTGTGAGATGATTTCTTTAACTGCCACCGAAAAGAGAATATTTCTCTTTCCTGCTGTTTTAGAATTTTGCTAACGTGCTGCTGATGACTAATGACTGTGCTACATATTTTATGTAGATTCCAAGGCTGGGGTTAACCTCTAACTTCCTCTGCCTGAACACTAGATGTATTCAACTCACTCATGTCTCCAACTAGCGGCAGTTGAGGGCTGGGGCTGAATTCATTTGAATAAAGAACTTGAGACATTCAGGTCGTCTGTACTTTGAACTCTGGAATCAGTCTCGTGTGGTATTAAGAAGATGAGGCCAATGACCTTTCACTTCTGATTACACTGTTAAAACAACTGTATTTAAAATACTGACCAGGTCACAAATACATATTAGGTAGGATGATAAAAGGTTCCCCAAGCCAGAGGGCAACTGAGTAGATCAGAGTGGGCTGTTTTGTTTCCACGCCAAACCTGTAGTTAAGATTTCTCCTTCTTTCGAAGGAGCCTGAGCGAGAGCTTCCTACGTTTGGCAAGTTCTACATTCTGATGGTGCCAAAACTGCCCAGTCCACGCAGGGAGTGGCAGGCTGGCACGGTGCCATGCAGCTGAAGCCCAAGATTCTGATCACCTAGGTTACAAGGATACTGCTGACTCTGCACTGGAAGAAAATGAGTAACTCTCATGGACAGTACCCATGAGGAACAAAGGCTGCAAACATGGTACTCAGATGAGCCACCTTGACTAGGGTGACAGTCACCCTGCTTTGCCTGGTACAATTCCTGGTTAATGCCTGTTTCCCAGCATAATTAGTAACATATGGTCACCACAACCTTAATCCCACTCTGCCATCATTTCTGAAAATGACAAAAAGAACAAAGTTCAAAGGAAATCTGATAATTATGGTTATTAAGCTTTGGGCAAGTAAGGTTTCCTGAAAGTCGAAAAGTCCCTCTAAAATCCTACCCTAGGACTTCCCTGGTGGCGCAGTGGTTGAGAGTCCGCCTGCCGATGCAGGGGACGCGGGTTCGTGCCCCGGTCCGGGAAGATCCCACATGCCGCGGAGCAGCTGGGCCCGTGAGCCATGGCCGCTGAGCCTGCGCGTCCGGAGCCTGTGCTCCGCAACGGGAGAGGCCACAACAGTGAGAGGCCTGCGTACAGCAAACAAAACAAAACAAAACAAAAACCTACCCTACATTTTTGTGTTCTTTGCTATTGAATCTCATGATGATTTCATGTCAATCTCAAAAAACCAAAACAACAAACAAACAAAAAACACGCCTGGGACTTGTAAGTGCTGGAGAAGTTTGTTATGTGACCGATAATCATCTTAACTCGCCAGAAAATCTGTCGAATGTTATACTTGGGATAGTTGTCCCTACCAATAACCCCATGGATGAAGATACCATGAATAATATCTCCATTCAAAACCACAGACCAAAAATCATTTCATTTCTGAAGTGGTGTTTAAAGTACAGCCTTTTTCGGCAGTTTAATAATACTGGCCCTTTTCCAATGGTTTAATAATATTGTGGCCAAATGAGTGACTCTTATTTTGTCTTTTCCACAAAAATGAGAAATCGGAGTGTAACCTCTAAAATTAACGACGGTGTTTGAAAACTAAGATTAAATTACTTCTGACAAAAAGCGATGAATAATTTAGCCTTCACTCCAGAACATTCTTTTTAAAAAAGAACTGACTTCATTTGTACTCCTCTAATTCTGTCCTTTTAACTTCTAGCACTGTCTCGGAATTTGGGCTTTGTCCTGGCAAAAGTGAAATAAAACGCAGTAAAATACAATAAAAAAGAAAGTGTCTGGAGATCCCGCGTTGGATCTGCTTTGATTTCAAAGCATTTTCCTTATCGTGGCTAAAAATTTTGTCAATATAGTTCAATCAGATACTGGGGTGGATCTTTGGGGAAATTGCTGTAAAGTAAAATGAGAGATAAGATTGTGTTCCCAAACATAATAACTGACATTTTCCTCTTCTTCCTTAAGCAGAAGCCCAGCCCCCCTGTGGCCGGCACCAGGGTCGGGGAAGGATGCGGCGCCCCGGCCGAGGAGTGGAACCTGCCGCCTGCTATCCATCCAAGGACCGCTCATCCCCATTCTTCCCACTGCTGCCTCTTGTCCCCTGGGGTGAGGTTAGAGGCAGCGACGCCCCACCAGCCTCCCCAACCAGGACGAGGCCTCCTTGCTGCCTCCACGGTGCCCCTGCCCCCGTTCCTCAGGAATACATGTCTTTGCCTCTTCTCCCCTCCGCCCCTGCAGAAGGTTTCCGTCCGTCCATAATTTTCTCTCGAGCGCACTCTCGCCAACTGTCCCCGCCCACACCGCCGGTGATGCGCTACAGCACAGCCGAGGCTGGGACCGGGCGGCTGCTCCAGCTCTTCACTGGGATTCCGTCACTTGCGAGGGTGGAGGAAACTCCGGGAAGCCGAGGAGGGAGGGATTTTAGGGTCCCCTGAGCACAAGACTGGAAAGGCCATCTAGGTCCACTGGGGCTATAACCCCACGGTCACCCCGTTTCCCGCAGCCTCAGACCGCAGCGCAGATGCGTCCCGACCCTGAGCGGCTTTAACTAGCCATCACCTCACCCTCCATATCCCAGCAGCGAAGGGCTCTTGGGAGCAGTTTTGTTGCTGTTTTTAGTATCTTCTCTGATTTCCTGGCTCTGGCTCAGAAAAGGAAAAAATAGGCGTTACGTATTTTCTTCCATGAAATTCAAGTTCGTTTTCTAATCCTGGATCTCAGGACACTTTTTCACAGGTGAAGGCATCTCTTCTGTCTTTTCCAGAGGAACCGAGTCTGACCTTTAGAACTACAGTTGTCCGAGTTCCCAGAACATCCCGCAGGCCGCGGGGTGCATCTAGGGGGTGGGGTGCAGCATGGCTGGGCTCACTCGGTTCTGCCAGGGTGTTTAGGTAGCTAGAAACGCTCAACGCGTTTCTGCCCTTATTTCATGAGGGTCAGTGGAAAATGGAGAAAAGAAGATGTTGATATTCGTGAAAAGAGCTCGGCACTTATAAGCTTTATATGCAAGATGGGCACAAGAATGGATTCAGGAGGCGCACTCCAAGTGGCAAATCTATAGCCTTGGATACTCAGGGGGTTTGAGCAGATCTGTTCTATTGTGAAGAAAGAGAACACAATGATGACATGGAGACACGGTGCAGAAAACTAGGCTGGGATGAGGCATAATTAGGAATTGCACAGTATCTTCTAGCTCTTTCGAAAAGCACAGCCCTGCCACCACTCTCTTCCGAAGTGTTACAGCCATTGTTCTTACAAATTCAACTTTTTTTTGGCCATGCCGTGGCGGCTCGCAGGATCTTAGTTCCCTGACCGGCGATCGAACCCATGCCCCCTGCCAACGGAAGTGCGGAGTCCTAACCACTGGACTACCAGGGAATTCCCACAAATTCAACTTTAATACATGAAAGAAAATCAGTAACAAAATTACATACTTAAGTATGACTGTATCTGACTTCACATCTGGAAAGTCTCAGGAAGAAGCCTATTTGTTCAAGCCGTGCTTGTGTGGGCAGGAGACGGGGCCGGGCAGGACCGGGATTCAGAGCCTTGTTCTAGGTCCACGCAGATGAGAACATTCACTGACTATTAAACATTGCAATTTGCTCAATGCAACGAAATGAAATGCAATGAAACTGTGATTCATCCTCTACCATGGACGCTTCACGCATGTGAATAATTCCACTTACTGCCGGTACAACGTCTGCTTTCCAGGACACAGGACAGGCCCCACGCAGCTTCCCCATGACTCTACCCAGTTGCTCTGAATTGAGTTGGGTCTCCTGGTATCTCTGTAACTGTCTCCCCTGTGTGGCAAGTGGCAGAATGGGGGCAGGGACTCAGGCATCCTGACTTTGGTCTCTGTTTGCCCCACCAAGTCCCAGCTCCCCTTCTGCTCCCTGCCCCCAAAGCCTCAAATGTCCCCCCGCCACCTGCTCTCCTCTTCATGGCCTTGCCAATGCCAGTCAAGGACCACGCTTTTCTGATCAATAAAAGTTGCAAACTGAATTAAGTTTGCTACTAACGAAGTGCAAGTGGAAATTCGCAAATGTTCATGGCTTCATTTGTGTTTTTTCTAACTACAGAATTCATATTTGAAATAACTTTAAAAAATTTTTACATAAATAATAGGTATTCATTTCTGAAAGCTCAAAAGAGAACAAGGGAAAAACAGTTAAGATCTCGTATAACTCCCTCACCCCGCACTCTTTCCACCCAGGAGCCCTTTACACACACCCTGCCCTGCCCAGCCCATCGACGCATAAAACACGTGATCCTGCCAGCTGTGTGACCTGGGGCCAGTTATTCAGACTCTCTAAGACTCAGTTTTCTCATTTAAAATGAGGATAAGGGCACTGCCACACAGAACTGTAACAGGTTTAATGAGCAATGTGTCTAAAGCACTGATCCAGGGCTACTGCAGGGCGGAGAGCATCAGTACATTACATAAGCCCGAGGGAAAGCTCACTGGGCACCCCGTTCTCAGCCCCGGGAACAGAGAGGTGAACTAGATGGAGTCCTCGCCCTTAAGAAGCGTACATTCTAGTGGGGAAGGTGACAGATGATAAAATCAACGCGTGAATTACAAAGGTGGAAGGGGAGAGTGGTATGGGGGCAGTAAAGCGGGGAAGAGGGCTGTGGGCAATTTTAAGCTGGGAGACACAGAGGCCTCACGGACAAGGTGGTATCTGATGGGACATGAGGGCAGGGAGGCCATGTGCGCCTGGGGAGAGGTTCCCCAGCTCGGCACGGGACCAGGCCCCAGAGTGGGTGGGACCACACGAGGGTGACGCTGAAGCCGGTTCACAGCACGGTGACACCTACTGTTTACATGAACATCCTTCCAAGTTATTACACGGAAGGCAACATTTTCAGGGCTACGTGGCATCCCTTTGTGGGGCTTTACTGTAATTCATTTAACCAGTCCTCTGCTGCTCGTCACAGAGATGGTTTCCTATGCCTGAACTATTTTCAGATAGAGTAGAGAAACTTAACACATCTATAATTAAAGCCAGTTACGATGTAATCCAACTTTTGGAAATAAGTAAGAACACAGACATATGCACTGGAAGGGGACATATCCCCCAAACTAAAAGCTTAGGGTAGGAGTTTTTTTGTTTTAACAGCAAAAAGCTTCTCTGCTTTTTTAATTTTTCTAAAATGTAACGTTTTATAATTAGGGAAAATGCAAAGTTATTATTGCAAAAAATGAAAGAAGGGATAAGGTAGTTAACCCACTTGCTAGAAGGAGGAAGAAAGGCTTCCTAGAGTAGGCTGAAGTATGCATAACTGACACCAATGGGATCCTCTGTGTTTTAGCCCCATGACGGACGGATGTCACATTCATTGACTGGTGAAACTTTTTACATAAGTACGTCTATCATCCAGGCTTCTAGAAATCAAAGAATTTTAAAAGTGAAAAACAGAGCATAATGAACACAGTGCTAAGGGGAAAAAATGAATATTGTTTGAAAGGACAAATAATTTCTTAAAAAAAAAATTAACTGTCCAGGAACTTGTATTCACGTGATTTGATGGCTAACACTTTGGTTTACAGTTTTGCCAGCGCCCTGGGAAGACAGACGTGAATAAAAACCGGGTGCTGGGGCTTCCCCGGTGGCGCAGTGGTTGAGAGTCCGCCTGCCGATGCAGGGGACACGGGTTCGTGCCCCGGTCCGGGAAGATCCCACACGCCGCGGAGCGGCTGGGCCCGTGAGCCATGGCCGCTGGGCCTGTGCGTCCGGAGCCTGTGCTCCGCAATGGGAGAGGCCGCAGCAGTGAGAGGCCCACGTACTCTGGGGGCCTGAACTGCATGTCTGGCTGGCGCTACCCCTGCCTTCTGATTGATGGGGGCCTTACGGGCCCCCAGACTTCAATTTCCCTCTGCGCCCTCACCATAAAGGCGTCTTCGAAGGGAGACGGTGAGGTGGTGCTTCTGGGACATTTTGACATAGAAGGAAAACAGCCCTCAGACAGAGGATCTCTGAGGGCTGTTTCGGGGAGTGGACATGCTTATTTCACTTTCTGCATCAGTGCAAAGCTTGCTATGAAATGAACCAAGAGCCAACAGCGGGTTGCAAGGCGAGTTTCCCAATCTTGTAAAATTAAGCTTAAAATCCCACAGTACATTTTTCTGTTTTCTAATTACATGATACACAGAAAACATTTCCAAAGTAGCAATGCTTTATAATTTCAGAGTTCAGCTAGGGACTATATGCTTATAAACACTCTGAAATATAGAATGCCCGTGTGGAAAGGTAACTGGTATATGGTTGCAATCTTGGCTAAATGCTGCAGAGAGCAACTCGCACGTCAGAGCTGAGATCCTGAACTGCAACCGAGATGGAGAGATCAGGTGTGGGAACTGCGTAATGTATTTATCAATAATATCAAGCTCCCCAATACTACATTTTAAATTCAATTATAATTATTTCCTTGTAAATAAGTACACATTTTAAGAGATTCTGACGCAGACAAACATTTCCCTGCAAATGTAGTAAGATTTTAAAAATCCCACTGCAGAAATAATGTAGCAATTAAAATAGCATTTATAACAAAATATGTTTAAAATGTTTCTTCCTATAAAAGAGTAAAATTTTAAGTCATTTAAAATAACCATCTGTTTCCTCATGACATAAAATTTTTAGTATCATGTAATTAATATTAATATCACTTTCTGTTAATAACCTTATCTGTCAGATAATAAAGCAAAGATGTAAGGAAAGATATACTCATTGAAAGAAGTTTAAGAATGCAAAACTGAAGTAATGTACAAGTACTAAAGGAGTAAATACACAGAGGGTTTGATGATGACCCTGATCTGTACAAAGCTACCTGTCAGCCGTATTTATCAATCATCTCTCACCCTACCTACCTACCTGCTTACCTACCTACCTACCTACCTATCTTATCCATCCATCCATCCATCCAGCCAGCCAGCCAGCCAGCCATCCAGCCAGCCAGCCACCCACCCCGATCTATCTCCCTATTTTTATCTCTATCTATCTATCATCTATTACCCTATCTACCTACCTAATCTTATCTGTCCATTGGTCCATCCATCCAACCATCCACCCACAATCTCTCTCTATCCCTATCTATCTTTATCTATCTGTGTCTATTAACCATCTATCTATCTATCATCTATCCACCTACCTATCTCCTTCTAACCATATTACAACCAATTGTATTTTTATAACCACTCCTCTGCTACATTTACTTCCACTCCTTTCTTCCTTATCAGTATCTAAAAATTTTAAGCCCTTTAGGTCTTTCCCTCTTTGTATGCATGTGTAAATAACAGGAAGCAAGGGAAGGATGGAAAGAGATCTGACCAAACTTTATTCTAATAACTGAAAAAGTCACCAGGGAGACAGCATCACTGAAGTTTCTTAAGCTATTTGATTCCTAGGTTGAGGACTTGAGCAAAGCAGAGGAATAAAAAATGAATATTTTCCTGGCCCCAAAGTGGTATGAAATCACGAGAAAAAGTCCTATATTGCTTAAAAATATACAGTGTTATAAAATCAGATGGTTTAATGTTGCAAATACAAAAGCTCAGAAAGTTTTCTTTCCAGTTGGAAAATGGCATTATATACATTTGACAAATCTTTTTATGCTACTCCACCTCGAAGTCATTGGATGCGGGGCAGTAAATGACGCTTTCTATCTGTTAAAAAAATTACCCTAAAATTTAAAGTTTGCAACTAAAACTGCTGGGACCAAAAAACCACCAAACAAAAAAACTAAGTAACTGTAAAATTTTAGACTTCTGTATTTTAGGAAGCTTTAACAATTTACATTAATAACACGTTGTTGCACTGAGGCCAATGAGAAATGATGTTACTAAAAATACCAGTGGGATGGGAAATGCAAGTTTCAGCGACAACTCTACTGGAGACTTCTAGACTTCCGGGAGAATCAGGGGTTGCTGGGCTTGGATTACCTCCTTCTCTCCTAACCCACCTCTGCCTCATCTTTCTACACCAGATGATAACCCATGCTGACTCAGGACTTGGCTTGTAAAAGTCACAATCTCTGCTCCCTGAAAATCATGAGGGGCGCACTTGACTGCCCAGACTCAAGTCCAGACCTTTTGTGGATCCTTTTTCTAATCACCCTTCCTACCTTCATGCCTTGTCTCCAGCTAAGTTCCTTCATTACCCACGCCACAAAGCTCCCCAGACACATGCCCTTCCCAGCCTTCACACACACTCTTCCCTTCTCTGTCATCAGAGAAGCCAAGAGAAGGGAGAGTTTCCAGCACGATGGAGCGGTCACTGGGCTCCCCATCGCTAAGAAGCAGATGGCGACGGGAACCATGCTGTACCTGGGGTGGACAGCGTGGGTGGCCAGGCACTGGATGAGAGCAGTGTCTGGGCAGTGCAGGGAGGGAGGACAGATCGGGACGGATCAAAGAGAAGGCACCTGGTGAGTAGCTGGAGACACTGAGTGTAGACAGGAGTCCCAGGAGGGTGTATGGAGAAGAAGGCTGAGAAGGAGCTGGAAGGGCAGAGGGCCACGGAGCCAGGATGGGAGATCCCGGAGCAGGCCTGTCTGCTGAACAGAGGGACCCAACGTCCAGGAGAATCTGACGGTACAGGAAGCAGACAGGGTAACTGCAGAGGCAGAGTCCTTTGGAAGTGAGAGGTGGTGGGTCCAGAGGTGGAAGGAGCAACACTTCACAAGGGCAGGGACCATGCCCCCCAGTCCCCTGGCCAGCAGGAAGCAGCACAGAGGCTGCAGCTGGGGCGCGGGGTTGGGAAGATGAGTATGCGCCTTCCCCTATTTCACTGGTGAGACTTCAAGAGGGTCATCAGGTGAGGGAGAAAGTGAAAGATGCAAGAGGAAAAGTTTTGAAAGAGTCATTTTGAAAAATTAGGCTCTATCATATTACTTGACGCTACTTTGTGTCAAAATTGTCCCAATTCCTGTGCTATACGGTAGGTCCTTATTATGCATAACTGACACCAGTTAGTTAACTGACACCTTATTAGTTATCCATTTTATATCTAGTAGTGTGTATACTACCCAACACTCTGTAATGACCTATATGGGAAAACAATCTAAAAAAGAGTGGATATACGTATATGTAGAACTGATTCACTTTGCTGCACAGCAGAAAGTAACACAACATTGCACATCAACTAGACTTCAATAAAGGTTAAAAAAAAAATTGTCGGGCTTCCCTGGTGGCGCAGTGGTTGAGAGTCTGCCTGCCGATGCAGGGGACACGGGTTCGTGCCCCGGTCCGGGAAGATCCCACATGCCGCGGAGCGGCTGGGCCCGTGAGCCATGGCCACTGAGCCTGTGCGTCCGGAGCCTGTGCTCCGCAACGGGAGAGGCCACAGCAGTGAGAGGCCCGCGAACCGCAAAAAAAAAAAAAAAAAAAATTGTCACAATTCTTTCCTGTAACTTTGACCCACTGTTCCGAGTTCAATTCCCTGGACGTACACAGGGTAAGGCTCCTATCTGTTACCTTGACTGCCATTCGCACGCAGTGTTCAACCCCGACCCCAGCTCCAGAAGAGTGGATCTCAATCCCAGCTGCACCTTACAAGCCCCCTGGGAACATCTGGTGAGCAGGCTCCACCCCAGGGCCAAAGAAGCCCATCTCCAGCCCTTGGCCCCAGGAGCTAGTACTTTTGAAAAGCACCCTCCAGAGCAGGACCAGGGACGCCCCTGCCCCAGAGGCCCCTCCCACCTCCCAATTCCTCCATCCCTATCTCTGATGTGGGCTCCAGAGCCTTCTCTACATCCGCATCCACTGCTGTGAACAATCCCCATTTGCCAGTGTCCTTCTGGAAACGTGGTCCCACAAAAGAGACGTCTCCTTCTCTTAGGGCAGAGGAAGTCTCGACGGCATTTCGGCAGATGAGCTACACGAGGTCAGCCTCGTCGAGGTAGGGGTCCCCATTCCACGTGTGCACAGTTGGTTGGCTGAATCTGAATGCAGGATGTTTATCTTAGTTTCACTTTGTTAGCCCGACCCATTCTGTGGTCTCTGAATAGCGAGGATGCTGAGATTACGCCCGCCCATGTGTCGTCCGCGCGTCCTCAACACGGGCCGACGGTCAAGGCCACCCCGGGTCTCCCTCAGGCAGGCAGAGTTCTTGGGGCAGCTGAGCGTGGTGGTTCAAAGTACAGCACAGTGGAGGCTGAGACACAGCCTGAGACGGAATCCAGCCTTGGCCACCGGCCTGCTGCTACCTCTGTTTCCTCATCTCAAATGGGGATGGCACTAGCCCGCCTCTTCCGGGTCCTCGTGCCTGACAGGCAGGGAGTGCTGGATGGATGTCATGTGACATCATCACTGGTAGTAGCAGCAGAACTGCCATGGGGCTGGTACAACCCCCGCCTTCTGCCTTGGGGGACGGTCTGGGAAGCTGAGTTGAAAGTCTCGCTGCGGGCAAGGCACTGCTTGGGTTGGCTGTAGTCATTCTCTCAAGAAAGGAAACGGCCTCCCCTTTCTTTGGGAAGGATTATCATTTAATTCACGGTGGAGCACAGTGACGGTGGCTGCTAGGGTCCATAAAACCCAAGTCTTCACTGTTCAGACCAGGGTTTCTGGACCTCGGCGCTACTGACTTTGGACCAGATGGCCCTCTGTCGTGCGGAGCTGCCCTGTGCACTGCAGGGCGTTCACAAGCTTCTCTGGCTTCACCCACTCGATTCCAGTAGGAAACCCCTCCAACCCCTCAACTGTGACAACCTAAACTATCTCCAGACACTGCCACATGTCCCCACGGGAGGGACACACAAAATCACCCCTGGGTGAGAACCACTGGTCTAGATGAAGATACCGAGGGCCAGAGAGACCAAAAGATATGGTCCAGGTACCGTAGCAACTGGCAACGGTATCCTGCTCTAACATCTGTTTAAAATGATTTCTAGACATTTGCCAGGCAGCAAGAGAATTGCTGGCCTGCAGGTATGCAATCTCCTGCTCCCGGTCTGATATGGGGGCAGCGTTTCCCCTAGTCAGCACCTGCTGCTAGAAATAGCTGTTAGGAAGGAACTGAGGAGGCAAAGTACAAAGTAACAACGTTCTGATTGGGAGGAAAAAAATACACCTTTTACCCCCTGCGGCCAGATACCCTAGGAAGCTTCTGCTTTCTCCTCGGTCCCATGCAGAGAAAGGGAAGCAGGTTCTGCCTGCAGAAGGGAACTGGGGTCATCCCTTTAATTAGGCCGACAAGCCTGGTGGGGGGAACAGACCGCAGCGGCCGAGACCGGGCGTGCCCAGCTTTGAGATGAGAGCCCACAGGTCCTTTAATACTGAGCTTAGCTGAAGGTTGATGACAACCCCCAGGGAATGGTTTCTGAATGCCAGCCAAGATTTGGGAGAAACAGATGAGAAAGGCAAAGTGCAGCAGAAGTGAGAGAAGGGAAAATGTCTACCTTCCCTTAAAAAGCAAGCTCTATGAAAAGATAAACAATTTTTATGATACGTTGTTTTAATACTAAGAATTCATTTCTCCTTTAAAAAAAATAACAGAGAGGAAAACTATAAGCTTTGGAATCAGAAAGACCTGGGTTTGAATTCTGGCTATTAAGAGTGTAGTCTTAAGATTCTCGACCTTTTGGAACCTCACTTATGAAACAGGGATAATGATTCTCAGGAAATGGGCATTAGATGTCAAGCTCCTGACACAGAGACGCAGCTGTACAAATTCAGACGCTACGTAAGATGGCCAAACAGGCACGTGAAAAGATGCTCAACATCGCTAATTACTAGAGAAATGCAAATCAAAACTACAACGAGGTATTAACCCACACCCGTCAGAACGCCCATCATCAAAAAATCTACAAACAATAAATGCTGGAGAGGGTGTGGAGAAAAGGGAACCCTCCTCCACTGATGGTGGGAATGTAAATTGGTGCAGCCACTATGGGGAACAGTATGGAGATTCCTTAAAAAAACTAAAAATACAGCTACCGTATGATCCTGCAATCCCACTCCTGGGCATATATCCAGAGAAAACTCTAATTTGAAAAGATAAATGCACCCCCAATGTTCATAGCAGCACTATTTACAATAGCCAAGACATGGAAGCAACCTAAAATGTCCATTGACAGATGAATGGATAAAGATGTGGTATACATATAAATGGAATATTCCTCAGTTACAAAAAGAATGAAATAATACCATTTGCAAAAACGTGGATGGACCTAGAAAATATCATACTAAGTGAAGTAAGTCAGATAAAGACAAATATCGTATGATATAACTTACAGGTGGAATCCACAAAAATGCTATGGCTTAATTTATTTAGAAAACAGACAGACTCACAGACATAGGAAACAAACTTATGGTTACCAAAGGGGAAACAGGGGGTATAAATTAGGAATTTGGGATTAATAGATACATACTACTGTACATAAAATAGGTAGCCAACAAGGGCCTACTGTATAGCACAGGAAACGACATTCAGTATCTCGTAATAACCTATAATGGAAAACAATCCAAAAAAGAATAGATACATATGTATAACTGAATCACTCTGCTGTACACCTGAAACTAACACAATATTGTAAATCAACTATACTTGAATTAAAAAGGAAAAAAAAAAGTGAGCTGTAGTGTCACACTACCGCCACCTGCTGGTCACATGATAAAATTGTTAGCATAGAATCCAAGAAGAGAAAAAAAAAGTGCTCAAGCTGTAAAAATTAAAATTAATGAACTGACAGTAAACCTTCCCAGAACGCAAAGTTACGGCATGCTCTCTGTAATCTCAAATGCAGGGCTGCCTGCCCCTCCTGGGGCTGGCTCTATGAGAAAGGAGAAACCAAAGGAAGTGCAGGACACAACGACAAGAGCTGAAACCTGTGTTTCTAACTTCTACCATTAAAACAAGCCTTGTAAAAAATGTCCATGATGACAAAAAATATTTAAAAGTTAGCAAAAATGCAAGCGCTTCAGATTCAAGATTGGCTGTCTAATAACCACAGATTCTGGTGGGAAGATGTGTGGTTAGATGGTTAGAAGGAAATGGGCACACACACACCTTCCACGTGGAGGAGTGAAAAATGGGTATGGTTTTTATACTTGGGGCTGACAAGGCTGGACGGTGGCCTGGTGGAGGCAGGTGGAAGTGAAATGTTCAAGAGTCATCTGAAGCAGTGCAGTACTGCCGGTGATGGGCAGCCAGGGTGGCAGAAGATTAACTCTTGGAATGAAGCAATCAGAGATGGGGTGGAGCCATCAGAACAACCTGACAGTCAAGAGGGGCGGGGAGTTTGGCTGCCACGGCAACGGCCACCACTGAGACCCTCGGCCCACAGCTGGCAGTGGCAGGAGATGGTGTGGCAGGCTGCCAGGCTTGCCGAGACATGCAGGACCCCTCGCAGACGGATGCACAGGGTTCACGGCATTGGCTCGGGCCCTCAGCACAGGTGGGATGCACCTGAAAATGCATTTTGCCTCGGAGCAAGATATGACAACTAAGTATACTACAAATGACCCCCCCGGGGGTCCCCTGCCACCCACAGTCATACTAACTCTTGGCTAGCACTTCTAGAGAAAATTACCTATAGAGAAATGCTTAATCAAAAAAAAAAAAAAATCACAGGCTCCCAATGAAATTGCAGAGAATTCTCAGCCAATAGTTGTTGCAGAGATAATTGTTCTGAATCTATCAATAAAGCTGAGCTGCCCCTTCATTGACTGCAAACACCAATTTCTTTCACCCAGGATTATAAGTTGGTGTTCACAGGCTCACTCCTGCCATTACCGTGATAAACAGTTGAAATCACAACAGGGTCTGACATGTAGATCAATTCTGGGTCCATAACGAATCTACACAAGAGGTTCCAGGACAGGAATTTACAGCCACCAGTTTTTATTCTCTCTTGCTGCAAAAATTACTTCTGTCAAACACTTAGGAGAGTGAGGAAAAATGTAAAAAAATTAATTTTTCATGTACTACTGGAACAGCCTTTTTCAACGCAGAAGCTCAAGATGAATATGTTTCTGCATTTAAAAAATTACGCTGAGCAGCCTGTGGTGCTTAGCTGGAGTGGGACCCAAGCCTCTGTGCTGCAAGCCGGCAGACAGCAATCTGAAACCCTGAGCTGAGCTGTCTGCATTTCCTCTAAGGGCAGATGCGGGTCTCACGTTAGCAACGCCAAATTATATTAGACATCTAATTTTAAACCTCAGGTACTTAAATGTAAAACCTTACAGCAGTAATAGTCATAAAGCAGTGGGGCACTGCATTTCACAGAATGGATTCTTCTTTCTTCCCCCCTTAATTTAACCAGAACCTCCTGTTTTGTAGTTTCACACACCACAAAGTCATCTATCTAATTAGGAGTTGCTCACAGCTGCTTAAAAGACAGAAACCCCCGGGGTACCTGTGCGTCTAAAGGGGAAGACTTTACAGAGTTCTCTGGAGCCAAAGTCTTAATTTAGTGTGGACAAGGGGGCAGGGAAAAATGGAACCCCAACGTCATGTATTATCATGTACAATAAAAATGTGGGACAATGGGAAGGCATATTCACCAACACATGGTCATTTGGATTCAAAAGCTGCTTACTTCTCCCTGTCCCTGCCGCTAGCGCAGTGTAAGCTTTTTTATGACCCTGACATCCAAACCAGAGACTGGGGTGAGGGAGAGGAAATGATTAAAAGAAAAAAAAGAGGGTGGAGTTTGTATTTCACTGCGACGTAAAGAGAAAAAGCATGACAGAGAGCTCTTAATCATTGTTTGTTTCTTTTGTGATTATTTTCCAAGCATGGCAGGGAACGTGGATGCCCAAGTTGAGGTCTTGAAATCCATTCATAAATGTGTTTTCTTGAAGTCAGCTGTCAGATCCTGTGCCCTGATTTTACTAACAACTGCTCGGCGTCTGGAAGGATGGTACTAACGGGAGGGAAGCCAGGACGTTACTCTGGCCGCAGGCAGACAGGGCTACTGCACATGCAGGTGGACCCGAACGGCCCAGGATTCTTGACGACGTGCACTCTGACCCAGGAAGTCCTGCTGGAGCCTGGGACTCTGCATTTCTAGGCAACTCCCAGGGGCTGTCAGATACCAGTCAGTCTGTGGACCACACTCAGAAGCAAGGATTTCGAGCAATGGTTCTCAAACTTCAGCGTGCAGCATCATTCTGTGGAGGGTTTGCTGGGCCCCACCCCTGAGTTTCAGATTCAGTGGGTCTGGGATGGGACTTACGAATCTGCATTTCTAACCAGTTCCCAGGGGATGCTGCCGCCACAGGTCTGGGAAGCATATCTTGAGAAGTGCTGACGTAGACTCTAAGGCCTAGAATCAGGCCACCTGGGTTCACATCCCAGCCTTACCAGGACGTGACTCTGGACAAGCAGTACTGAACCCTTCTGTACCAGAGTCTCCCCACCTGGAAAATGGAGCTAAGAGCAGTATCCACTCCACGGGGATCAAATGCCCTCAATAAATATTAGCTCTCGTTATCATTACTACTGTTTCTCTTTTCAATCATATCTTGGGTGTGACATACCAGCCATCCTTCGAAAATACAGGCATCAAGGAAGATGCCTGAGAAACTATAGGAATCTTACTTCTGTACAACATTCCGTTTTCTCTCTGGATCTTTGCTATTTAAAATCGCTGTAAGCCTTAAAATAAGATGCTAATTGATTGTGCGATTCTGACCCGTTAATACTCATCTCTCTTCTTCCTCTCTGTCCTCATTTTCCTGTATCCCAACTAATACCTTGCACTTCCTTGTGGCCCCTCGACTGTTCCATGTTGCCCTTTCCTCCTCTTCAAGTCTCTGTCCAAACTGCCTTCATGTTTAGAACAACTTCCTCCTGTGGTTTTGCACACACACAATCCATCTGGTTCTTGAAACGCTGCTCAAGTTTCAGTCTCTTTGGGAAGTTTTCCTTGATTAACTCTCTCCATCCTTAAACTACCTGCACACTTTCACCCCGGGCTTTCTCCACTCACATCCCGCAGTAGGCTCGTGCCAGGGCACAGACTGGCTTCTCATCTCCTGTGTTCACGGTTCAAGCTCTGGGGCATCAGGAAGCCTAGCTAGTCTAGTCTTTCACAAACACACAATGTGATAGAACAACGGACACCCGGGGCGTTGGCATGTGAGAAATCGATTTGTAAATTTAAAAACAGCGTTCACCCGTAGGCAACCTCAGTCATACAGGTACTTTATAAATATGCCCGTACGGACCAATACGATCACCTTCCGTGGGAAGAGGCTTCTCAGCAAGTCAAGGGTTTGGCACTCACGGAGTCCCTGATGTGACGGTGTGGAGGTGCCCTGGCATACACACATGACCAGATGCAAAGAGCTCTCGGGTACAGGGGAAGTTAGCTACGGAGTCTTTATCAAAGAGATAATTATGCGAATGGAATATCTGTCAAGTGTGGGTTTTAGGTTAATAGGCTGCTTCCAATGCTTTTTCTGGAGGAATATTCTGAGTGTGGGGGGAGGCAAAGACTTGGGGTGAGGATCTTGCTTAGGAACTTGTTCTTCAATCCCCTCCCCAAATATAACTCCTACGGCGCATAAGGAACAGAACCTAGAGACCGCCGCCCTCATCAGGTGTGGTGGTGACTCAGCAGTTCTCACTCATAAGAGGAAAGCTTTAGAAAGGGTGCTGCCGGGCAAAGCAGCGTGTGCACCAGGCCGGGAAGAGCCAGCTGATGACTCCTGCCCCCCTCAAACGTGGGAGCGCACCTTCTCAGAGGGTGCCGGAATGAACCCACTCAGACAGTAAGGGTAATGCTCGTCGAAAAACGGCTGCATTTCCAAGTATTTGATAATGCAATTAAGCATGTGAACTGCTTGCCCCCCTAAAAAAAGTAACCATGGCAACCACAGCAGATGCTCAGTGACAGAAGCCACAGATGGACACTGCCCTACATACCTACTGACCACGCAAGGGAGAGAAGGACACACCCATTTAAGATTAGAACACAGAGGCTTGCAGAGGTAAGGCCGCCTGTCAAGGCCACCTGCTCGGCAGGTCGGGGGCCTCTGCCTGGAGCACGGACGTGTCTGCTGAGGAGGCCCGCACCAGGCCTGCCGGGGCACCTGACGACTATGAACACACAGCTGTCGCGTTACAAGGGAATAAACTGTACGCGGTTCATTTATAATGACTTTAGCCTCTTCATTGAGCGTCTTAAGGTGCTGTCATGATTTCAGACGAAAGGTGGAAAGCCCAGTCCCTGAAGAGGCTGGAGACAGACGTTCGTCCTCTACCGAAGCATCCTGTTTTGTCTGAGGAAGGAGCCGGGAGCGTGCTGGGCACAGGGCAATGCCGTCCGTGCGCCCCAGGCCCGCGCCGCTGTGGCACCAGCTGGAGCTGCCTTTCGAGACCTCACTCCTCCTCCTTGGTTTGGAGATGCCTTTTCTTTAAGGCCTCTGCTCGGCGGTGTCTGATGGAGGAGCATGGAGTAACTAGAAATAAGATGATGTTTATCCAAAGCACACGTCCTGCTGCAGCAGCTCTGGGTCTACAGGGAAGACCTGATGCTGAATCTTTTAATTAGGACAAATTATGCTAATATTCCTCTAAAACCCTGTCTGAGAGATGACACACTACTGTGGGAATTCCTTTAAATACCGGTGAACAGGTCATAGACAAAATGCCACAGGCAGAGCATGTTGTGGTAAAGTGCAGCCTCAACGCTGCATAGTTCACGCACTCACACATTTGTCAAGATAGTTTCCAGCGTGCACATCTGTTTCCCTAGAAGCCGCCCACACTTTTAAAAAAAAAAAAAAAAAGGCAAGAGGGAAGACTCTCCAAAACTTAGATGATATACCAGGAATCTTGGAAAACGGATAAGGAGAATGAATTACGTGTTTTCCTTTGATGCAAAAACACCGCAAAGCCTAACCACATAAAAGGCACACTAATGATGGAAAGTGTAGGCCACCTCATGTAGGGAAGTGTGGTCAGGGGCATACCACCTGCAGTCGGGTCTCAGCCCTGCCTGCGGTCTCAGTTTCCAAATCTGTCAAGTGGGGACGAACATCTACTGCTCCCTGCACCAAAGAAGGTCACGAGATGCTGTGGGTGAGACAGCCGATCGAGGATAAAGTGCTCCACGGGCGGAAGGCGGGCCAGGCATCGTCGACAGGGTGGCCGCCCTCAGAGCGGAGCTCGGAGAGCTCGGGGCGTCACGTCCAGCCCCTGGCTTACAACCGAGGACCGCGAGGTGGCCGCAGGTCCGTGGGGCTGTGCCCTCTCTTACCACTGCTGATGGCTGAGTTTGCAATGACCGTAGCCTCGCTCCACTGGTCGGCACTGGAGACAGAGTAGGACCGTTGCTGCATGCCGTCCGGTCGGCTGTTGAAGGAGCCCAGGCTGACGCCGCTCGCCATCTGAGACCCAGGCGCACTAGTGACATTCCCTAGGAATAAACAAGTCAGGTGAACACCAGCGCGCACTGCACACCCGAACCGGCACGAGTTAGTCTAGGGGCTTACACGCCTGCACACCGTGGACCTGACACCGAGAGCAGCCGGCGTCCCGATACAGGGCAAGTGGAAGCATCACATGAAACCATGTTCCAGAGGAAAATAGGGTGAAGCAGGTCTTATGGTGCTTGACAAAGGAACCCGATGCTTCCGATGGCTACACCCACCACAGTCCAAGACAAAGATGCACACCACCACCGCCGCCATCTCTAGACGGAGTAGCGGTGAAGACAAAAGACCCACTTTTGGGAAAAGCGATATTCCTGGCAGGCCAGCGAGCCGGGCACTGAGGAGCCCTGCTGCATCCACACATCAATGGAAATGAAATGATCACCAGTCGGGGGTCAACTGTCTGATGCCAGAGGATTACTTTCGCGGGGAAGCTATACTTTATGATCAACACAAATGGAAGTTGCCAGATGCGACATCGCTGGAAACGCAGACTCTTAAACCAGGTAAGTTTACTCTTAACCTTGAGAAGACCACGCAGAGGAAAAGTAACCTTAGCAACTTCACAGCACGCACACAGACTGCGAAGGAAAATGGTTCCATCGTACACGTAATGATTTGAATCAGTTGCTCAACATCAAAATGAATTATCATCTATCTGGTCACCCCAATTTTAGACGCAAAAACATAATTAAGTGCCTTTCTCCAAAGCTCAGCCAATCACACCTTGCTGCCAGTCAGTTCGTTTGTTAGATCTGTAGGCAGATCTTCAAAGGTATTAGGTTTCTTTCCTTAAACGTTCCTCCCATTGTTTTAGTTTAAAACCAATTAAGTTCAAAATTGTTTTCACAGAAGGTTTTCATAGCACAAGATTTTAAATACACAGACCAATTACCAGAATTACCCGTGGAGCTTTTTAAAAATAGAGGCTTCAAGAAATTCAAATTTCGATTCAGGAGGTCGGGGGATAGAGCTTGAGGGGATACGCATTTTCAAAGGGACTTCGGTGATTCTGGTGAGCAGCCAGAGGTAGGAACCAGGGCTCCACCACGAACAAGGTCCTCACTGTAATCGCACAGAGCATCCGGAAGTGACAAAACCATCAATGAAACACAAACGTGAGCAAATAGGACAAACAAGCGGTTAACGAACAGGAAGGATTTTGCTTTGAAAAATATATTTCTACCTTAAAAAATGATGCCGATTTTACGCTGTTGTGGGAACTGGGTACATTTTGAATGTCGTAAAAGTAAGTATTCCTAGGCAGGTTTACCGGATTCCAGAAAAAAAGCCAAAAGTACCACCTAAGAAAGGAAGAATGGGAGCCCATGTATCTTCCCAAGTGCGGGCCTCATAGCAGAAGCAGCTGCACCGCCTGGGAGCGTCTTCGAAAGGCAGGCTCCCTGGCCTCACCCCCGCCCCTGCTTTTATTTTTATTTTTTTTTGGCGGTACACAGGCCTCTCACTGTTGTGGCCTCTCCCGCTGCGGAGCACAGGCTCCGGACGCGCAGGCTCAGCGGCCACGGCTCACGGGCCCAGCCGCTCCGCGGCATGTGGGATCTTCCCGGACCGGGGCACGAACCCGCGTCCCCTGCATCGGCAGGCGGACTCTCAACCACTGCGCCACCAGGGAAGCCCGCCCCTGCTTTTTAATGAGAGCCCCAGGTGACATGTGCACACGTAAAAATATGAGTGGGCCTGCAGGAGAGCTCTGATTGATTTAAAAACCAAACACTTAAACCAGAAAATAACCATGGACACGAAACAAAAACTACAACGAAAGCTCTTCCCTGCCGCGGACCCCTGAGATCGAAGATGCTCCCGGGAAGGGCACCCGCCCTGGCTCCTCAGCTGAGCTGCAGAGGGTCTTGAGCCAGTTTCCCGTCTCCCTCCCAACTCTGATGTTCTGATTTTAGGACCTGTCCGAGCCCTAAAAACGTGGAAACTCATGCATCCTGAATGGCGGCGTCAGCCAGAGCTGGCGCCCGCTCCAGCACCGGTCCTCAGCAGCCTGGGTAGCAGGGCCAGGTGCGTAGCATCTCACAGGTACAGAGTAGCCAAGCCTCAGAGAGGCAGCGCTAAGGGACACACCACACGCTCGTCCGGGTTTTCTCCACGTGTCATCCATCATTTAGGGCGCCCTGGAGCTGTCTTCGGGGTGCGCTTCTCCTCGGCCAGATCCCTGTACAATAGGGCACTGGAACAGCCGGACGGCATATGCCCAGCAGCTGACCAGGCGTACCTGTCGGGTAGCATGGCCGGGTCTCCTCCTGACCCTGTGCTGACACCCGCGCCTGCCACCACCTTCTCCCCACACCTTCTATGCCCTGCTCCCTTCTGAGGAGGGCACCTGTTGGGTTACCTCCGGCTCCCAGCTGGGCTGAACGAGGGGGAGGCACAGGAGTGTGAAGTGGGGATGTGCACCCCTGGCCCCCCTCCCTGAGCGAGCGCCCTGGGCTAGCTGTCCCTTCACTGGAGGCTCGCCTGGGCCACCCCCACCCTCCTTTCCCTTCGGGTCCGTGGTGGTCCTGGTGCCACTCTGCCAGCCCTGGTGCCTGTACTACCTCCCGGCTTCTCTCTGCCCACACCTCTGTCCCTTTGCAAAGAAACCCTTCCAAGCAGGAGGGTGTGGGCCTCTGCCTTCCCTTCCCTGTGGACTCTGGTCCCACACGCCCACCATTTAAGAGGGGTTCACAACTCCTCCTGAGGCTCTGAGGCCCCTTCCACTTTCACCATGTGAATTCATAAAAACGCTAACATTAAGGGACTTCCCTGGTGGCACAGGGGTTAAGAATCCACCTGCCAATGCAGGGGACAGGGGTTCAAGCCCTGGCCCGGGAAGATCCCACATGCCGCAGAGAGACTAAGCCTGTGCACCACAACTACTGAGCCTGTGCGCCTAGAGCCCGTGAGCCACAACTACTGAGCCCACGTGCCACAACTACTGAGCCCGCATGCCACAACTGCTGAGCCCACATGCCACAACTACTGAGCCCGCGTGCCACAACTACTGAGCCCACGTGCCACAACTACTGAGCCCGCGTGCCACAACTACTGAGCCCACGTGCCACAACTACTGAGCCTGTGCGTCTAGAGCCCGTGCTCTGCAACAAGAGAAGCCACCACAATGAGAAGCACACGTACTGCAACGAAGAGTAGCCCCTGCTCGCCGCAACTAGAGAAAGCCCACGCGCAGCAACAGAGACCCAATGCAGCCAAAAATAAGTAAATAAATAAATAAATAGATACAAACTGATTGTATAAAAAAAGAGCTTTATTTTAAAAAAAAAGCTAACATTTTTATGGTGGGTGGAAGGAAAAGGAAGTGATGGAAAGAGAATAGGAGAAAAAGTACAATGAGAAGCTGCATGTGGGCTGCGACCCCACTCTGAGCTGGGCCCCCTGAGCCCGTGCTCCCACGGGGACACCTACTGTTTGGTGCGCACGTCAGGGGGATCATTCCTTCCTCCCTTCAGCGCTCATCTGTACCCCTGACAAGTCGTTATCAAGGGTGGGATTTGTCCACAAAACCTCATTTCATTACCACCTGTAGGCACACAAGGCAAAACACCTGAAAAACCAAAAATAAATTCACCATCCATCCGCCTTTGGGCAGATGAGTCCAGCAGTGCCCCTTCCCTTGTTCGCTCTGTCTGGGGTGTGGCTCCGAGGACGACCAGCCCCAGACCCTCCTGACATACTCCAGTCAAAAGGTGGAGAGGATTATCTTAGTGCGTCCAGCACTGACCACTTGGTGCCAAAGTCCAGGAATAAGTAGCCACAGGTGCTCAGGACAGCCAAGTCCATCTGAGCTCTGGGTCAGGGACGCAGGAAACATTCCAACAGAGACACTGGATAAAGAGGTAGTCTTAGGATGACAAGTTCTTCATCTGAAGGCTAAACGTCTACCAGGGAAGGAGTAGATTCCTTAAAATGTACAAGCTAATGAAAAACTATGTGATGCTGACCATACAATCTGGTTTTTAAACTTCCAGCTGTTTGTCGAATGGAATTTTCAGCACATTAAGCTGCTGGTGGATCCACTCTGGGGTGTAGCTCCTGAGGGGGCCCCCAAGGAACCAAACTGAGATCTCTGGGGTAAAGGAACTCCTGTCAAGGCTGTGTGGTCCTGGTGTCTGATTGCAGAATCCGTACGAAACCCAAAACAGCTGCATGGAATCATTCCGAAAGCCCACCCTGAGGGCCTTCCAGCTGGCGAGGGTCTTCTTATCCCAACCACACCCAATTCCCAATTGTCAGACTAAACAGAGACACCACAACACCATGACTGAATTTTGACCGAATGAATGTGTGTCCATGGACACGTGGTTATAGAAGTAAAACTTTAAAACAGATCCATAATCTTGGGGCCTGGCGTCGGGGTTGAGCTCATAGATGTGTTTTTGCTTAGGGGGAAATGATTTCTTTTATAAGTAGAATTAAATTTGGGAGTGTGCATCTAAAAATCTGTGGTTTCTGGCATTGTTTGAAAAATAAGAATATGTGGCAGCCATGGGCCTATGTTTATGCTCAGAAACAGTCAGTTGACTCCATGCCTTGAATCTGTCTGGGTTGTGTCTGAATCTACACGGCAAGAAGCCAGGGCCCACACCAGCTCTCCTACCCCCCCCAAATTCACTCAATTACCTGCCTGCCTAGTTCCTGATCTTTGGTGACCACGAGTTACAAAATCTTCCAAAAATATACAGAGGCCGATTCTCATTTCAGAAGGAAAACATGTCTCATTTTCTCTCAAGAGAGTAAATCTCTTTTTTATACATGCCCATTCGCTTTAATTTCAGTTAAAATGTTTCTGAAAATCAAATAATAAAAGATCAACTAATTGTGACGTAAGGAAACAAAAAAAATTGTGAAGGGTAAGAAATATCGTTTCTGCCCTAAATATATATACTTTGGAGTTCCACAAACAGGTGCTTGCCTGTAAATGTGAATGCATAAAGACACACGTTCCAACTCTGAAGCAAACCAGGGGTCCGTAGGCTTGGTCACGACACTGTGAAAGTAGCCTTGCTGGCTTAGCGTGGCTCGTGACACATCTTGGCCCAAGCATGAGCAGTCTTGGGCCAGTGGTCATATTTTGAGGCCTTTCTACTTTGAGTAAATCCTTCAGTCAAAGCAACCAACTACCCTCCAACTGTTTCATGAATATCTTTAGTAACTGTACAGAGTTAAAATCTAATGATAGTATTTTATGTCATAATTTCTGATGCTTATTTTCAAATGCATGCACGCACACACACACCCAACAGAGGCTAGTGCATAAGTTCATTTCTGTTCCCGAATGAACCTAACTGGTCAAGTAATACTGACCTGTCCCTGCTTCTGCCCTACATGTTAGCACTCAGGGAGTGTTCACCACTTTTGAAAACACCTCTAAGCATATGAGGAGATGCTAAGTTTCAAATCACCTTCTCTCCTCTCAGAGTACTCAAGGGTGACCTCTCTCATCGAATGGCGACTCATTTCACATTAATAAGTTATTAATTAAGGCTGTGGATCTGGAGTTCTCACTTGTGACTTATCTGATTCCCTGAGAGCGAAGGGTCTTAAAATCAAGACCACCTGCGATCAAGTGATGCCTAAACACTGTTCTAAGGGCGTCAGGGTCAGCCCGAAGTGAGGCAGAGGCCTCGGCGCCCGGTGATCAAGAGAAGAGCTGGGGATCTAAAGCCCAAATGGCCCACAACGATCCACAGAAACACCTTGCTCTGGGCGGGGCGGCTGCCGTGTTGATTAGCTAATCACCGCAGGGGCACACGGTATGAGAGGAGCCCTGCCCGACCAGGGCCCTGGTGATGCCCAGGGGAGAAAGACTGCTTCCTCTCCCAGGCAGCTGACCACCTAAACCGTTATCTGTTTGCTACAGAATTTCAAGAAAACAAGACAAGAGGCTGGGGTCTCTCCAACAGGGGGACTCAGAAGAGGGCTGGAACTTGCTGTCTTTCAGGCACGTCTGTGTTTCTCCAGAGAGAGGAGATTCCACAAGCCAGACTGGGACGTCCCCTCCCCTGGAGCACAGGGGGCAGGTCTAACAACTGGTTCTAGCTCACCGAGCTCCGAGCAGACACAAGGCCTTAACAGGAGGCGGGGGGGATGCTCACCTCCCCGAGATGCGCACCAGGGCTGTGCCTGCCTGTGGGTGGGAAGGGCACTTTTCATCTTTCCTTCCCTTCTCTCCCCTCATATCCCCGTCTTCCACCCTCCCTGGGCCTGAGCTCTCCCAGGAGACCCCCTCCCGCTGGTAGACAGGTCCACGGGTCCCTCATGGCATGGCACAAGGGGGTGGCAACTTCTTGTTCTGATGGTCTTTTCAGGAATGTCTGTGCAGTGAACAGACTTGGCTGATGGAGAGACCGTCTTCCTCCAGAGGAGGGCGGATTTGTGTGCTGTCGGGATGATAACGTCATGTTCCAGGGCAAAGGCTGGGCAGGCGTGCCTGTACCCCATTATACAAGACTGGGGTTTCCTAAGCTTGGGGTTCCTCTCCTGCAATATGATGCACTGTGTATGCTGGTGTCACCTGGCCCCGAGAGAACTGGTGCACGACACTGCTGAGACTCTAGCCACTGCTACTGCTGTGAGTAACGAGCTGTCATCTGTCCTGACCCAGGGGTCTCACCATCCAGGAAACAGGCAGGCTGGCTGAACTTGCAGGGAGGGTAAAATCGGACCCTGCACAGTCCCGGCCACCAGTTCTAACACCGACCTACTACTACCTTTCCTTGTCTCACTGCATGGAACCCCTGCTGTGCTGGGCACAATGAAGAAGACAGTCCCTGGACCAGCCACCGTCTGGTCCAGGAGAAGGTCTCAGACAAGCCCACAAGTGGCCAAAACGCAGGGCAAGGAACACAAGAGCCGTGAGAAGGTCAAAGAGGCAGGATAGCGTGCCTGCTGGAAGCTTCAGGAGAAACTTCATGGAACTCTGCAGATTTATTTTAGACTTTGGAATGGGCCCATCTCTGTAAATAATAATATGGAAGGAGGCGACACTACCTAACACTATCCCTCTGGATTAAAATCACACCAACATAAACAGATGAATGGATAAAGAAGATGTGGTGTACACACACACACACACACACACACACACACACACACACACACACACACAGAGGAATATTACTCAGCCATACAAAAGAATCACATTTTGCCATTTGCAGCAACATGGATGGACTTGGAGATCACTATGCTAAGTGAAATAAGTCAGACAGAGAAAGACAAATGCTATATGATATCACTTAATGTGGGATCTAAAATATACAACAAATTAGTGAATACAACAAAAAAAGAAGCAGACACACAGATACAGAGAACGAAGTAGCTGTTACAGGGCTGTGCCTGCCTGTGGAGAGGGGAGAGGGGAGTAAGTGGTACAAACTATTAGGTATAAAATAAGCTACAAGGATATACTGCACAACACAGGGAATACAGCCAATATTTTACAGCAACTCTAAATGGAGTATAACCTTTAGGAATTGTGACTATATTGTACACCTGTAACTTATATAATATTGTACAGCAACTATACTGTAATAAGAAAAGTAAAAATAAAAAAAGGACAAAAAAATCACACAGACATGCAGAAACAACCCACCAGAACACATGTACAAGAATGTTCATGGCAGAATTATTGAGAACGGCTGAAACGTCCATCCACCCACCATGGGTACCTCACAGTAGAGCCACACCGGTAAGAATGAATGGCCTCTGACGTGGGCCACAACAGGACAGACACCACAGACAGCACGCGGATCCGAAGGAGACACACACGAGGGCTCCGCCTGTCCTGGTCCCACACAACCGTACGAGGGGTCAGACGCAACAGGCAAAGCCCATCTACGGAGCGGGAAATGAGACGATGCTCACTCTCGTGTGTGTGTAGGGGCAGATGCGAAGAGTGATGCGATGGGGCCGGGGGCTTCCTGGGCTGCCGGCCACGTGCTGCGACTTGACTTACGTGCTGGTCACCCGTACACTTAGCTGGAACTTAGGATTTTGTAAGTGTATGTTAATCAATAAAATTTACCCCCCAACCCCCCCAAACTCATTTGAATGGCGTGTGAATGCAGAGGTCAGATCAGGAAGTATGAGAACAAGTCACCAAGGAGCAAGGAGACGGCTTCACCGGTGTTGCGTCCCACAGAGCGAGCGGCCCGGCCCGGCGAGGTGCGGCATGCTGGCGCCCAGGGGGAGCGAGGCCCAAAGGGACCCATTTGCTATTGTCTCAGTATTGTTTTGTCCCAAACAGTATCTGCGTTATGATGACATACGTGGCCGACTTCCGGGCCCATTCTGAACACAGGAGAGTGTGTCCTCAAAGACCCCCTCTACTATCAGCCGGCTGCCGGCCTTGCCGAGCAGGGGCCGCCGCATTAGGATGCTAATCCAGGGAGCCCCACGCCAGTTCCTTGATATGGAGATGCGTGTGCCCACTGGGCCGGCTGATTAGCGCAAGCTTCCAGGCGTCCAAAGCGCCAGATTCTTCCCAAAGAATAATTTTAGCTTTGCTTTTACATCCCTGAAGTGTAAGAGTTGATTTGAAAAGGTACTTACCTCCACCATATGCTATTTTTCTTTAAACCATTTGCATTTCAAAGCGAATATGGCATTTATAGCTGCCTGATCTCACACGAGCATGAAAAAGATGCTGGTTTTCTATTGAACAGGAATGTTTTCATCCTCCAAATGACATCGAAGGGAGAAGTCCTCTTTTAAGCTATAGGCTTATTACATTAAAAACAGCCTATTCTGATTTTTAAAAATATACCCTAAAATAAGGCTTTTCATAGCATTTAAATAGAGATTCATCAACAATTTTTGTTTTTTTTCTTAATACAGAATTCTGCTCACTGCACATCCTGACTTTGGTCTGCCTTCAATAATGAGACTTGACCCTACCAAGGCTTCAACTAGGAAAACAATACTTGGCATTTGACTTACTGGTGAAACAGCCTGGGAAAGGGCAGAATCGCTTGGGGATGGTGATAATGAAGTTCTTTGTACACTGAGAGTGGAGGAGAAAACCCAAAGAAGATTCTATGAGCACGTTAGTGTGAAAGAGACATTTACGTCCATTGTGGGACTTCGTAATTTTTTAAAAAAATCATAATTACAGAAATAGGATTGATAGGAACTCACTCTTCCCCTCGAAGGCCTCACCCTCTGAAACAGCGATTGCTCTTATAGGCCCTTTTTCATTCCTATGTGGCTTCAAATGTTATAAAAACTCAGAGTTCAAGGCTACTGTGCAAACCTACAGCCACACCATGCCCCATTCCGAGCGCGGGTGGGAAAACCAGGTCTGCTGGAAGCAGGACTGAACGACCGAGGCTCTTCTAATGGCCACATCACTTCAAACTAGGCCTTCGCCATCTGTTCCGTCCTCTAATTATAAAGCCAAAAATAATATAATTCACAACACTACCATAAAAAGTGAGATACGAATGATTTAAGTGCCTGTGAGGAGGGCCCATTCGCCTCACTATTTGCATTGGAAATCTGCCCTCCTTTTGGCAACCAGGATTTCAGGCTAAGAGGATTTTTTTTCCAAGGACATCTTCAGTAGCTTTTCTTAAAGATGTAACATTATGTAATACTTGTTTTGTAAACGCGTGCAATTCAACATATCTACTATTGAGATAGGAATCTTGTGTTTCTCAGAATGCTATGCTTTTTTTTTTTTTTTTTGGTTATATGTTTTCTGCAGTATGCTTACCAGAGAAAAAAAGAATGTACAGAGTCCAGACCTAGTGGTAATGACACAGGTGATTACACTAAATGCAACACTGCGGCCACGCCCAGAATTGAAACTCCTGGAACTAGACAGTTCATGGTTATTTTTCCTAAACTGTAGAGATAGCTCATTCTATTCTGATTTCTCCCTGCTCTAATGATGATGTCATGGGGAAAAAATGGGAGCATGTTTTGTTCTCTAAGTTACTGAAACTTACTTTGCAAGGTTATGCAGATACACAAATCATGTAAAACAGAAGTCTACCAAAATCCCATCTAATAGATCAACTCATTATTGAACATACGCATATATTTTTCTTAATTGTGACAACAGAAAAGATGTAATATTCTACAACACTTCTGTATTATGACTTCCCAGCCATTTCCCCATGTTGTTCCAAAACCTTCAAATAATTTCAGACATATAACATCTTACAGATTTAATGTAGATAACTTGCACTGCCATTTTCCTACATCTGGATAGTTTTGATTGCTTGCAATTTCTCATCATTATAAACAACACTGCAAAGGACATCTTCTACTTTTAGACTTTTCCTTAGGCTGACATCCCAGAAGAGTTATTATTGGGTTAAACAGCATTAACATCTTTCTGACTCGTGATATATGTTATTAATTTTCTTAATGACCCGTGGGCTAAAAGAAGATGGAAGCTGGGCATCCTGAAAACAAGTCAGGTCAGAATCTGTAAGATGGATAGAACAGTAACAATGATGATAAAATGGAGATAATGATGATGATCATAATATGCCCCCTGTGGTTAATACAAGGACCAAATTACATAAAGCACTTCGCATACTGCAAAGCCTCTGAAGATAGTAGTTGCTATCAATTTTGCCAACAGTGAGTTGTCCTTTTCTCTACAGTTTATTTTTTTAGCAAAAATGGTGATACTGCTAATTTTGTTTGACTTTAAAATCTAAGAAGTCTGGATATTTCACTCCTGTTTCTCTCGTGGCGGTGTCTCTTCGTGTGTAAACTGCTCGGACTGTTTGCCTCCTATCTGTGTTTTGGTGTCCTAGTCATTCATCACTTCACATGAGCCCACACACTCATTCACCGATGGTGTTTCTTGAACACCTACTCCTGTATATGGACCAGTACAGCATTTAGCATTGGGACAACTCGGCAACACTCTTCCCACTATTAGTCTCCCCAAATTCCAAAGGTAATGCCAAAGTCATCAGAAGTAGAGTTCATAAAAGGAAAGACAGAAAGGAAAGAAATCATGTGCTTGGGACATAACGCAAGCAATGGATGAATGAGATTACCTGACGGGCAAGGACAGGTGAGCTACAGTATCCATGGTCCTGCTTACATCCCATCCCTGGGATGCTGCTCCACCTTGGGGATGGATAGGATTTGGTGCTTGGTATAAATTAAGAAGAAAATATTAAGCACAATCAGAAGGTAAGTTCTGATATTTGGAAAGAGTTTAAATATTTATTGCTATGACAAAATCTGCTTTTTCCAGTTGGGTGTCCCAGCATTCATCATTGCAGAACGACACCTGCACTTCTCATCCTGCCCATTTATATCTATCTGCCTGAGGAACACTTGCTCCTACAGATTCTGAAGGTGTCTATGGAGACTGTCACCATAATGCTTACTTATGCATGTGATGCTTCCACAATGCTTACTTACCTACAAGCCATTTCTTGGTACGGGTTACATGAACAAGTTTATATGCAATACAGTTATAATGAGGTATTGTGACATTACACAAAAGGAGGCTAAAACTAAGGATTTTTTTAAGCAATAAAATATGAATATAGCACTCAAGTAATAATGTTTTCTAAAACAGAAAGTCCAAGATGCTCATATCATCTTCTCTCCTAGCTTCTTATTTGGTTCTATGCCCGCAACAACTTAATTCAATAGTTCAGTTTCCTCCTTTGCCATGAATAACAGTCCTGTCTTTAAAATATTCTTTCTCCTCCATCTGATACCTACAATAGGTGTGTTTCGCACAAAATTCAGTGTGACTTGACAGCACTGCTTTGAGGGAAGTCTTCCCTGGCTCTCACCGAATTTTATAAGCCGTTTCAGGGAGGTGGCCACACAGCCCCACCCCCAGAAGTGCTCACTTGGATTTCTTCCTCTCCCATCCAGGCTTCATAGAACCATCTCTTAGGATGGAACAGAGAGAGCCTGTAGGGGCTGAGGGCACTGAGGAACTCCATGCTTGCAACTCTGATGATGTGAAGGGGAGCTGCTTGTCTGTGGGCCAGGATGTTTTGGGGTTTAACCACTCACTAGGAATATTCCAGAGAGAGAAGCGCGGTCTCTGTATGCATGGTTTCTCAAAATGCCAGGCCACAAGGTTTGGAGCTGGTACAACATCATGACTAAAACATCATCCATGACTTGGAAAAGTTCTCCTCTGCCAATGTGGGAATGATTATGGAGCAAGTGGGCCAACCACAGACTTGACCCTAGCACAGAAAGGCTCTAACCCAAGGCCCTGGTCCCAGCCGAGGCCCCGGCCAGCTACCTTGCTGAAGGCCGTTGGGTCAGTGAAAGCCGCCCTCTTTCCTAGAGCTCTCCCAGGGCTGACCATTTTCCCAATCTTGAAAGCATCATGTCAACAGCTGAAACACTATTCTTCACTGAACACACACATTTTTGAGATGGGGGAAAAGTTTCTAAAGCAACTTTTATTTACTTATCGGGATATCTGTTCCCATAGAGATGTATGGCTCACTGTCTCCCTCATCCTTCTACGTTTTTAACGGAAATCATCAAGGATTAACTTGCTTTTGTCAGTTCTTACACAAAAGAACACTCCATTTAGAGTTCAAATGATTGAAGACAGTCTCCTTAAACTGGAAGGCATGGCTTTGATTTATATGTGAACTGTACCCCAGTAATCTTGATCACGGAATGTTGCAATGGAGGAACCGTTATCTGAAAGCAAACAATACTTACTCTCAATATTTATCACTTACATCTCACATGATGGGCGATACTCAGGAATATTTACTTAATGCAAAAATAATTGCTAGGTCACGAAGCTAGGAGAGGACAACAAAGGAAGAGAAATAATGGTCTACGCCTCAGAGAGTTTACAATTTAATGATGGAAACAATGTAGCACACATTTGCCTAAATCTCAGTGGGAGAGTCGTCTAAACATAGAAACCACTAACAGTAAGAAGGCATTTCTCCTGAAAGCAGATGCCAAAACTCTTATAAAGAATCAAAGAACAACTTTAGAGCCATTTCATTTCAGATGTCACCAGCTTCTTCAAATTTTAGTCTTAGAGAAACCCCACGAAACGTTTTTAACCGAAAAATAATGAATTATTAATTAGCCGTCAAAACCTACTCCAATAAAACCTGGTTTATGGAAGCAGACATCACCACGTGGTACTGGTTTTGGGGAGTATTCTCCAGCAAATTAATTCTCAACCAAGAAGGCGATCGTCTGCAAGTGCTCCACCGAAGCTGCTAGAAGGCTGTTTGGTCAAAGCATCCAATTTATGTTACCGGAGGATTCATGCTGCAAACAGAATCCAAAGTGTGGGAAATCATCGGGTGACCAAGGGCCCTGATGTCCTAACGAGCCTGCGACTCAACCCACGGGGAGGAGACTGCTCATCCGGTGCACAGAACAGATTCCACAGGCTCCGGAGTTATGAAAATGTCTTCTAGCCCATTTGAAACTAAACAAAGAGAAACTTTGTCTCTACAAGACAAGCACGGATCTAGTTTTGCTGTTGCATGTTGCGTTATTATTATTATTTTTTTAAATAGCTATTACCACTGTAGCAGCAGCTTAGCGACTCAGCGTCTGCAGTGTGAGCGGTTTTGATAAACAGCCTCTGCGGGCCACACAACGGGGATAATGTGTCCTTAAGTACCGCCAATGAGCTGCCATTCTGCACAGCCAATTACTTCTGTGCGTCTGTCACTCAAAGGAAAAATGACTGAGCCCATTAGATCAAACCTTTGTCACTGTTCCTAATGCACTCTTAGGCCTCATTAATCTCCGGGAGCAGCAACAGAGCTGCCGGGGTCTCATTGCCTCCCCCGACCAGGCCCACGTGAAGCCTCTCATCTCTCCCCCAAGTGTTCCGCGTTAATCAAGCTCTCCTTATTACCCCAGTCCCTGTCACGGCGGAGAGCGCGCTCCCTCTTAAATGCTCTCATTATGACCCATCTTTAGAGCGGGCTAAGTGGAAAAAAAAAAGAGAGAGGGAGAGAGGGAGAAAGAGGATGGGAGAGAAAGAGGAGAGGAAAAAGCAAGTCCGATCACATTAATATTCATGACACTAATTACTATTCTAGGTCACTGAATATTCATGCTATTAGTTGGGTTTTTTATGGGTTTGCTGGATGCCCTGATTACTGAAGTGTGGAGGGACACAGCATGGTTGAGACTTTCGATGTCCACAGCGGTTCAATACTCAAAACACATTGAGATCCCTGCCCCCACCCCTGGAAAATCAGCCTCGACCCTCCAGACGGCTTTCATATTTTGAAACCGCTGGGGGCCTGAGTGCGGGGGGGTGCGGGGGTAGAAGACGAGGCAGAAAGGTCTCCCCGTCACGCAGGTCTCAGCATCAATCTGGTTAGGATAAAAACACACCCACAGTTGCAAATACCCAACAAAGACACACTATAGGGATGAGAAGATAGCTGTCATCTGGGAAGCAAATGTCGCAACCAGGAGTTACGGCGAACACAGGAATAAAGAGAGGATGGACACACAGAACTGGAGCAGAGCCCCCCATGCAGATCCAGGGAAGTCCTGAAGGGCATTTCTCTGGCTGCCCAGCTCTCTGCCATCATGGGGGCAGCTGTGGGTTGCAGGGTGTGGGTTTAGTTGATTCTGACCCACTATGTCTACTCAAAGGCTACATGAACACTTCATGGCATTTACCAAAATTAATTCAAAAACATAATTTCTCAACCCTCTTCCTTTCTTTTCTTCACTAGTGATGAGCACGACTATTATGATGGATTCCTGATACAGTTCTGAAGAGTCACCCCGGGTCAGGCTTTGGAGAGGCATGCAGTGTGTTATCCTTACAAGGATGGGGGTGGGCACTGTTTTCCCATTTTCAAGATGAGGAAGCTGGGGTTTAGGTCCTAAGATGGGGAAGATGGGATTCAGTTTGGTGTTTCTGGCTCCAAAGCCCCTACTGTTGGCCATTATGTTTTCCTGCTGTCTACTGAAATGTCAAGATACCTGTCAGAGCCGAAACAGTCCTATATTCTGTCATATATGAATACTATTCTACCAACCCAGCCAAAAACTCGTGTCAGAAAATATTTTTGGACATTTGACCCCCTTCTCTGGAAGCGTCCCTGAAATGACAGTTGGGCAGACTCTAAAATGTGGTTTCCGATGGGTTCCCATTAGAATGGCAATGTAGGTTCCACGCCGAAGGAACACAAATGGTGGATACTGCCCTGGGCATCCTCAGCAAGTGACCTTGGAGGAAGGGGAAGATGTGATGGGGAAGGTGGAATTTAACCAGGTCTGAATAAAGAAATATCTTCTCGATTCTTCTCCTCCTTCTCCTTCTTCTTCTTCTTGCAGTAGATGCTTAAGTAATTTTTTCAGAAATCCATTGAGAGGGAAGTGTTCTATATCCCTGTATGTGACCTAAAAATGTCTTCACACTTGATTGATAATAGTTTGGCTCTACATAAGCTTCTAGATTCAAAATTATTTGTTCTTGTAACAAATACAAGGTGTTACTCTTGAGAAGGTCAAGGACTATCAGAGTTTTCTTCCTTGATAGGTAACCTCAGTCTTCCTGTTATCTTCGATGCTTTTGGGGATTTGGCCGTGTTTACAGAGCTTCCTCTCCCATCCAGTTTGTTACTTGACTCTTCAGATGGGAAGACACTGGCATTTCCTTTGTCACCTCTAGCGTATTTTCTTCTGTTATACTGCCAACAGTATCTTTAAGCCAAGTTCTTTATAGTATGTAATCCATCTACTGAAATTTTTAGTTTTGCAAACTTTCTCCTTAACTTCCAAGAACTCTTTCTCCTCAGGTTTTTCATGTCATCTTTTGTCTGTTTGTTTCATTTTGGAATACAAAAGCCAACCTCTTAAATCTTTCTGATGATCCCAGTTGTAATTTCCTCTTAAGTTCTCTTTCCCCAAATTATCACTCTCTCTCTTCCAAGATCAGTTGTCCTTTTGCTTATGTTGGTCTTTCACATTTTGACTGTTGGTGTCCACAAACGTCTTGGCTGTCCACTCATGTTTATGAGTAAGATCAGGGCTGAACAGACTCGGCACCCCTGGGGCACGTGTGTGGCGCATGCTAACTGGCGGGTTTGTCTTTGACCAACAATACAAGTTCATGGGCGGGCTGACACACCTGCATTACGTCCCTCATGGTCAGAGCTGCCCTTCCTTGCCATTCGTTTATGTTTCCCCGGGTCTATGCAGAGGTCTGCGTTTTCCAACCTGCTTCCTTCTCTTGCAAGCATGAGCACCCACATCAGGATATCCTCCCCAGGCATGCTGCTCACTTTCCCAGTGGGGCTGGTGGTGGGGATGCCACTGGGCAACTCTTCCTGAACGTGTCCCTCAGCCTGCAGTGCCTGCATCCCACAGGTGCCCAATGGAGCTGGCAGCCACCCCATCTTCACGGCAGCTCTTCTGCTCTGGTTAACTCGCGAGCCCCCAGATGAGACCCAGGCTGGGTTATCAGTATGCAGGTATGCAGTATCAGGCATGACAATGTGTTTCTCCTCCTCTTCCCCAAGTCCCTGGCGAAACTCGAAACTCGGTATTAAGAGCATCACATTTCTAGCATTTTAATGTTTGAAAGGTAGTCAGCATTCCAATACTGGCCAACCACTCCCCGATACTAGGAATAATGTAAGACCACCATCTCCTGCAAGTAGTTTTCTATCCAGTTGCCCCTTTTAGACCCTTTAGCAATGATCACCAGCTTCAGTGGTCTTGCTTGTGTGTCTATCTTCTGATTCTTCCACCCCCCATTGGAGTGTAAGCCCTTGGAGGGAGGGCCCCCTGAATCTCCAGAGCACTCCTCAGGGCTGGGCGTGCCGCAGACTCAATGATGATGGTAAGTGAATGGTACAGGAGGCAAAGCAATAAGGTATCCAAATCATTAAACTGGTTGGGAGAAACTAAAAGTCAACATTGACACACAGTTAGGCATCATAATGTTTGAAACATGGAATGCATTATGACTGCACACTAGAAAACTGAGAGAAACATCTGGATAATTATTCCAACTCAGGAAGAGTTCAGTAAGATGGCTGGATATAAAAAATACAAAAATTAGGATCGTTCTTATTTCTTACCGATTAGATGATAGAATAGACAACCCCTCGCCCCACCAAGTATCAGCTCACACTTCAACAAAAATTATAAAGTAATAGAACGGATTAACAGGACACATACAGGATCTAAATGGAAAAAAGTGTTAAAAGTTTACTGAGGGGTATATAGTAAGTCTGAATAAACTGGGAAAGAATTGTGTTCTATGATAAACTCAATATAGTTAAGATGTCAGTTCCTCCACAATTAATTCATAGATTAACAGCAATGCCAGTTAGAGTCACAACGAGATTATTTTTAGGGGGGAAGAGAAAGGTTTCCAGTTATTCTGAAGTTTACTGGAAAAAATAAATGGTGGCAATAACCAAGAAACACTATAAAATAAAAGAGTAATATGAAACCATGTTATATGTTACGTTACCAGATATAAATTGAGCCATGAATCTAAGACAATGAGGTAAATCTACACAATGCGGAGAAAGTAGGTCAATGGAATAAATTTTCAAGCCCAGAAACATAGCTAATTTGATTAAATGAGTTAGTTGTGCAAGAAAGGTGACAAACAGAATCAACAGGAAAAGGAAATAACAAAGAGAGAGAGAACAATTAGCTATATATTTGAATAAAAAGTTTAACTAGATTTCCTATTATATATAATAGACCCAAACAAATTAAAGGTGGATTAGAGGTTAATTATAAAAAAGGGGAAAAGGAGCAACAATAAAACTATAACTCTGAAATACATATATATGAATTATGATCTTACTTCAGGATTATTAAAGGCTTTCTAAATATCTAAAGTAGAAACTACAGAAGTACAAGTCTTATGATTCGATTACATACTAAAGAGAAGGAAACTCTGTATGTAAATAAGGCTACAAAATTCAAAAAGCAAATAGTAAACTGGGGAAATAGCTGCAAAATATATTACAAAGTGTTGTTATCCTTAATATACGAAGAGTTATTACACGTCAGTAAGCAAAAGAGAAGCACCTAGTGCAACAATGGACAAAGGATACATCTACACACTTACAACACAAGAACCACAAAAACCCCATAAATATATGAGCTGTTCAACCTCACTACTAACTGAAGAAATCCAAATAAACAAAACACGAGATATTTTTATTGCTTATAATATTAGCATAGATTCTAAAAATGTGTAGAGGTGAAATGAGCACTCACTTTATGGACGGAAGGGTATTTTATATAAAACCTTTCTAGAAATGAATTTGGAAATATGTATGGAGAATCTTGTAAGTGTTTATATCCACTGGCTGAGTCACTTTGCCTATGGACTTTTATGCTAAGACATTAGTAAGTTACACACAAAGATTTCAGTACAAGTGTGTATCAGGTCTATGTGAATGAAAAAAATGACTAGAAAGGAAGGCACATAACATTGATCTAATTCATAACATGGAGATAGAAAACGAATAAAAAAGAAAAAAGCTAAAAAGAAACAAAAGACGCCCAGTTACTCCAGAGGTCTAAAACAAAATGGCAGAATTCAAATGAGTTGAGAATGAAAGATGAGGTTAAGTAGTGGGTTAAGTTCTTCGGCAAGTTAGCTCTAAAATAACTAATACCTATCTTTAGCTAAAAGTCCATCACTTAAAAGTAGCATCCATTTACTTGAAATTAAATTTGCTGGGTTGGAATTCTCCACGTGAGAGAGTTCTATGAACAACAGGGTAGAGCTCTGGGTGATGCCAGCCAAGGACGTTGCCCACAGGCTTAGCTGAGGGCACCACCCCTGGGCACTGCTGTGACCATGAGGGACTTTCCACAGCACAGTGGTGCTGTGCTCCTGCGCACATCATATTCCCACTTCCGAGTCCCTACTTGTGACCCAAAGAAGATGAAACATCTACCAGGCTCCTTGAATGGGGATTTCCCCAGCTTAGGGTCGACAGGATGTGCTGTAATAAACCGACCATGGGTGTGACCATGGAAGAGGGATTTCAATCGTGACCCAAATCTTCCCATTCACCCAACAGCAAGAATCTTAAAGAGAAAGCAACTGGGCATTGAAAACTCAATCCCTAGCCGAGGCCCATGACATAACCTCCTCTGGGGATGTGATAAAGTTCACGTGGCATTTTGTATTTTCTATTTGTTATCAAACATTACATTTTCCCTAGGACAGTAAGTGGCAGTTAAGCCCCAAAGATGTCTCAAGATGACATTTCAAACTCCAAATCTTACATAGCCGACACTTCTTCAAATCATCAGGACTCTTCCCTCATCCTATGTGCCTGGCAAGTTCCCATCCTTTCTTCACACCCCACACAGGCATCCCTCAAGCCCTGAAGCCTTGCCCCACCTCCTGGGGTGAAGCCGAGCACATCACCCCGGGGCCTTCACACCTCCTATGAGCTGCTGCACTGCACTGGCTCATCTGCTCACCTTTCCCACCCCCCAGAGGGTGAGATTCCAGAGGATAGGGGCCACGCCTCATTTTTCTGTACCCCCAGAGCTCGGGACAGTGACTGGCGCACATCAGAAACCCCACACGTGCTTGCTGACTTGAACAAATAAATGGACAGATGTGTCCAATGGTCAGAAGGGGAAGTGGCTGGTTATAGGGTGGCTGCCTCGCACAGGAGTTCTGGGGGTCAGGGATTCTGCATCCACAGAATGCACAATTCCTGGCACAGAACAGGTGCTCAGCAAGGACTTTCTGAACAAATAAATTAATTAACGAAGACATTAGCTTTTCATTCAGTATAGAAACATAGTTTTTCTTGGGCGCTTTTCTCTCCTCCCACCCCACGGAGTTAGCACACCATCTAGAAAAGGAGAACTCACGTACCACTTGGAAGGAAGGTCAGCAGGTCATGAGACCACATAAAGTAACCGTATCACCTTTCTAGAATGAACTAATGTCTCTGTTATCAGAAAGGCCAGTTTTATTTTGATTAGTCACAAGAGCTGATGTTTGTATTGTGCTTCATGAGTTTCCACAGCACCTGCCGTCACACCTCTGTGATGGGGGCAGGGCCAGGCAAGATCAGCCTAATGTAAAACATGGTTCAGTTACCTGCTCAACACCATGCAGCACCGGGCAGTAGAACCCAGGCTGCTGCACCCCGAATTCTGTCCCCTTTTTCTTACCCTCCTTTTGCCAAACAATGTTATTCATGCCATGGAACTGTGGGGTCAGCATTATTCCTCTTTAAAAACATTTAACATTTCAGAAAGGAAAAAATTTCTTTAAGAAGCAGAGACATATGCTAGGAATGACTGCAGAACAGAAATCTATTTTGAGAAGATCAGATGTAGGTTGGAGACAGGAAAGGAAACAACTGAAATCTGTGAAGGGATTTCATATGTTGGAGGAGTCTGAGTTTGTTGGTGGAAGACTTAAAGTGGTTCTAACCACCTTTTCTCTGATAAGCGATCATGGGAAGGTAAAAGCCACAGCACAGTTTGCCAAGACTCTTAAACAAAAACAAACCACGACACTCTGAATGGTTTGCATTGCACACCGAAGCCAGGAATTTCTCAACACATCTATTCCGAGAAAACATTAACTTTCTCTGATCCTGAGCAAAAACCAAATTCTCCCTTAAAAGAGGATAAAGAAAACCAAAATTGTGTGAAAGAATCACATAACAGTTACAAGAGAAAACTGAGAGAATCTGAACTTTTATACAGGCCCAGGGGTTTCCTTTAAATCTTGCTCCAAATGGCTTTTCCATTTTTCTGAACACAGTCACTACAAATTAGTTAATACTAATCCTTGACACCTTAACAATGAATTCATGTTTTTTAGAAGGCCCTTAAACCTCCATCACGTGTAAAACGTGACTTTCAACCGCCCAGCCCTGGGAAAGCCTAGTGGTTTGTGCAGCTGTGACTCAAAGTGCCACAGTTTGCTTGTTGGCAGTCCAGGAACCCAAGGGTGTAGCGGAAACAATCATCCACAGAAGAGATGAGACTTGTAAACCTTAGTCTACAACCTTAATGGTCAAAATCTCCACTTAATCCAAAAACCTCGGCACTGTCCTCCAGCCAGGACCACCCATTGCTGCCATTGCGCTGGATTTCTTCAGCATGTTGGCTGTGAGCTTACCTGAATTTGGTGAGATGTGCAAGCTGCTCATGTCCTTGGACAGACCGTTGGTTTTCGGGCTGGAGATGGGCGCGCAGGCCGATGTGGCTCGGGGCGGCCTCTTCCCTGGGACTTTCACAGTGGTTCTCAGAAGATCAATCTCTTTGCCATGAACATTCTGCATGTAATCCTGTTCAAAATGTTAAACATCCAAGAGAGATTAAAAGAAAGACCTTTTACAATCTAGGACAAGAGGTTCTATCAGACATCCTGAGTTGTAATCCTATGACCCTTCCACGGTGGCAAGCGCTTAAAAATAAGGTTTTGATCTGTCTTGTACTGGTGGCATCATCATTACACTGATATCAGCTCTGTCTCTGTGTCCTGAACTAACCCAGGCCCTGGAAATACAGGAGACACAGTCGATGCCTTCTACCCAGGAGGATGAGACACCAGTACGGACATGAAATACTATTTTGTGAGCTGCTGCACATTAGATAGTACATTAGGAACCTGGGCTCTTCCTGTAAGTTTTGGGTAAAATTCCTTGGAGTAGGAACTATTTTGTAATAACCTTTTTGTCTCCGAGAGCAATACCATTAGACATCTAGGTAAGACTGAAGTTGTCTGGTGGGAACTCAGGTGAAAACTCTAAGTAAGAGGTCAAGCATTTTGTTCAGGAAGATGTCTGAGGGGGTCAGTGGTACAGTGCTGAAAACACACGAAGGTCACAGAAGAGCTGGATGCTAAAAAAGAAGGCGCATTATTTTTACTCAAGCATTATGTTTCTCCAAGTGATTCACTGTACTCGGAAAAAGTATCTTGCTTTTGTCTACACTTTGGAGCTCAATGACTAGCAGTTATCACGGAACTAAAGGGAAGTCTAGGTACACAGGGAATTCTTTGTGCCGTCACCTAATTCAATATGGAGGAAAACAATACTAAGAATCGGCTGTTGGGTGGAGAAAGAGAAGACAACTGAGAGCCAGAGTGAGGGGCCTCTTGACAAATTAGAGGAGTTACTGACCCTTTCATACATCTTGGGGGGCAATGAACCCCCCTGTCTCTGCAGATATATCATTAAACCAACATCACACATGAAGAAAGAATACAATCTAAATCACTCTTGGGTAAATAATATTTCAAGTGTTTTAAGACTAACCAGGAAATGAAATAAACAGATTCCTTCCTTGGCAGAATCTTGGTGGATTCCTTTTAGGATATAAAGGGAAAGACCAATAAATCTGTACTGATGATAAACAATAAAGTTCACGTCGATCTAATTTTAGAAGAACTGCCAAACGATCCGGCGTGCGACTGCAAGCGACCCAGGGAGTTTGGAGAAGCGAGCTGTTTCCTTATAATTGCCGATCAACAGAGTCAACAGATACAGAGAGAGAACTAGATGAAGGTCTACCGGCAAAGTGCACGGGTCAGAGGCCTCGGCCTGCAGGACGAGGAAAGTCAGTCCAGGTGAACGGCAGAAGCTTCAGAGCGCACAGAAGGTGCTAGGGAAGCCAAGAGAAGGACTCCAGTGGCTTCTTTTAATTGCAAGACAATGTCCATATTCCATAAGGTGAAGGGGTTGAGAAGCAGTCACTGGTTTAACCACAAGTAGGAAGTTTGCTGACAGAAGTTATGGCACAAAAAGGAACTCAAAGTACTAGATTCCAACACAGGGGGAAGAACCCGCATATGGGTCGCTGGGACCGTACGGGACAGAGAGAACTGTCCTCCCTCCAGCATCTGTAGGAGGGAGGGCCAGCTCTGAGTGTCAGACCTCACCTGAAACCCAAGCAGTTGGACTTGTGGCCGCATGGGAGCCACCCCAGACTCAGGAAAGGGAGTGGGCGAATTCTCAACACAGGAGGAAGGGCTGGAAGAGAAACTCCATAACGTGAACGGGGGCCTTGTGATGGAGATTACAGAACCCTGGAAGGTTCACCAAGCAGCAGCCCAGGAGATGATGACGCAGCATCCAGGGTGACTTCCTAAGGACAGACCTCAAACGGCCAATTCTTAGTGCAGAGCTCAAGGTCAAAAAGCTGAGGCTAGAATCAGGAGGAACGTGGGACTGAAGACAAACAAAGGATCAGAAGCTGCACCAAGCAGGGGCAAATTCAGATCAGCTCCTCCAGGGAGGGGCGAGGCTGGGCCTTCCTCAGCAATGACAAACCATCCGGAGAGAAGCATCTGCACCGGCACGTATGCTGTCAGCCGGGGAAGCCAGGAGCAGAGGTGCTGATGCACCCTGGGCTGCCCAGCTGTGCATTTAATCTCCCAGGGCAGCTTAGGGAGGGACATCTGCCGGGGTCGGCCACGGGCATCTAGGAGGAGGGTCATCACAGGTTTGGAGAAGGGGTGGGCTGTGCCTAGCTGGGAACAGACTAAAGACTCCACTTGAAAGGCAAGATGCTTCGACTACCCCTCCCCCCCACCCCCTGCCGCAAATATAATCTACTATGAAAAAAGTTGTGGTTTTGAAAGGATGAGGACAATGGATGGAAAGAAAGTTATTATCATTAAATTAGGCTAAAGGATAAAGCAGACTGAAAGAAATGTAGAAGTCTCGTGACCAAGCTCACCACGAGGATGGCCGACAAAAAGCACACGGAAGAAGGAAGTGGCCTTTGGTCAGTACAGGGCCAAGGGTCAAGGTTATTTTAAGAAAAAGGTTGTTCTTAAGCATCTTTCATTTACTTCCATTAACATTTACTCCAAACAGGCAAACCCAAGTCCCAAAACCAAAGTTAATGCTTGTAAATAATGAATTCCTTCTTGCATAGTTACTCCTTTAAAAATATCAACTTGCTACAACTTTTTTCTTTAATGCCAATTCTTAACAAATTAAAATACAATAACAGGAGTGTAATTGAGCATTTATGGCTTATGGGCTCTAAAATGAGGCTAATCAGAGAGTGACTAAGCCTCAGCGTGGTCTCTTTTTTAATAGGCATGTTTTAACATACAATAACCAGGATATTTTATTTAAAATTATTATAGAAATGTACCAAGAGTTGGCTCTCTGGATTTGAACGCGGCGACAGAACCGATTTATCTTTGGCTCAGCATGGGCTGGGGGATCTGTTTTCCTGCCTGAGTTAGGCATTGAAAGTGCAGAAGAACCAGTTCTTAAGAAAATCAGAATGTAAGTCTGGCAATTCTTAAATTTCAAGCCACTAAAATTTATAAAAATGTGACAAGACCCATTTCCTAATCCATAAAAGTCTTTCAGAAACAGGTGGATACAGGAGCCTGAGGCTTCTAGCTTCTCCCAAGAGAAACAACACTGAGTTTTCCGTTTTTGAAAGAACTACCCTTTTCATCTCTCCCCAGCTTGGTACTTGAGGAATTAAAGCTACAACCACCAAACAATGTCGCCTCCTCAGAAGTGGGACGCGCAGCCTGATGGTCCGAGGTAGGGACCGTGCAGGGGGAAATAAAGCCAGCGAGCTTGATTTTGATATGCAAACGTTACAGATACAACCCCTCTCCGTGTTCCTTGCAGAAAATGCTGATCGAGGATAAAAGGGGAAAAAACCCTTTAACAAGGCATGAGGGTAATTCAAAGCCAAGTACTTTTAAACAGCACTTAACAAGTCCCCGGGGCCCACTCAAGAGCCAGGCCCCCCAGAGGTGCTATCTCCTGCCCCTCAACAGCTTGAAAAAGTAGTAATTGCAAACCTATTTGCATTTTTCTTCTCAAGTTGTCCATGCTCACCTCGTGGATTATTTTTTGCAGGCAGGCGCCGGAGCAGAGGGACCCGTCCCCGACCGCGTGGATGAAGCTCCAGGACCCAGCACAGCGTCCCCCTGCCACCCCGCTCCGGCACCTTTGCCATCCCTTGTTTTTTACATTTTCCTCCTAATTATGTTGCATCTATTGCCGTACACTTAATTAGCTGCATTAATGTGATTTCTTTTCACATAGTCAAGCAATTAAGAGCTATGATTGAGTTTCATTCAATTAGCCTCAACAAACATGCTAATTGATGTCCCAGATGCAAATGAGGTGCAGTGAGAGGAACCTGCTAGCAATGGAGAGCCGTGTCAGGGACCCACAGCTTTCAGCTTGCTGACAGAAGCACAGCTCAGTGTGGCTCCCACCTTCGGCGGGGCTGCCTTGGGAGAGGGCGTGGAGTCCTGAGTGCCTCGGTGGGTGTAACCAGATCCCTCCGGATTCGAGAATTAACGGGTTGGCTGCTGTCACGCTGTTGTCCTAAAATCTCACAGTTACCCATTACCAGGACTGGGAGGTCATCACTGGAAGGCACTCAGCTCCGGCAATTAGAGTGGTACCAAGTCCTCATCAAGATACCACACGAAGCTCCTAAAAACACCCCACCCGAGTTCTCCCCAGACGGCCAAGGGAACGACGTGTGGGGCTCGTCTTGCCCATCCCAGAGCCCTCTGTGTGCGTGACGGCCTACAGTTCTCAGTAAATGGTGAGTTCATCTTAGTCAGCTCTGGGGCATTGGCACTTGAAGTTAAGCTCAAAATACAGCAATCCATCAATAGTCCCTAAAAATACTCTTACTATATTGATTCTCACTGCCTCCCATCCCTTTGTTACCTTTGGCTGTCTGGTGAAAGATGGTTTGCTTCGTGTGTTCATAGGGTACCAAAAAGCAGTTAACGAGATCTTAAAGCTAAACCCAAACGCATCAATGATGTGACTGGCATCTCAAGATTAGATCATCAGCATAAAACACACAGCTTTGAAATGCAATCAACATTGCTCTAGTTTTAACATATACTTTTTAAAGGTATAAAGATCCTTCATTCCCATAATTAAATGATGGAAAAGTTACAGAAATCTTTGTTCCAATTAGGTTTTCTCAATAAGCTCTGGTTTCTAACTGTATATAAATGTTGAGAAATTCATTATTTTCTATTACTATCTAATATTTTGTCTAAGTGAGGTAACTCTTAGGACATACTGATGCTTGCCTTGGTCTTTTTGCCACGGCTAATCTAGTCACGTGTTTTCTCTTTGCATAACCTAAGTTCAGCAGTCCTCAAAGTGTGGCCCTCAACGCCCTATCAGGGGCTTCATGAGTTCGACACTATTTTCAAAACAACCCCAAAACATAGTTTGCTTTTTCCCTCTGTTGAAATTTGCTTCGATGGTGCAAAAGCGATGTGGGTAATAAATATCGCTGACTCCTCAGCAGGAATCAAGGCAATGGTGACCACGTCGTACTTTGTACCCTGTCAGTATTTTACTGATTGTCACGCTCTCTAAATACAAACAAAAAAAACCAAAAAAGTTTCACCTAAGGATGTTTTCTTTTTTTTTTGTATTTCCTTTGATTTTATTGGTCTGAACTCATTTTACATTAACACTTCAACATTTTAATTTCCCGTAACTGTAAAGAAGAAAATAGAGGAACTTAAGAGAATACCGAACCAGAGTTGGTGTTATAAGAACACTCACATATCTTGCTAACAGAAGGATATTCACTGTTAAATCAAGAGCCTGAAAAAATGGCCACATTTTCCCCCCAGGAATTTCCCTTCTAGGTAATAATTCTAAGGTTCAAAGATACGACAAAATTGAGTTCAAGAATTTTCACTGAAGTTAGATAATGGTAAGGATAAGCAAGCACCTAAACGCCCATGACAAATATTTTGAATTACGTGATAATTTATTTATTTTTATTATTATTATTTTTTCTGGTACGCGGGCCTCTCACTGTTGTGGCCTCTCCCTTTGTGGAGCACAGGCTCCAGACGTGCAGGCTCAGTGGCCATGGCTCACGGGCCCAGCCGCTCCACGGCATGTGGGATCTTCCCGGACCGGGGCACGAACCCATGTCCCCTGCATCGGCAGGCGGACTCCCAACCACTGCGCCACCAGGGAAGCCCTGAATTACGTGATAATTTACAGCCATTCAAAATCATATTTTGAAGAATACTGGCTAACTTTAGATAACAAAGTATGTTCTTAATAAACCAAGAAAAAACCCCACAAAAAACCTACTGATTAAAAAAATTCTAACCTTTGAGCTTTTAAATTTCCCAGGTGATGCCACGGCAAGTGTACTTAAGTGTTTCTGCTGCGCCGCGAGGGCTGACCATCCTACACAGGAAAGCTCTTCCCTGAGTGTTTCATTCACAAGCTGAATTCGTCACTTGTTTGCTGGGACAACACTTCAACTTGAAAGAATGACTATGTCAGACATTAACTATGGTTATTCGGTCTTGGGTATGTGGTAGATATTTTCTTGAAAAAGAACAAGTACTTTTCTTGTGTTTGTACTGTAAGGAAAGCGGCTGACAGTATTTGTGGCCAGTGAGAGAATCTGAGCTTTCCAGCAACAATGAGAATTTCGAAAACTTGTGTCTCTCACCATGACACCTTCCAAATACCTGGAGACTTTTCTGACAAGACTGGTGGTGATATTAATGAATGTGATTTTGGGGTATTACTTGATGAAAAGTATCACCATTTGGAAATCTGCATACCTCAGTTAAACAAGCTTTTTGAAATGACTGACACATGGTGTGTCACATGCATGGATACAAGATCATTCAAAGTGCAAGACAGGTCATTGGATGTAACGTAGCAGGGAAGGAAAATTTCACTGAATTCCTAAGCTTTAATAAACTGTCACATGTCAAGTTTTAGTGTAGTATCCAAGGAGAACATGCATGATCTGAATGATCTGAAATGGCTATTAAAATACTCCTCAACCCTCCTCCACTGTCGGTGGAAATGTAACCTGGTGCTACCACTATGGTACACAGTTCGGGGCTTCCTCCAAAAACTAAAAATAGAGTTACCATATGATCCAACAATCCCACTCCTAGGCATATATCCAGAAAAGACAAAAACTCTAATTCAAAAAGATACATGCACCCCAATGTTCACTGCAGCACTGTTTACAATAGCCAAGACACAGAAGCAACCTAAATGTCCATCGACAGGTGAATGGATAAAGAAGATGTGGTACGTGTATACAGTGGAATACTACTCAGCCATTAAAAAGAATGAAACAATGCCATTTGTAGCCACACGGATGGACCGAGAGATTATCATGCTAAGTGAAGTAAGTCAGACAGAGAAAGACAAATACCATATGATATCACTTATATGTGGAATCTAAACTATGACACAAATGAACTTATCTACAAAACAGAAACAGACTCACAGACATAGAGAACAGACTTGTGGCTGCCAAGGGGGAGGGATGGATTGGGAGTTTGGGGTTAGCAGATGCAAACCATTATATATAGGATGGATAAACAGCAAGGTCATACTGTACAGCAAAGGGAACTATATTCAATATCCTATAATAAACCATAAGGGAAAAGAATATGAAAAAGAATGTATATGTATGTATAACTGAATCACTTTGCTGTACAGCAGAAAGTAACATAACATTGCAAATCAGCTATACCTCAAAAAACGAAATTTTCAGAAAAGCACACTTAAAATAAAAAATACTCCTTCCTCTTCCAACTAAATATCTCTGTGAGAGCCCCTTCACATACTTTAACCAAAACGACATGTCTCAACAGACTGAAGGCAGAAGTAGAAATGATGGTCTAACTTTCTGAACTGAAATCAAAGAGCTTTGAAAAAATGGAGAACAATGCTACCCTGCTTATGATTTCCTTTTGTTTTGGAAAGTATCTTTTTCATTAAAAAAATGTTATTTATGGAATAATATGTAATGGATAGGTTATTATTTTAAATGAACTATATGAATATTAAACGCTTTCTCAGTCATTTCTCAGTCATTTCTCCCAGGATAAACATCAATAGACATAATCCACAGAAACAAAAGCTCTTTCAGATTCTTCAGTTTTTAGGAAGGTAAAAGGGCCCTAAGGCCAAAAGGTTTGACACCCACTAGTCTAGCTTGATGTTCACAAAACAGCCAAGGGCTCTGTGTGTGTGATTTTATGCACACAGCTGGGGGAGGAGCATTGCAGCCTGAGCTGTGCAGATATTACAAATGGTCTGCAGATATGTCTGTCTTCTCCTGGAGGAGAGGAAGAACTCAGTCTTCCCTATTTTCACTCCACTTCATGAATGTGTCCAGGTTCAAGAGGAACAGTAGTTTATATAAATTCTGTTTTTTAAAACCCTTACTTCTGGGATCAAAAAAAAGATGTAAGAGAAGCCATTGTCAGATGCACTGCTATTCCCAAACTCCACTTAATACTATTTTCAAAGGAAACTCATCTATAAAGACATACATAGTACCATCCCTTCAAAGAGACCAAGCAAATGCTTAAGTCCGACATGGATGAATAATAAACAATAGCCTCATATATAGTCACAGGCACAGAGGAAAGTTAATACCCTAAAAACACTATGAAAATAGTATCGTAAAACTATGCGAAATCTCCCGGCCACATCCTTTCAGATCACATCCCTCAAAGAAGACAATTTCTCCTTCTCTCCAAAGGATCACAGTTACAATAGCAAAGGGAGCAGGCAGCTTCAAAGAGAAAAACCTTATGAGAATCAGTCTGCTTTCCCAAAGACAGCCAACAGAATCCCACTTATGAGAATCAGTCTGCTTTCCCAAAGACAGCCAACAGAATCCCACTTATGAGAATCAGTCTGCTTTCCCAAAGACAGCCAACAGAATTCCACTGTTTCACTTCTGGAGCTGCTTCGGAAAGACCACTTGACCAGCGGATGTCAACGTGACCTGTGGCCACCACAGGAAGAAGATACCTGGCAAATTGGATGTCAAATGGCGTCTGAGGCAAAGGCAACGCTTAGGACACCTGATTCTGAACCAAGGCTTTACTGGGCCTGGGTAACTACCTAAGAGGTGGTAACGGAAAAGGTTGGTGAAGCGTCGTGAGGGATCCGTGGTGGCACCCTTCGCTTCCACAGGGAGCTCAACACCACTGAAGCAGGGCAAACCTCTCCGGTGCATGTGCTCAAAGCGCTGGCATCCAACACATGTGGGCTCAAGCCCAACATTAGCCCAGGGGGAACAGGTTAATATAATATATATCAAAATAGCAGGGAATTCTACGTTGAATTATGAATATACCTTTGCTTCTTGACTGCATCTGCCTTGACTGACCCAGTATATTGAGCTTCACACTGCAAGAAAGATTTTTCTCATTTTAGGTTAAATTGAACATTACCCAGTTGTAGCCCATGCGTGCTCAGACCTAGCCTATACAACAGCAGTGTGTTGGATATGCAGGCAGGTCTCTCCCAGAGGCAAGCATGAGTGAGAGTTCACAGCAATAAACGACAAGGAGCCAGCCCCATTCCCTGGCTCCACGACTCTTTTAATAATTAAATATGGCTTGAAACAACTGGACCAGTAGTTGGATCCTGGAAATTCTGAGTTATGTAGGAATGTTCACCATAATGATAATTAGCTCTATCTGAACCACTTTAAAACTTCAGATTTCTTGGGATGAATTTGCTAGAACATGAAGCACTTAAAGAAACAGATTTTTTTTTTTTTTTTTGGTGGTACGCGGGTCTCTCACTGTTGTGGCGATTTTTAAAACATTTAAAAAAAACGTTTATTTGTATATTTATTTAGTATCTGTGAGCTCTGTGAGGGCAGGGACAGTATCCCCAGCACCAAGCAAGTGTCTGACGCAAGACAGACACACAGTGACTTCTTACTGAAGAAATGAAGGAGTAGGATTTACACGCTCGGGAAAGCAACTCGGACACTGCAAAGGAATGGGAAGGAGTAAAAGCATAGGGACACCACTTAAAGGAGTGTCAGGAGGAAGGGATGGCGACAAGAGATTTCCTAGCGGGAAGAAACAGATTTTTAAGACAGAAGAAGAGCACACACGTCTGTCTTCAGAGGACACTAATGATCGCTAAGCCTTTTCTTCTACCATTTGGCCCAACGCAGGACAGGAAGATTCCTACTTCAGTTTTTGCCCATCACAAAATTTAAGTACTTCTTCTAATTTCAAAACTTTCACTAAGCCTGTCTGGAAGTCTCATTATTTATTTTTTTTCCTGATGCATTGCTTTTTTAGGAGTGATTCTGTTTTCCTAACGCTACTTACTGCCCGCCAAGGCGGTTCACAGTAGTATGATCAGATTCATTTCAAATGAATAGCAGTCAGGTCACGGATTAACATAGTTTTCTGGTTTCCTAAACCAAGGACGGATGTCCACAGAAAACCAAGTTAGCCTCCTCCGGGCCAGAGGATGGCCTCAGAGCGAGAGTGCCTGGGAGCCTCTGCCTGTCAGGAGTTGTGGGCTTGGGCCACGCTATTTAACCAGTCTGGGTCCCGATTTCCACATCTTGACAAATAAGGGTGTTAATACTTCTTGCCTCACGAGATTGTCCCGATTCACTGAGACAATATACAAAGAGCTTGAAAGAATGCCAAAGCCCTTTAGAAATGCTGGCTCTACTGCTCTTGTCCAATAAAAATACTGAAATACTTGCCCTCTGATTTTATGTGGGCATTTCCCGAAGTGCGGGCAGCATCCCCACTGGGGGTGGCCATTCCGACAGGATGAGCCACGGGGGTGACCTGCAAAGCTAGTTTTCACTTCACAGCATAGAAAAAAAAAAACTGTCCTCTGCAAACGCGTGACGTTTTCTACATTTTTCTTCTTCTCCCCCCTCCTCCTTTTTCTTTTCTTTTCTTTTTTTTTTTGGTGGGGGAGGCATGTACAGGGTAGTCAGACATTTTTATTGCAAAATGCCGTCTGGAAAAGATGCAAAACAAAATTGCTAACATGCAAGGGAGAAAAATAAGGGAGCAAAACAAAAGGCCCCCTTCCCTTTGCTTATTGAGTTCAAAGGCATAACAGGCAAGCACCCTGCAGCAAATGGGAAGCTACACTAATTTTAAAGCCATAAAACGCTATCAAGTTCCCTGCGGGGCAGGACTACACTGAAGCTCGTGGCACCTAAATAAGATATGGTTCATTTACTTCGCAGCTTAGCCTAATGTAATCATCAGCGGAGTTTTAGCCTAGAGTTGTAACAGGCAAACAGCCGCTGCGGCAGAGGCGGTACTCCCAGCCATCGGCGGGGCCGTGGCTAGACGGCTGTTGATTAGAAGATTTTTCAGTTTTGACAAGCACTTAATGAACATCAATCGCACCTTGACTGGTTTCCATCTGGGGCCACAGGCACACCTGAGAAGAAGCAGGTCTCTCCGTCTCCGCCTCTCCTTCCTTCCCAACACTGTAGCAACCAGCCGGCAACCAGGTTAGAACCGGAGAAGCACATACTTACAAAGTCGAATAATGAAATTCCATTTCTTGGCAGCAGGGAAAAAGAATATTCCCGCACTGTCCCCCACGTCCGATCTCTCCCACTGAGAGTTCTCCGGAGCGACTTGCCGTCAGTGAAGAAAATGGACGGGTTTGATTTATTTACCTTTCGCAAGAATTTCCGGCCATAATTAGTAACCCTCCAAAGGCCCGAAATGGAAAACCAAGTGATACAGCTTGGGTACAAGGATGAAGCATCATGCTGCGTGCTGATAAGACGATATTCCAAGGACTCCTCTGGAAGCTTTACTCAGATCCACAAGCTACACGGTTAACTCTGTACAGTTATAAAAACATATATATACTTTTTGCAGAAGAATTTTTCAATGTAGAAAAATTTTTAAGTTAGGTAGGGTCTAGGCTACCTGGTGGTTTAATTTCTATACAGATAGGAAGACTTTATTTGTCTGATCTCACCCTACTTATGGTCACTCTGTTCTCAACATCAAGACGTGTACTACGGTGAGCCTGCATTTTGGCCATTTTAACCATCAATCTAAACACTTTCAAAGCCCAAGGGCTACCTAAAATAAACAAGGAATTCCTCAGGGCAGAAATATGAGTTTGATAAAGATTCTAACATTTCTGTGTATGTGTAATAGGTATGAGTTTTTCAGTAGTCATCTTTTTCTAACAAAATTTGTAGCTAGGGGCTTCCCTGGTGGCGCCGTGGTTGAGAGTCCGCCTACCGATGCAGGGGACACGGGTTCGTGCCCTGGTCTGGGAAGATCCCACATGCCGCGGAGCGGCTGGGCCCGTGAGCCATGGCCACTGAGCCTGCGCGTCCGGAGCCTGTGCTCCGCAACGGGAGAGGCCACAACAGTGAGAGGCCCGCGTACCGCAAAAAAAAAACAAAAAAAACAAAAACAAAAAACAAACAAAAAACAAACCAAAAAACCTTGTAGCTATTCCCTGAAAATATTTATACTACTGTGGCAGTATCATTCCATGGGTTTGAAATCATTGATATACGGGAGAAATAATTTATCATACTATCTGAAACTTGCTGGATGAATGCCAAAAATATTTCCCAGGTCACCTGAAGAGCAGAGAGGGACAGCCTCCCTCACCTTTGGCGGGCACTTGGCAAACACAGAGAGAGCCCATGGCCCATGTGGGCAGGGCTGGGTGGGCGTTTGCATGCCACATGGACCATGTCCAGACCATCATTCAGGTTATGAATCCTCCAGAACCCACCAGGCTCATGACTGGGCCTAGCGAATTTCTCTGTGGTATTTCTCATCCAGGGCCCTCATTAATGCTGGGCATCTTTAAATTCAGCCATTCTCAGTAGTTCTCCCACACTGTAGTTTTTACATTAAAACCTCAAGCTCCAGAGAGGTGTTTGTACACCTACGCTCACAGCAGCATCATTCACAATAGTTAAGAGGAGGAAACAGCCCAAGTGTCCATCCAACAAATGGATACACAGAATGTGGTATGTATACCTGGAACTAGTGCCAGGACCCCGACGGACACCAAAATCCACAGATGCTCAAGTCCCTTGTATAGGATGGCACAGTATGTGCATATAACCTACACACATCCTCCTGTGCACTTTGAATCAGCTCTAGATTGCTCATAATGCCCAATACGATGTAAGTGCTATATAAACAGCTGCTGGCAGGCGAGAAATTCAAATTTTGTTTTTTGGAACTCTCTGGAATTTTTTTCCCGAATGTTTTCGATCTGCAGTTGGTTGAATCCCTGGACTGTATATATCCAATGGTATTGTATGTATATACAATGGAATATTATTCAGCCTTAAAAAGGGAGGAAATGCTACAACACAGATGAACCTTCAAGACAGGAAGCTGAGTGAAATAAGCCAATCACAAAAGATAAACACTACACGATTCCACTCCTATGAGGTACTCAGTAGTCAAATTCATAGAAACAGAAGGTAGAAGGGTGGCTGGAGGAGGGGGGAATTCAGAGTCAGTGTTTGATGGGGACAGAGCTTCGGTTTTGCAAAATGAAAAAGTATCGGAAACGGACGGTGGTGATGGTTGCACAACACTGTGAATGGCCTCATCACTCCTGAACTTACTGCTTAAAAATGGTGAAGATGGCAAATTTTATGTGATGTGTGTTTTACTACAAATAGAGCAAAACAAAACCAAAAAACATCTCAAACTCCTGTCCAACCTTGGTGACCTGCTCTTCATTCTGCAGAAATGGAGCCTGGAAGGGACTGTGACACTTTTCTGTGGCTTAAAAACATCACATGGCGGCCTCCTTTCCTACAGTTTCAGAACCGCAGGCCTACAGGTGTGAGGACAGGCCACGCGTTCGGCTAATCGTGCCATCATTCTTTCACTCCTTCGACAAAACAGCACTGGCTCAATGTGAAGGCAACGCCGGCAACAGGACCCAGAATGTCTCCGGCTCCGCGGAGCTCCCAGTTTTGGGGGAGAATCGGGGCCATGAAATAAGGCAAGAGAACAGGGAAATGAGCCAGAGGGTAAGGTGCGGGCACCCAGCAGCGGTGCCCACACAGGCCTGCCTAGCAGGGGAGGAGGCTTCCGGGAGGAAGTGACATGTAAGACACCACCAGGAGGGGGCAGGAAAGAACATTGCTGGTGGCAGCGACGGCATCTGTTAGGACCTGGAGCCCCCAGAACACGGCCAGTGCCAGGAACTAAAAGAAAACCAGAGCTGTGGAGGAGGGATGGCGGGAGACTGAGGGAGCAGGTGAGGCCCGGAGGGGCCTGCTAGGGAGCAAGGACGCCGTCTGAAGTGAAGCGGGAATCCTCTCCGCACGGAACGTCTAAAAGAAACAAATGCAGGGACGGAAATCAACGTGTGACGTGAATTACAAGTGAGGGATCATGGGAAGACCTGCTCTCCTCCGCACTGTGCAGACAGGTTTTGGGAAACACGATGGGCAGGTACCACTCTAGGAGAACCGAGCAGACGTGCAGTTCTGAAAGTTCAGGACAGGTAGGGGTTGGGAAGTCGTCTCTCTAGCTGTGACCTCTGAGGTCTTCCTGATGAATTCCCAGGGACTACGGTGGAGAAAGAGAGGCCAGCAGAGCAATCACCTTGAAAGGGGTCTCCTGATTCCAGGGAGCCGCCCAGTCCCAGGGCTCCACAGGGGCACCTCCAGGCCGCCACGGCGGGGATGGGGCCATGCCAGGAGCTGAAACCACAAATAAGGGGGCCCGGTCCATGGCTGCTTCTGTCCACCTGCAACCAGAAGGTATCGACTTGGGGCGGGGGAGGGGGAAGCTGACGAAACGCCTTGGAAATCAAGGAAGGAAGGAACTATAAGACGGAAGGAGGTAATGAAGTTTGGGAGGCCAGAGATGCAACACACCTTGATCACATTCTGTAGATAAAACACACTGCATGAAGTTCCGCCCAGAGCCATGTGTGTATAAACATAAGAGCCTATGCTCCTACGTTGACTAGAGAGGGGTGTATTTAAGAACACACTCTCCCATCAAGCGCCTGCTATAAGCTGCCTCGGTTCCTGCCCTGGAAAAGGCAGAGCATTCAGTACGCCTGGAGGTGGACAAATCAACACCTCCAGATCCTTGAGGTGATTCCCACAACACTGGCTTGAAAGGCCAGGTCTGCCCTGAAACGGATCCGTTTGGATAAAGGGCCTGTGGTTGCTTCTGGGGAAGCAGAGAACGCTGGAGACTGAAGGACGTGAGCCTCTGTCCCATCCTCGACAAAGCCCCGCACACGGGGCTTATCCCTTCAGGCCCAGAAGCAGGAGACACACTTGGGATCTTCGGTGCTTCTCAGAGCTGTCTCCTGCCATCTGAGAAACTCTTGCAGAAACACCTGTCGCGGTCCAAGGTACTTGTCGCGGCCCGATGTACCGCTTACAAACCCTTTCCCACTTGTCTAAACAGGCAGTGAGACGAGAGAACAGAAGTGCTCATCTGTTGCCATACAGCTCCAGACCTTTGCTCCCTGATACCTACATATTTTCCTAACCTCCTCTACATGGATTGTTCTGGGTTCCAACACTCTTCTAAGATTTTATGGCATCCGTATCATGCCATTTGTGTGTGTGTTCTCTTCCGACCCCGACGTAAGCTAATCTATTCTTAGGGAGGTCTAGTTGTGCAATGTGGGTGGCTTTCTCCGTCTCAGTCTCACCAGAATTTTTAAAGCAGAGCCAGGATCACCAAGGACAGGTTTGGAGCCCAGGTCCCTAGGAGCACAGACTTGACATGAAGCTACTGAGCAGCCATGCTCCCTGCCACGTGGCCCCTACGTACGGGCCTGTGTGCTGAGCCCATGCTAGCCCTGGGCAGACGGCGGACTGGGCATAGTCCTTGCCCTCGGTGAGGCTACACTAGACGAAGCGGTACAGACGCGAGAGGCGCCAGGACAGGTGGGCAGTCTGGGAACCAGGTGTACCTCCAGCGGACAAAGGGCATGAAGGCCCACCTGCATGACGAGCATCAGACCAGAAACACAAGAAGCCAGACTGGAGAGGAACGTATAGACCGAGGACAGCTTCCGGCACTGCGGCTTCTACAGGGGGTAGCAAGATCCCGTAATCATTCATCACAGAATGATGCAGGTCGACTGCCGCGGTGTGACACAGCCAGGACACGCCAGACAGCATCTTCTCAGAAAGAAAGGGAGGCCTGACTTCTCTCTCAGGGTTATCCGTCATTCCATGACTCAAAGCTTCTACATCTGGACATCTGGGCTTGGAATCTGTCTGTCTAGCCCTGTAGCCTGGCTTCTGCAATGTTCTGGGGAAAACAAGGGAGAGGTTTTCCGAGGGTAACTCAATTCACCACCTCAAGAGATAGGGGTCTCCCTTCACGGGTGTGCAGCGGGCTGAAGGGACAGATTCTTAGTGAATCCTCAATCCTCAAGTAAAACGTCCCCATTTTATGTGAGGATTGTGTTATTTTATTTTTTACTTTTTCTACTTTTGGCCGCACCTTGCAGCTTGTGGGATCCTAGTTCCCTGACCAGGGATTGAACACGGGCCCTCGGCAGTGAAAGCGGAAGAGTCCTAACAATTGGACTGCCGGGGAATTCCCAGGATTGTTATTTTAAATGACACTTACCAGCAGTGGGTACAGGCAAGAGTTGTTCTTACAACGAATGGTATCTTCCTTTTCACCTTTAACTATTTCTTTTGAGAAGCATACCTACTTGGAAAGCATCTCACATCTTTTTGTTATTTTGGCATCAGTATCAGTAAACAAGTGGATTTTTCTGCCTGACTTTGAAACTAGAAACATACTGCAATCAGCATTCCGATGACAATTCAGAGTTCAAGTCCATGGGGGAAAAAACAAGGAAATGTCAGCAACCTGCAGAATCCAAGGCTTTGTGGAGCCGGAGAGTCTAAGGCACTTGATTAGGAATGAATGTCCTGTAAGAAGGAAAAGCCCAGTTCTGCAGGGCAGGGAGAAATGACAGCACCCCAGCTGCTGCTATAACTCAGGCAACATACAGAATGGGAAAGAAATCCAGGAGGGAGGATTTCAAAAGTGTGAGCAACTCAAGCACATGTCAGCCAGGTGGGCTGTCCACACCTGCTACGTGTGCTCAGGAGGAAGCTGGGAGAACCCCCCTGGTCTGGGCACCATAAAGTCCTTGGCTTGACCGGCGGCCAAGAGAGAACTCTTACAAGTCCATTTAGGAATCCCCCCCCCCACACCTTTGCCAGCAGGAATTTCAGCTGTGCCCTCGACGGCAGCTCCTTCGACACGGAAGATGAATGGGTGGCGATGCTGAACTGTGCAGCCCCGAGGTCCAAGTTCCTTCTCATTATCCTCTCCATTTCTCTATCAAGGTGCTCCCTAAGGCTCACATTCAAGTCCATAGAAAGGGAATTCAAGGATCTCAGAACAGGCTGCCTTTCACCCACCCAGACTAGAAACCAGCAAAGTGTCACAAAACCTCGGGACACTAAGACGGGTCTCCCCCGCAAAAAGTTAAGCAGGTAGGGCTTTTTAAAGGTCTTGTAGTTGTACAATTTTCTCCGAGGATCAAAAAAATACAGACCACGGAGCAGCAGCAGAAGTCAACAGCTTGCTTTTTATTTATTTATTTACTTTTAAAGTGTGTTTATTTGTCTATTTTTGGCTGTGTTGGGTCTTCGTTGCTGCACGCAGGCTTTTCTCTAGTTGCGGCGAGCGGGGGCTACTCTTCGTTGCAGTGCGTGTGCTCCTCATGGCGGTGGCTTCTCTTGTTGCAGGGCACGGGCTCTAGGGCACAGGCTCAGTAGTTGTGGCACCCGGGCTCAGTTGCTCCGCAGCATGTGGGATCATCCCGGACCAGGGCTCGAACCCGTGTCCCCTGCATCGGCAGGCGAGTTCTTAACCACTGCGCCACCAGGGAAGCCCAACAGCTTGCTTTTTACTATTTCAGTCTTATTTATATATTTAGGGCTGTCTTTGCAAAATGCCACGTGGAGATGAAAGAGCAGTTAAGCTGGTCAGTGCTGAAGCTCGGGTGACCAACTTCTCCCAGTTGCCTGGGACTTCCCAGGTTTTAGCACTGGACGTCCTGCATCCTAGGAAAACCAGGGCAGTCGATACTCTACAACGCCAAAGCAGCTTCGTTATCTTGGTTGAGTTTTCTATGTGTCATCTAAACTGCGCTCTAGGTTTTATTTAATTTAATAACAGCATCTTGAGAAAGAAAGACGAATCAAATCAACTGGCTTGTTTTCTGAGCCCGGATCTTCGTCTTACCATGAAACTGATCCCACCCAGCAACTCCAAACTTGGAATGGGGTTGTCCTTAGAAGTCCAACTGACTCTGCGAGCCTCCATTCGCTAGGGGTTCCTGGTGACAATTTCAGACGCACACACCCTTAAGAGTCTGAAGTGATCTTGAGAAGACAGTAACAGCAAGCATGCCCTTGCAGTTAAAGGATTCTTTCTCTGGATTTCCAGAGCAGACGCTGTGCAGCCAGTTTCTCGATGTCTACCTTAAAACGCACACTGAGAAGAAATGAAGCCTGACTGTATGCAGAAGGGTAGGATGTGTGAGCTGAAGCTTCGCAGGCAAGTTCCACCTTCTGAAAAGGCGGCAGCCCAGGTCCACCACAGACCAGGCGCTGATACACTCAGTTACAGAGACAATGCCACGGACCTGTGGGTTCCTTCAGTCCTCCCCCACCGGCTGCTCTGCTCAGCTATTCTGCCCCTGCCATCAGACCGCACGGCTATCCTTCCCCAGCGCGGGAACCACCGATCTTTAGGAACACCTAGGTTGAAATCCACCATCACTTCTTCCTCCTATGCCTGCATCTCCTCCTCTCTACCTACAATGCAGGAGGGAGGGGGACCCCATGAGCCCAAGCCAGCCACTGCTGACGGCCCCCGAGCCCCTGGGGAAGAGCGGAAGCAGGCCAGGAGGGGTGGCAGTGGGCGAAGGGTGGGGTTGAGACTTCACGGACCACAGAGTGAGTAAATCTGGGGTCCAGAGGCATCGCTGATATCAACTTGTAGGGAACTTTCTCCGTCTGGGTGGGATCAATGTTTGGCCCACTTTCCCTCTCATTTCCAGATGATCACTTCGTATGATCTGGCCACACACAGGCGATTCTACTCCGCTGCCCGGAGAGGGTCTCTCCTCCCTAAGAGAAGTGTTTAAGGTTTTCAACAACAGGAAACATGCCTGGGGTGAAAAAGCTTCCTTCAATGATGTCTATCTGCGGTACAGGGAAGGCTTAGGGACACCTGTGCTACAGAAATGGCAGAAGGAGGCCAAGCTGTGTGTCAGAGGGACCAAGGATTTGGGGCCCCTAAATAATCTGTGTAGGAGCGGAGATGAGGCTTGGGGTGAAAACCAGAAAGACACGTCCGGGATGATGCCATCGAACTGGGCCGCCTTTGAGGGCTTGGGAAGAAGATGTGGCTGGGAAAGCGTGTGCCAAAAGGGAACTCTGCAGCTGCGGCGACCAGTGGAGGTGATGTCCTGAGGACACCACCCGAGGTCCCCTTCTAGTAATCTTGTGCACGTGAGCTCTGAGCGGGACAGGCCATCCAGGCGCACCAGCGTCAGATTCCCTGGCAGCTGACCCATTCCGAGCACTCGGTGAACTTGGTCTCACAGCAACCCCACTGCCGGCTGCAAAGCTGAGGCCCCCCGCCTCATGACTGCCAGCCTGCTTCTCAGCCCCCGTCTCTGACAAGCCAGAGCGCGTCTTCCTGCGGCTCCACAAGCCGGGCACACAGCTGGGACCACACACGGGCCGTCCATCTCGCCCAAAGGCCGGGTCTGTTTCCTACCCCACCAACGCGTGCGAGACATCTGCTGGGATTGAAACTTGTGGTTCGGGTCCAAAGGATGATCTTTACAGAAACACTTCCACAGACACCTGTGTAATGAGGAAACCGTATCTGTTTCCCTCAAGAATAGAAATGACCTCCTCTGGGAGATCTTTTTGTTTTGCGGTACGCGGGCCTCTCACTGCTGTGGCCTCTCCCGTTGCGGAGCACAGGCTCCGGACGCGCAGGCTCAGCGGCCGTGGCTCACGGGCCCAGCCGCTCCGCGGCACGTGGGATCTTCCCGGACCGGGGCACGAACCCGCGTCCCCTGCGTCGGCAGGCGGACTCTCAACCACCGCGCCACCAGGGAAGCCCATCCCCTTTTTTTTTTAAAGGAAGTGGTCAGTCTCCCGCTTCCACAGCGCCCGAAGTAAGTTAAAGGTAGAGCCCAGTGCTGCTGGAGCATCCTGTCCAAGGAAACATCTGAGAAAACCATCATTGCTGGCAGCCCAGGGGAGCTGAGGGGGTGATGCGGCAAGGCTGGGGAAGGAGAGGCTTGTGGGGCAGGCAGCTCGGGCCAGCAGCAAACTCCGTACCCTGTCATAAACTCTTGGCCTTGCCTGCCTGCCGGTCCAGGGACACTGGTCAGGGTGGTCACCTGGGATTTTAAATCGGCTAGCTAACGAAGGAGCCGTCTAGATCAGCCCCTGCAGAGGGGGTCCGGCCTTACAGACCACGCTCTCTGAGGCAGGCAACACTCTGCAGGTGACGCACTTTGACTGCAGTAGAACAATTCAGGGCCCTCACCACGCTGGCCTGTTTCCCCACAAGCTTGATTCAGTCATTTACTCTTGCTCCAGTCCTCCTGGTGTGCAAGACCCCGCCGAGATCCTTGGGTTCAGCAGGACACCACGTCGAAGGTGACTCGTGATAGAGTCAGGGTCCAGCCTGATGCAGTCCGTGTGCAGTGCCTGTGCGCACAGGAAATGAACGCCTGTCCACCAAGAGGAGAGCCACACGGCCACAGGTAAGTGCTGGTTTTGAAGGGGCCGCTGGGGCTGCTACAGGCCCCACCTAACATCTGTTTGAATGATACACGTTTTGTGTATCTCAAGCCTATTGCTCTCAGACGCCCAACCCCACCCCATCACAAGCGCATTACCTTATTGGAATCCCACGCTCCAGAAAGCATGCCAGTTTCCTTTTTGGTAAATAAATTACCTCATCGTCAAAAGTTACGAGGATACACGGGAGCTGGTACAGCTATTCCACCAAAAGGACAAACACAGTCTTTGTAGAAAAGTATCTGAAAATGTCAGGCTGTTTAGCCAAGTTCTTTTCCTTGGCTCCCTGGAGAGGAACAGGCTGTAGGTTCTGCTACTTGAGATCAGTGCAGGTCCCCTGCTCCATGGCCAGTACGAGGGTGATGACCGACAGTACTGAAACCCAAAGCCACCAACCTGGGCAAGATTTCCCCAACATTTAACCACTTAGGTCCTCAGCACAAGTAGCCAGTAAGCTTAGCGGTCCTCCTGCCATAATACATCTCGGAGATAACCCAGGGAGGGAGTGATACAGTGTGATCAGTGTTGGAGACCATCTGGTTCTATCACCTTTGAAATTTTCCAGACCCGTTCTCCATGATGCAGAACTCTGGGACTTGAGTTAGCCACACATCTGCATGCTCCCAAATTTCTTATTAAGGAAAGTCAGGATTCTGCCCTTGGACATCCCCTTGAATACCTCCTTCCATCTGGAACCAAAGAATGCCAGTCTAACTCAGCTGCTGGGGATCTGTAGCTCCCAACAACTTCGACTAGAACAGATCCGTTCCAGGTACCTGCCAGAGAATATACCTGAAACTCAAAACTCAAAATATATCTTCACCCAAAGCTTAGCTGTATAGACAAAATCGGTGAAGGATTACAATGAAGGTCATGCCACCCCGTCATGCTCCAGTAATTCAAATCCACTTCTAGATTAAGCCACTCCCTTAGGGAACTGTGTCCCTGCATCAATAATTCCAGTTCCCAAGAGACTGGCGTTAACTGAAATGCACTTTAAAATGACACTGGCTCTTGCTTGCCCTACAATTACATAACAAAGCCCCACTGTGCTCCTTTGCCGGATTCCAATAATATCCATGCATACATAGGAAAAAAAAAAAAAGACGGCACTGAGGGCCCTGAGAAGCAGCAGACTGTGTGGGAGAATGTTTGAAGAACCGATGCTGATTACATCACCAAGCGGTTGAGATGAAAAGTAAGTGGGCATCAGCTCTCCTACAGGAATGTTCCAGTACCATCTTTTGTTGTTATCATCTTTCCCCCTTGGCAAGTAGGAGCAAATGCCCCTCTGATGGCACGTGAGCTTAGCAGGTGAGCGTAAGGTGACTTAAGATGCATCGTCAATCAGATCTCACTTTATTTTTACTTCCCAGCAAGAAGATGGTGATTGCACGTCTCCCTCTAAGTAACATAAAGCAAATGGGTCAATAATTAGGCTTCGCTCTCTGACGGGGTCTTTGGAAGAACTACGCCAGTGAAAAAGGGCCGCCTCCTTGCTGATGGGGCAGCTCTGCGGAGAGAACCCCAAAGACCTGGAGAGGGACAGGACTGCCACAGGCAGGCCTCATGGGATGGTATTAAGTCTCTGATTTGGAGGTCACTGGAGAAGCAGGCGGACTCTACTCCCCAAATAACCCCAAATAAATCAAGCACAAAGGAATTTCCTCTGTAAAAGAAGGAGTATATATCTCAAAAGTCTACTTAATGGTGAAGCATGGGAAGCATTCCATCGACAGGAGAAACACACCAGAGACACCTAAAGAAACATGCTTTTGAACACGGTTCAGAAAGGTGAAGCCACTGCTGTAAGACAAGAGGGAAAAGGGCAATTCACCCCAGCAAGCAAATTACACAGCGAGGGTACCGTCTGTTACCCATCCTATTGGAAAGGTTTCTGAAAAAGGGAAATGTTCCTGAGAGTGCAGGGGAAAAAGCCAGAGGAGATGAACGGATACCGTCTTTCCAGGAATTTGGCACTACATACCCAAAGCCCATAAAAGCATACACTGTTCAACTCAGGAAGGCTATGGCTACGAATCTGCGGAAAATGGATGAGGACGCAGAAGTGTCAAAAGAAGACACTGATTAGAGTTACTTACAACAGCAAAAATCATTCAGAATGTAAATTTCCTGCCAGATGTCTGTTCTGGAGATGCTGTTAAGTCAATTAGGACACACATGCAGAATGAATGCTATATAACTATTTAAAATGGTGGCATACATTTGCTGACATGGGAAGGTGCCTATGATCTTGCATCGTCTAGGAGAGCAGGCCACATGCCATGTGCACAGGGGGGCTGCATGCTTGTGGAAGGAAGACGCACAGAGTGTAGAAATGGCTGGGGACATACACCCCAAAACGCGAGCAGTCACGTTTTCCAGTGGGTATTTGGGGATTTTCATCTTCTGCAGTACGTTTATCTCTAACTTCTTGCCAGTCACCGTGCAATTTTTTTTAAAGTATTTAAAATGAAACGCTTAACACTGTGATATAATCAAACAACCAGCTAATACTATATATTCTAATCTACGCATTTGTCTACATCAAGGCAGGTAAACATCACGCAAGATTCAGGGAATGTGTCGTTCTGGAATAGGCGTTACACCCCGTCTTCAGGTTTTACCACTTTCTAAAAGAGCTCACCGTGGGTGGAATGTCTGCTTTCCCCCCACTGATGAAATTAATTGTCTTTTAATCTATCTTATAAAAATCACCAGTATAAGAGATTCTATTACGCAGAGAAAACGAACTTGCCTCACAAACCGGTATGTGTTCTTATCGGACAATAAAAACTGACTCATGAATTGCATGTAATTCTTGTTTTGGTTCTCAGCGGCTCAAGCGGACCCTGGGTTCCCTAGTCTAGATTTTCAGACAGATCTCTTTTTTTTCTCCTTTCTCTTTTACTACTTGCTCCTGTCTCTTTACTCTCACTTAAAATTTTTACTCTCATTTAAATACTACTTCAACCTCCAACAGAGCTGAAAGGCTTGACGGTGACTGTGCTGGGACACCCTCTGCCCCTCCAGCCCAACACCTGCTACTTTCTCCGAAGGAGCAATACTCACATGTAAACTTGGATGATAGGTCAGCACACCATTGTCACACAGGGTGACGTATTTCTTTTTCCATTCTTTGTTCAGTGATTTGCCACTTCGCTTCAGCAGCATGCCCTGTAAGGAAAAAGGAGGCGGACAGAAATTAATAAATGTAAGTTATAAAGTCCTGGGTCCATTTTTTTAAAAAAAGAGCAGGCACATAGGTAACTTTTAAATTGTTTAACTTTCATTTTCTCTATGCCATCTTAAAATGGAAATGACACATTTGTAGCTTGGTCATTTGATTTTCTCCTTTCTTTTTCATACGATATATTTATAGTCAACCAATTTCCTTTTGTGTATGTGTGTGTAGAACCTAACTTTCTGCCATTAATGAGTGCTAAGATACGCCACTGGTTCAACAAATATGATACGAACCGTCCTGATGTGCCACATCATACCTTTTCTTATAACTAAGTTACAAGCACATGGAGCCCCTAAAGGTATTAAAAAGGAACCTGCATTTCCTTTTCTAAAATTAAGACAGTAACCATATTCTTACCTTATGATATTTACACATAACATTTTTTTATAGTTTTTCATTTCAGATCTGAATTTATTAAAAATGAAATTCCATTTGCAAACTTAGCAACGGCATTCAATAGATGAACTGTGTATAATTTCCTTTAACCCATTTTTAATGAAATCACATTAGGGCTTCTTGAAAACCATTCAAAACTGGAAACCAACACACTTTTGAAGTATATTTGATCCAGTCTTCCTTAGATGACTGATGAGAATTTATGCTTGTTTTAACTACCAATTCCCAGCAAACCTTCTGCCTTGTTTGTAGGTTTTCCTGAGTTAAGAAAACCGAAGGCAGCCCTGAGCTCTGCCAGGCCCAGCACCTCGACTCTGCACTTTCTCTTTCCCTTTTGGGGCTTCGCGCCTTCCGTACTCAGTCAATTTCAACTTGAGCTTTCACATCTGGGTTCGTCTAACTCCTGTTCACGGAAAAGAAGGAAAACAGAAGAACCTCCTTCCTTGCCCTTCCTCTTGCTGCCCATTTATAAACCTACATAATGATGATTATGACTGAGAACGCATAAGACTAATGCTAGTGAATTCACCCAGATGGAGGCAGAAAGAATGTTGTAAGTTTGAGATAGAATCCGACACCTTAAAGAAGCAGAGGCATCCTGAGTCCCCTTGGGAATTTTTACCAGCCTCCATCCACCTCCTGACTCTCTTGATCGGAACCAAAATACAAGAAAAAAATCAAGTAAGCATTTTTTTATGCAATAGAATTAAGTTCCAATTAACTACCAATATTGTGACATTAGTTTTACACCAAAGTTTACAAATATAATGGATTATGAACCAACTCGGGACTCGGACCACAAACGTTTATTGTCGCTGAAAGAAAATATTTCAAAGTTTGAGGCAACCCACAAGTAAACCTTTGGAAGAGCATTTCTTTCCAAGTTCTTACTTAAAGAAAGCACGTGACATAAAGCTGCAGACCTTGATTTCTTGGAATCTCAACCAATATACACCAAACATGGCACTGAGACCAACAAAGGGAAGCAGGCCCAGAGGAAAATTTTACTTACAAACCAAGGCGACGCAAGTTCCAGGACACAGTAAGAACCAGTGGGAGAGGGATGGTCACCACTGGTGACGATGAATTAGGGACGATGAAAAAGCAACACTTAAAATCATCCAATGTCCCTCCCTGGTGGGATTTCTAAGATATTAAAACTTAGCACAATAAAACGTGACACAAGTTCTCCTGCAGGCTCACATTCTCCCACCACCATCCATTGTAGCTGGAATCCCAACAATACCTGGCGCTGGGGTTACTACGTGTCACTGGTGGCCGAGAGCCGCCCTGGGCCTCAGAAAGCTTTTCCTCTGGCCTCGAACGAAATGCAGGCCTCAGGTCACGCCCCGGGGCTCCGTGCAGAGGGACGAACGGAAGTCTCTCAGCTAGCACGTGGGCACTTTCAAGAGCAAATCCTACGCTCCCCGGTGAAAGGTATAAAGACTTATTTCTTAAGGGAATAAAGGGGAAATTTATCAGGAGGCCATGTGAAGAGACGACGTCATAGTTTTCTGGGAAATTAAATTAGGCCAATTTGTTTGGTCCTAGGAAAACTTAATGTCTTGTTGAAAAAAACAATCCAAGTCTTGACAAATCTTGTTGAAAAAAGAAAATTCAAATCCAAATCTTGATTATTCAAATGCTGCAACATACAGCAGACCTGAACACCCTGGTGGCCTAGGAACCGTATTTCTGCCCTTAAGTCCTGGCCCCAGCTGGGTTTATTATCCCACCCCTCACAGCCCACCCCAAGACTGCAGTAGAGACTGAACCGATTGGCCGCCTGGCTCCCCACGTCATGCTGCACACAAGATGGGGTCACCCAGCTGCTGGTCTGGGCAGAGCTGGACCAGGGAAGGCACACTTTTCTTTCAGTGGCTTGAGCGCTAGCAGGTGCTGATGCGTTTCTAAGTGTCGTCATTTTTCTCTCTCTCACTCGCTCCCCATAAGCAGCAGGGCAGGGGTAGCAGTTATGACGGCTCCCTCGTTACAGACGTGTACTCTGACCACAGAGGTAAGGGAGCTCGTTAGTGATGGGAAGCGACAGGACCAGCCTCCGTGCTCTCTTCATTCCTGCCATTACACGGGGCTGCTAAGTTCCGGCCTGTGGGCAATGACCACAATGGTCAAACTGACCAGTGTCCCCACCACTGCCTGGCCTACAGCCTTCAGTCTCGAAGCACCAGCTCGTCCTCCCAGGGCACAAAACCCAAACCTGAGAGCGGCGGGTCACCCAGGATCCTGGCCGGCACCTCCAGTCCGGTTCCTCTCTGGAGAGGGCACTGAGAATCCAGGATCGCAAGGGAATAGAAAATACCCGTAGCACTCGGGCTGGTACTTTACATTCACGCAGTGAAAGAACAGACAAGCACCATTCTAACGTGAACAAATTCAAATCTGTTCCTGAAAATACACTGTATATGGATCCAGAGGAAGGGGTTTCTGTTTGCTAAACCTTAAGAGTACCCTGAAAATGCCCTAAACTCTGAGTGTCCTGGAGAGAGGGGAGACCGGGACGAGGATCTATGGAAGCAAATCTCCAGCTTTACTAAAAGATCCCAGGAAGCGGGTGGTCAGGCTGTTGCAAGTGGAGAAGGCCAGACCTCTCGATGGGGTGGAGAAGGTCAACGACGCATAGCGGAGCCAACGGTCCAGGAACGGCGCCCTGGACTGAGCAGGGAACGCAGGGTCCGCATCTGCGTTTCCAGATTTCCTGATGACCCAAGAGAAGAAGAAAAACTGGAGCTTTAAGTGACGGCTCCTTACTTTAGAATGTCAGCAACGGATTATACACCATCTGCGTGTAATTCAGGCCAAACCCGACACATCTGCAGGCCAGACGCAGGCACCTCTGTGTCTGCGACCTCCGGCCAAGAGTTAGCAGAAGGCGGTAGTGGGGTCTGGACCAAGGTGCTGGCCCTCCCACGGCTGGGCCACGTGGGACCCCCATCCTATCACCCAGATGACAGCCATCCACAGGCTTGCACTTCCTGGAAGGGGAGTCCCGGGAAAGCCCAGGGCTGTGGATTAATGCCCACAGCCCTGGACGTCGGGGTCCACTTCTGCACTTACATGTGTGAACCTTTAGAAAAGGTCATGCAAAACACTAGGAGAAACCAGCAAACCGTGTGGTCTCTCCATAAATAAGAAGAGCCCCATCCTGAAAAACACGATGAGACGCGAGGTCTCTGATGAGTCGAGGGCGTGGGAGGCAGCAAAGCAGGATGAACTTCTGTAATCAGAGGTTTACCTGAAGTTCAAATGAGGAGACTCAGGAAACAGCTTCTGTGGATTAAAGATGTGTTTCCTTTTGCTTTCTTTCCATTTTTTTTCTTAAATTAATTCTGAACCCTGATTCTTAGAAAGTATTTGTATCAAGTGGGAATCACAGAATTTCAGAATCACAGGAGACTCTGGAAGTCAAACCATTCCATCCTGAATCTGCTAGACCAACATTTGTGCTTGATCCCTGCCCGGGGTCACCCTGCTCAAGAATCCCTGGGGACAGTGAACCCATGGGCCTGGACCCCTAGAGCTGCCTGAGCAGGGCTCCGCTGCCCTCCGGGGGCCGAGCCTGGTCTGTAACTCTGGAGTGCAGCCTGCCCCCAGCATGCCCTTCTTTTCAGGGACCAAGGACAGTTGCCACAAAGACCCAATGAGATGTCACACAGCTACACAGCCAAGCCCGTTCTTAGCCCCAGACTCCTCCCAAAGCAAAAGGTTCCAGCGCTCTGACATGGTGAGACTCTCCTCTTGAGCACAGGTAGCATCCCCCAGAGTGCTAAAGGGAGAGAACCTATCACCTCCCTTTAGGACAAACTTCTACCGATAAAGCAGGATGCTCTAACATGCTAGCAGCCCCTCACTGCAGGCTGAGCCCCTAGACTGGATCCCCCATGCTTCTGCCATCCCAGACTTACACAATTTCTACTCTAACTACCAGGAAAATGGAAAACCCTAAAAATAGTTCATTTTAAACTTTTGAAGGACACGAAGCCCTGATCCCACAAGCTAGAAGATGATAGAGGCCGGAAGGCACTCTGCCAGAGACACACGGGTGGGCAGCTCCCATCAGCGAGTGTAAATGGCCCTTCTGATTCTAAGTCTCTTTGATTCTGTGTGACCCAGGGCAAAACCACACGGCGGAATGTCAAAATGCATACTTGGTCTATCTTTCAGATGCCACTTTTGTACATGTAGAAACGATTTCCTGTTTAAGATCGTTTCTTGTGGACCAGCTATCCCAGTGTAGATGTCAATTACAGTTAATGCTTTATTTGAATTTCGTATGGCTTATGCATGTTTTAAAAATTTTTTATTTCAAAACAATATTGGGCTCATTGTGAGCCAGATGCTGCTCTAAGAGCCTTAGAAGTAAGTATTAACTCACTGAAAGCTTATGATGACCTGATGGTAATTACTATGACTATCCCCATTTTACAGATGAGGCCACTGAGGCACAGAGAGGCTATGTAACTTGCCCAACTCACACAGCCAGCTTGGTAGCTGATTTCAAGACAGCTTCCAGTGCACCAGGCTTCGTGTCCCTGTGTAAATCAGCCCACACTGACTCAGGGGTGCCTGAGACTCACTCTAACCAACAGTAGCAGCTGCAGTGATGCTACCTACACTGGGTTTAAACCTTAAGAAATCCTGGCAGCTTCTGCTTTGGGGAGCTCTGACCTAGAAGCCATGCTGTGCTCTGTCCATAGTTCTGAACCACAGAATTATGCGAAATAATAATAGTTTTTTCAAATCATTAGGGATTGGGGTAGAGTGTTAGGCAAAAATAGACTAGAAAAACAGAACTAGCGTCCTGCATTGCTGTAACAAAAATCAAAAACACATGTCACTGGCTTGCAACCAGGCAGCTGGTTGAGGCTGGCAGGGACTGAACAGCTGGAAGGACCGTGAGGAAAGTGCTCCCTGAGGTTGGAGAAAGGGGTCCGCCTTGTGTACTGGCAGGACGGACAGTTAGCAGACCTGCTCCCTGTGGGAACGTGCAGCACAGCCAGGGTGCGCAGTGAACCCCTGCACGGACCTGGCTAAGATTTCCGAGCAGAATGCCAAACACGCTAACTGCTCTGATGAGCTCTGATGAGTCTGGGAGGAGGGAGAGGAGATCAAGGTAGTTTACAAGCAGAATTAGAAAAAATATTTCTGATTTAAAAACCTCACTGGACCAGACCACGAGAAAAACTGTTTCTCAATCCCAGCTTCTCCTGCAGTAGAAAACTCTGAGAGTAAGAACTGGCCTCAGAACAAAGATGGAATCCAGGGAATGGCAGGGGATATGATCTCAGAATAAAGACCCCACCAAGAGTGTGGCAGTCAGACCCCCTTCTTGAGAACTCAGAAAGATTTCAGGTAGACCTTTCCCATTACCAGAAGACCTATGGATTAGAGACAGGAACCTGTGGATTGGCTTTCGCCTAATGGACCAAATTTGTAATTTGATACAAAGGACACCCACAAGGCTTTTAAAGGAATTACACCACTTTGGATTAAAAAGCACAGAGGGGACTTCCCTGGTGGCGCAGTGGTTAAGAATCTGCCTGCCAATGCAGGCGACTCGGGTTCAAACCCTGGTCCGGGAAGATCCCACATGCCACAGAACAACTAAGCCCGTGCGCCACAACTACTGAGCCCGCACTCTAGAGCCCGTGAGCCACAACTACTGAGCCTGCGTGCCACAACTACTGAAGCCCGTGCACCTAGAGCCTGTGCTCCGCAACAAAGAGAAGCCACCGCCATGAGAAGCCCGCGCACCGCAACGAAGAGTAGCCCCTGCTCGCCACAACTAGAGAAAGCCCGCGTGCAGCAACGAAGACCCAATGCAGCCAAAATAAATAAACAAACAAATTTATTAAAAATAAAACAAAATAAAAAGCACAGAGAAAAGAGGCCCTGGGCTTTCAACCCAAGTACAGGCTGAGAAAACTACATAGCTGTACACAGGCCATTTCTTATGGAGAAGGAAGGATGACTCAGATAGCAGAGCCCAGGGCCAAGGAGGATGGCCCGAGGAGCAGAACACACCCTGTGCTGTGGACCACTGATATCTACAGGTGTTCTGTCCCTCTCCTCCTTTTTGGAATAAGGTACCTGCTGTGGTTCTCCTGCGCCGCTGTCAGCACCGTGAGTGCGTGCGTGCGTGCGTGTGTGTTTATGCGTATGATAACTTGTCCCTTGAGTACCTGGTCTTCAGATGGAAAGGTCATATCCCAGGAGCCCCATCTACATGTGCACCTGATGTAGAGGACAATCTTGGATTCAAGCCTGAGCCAGACGCCATGATGGAATGAGACTTGGTGAATCTGGGGACAGGGTGAGGGTATTTTGCACGTGGGAGGGCAGATCGAAGTAGCTAGTCTCCAAAGATGACCCTCAAAAACTCAGCTCACTCTGTCACCCCAGGCCCTCAGACTCAACTTAACTAGTAGAATATGGTGGGAATGATGCTACTGTTCTGGCTGAAGCCTTGAGAAGGCCTGGAAGCTCCTGCTTTTGTGCCCTCGGGAGCCCTAGCCTCCTTGTAAGAAACTGGACCACTTTTCTAGGGAGACAGTGAGAAGGGAGAGACCCTGAGACTACATGGAGGAGAATCGGGTCTTGGATACACGATGGTCGTCGACCTGCTGGCGTCAACCCCCAGCCGTAGGAGCCACGTCTGCTGAGGCACCAGATGTGACTGAAGAAATCATCTTGTATGCCTCAGCCCCAGAAGGCATTTTGTGGAGCAGAAACGAGCTGTCCCCAACATCCCTGCTCCAAATTCCTGACCCATAGAGTCATGAGCAATAATAAAATGGTTACTGTTTTAAACCACTATGATTTGGGTTAATTACCAGCAACAGATAACCAGTGCAGTGGGGCGAGCCGGGAGCGATAGTCTATACTCATAACTGGAAGGTACACCACCTCCCAGTGAGTCATTTCACCCTCCAGACCAATTTCAAAGCTTTAACATCTTTTACTAGTTTGCATAGTGAGAAATTTAAGGGCTTTGTGACATCTCAAATATTCCTCTTCTCTTACTTAGAAATGGCAAACGTTGACCTAATTCCTACCACCTCATTCATTTACTGATGCATCAGAAAGACTGATTTTTAATGATCTACAACCAAAACATCAGATTCTAGGCAGGCATTTCTTGCTTTTTTGGCTCAGGGAACTTTTTCTATGGTGGAGCAAAGAGTAGAATTGTCTTTTGGATGCAATCTCTTTATTAGTCATGTGTATTCTCTGCGTAGTCCCAAGCGGTCATTGAAAGCCAAAAGCAATGTTATTAAGGGTACAAGCTTTAAATAACTTACAAAGTTAACGTAATGAATGTAACTGCTACCTGAAATCCATCACTCAGTGCCCGCTGCAGCCCCAAGCTGTGATAAAACACCACTCATAAATTTATATTAAAACCCTGTTCGATAGCAATTATTTACCAACAAAGATTTACTGATTGCATTAGAGACTGGGGGACTAAAGCAGGCACATCAGTCTTTGTTTTGAGTTGCAGGGACCAGTGGCGTTGGCGTCTGCGAGCACAGAGATCATCGCGACACCGGGGGAACATTTAACAGCCAGTCAGGGTCCTACGAGGCAACGGAGGACCAGCCAGCTGCAGGCTGCGCCATGGCAAGATCAGACCATCGACAGACACGAAGCACTGATCTCTGCTCTGAGGCAGCATTTCTCATCTGCTTTAACAGCCACTGGAGGCCATGCATGCATCTGACTGAAAGCAAAGGAGAGGCCATGTGTGATTCAGCAGTGATATAAATTGAATTATCCTGCTGCACTTGAGGGGGTGCCAACAGCTTCCTAATTACCAAGTTTAAAATGACGATAGTTTTTCCAGGGTTTGAAACATTCCACACAGGTTCGGAAATGTTTAGTATTTCTGCTTCTAAAAAGGACGTGCGGTTTGAGTCCTTCTTTGGTTCTACAGGGAACACTTGTTAAGGGCGCCCCGGTGACTTTATGACTCGCGTTATTAGTACTTTTGAGGAGATTCTCATGATAGCAGTTCAAGGTTTTCTATGGAATTTCTAAAATGTCGCAGAGAAAAGCTGGCATCTTTACCTGAGATCCAAAGAGTAAGATCACCAATCACTCGATTTTCACATTTGCATTTAGTACTTTTATTCCCATCAAGATTTTTCCTCTAACATGTATTATACTTGTGGTTTACTTATGTTTTGCTGACTTAAAGAAAGAAAAAGAAAACTAGGAAAGGGCATCTGGGTGAGTGGTCCATTTCATCATTAGAAATTGGGGAAGCACAGGAGTCGGACGACCATACAAGGCACAGGGACACTCTCCTCCCCTGTCAGGGGCTCCTGCAGAAGCCCGTCCAGCTGCGTGTCACTCCCCGCTGTGTCTCCGCCAACAGCCCACCCTTCCAGCATGAAACTTCTCCCTCCATCCTGCTCCTGCTCTCTCATTACGCTAAGCTGTCCCTTGCAGATAACAAATACACACTTCACCAAGAGTGCGCCTGGACGCAAAGGAGTGGAAATCCACGCACAGAAGTGTCTGTTGCAGGGGGTGCAGTCTGAGCCTGCCTCCCCTCACATCCCTCCATCACTTACACGTGGGACCGAGACGACGTCAGCAAACTCCCTGTTGGGAGCGTTGGATGTATAATCCTGAGCGTTGGGCTCATCCCCATGTCAACAGGAATCTCAACGCCGGTGCACCCTGCAGAGACTGCTAGCGCTGGGAATCGGGCAGCACTGGGGCTGGCAAAGTCTGGCCTGTGGGCCAAATCGAATCGTCTGCCTCTTTCTGTAAATGAAGTTTCATCGGAACGCAGCCGTGTCCATTCTTACACAGGGCTGCTTTCACCCAGTACAGCTCCGGAGTTGCAGGGAAGACCGTGTGACTTGCAAAGCATAAAATACGAGCTATCTGGCCCTTCACAGAAGAAGGTTGCTGAGCCCTGCTACAGGATCTGGAACCATGAAGAAGCAACTGGCAGCCACTGACTTAATTTACTTTATTTATTTATTTTTACTTTATTTTTTTTAAATAAATTTATTTATTTAATTAATTTATTTTTGGCTGCGTTCAGTCTTCATTGCTGCGCGCAGGCTTTCTCTAGTTGTGGTGAGTGGGGGCTACTCTTGGTCGCGGTGCGCAGGCTTCTCACCGCGGTGGCTTCTTTCGTTGTGGAGCACGGGCTCTAGGCACGCAGGCTCAGTAGCCGTGGCTCACAGGCTCTAGAGCGCAGGCTCAGTAGCTGTGGCGCGCGGGCTTAGCTGCTCCACGGCACGTGGGATCTTCCTGGACCAGGGCTCAAACCTGTGTCCCCTGCACTGGCAGGCAGATTCTTAACCACTGCACCACCAGGGAAGTCCCAACTGACTTAATTTAAAGTTGGCAAATTCTGTTCTTTTCCCCCAAGTTCCCATCTTGCATCCTCCCCTTACTCCTGCTGAAGACCCCCTTACACTCTAGCACTGTATGGAAGCTGGGCTCTGGGCTTGCATAACCTCTGCTGAAACAAGCATCACCTGGACCCTTAGAATAATGGTTGCTCTGGGCTGAATTATATCCCCCCTAAATTTTTATTGTGAAGTCCTAACCCCCAGGACCTCAGAATGTGACTGCATTTGGAGATACAGGGCCTTTAAAGAACCTATGGCTAACGAGGCCTGTAGGATGGGCCCTAACCCAGGAGGACTGATGTCCTTATAGGAAGAGATTCAGACACAGACACACATGGAGGGAAGATGATGTGAAGACACAGGGAGAAGATGCCCAACCACAAACCAAGGCAAGAGGACTCCAAGGAAGGACATCACCTTGATCTCAGACTTCCAGGCTTCAGGACTGTGAGAAAATAAATGCCTGGTTTTTGGTTTTTTTTTGCGGTGCGTGGGCCTCTCACTGTTGTGGCCTCTCCCGTCGCGGAGCACAGGCTCCGGACGCGCAGGCTCAGCGGCCATGGCTCACGGGCCCAGCCGCTCCGCGGCACGTGGGATCTTCCCGGACCAGGGCACGAACCCATGTCCCCTGCATCGGCAGGCGGACTCCCAACCACTGCGCCACCAGGGAAGCCCTAAATGCCTGCTTTTAAGGCTCCCAGTCTGTGGAACTGTAACCGAGCAGGACCCTATGGGGTCTTCCCGGGACAGATGCCCTCCCGCCCCACATGTCCACCTGCCCCTTGTCTGTAGAAAAACTTTAATAAAAGTTTTGAATAAATTTAATCAGAGAAGTGAGGAAACGCAGGAAGAAAACAGTCAAGCAAGACCAAGTAATAGTTTAGCCATTAAACAAAGTCAGGGACCTTTAATTCCTCCTCAAGGGCTACAGATAATATTCTAAGTCTTATCCTTTGAGCTGTTTTGCAGACACGGAAACCCACACCAGGTGGGAGAAGTTAACTGCATGCTGCCCACCAGCACACAGACCCCAGATGGGCTGGAACCAGAAGGCTGGTGATGCTGACTCCCGATGACCTCACCACCAACCAATCAGAAGAGTGTCTGTGAGCTGATCACACACCCTCCAACCCCCCTCCCTCACCCCGTCTTTAAAAACCTGTCCCTGAAAGCCAACGGGGAATTCAGGCCGTTAGAGCACCAGCTGCCTAGACTCCGTGCTTGGTGCCCTGCAATACATGCCGCCCTTCCCCCTTTGCCACAACCCGGCGCCAGGAGCCTGGCTTTAGTGCGGGCAAGGGGACCCGGGTTTGGTTCCGTAACAGTACTTTGTTACGGCAGCCCTGAAAGACTAGTACAACGGTGTGCAAACAGCTTGTAAGCTGCTGTAGGACAGAGAAAGGGTCTCATCCACCAGCACCCAGCACAGCAGGTAGTACAGCCCGGACCTCACCACGAATGCCCTGCAGGTCCCCACGTCACACAGCATCTTCAGCTCTCAACTCCCTGCTCACTCGAGTCTCACTTTTCCTCCCCAGTAGGACGCGTTCCCTGAGTATCCATCAGGCACCTCAAATACAGCACACCCCAACAGACAGGGAATTCTGGGGCGAGTGGCATGCGGTGAGTCCTAAGTAATCACGCCCATTTACAGACGTGCCTGGTTCTAAACTACCTCCCCAAATCCGGAACGTCTCCAGATAGCAGAGCAATCCATCGCAAACCTAAAACCAAAATCCAAAACGCAGGGAGGGTGCAGCAACCCGCCACTCAATTACAACGCCACTGAATCACATGGGGATGAGGGACCCGCCTGCTACAGGTTTAACAGGAAAAAGCAAGTGGGACAAAAATGACAAGACTGTACACCGTGGATCGAAACAGCTTGCGGTTCTAGACGCAGAAAAATACTCTTAAGTCAAAGAAGAAAGTCAGTAACAACCGCTCATTATATGCAAGAAGATAATTCCTATGAAATGGTTTCCCCAGATGCTCCTCAAACAGAACAATTCTAGCAAATTCATACACGTGAGGCTTGGATGTCAGTGTTGGTAAAAGGAGACGGACCAGTTCGACCGGGACCTGCGAGCTCTGCCAGGACTCCACCATTTTAACTTTCCACCTAGTTTAGAGTGTTTCCATAGAAACAGCGGGAAGCCCCTCTTAGCTGAGCTCTTTTTTTGGAATAGTAATATCTGCATCCCTAGCCCCCCATCCAGAGGATCTATTATCCCACAAATGGAAGCTTTGCTCCAGCCGGTGGAGGGAGTTGGGGGACGAGGCCAAGGCACCAGTGAGGATTCTGGATCTCTAAGCAGCTCCCTCGCGATGCCCTCCCCTTTCTGGTTAGTAATATTTCTGTCATTCTGCCAGGTTGTAGGGTACAAAGGGTTCCACTTTAATTGAGCTGTCAGCATCTCCGACAATCCTATAAAGCCTCGATTATGCACGGCGGGGTTAGTGACACACTTGTTATTGTGGATGCCCTATTTGCGAAACCCAAGCCTGCACCACGCGCGGGTCAGCTCACCCGCGCGACCTTCCTGTCATTAGCCGCGTCGATTTCTACCTCACCGCTGAGAAAATCACACGGCGCGGCTTCAAAGCGCCGGCCGGGACTGGATTCGACCAGGAGCTAATCACCCACAAATCCAGCTCAAATGGCAATAATTGGCTAAACTGCTCCCCTCTCCAGAGCTCAGCAGTAATTTGGGATAATAAAGAAAAGAATTATTCAGCCAACTGCCCCGGAATGGATGCTTTGTGACCGACACACTTCACATTTTAATAATGATGGACACAGAATCCAATTTAATTCCGTGTCAACTGAGTAACGAGACGGAGAACAATGGCGGGGAAGGGAAAAAAAGTTTGCTGGTTTTTTTCCCCCCTTTTTAGAAAAGCACGTTAACCCTGAGGAACGCTGAAGAGATGTGGACTTCACGTTGGGTCTGGCTGAATTATGAAGTCCCCACGAGGACCAAATGAATTCTAAACAGGGGCGGAAAAACAAAACAACGAGGCTGCTATATACTGGGATAATTTCAAACAACCACCAAAAACACTCCCCTCATCCAACGAAAAGAAAGGAAACGAAGAAGAAACCGTTGCCGCCAGGATGGACAGATCCTTCTTGATTTTTCTAGTTAATATCATCTCTTGATCACTTCGTCTGTCTTCCCTCTTACCCTGCCTCTTTCTGCCACCAGGGTTGCGGCAGCTGGGATGAGAGCTCTGCCTTGACGGCAGCCTGGTGACACCGCTGCAGTCACCCCGCAACACTGACTGCCGTCCGGGGGCCCAGCGGGCGCGTGGCGGAGCAGGGCTGCTCCGTCATCATCCCGGCCCTGACCTGTCCTCCCAGCCAGACCACCCCTGGAGGCGAGAACCACAAACAAAAACTGCGGGCGGGAGATGGACACCACTCGCTCGGAGCCGGTGAGACTTCTTTTCCTAAAGAAAATCAAACTGAATTCAATCCCCCGCCTCGGAAGCCAGGACACCCCAGTGTCCAGCCAGGTGACAGCGTGAGGCCAAGGATGGAGGGGCCCCTTTGTGCGATGGGGGGGCATTGCCCCAAGTACAAACTGTGGGGCGACACACGCAAACGTGTGTGTGCAAACGTGGCAGAGAGGAATTCCTGGACAAGCAACAATAAAGAACCTGTGGCTGCTTCTTTATTCAAGCAAATGATCCCTAAACCCAGTCATCAGCCCCCACAGGACACCCACCAGGGCGACTGTTAGCGTGCGTGTGAGCAAGGTGTGCGTGGGACATGGAAGTTACCTGGTGTGAGACACCAGGTGAGCTGCGAGGAGATTTCACATCTCCATCAGCTAAGTGTTAGTCTTCTGCAGGGGAGATCTGTCTTTTCTCCCCTAACCAACACTTCTAAACGCGTTCTCCTTGGGATATGCTCTGTTCTCACTTCCTTCTCGTTTCTCTCCTACCTGTCTGCCAACTGCTCACCCACCTGCCTCACATGCTGCCACTGCTGAGACCTGGTTTCTTTCCAGGTTACACTCTGCCCCTAGAAAGTCACCAGCAGCTGTGGGGAGCTCTCCCAGGGCACCCCAGGTAGTTCCTTCCCACCGTGTTCAGGCTCCCCATCACTCCCAGACTGGGCAGCACTGCCAAACTGGTGAGAGTTGTCACCAACTGTGGCGCCCCTCCCCCTGCCTCTCCCGCCTCCTCAGCAGGCGTCTCCTAGTCAGCTTAAGTCCCCTCAGCTCTGGGCCTGCTCTGCCCAGCAGAGTCACCACGAGCCCCGGGTGACAAGTGAGGACTCCACCTGTCCTCAGCTCTGAGGCTTGCTGTAGGTGTAAACCAAAACCACACACCAGAGTCTGAAGGCTTAGCAGGAAAAATGGGCAACTTTTTAAATTGGTTACATGCTGACATGATTTAATTTGGGATAGACTCAGTTAAACAAAACATTATTAAATTTCATTTCACTTGTTCTTATTTACTCTTTCTAATATGAATACCAAAAGAGGGGTGCGATTGTATCTGTGGTTCACATTCTGTTTCCATCTGACACTGCTGCCTACCCAGATCACATCTGCTCCCCCGTCGGGCTCCTGGGCTTCTGCAGCAGCAGCTTAACCAGGGAAGAGGCCATTCTCGTCTAGCTCATTTTTGTTTCCTACAACCTGGCACATGACAAGTGCTCAAGAAAAGGCTGTTGGACAAATGAACACATAACTGTATGACATAACCATCGCCGTGAACGGTAAAAGGTTTCGTGGAGATTAAATAATCGTGCGACGTAATATGGCCAGTGAGGAGTAAAACCCAAATCTGCACCCACGTTGTCTGTAGGGCTCCAATCCTCTTACGGTAACCACATGCCTTGCACCACACAGCAAAGGTGATTAGAAATCGCACGCTCGTAAGGAGATCGCATCAGACACCGAATCAGTACAAATCGTCTTCCTGTACGCATGGTAAGTGTAAAGTGCTGCTTTGGATACAGGGAGGCATAAAGAAGAACACTGCGTGGGGCCTGCCCCTCGGGATTCTTCTATTTTGGAAATTAAGATGTGGGCACAGGCAGAGGAAGGCAATTCAAACCTGGATTAGAGTTTCTACCGGAGAAATCAAAGGAGGGAAGGATTACTCACTTTGCTCCTGGTTAAGAAAAGAAGAAAGTTGGTGCCAACAGCCATGTTTCGCTTTTAAGCCAAGACTTAAACCAGGGGTGGTACCCGCTTGGCGGGCAGGCTCCCACTTCGCCACCCTCTAGGCATTTGCGAGGGCGAGCATCGAGCTTTCTCAACACAGCCCTCCAGGCAGGCTCTACTGTGGATGAGAACCGGCACAGAACAGGAATCCACAGCCGTCCCGCCCCTGATACTGCTAAGCCCTGGTCTCCAGAAACATTCCACATGCCATCTTTTTTTTTTTTTTAAATGTTGAACCTTCTTTTAATTTATTTATTTTTATTTTTGGCTGTGTTGGGTGTTCGTTTCTGTGCGAGGGCTTTCTCTAGTTGCGGCGAGCGGGGGCCACTCTTCATCGCCGTGCGCGGGCCTCTCACTGTCGCGGCCTCTCTTGTTGCGGAGCACAGGGTCCAGACGCGCAGGCTCAGTAGTTGTGGCTCACGGGCCCAGCTGCTCCACGACATATGCGATCCTCCCAGACCGGGGCTCAAACCCGTGTCCCCTGCATTGGCAGGCAGATTCTCAACCACTGCGCCACTAGGGAAGCCCCACATGAGATCTTTTTTTGTTTTGTTTTGTTTTTGGGTTTTTTTGCGTTACGCGGGCCTCTCACTGTTGTGGCCTCTCCTGTTGCGGAGCACAGGCTCTGGACGCACAGGCTCAGTAGCCATGGCTCACGGGCCCAGCCGCTCCGCGGCATGTGGGATCTTCCCGGAACGGGGCATGAACCTGTGTCCCCCGCGTTGGCAGGCGGACTCTCAACCACTGCGCCACCAGGGAAGCCCAACACATGCGATCTTTTTATGAGCAGCACAAATATTTCCTTCCACGACTATCTTCTATCCCAGCGATGCCGATGATTACTACGACCACTATTACTACTACTTAATTTCTTGGAAACTGAATACTGTTGTGAACTGATTAGAAAATGACAGAGACAGAGACAGAGACAGAGAGATAGAGACAGAGAGAGACTGCGTTTCTGGAAAACCAAAGTGAATCTAGTCAGCGCCACGTCCTGGGGCTGTGTGTATACTCAGAGCTATCACTGAAGGCCCAGGACGGCAGGGTCTCTATAAGCTAGTGGGTGAGTTTTCATTTCAGACCATTACCTGCCAGGTGCTCAGTTACTAGGTTAGTCTGGCTGAAGGGGGCACCCCTGCTCTCAGTCTTTGCCTAAAGGCGTGAGTTCAAACAAAGATACCCAAGACACCCAGGACAGGGTGCAAAATGATTCTCTTCCTCCCAAATGGTCTTGCTGTCTTACATCTAAGATGTCAGGTGGAACTTGTCTACAGATTCCAGTGTCTTCCCCAGCAGTTTCATTTGAGGAAATGTCAGATTGCTGAAAACTGTCATCAAACGGATATATGTGCTTACAAGTGTAAATACGCATGAATAAGGTAAAGGGCCATCCCTAGAACTACTCCCTTGGTGAGCGGGAACGAGCATGCCCACCCATCCACCAGCTGCCCACCAGGGTCACTAGTGGGTCGTTTCACAGACAGCAGTCAGCTCACCTGTCTGAACATACCTGGAAGGAGAGGGAAGATAGCCGTCAGCGTGCAGAGCCCCGAATTGCAGGCAGGGGCTACGCTGCTGAATACACACAATGCATGTGGGTGACAGAGGTGATGGTGACTGTGGGGCAGGTCGGATGTGCTTCTTTTCTGCCAAACATCCTCTACCAACGTCTTCTGTGCTCCAGCTCAGAGGCTGTTGCCATCAACGAGAAATGTGCTCCCTAATTACGGAGTAAAATCAAGTGGCGTCCATCACACCTTACTGACATCAACATTCTGGATAAAATTCTCAGCAGTCATCAAAAATGTGCTTAAGGAAATGTCCACATAAAAAAGACTATACCTTATTTCACGCCAAAGTCCTCAAATAACAAAATTTAAAACATAAAAGAGGGTGAAGTCATGTTCAACCAGTCCTCTGATGCATCACATTAGAAAAACAATGACTCCAATGGTCTCACTCTAGAAGGTGATTGTTAATCAGGGCAGTTTAATGATGAAACACTGCAAGTATTGTGTCAGCAAGTTAAAAATGGCCTTGTTTCAATACAAGAATCACTCGGTATATACTATATATGAAGTATTGTATTTCATGCCCCATTTACTGTAACACATTAGTGGGTTCAATCATCAAGTAACAACTGTTTCCTTGCCAGGTTCAGATATTGGGGGGGGGGCGGTCTGCAGTGGGAGAAGAGCCCCTGTAGGCTCAGAGGGCCGTAGGCACGTACAGAGATTTGGTCCTGTTCATTTTATGGGCCCTTCGACAATAGTAAATAATTGCACATCTAGATTTTAGCAAATAATACAGTCTTAGTGAATGCTTGTTTTTTAAACGCCAACTAACTGAAACACTATTAGACATGTTGTTCTTCATTGAATTATTTAAGATCACACAGAAAGAAGACTAGACAGCAGAGCCTTCCTGCAATGATGTGACTGATTCACTTCACTATGAAAATGTCAGAAAGAATAAAACAGACTGCAAGAACTCTCTGCAAAGCAAAAAGCTGTACAGTCTTTAAATATGAACTGTTTGCAAACTCCAGTCACTTCTTATATTAAAAAAATTCCAAAACTGAGACTAAGACAGGATATTTCACAAATTGGATTCTCTTTGGTTTAACACTATCCTAGATACTATTCCTATTGATCTGTGATGTGACAGTAGAAGGTATGGGGAGACAGTGGTGATTGGAAACCTATGTGATTAGAAAAGCTCACTCGTATACTGAATCCATAAACTATTTCCTTGGGGGGAAAAAAAAAGCACAGCAACCACGGTTTCAAACGGTTGGTTAAGAGGTTTACAGGAAATGCCGGGCACTCACATAATGACTCTCAACAGAGCACAGATCTGTATTTTCCTTTTCACCTTGACTGCCAGGATGCTCAGAGATGTTACATTTTTCTGAGTAGGTTTTCTGGTAAGTGCCTTTTCCTTCGGTGCCCGGCACTTAACTTTTTATAGTTTTCACAAGTGTCTGCGTTTCTTTTAGTGTAAGATAAAGTTGAAAGAAAGAGAAGAAGAAAAACACTTGAGAGGAAGGTTTAGCCCCCAAACTCAGGCCATAAGAAAGCAGTTAAGAGACTGGTTTGGGAGGGAAAGGGAGCCCGTGTGGCTGGTGATCGCAGCCTAATTCCCCTTCAAGAGGCACCCAGGGGCAGTCACACAACCTCTGCTCGGTGGTGTCCGCCTGGGCTCCCAGGCAGGACCCGAGCTGCCCTCGAACCTGAGCTGTTTGTTACTTCTTGCTGCCGAAAAGAGGCTCGGAGCCAGGGCTGAGGCATTTCGGTCTTTGAACTGCTTTCAGTGCTGTGAGGGGCAGGCCAACGGCTCTCCAGACAATAGTTCAGAACTTGTTCAGCAAAGCTTGATTTTTTTGCCTTCAAAGGTTGAAATTTGTTCTACAGATAAAAGTAATGCCTTCAGGGAAAATAACTCTAAGGCATTCCTGACAAATTCAAGTCCCTCCGAGTATCAAGCTACTATTGTGCTAAGGTACAGTCAGCTACGAAATACAGTTAGAAAAGGAAAGCCAGAACTTAAAAAAAAAAGAAAAAAAAAAAACTGCCCAGGAAAAACAAGCAAGTAGAAGGCCTGATGCTACTTGGTTGTTTCTATCTGAAAGCTGGCAGACCCAAGAACATACACGTTTATAGAGGTAACAGGCTCCCATGTTGAAAGGGGAGGGAACAGAAAAAAGAGATGTTTGTAGATTTTAGGATGCGGGCTCTAATAGGACAAGAGCGAGCTATTCTTCCTCAAGGACAGAGAATGGTTCTCTAGCCTTGGCAAGTATTTCCTCCTTTTAAAACTTCTCATGGGTGGAGAGGGAGTTAATAAAAGAAACAATATGTATAAGAAAGTGCAAGGTGCCCAGCATACGGCTAATAGAATTTGATGCTGGCTTTAATTTTAATGAAGAAAGTTGCCAGTAGCAACAAAACTGTCAGCAGCCGCTGAGGACCATTAATAAAGACGGAGACAACATTAGTGCCCGGCACCAGTACAAAAGGTTCCCCTCGCTCCATGCTGTGCTAAATTGGCTGCCCAATTTTTCTTAAGTGTCCATTCTATTTAGAAGACAATTTATTAATTTTTGCCATTTATTGTCAGTTGACAGGCCATCATTTTGTAGCCCGAATTTTAGATGAAAACTAATTGAAAAGACTGGCAGTATTTATGAGGGGTATTATTTGTCAATTACAGCGGCAAATACTCCTTGCTACCACCGAGTTTGATGCCCCAGCTCCCTGGGTGTGAGGACTGGTATGGCTGGCATTAAAATATGAGTGAGTCTCTCCCAGCTCATCAGCTCATCAATTTCACAGGCACGGAGGGAAACCACCTTCACGTTATAGGGACCTTTCATGGTAGATGGATATGTTATAACTTTTGACAAAGGGGAAGTACACAGCAAGTAATGAGAACAGATAATTGTGCACACAGAATGTAATTCACTGCGAAATAATTCATATCCACTACTTTTTATCATCTCTGGATAAGAGTCATCATAACTACTTAAACAGTCTGCTTTCTTAATTTTATACATTTTAAAGTAATTTCCCCTAAGTTACTATATTTCAAACAAATCCAAGTAGATGTATATGTTCTGCCTGTCCATTTTCCAACTTGAAGGCTCAAATGTCTTTTTTTTCCAAAAAACACTAAGCCTTATCCTTTATAAGGAAAACTGCTTTTACTCAGTCCAAACCCCTCCAGAACCTTGCAGCTAAAATGTTTGATAAATATGTATCTCTGAAGATGTTATGTTCATATGCTACAGTATTATCTTTTCATGTTTTAACTAATGTTTCCAAAACCTTGGATACAATGTGTTGAAGCAGTGAACAGTAATTTGCTTACCAACTAAAGAAAAGTTAAATGAGTTATAATTTTATGTGCCCAACTTAAGTTTCCTTTCTGTAGTAACGTTGATGGTGGAATTTGTTAAAGATTGCTATATTGCCTGAATTATGTTCCATTTGAATTTATACAAAGTTAAAGGTTTTAGCAATTAAGATAAGCATTCTCCCCAAACGGCAATACTAAATTAAATGACGTACATGGCGTCTTGCCAATTACCCAGTCCTCTGCCAGAAAAACGAGAATTCCCTGGGATCACCCAGGCAGCCGCGCGGAGGGTAGCTATGCTCACCTAAAACATTCAAACGCTTAAACAAAAAACATGGCACAGATCAAAAGAGATATTTCAGGATGAACTTCAGTAAACTTCTGCATCCTTCAGTGCTTCTAACTGGAAAACCTTTCTTTGTACCCAATCGATTCCCAAGTGACTTCTGTGCTGAATTCTCGGAAATCAGTTACAGGCATCCATAGAAAATGCTTGTATCGGTCTTTCCTTATCAGTAACTGACTGTATTTGCTGCCATCCCAAAGCTGGCCGGCGGGCAGAGGGGAGCTCATCTGTCAACTCAGGTACGGTGCACACACGCAAAGAGGGATGACATGTGTGTGACACGCAAGCCATGTTTTTGTGCGCATCCACTTTTGTAGTTTCTGGTTTGAAAGTAACGGCTGTGGGACTGCCAGTGCAGGGGACATGGGTTCCAGCCCTGGCCCATGAAGATCCCACATGCTGCGAAGCAACCTGTGAGCCACAAGTACTGAGCCTGTGCTCTAGAGCCCGCGAGCCACAGCTACTGCCTCCCGCGCACCTAGAGCCCGTGCTCTGCCAGAGAAGCCACTGCGATGAGAAGCCCGCGCACTGCAATGAAAGAGGAGCCCCCGCTCGCCACAGCTAGAGAAAGCCCGCACGCAGCAGCAAAGATCCAACATAGCCATAAATAAATAACTATATATATATGAAAAAAGTAATGTCTGCGACCAGGGTGGTGTGCCCTGGTCTCCTCAAGGGACGTGCTATGAGCAACCCAGGAGGGTCGGGGACAGGAGAGGGGAGGGACCACATCCGAGGTCCCCGTGTGATGCTCAGGGAAGGCTCCGAAGAGCAGCGTCCCAGGGATGCGGTGCCTCTGCACTGAGCTGCTGACTGCTGATGCAGCATCTGGGTGGGCTCCAATGAGGGCGCTCCCCGGAGGGCTTGTTCCCATGCAAGCAACTCTGGGCCCATTACATGGGGTGTGATTTGAGTCTGTGTGTCTCTCTGCACGTCTACAGCAGACTGCCCTCGAACACCGAAGATGGCCAACCAGGCTACACTGTCGGGACCAAGTGGCTTCCCAGATACCACACGGCATGAGCCGACCCTTACTGAGGAGACGTCCCTGGGGTTTAGCCTCAAACAGGCAGCACTGTCTGAAGTAGTTTATCTTCTGGTTTCATTGAGAAACAATTGACATAGGTCACTGTGTAAGTTTAAGGCACACAGCATTGTGGTTTAACTTGTATATATTGTGAAATGACTCCCACAGTAGGTTCGGCTAACATCCGTCTTCTCATATACATACAATAAAAAGAAAAGAAGGACAAAAAGAAGGAAGGGGGGGGGAAGCTTTTCTTTGTGATGAGCTCTCTTAGGGTTACTCTCTTCACCTTCCTATACACCACAGAGCAGTGGTGACTGCAGCCATCATGCTGTTCCTTACATCCCTAGTACTTGTTTATCCTGTTAACTTATTAACTGGAAGTTTGTACCTTTTGACCACCTCCCTCCAGCTCCCCGAGCCCCTACTGTTCCCCTTTGGTAACCACAAATCTGATCTCCTTTTGTATGAGTCTGGTTTTGTGTTCTTTACGTTCCACATATAAGAGAAGTGTTGGAATTTAATGGCAACCCCGGCAGGGACACTTATTGGTGACCCTCCCGCACTCACCCCTATTCTCATTTCGGCCGGTGTATGCGGGGTGCCCTTGGTCAAGGTCACTGCCTTGCCAGTGCACACTGTGTCCCTGACTCATGGGGGCTGGGTCAGAATTGGACTGGCATTTGGTCCACGTGAACAGCACTTGGGGGGGTCTTCTGTTTGAGGCTACTGCTGGCTTAGACGTGGTAACCACAGGAGGGCCCGGGCTTCAGCACACGGAGCACGAGAACACGCAGGGCCTGAACCCAGAGAGGTCAGAGCTGGGAGATGCTCCCTGGTGCCACAGTTTGCGGTTGCCCCTCTGCTTCCTGGCTGCCACCAGGTGAGGTGACTTTTCTCACACACACACCCCCCAAATCATTGTGGGTGAGCCACCAAGGATGGGGACGAACCTCAGGGACAGAGCCACGGCCTCAGCAATGCTAGATTAAGATGCAAATTTTAAATATCTTCAGTACTTCTGAGACAAGACTGGCCTTCTGGGAATGCAACAGCCTCTGTGCCTCCAGAGACCCCCAAAGGGTCCCTCCTCCCTACCCAGATGCCTGGTCCTCCACGTACCAACAGGCCTCCCAGTTTCCAGCATCGTGGAGGCAAGAGAAGGAGGTCTGGGTTGATGTGTCCAGACAATATAAAAACCCAAAAGTTCAGGGAATGAGTCTAAAGGACAGGAAGACAGATACTCTATTGCTATCTAAACCTGGAATCACTCCATTTTGAATTTAGTGTAAGTCAACTTTTAAAACTTCAAAAATATATCCAAGATAAAATAAGCTTAGAGTTAGGTTTCTTTTTTTTTTTTTTGCAGTATGTGGGCCTCTCACTGTTGGGGCCTCTCACCGCTGTGGCCTCTCCCGTTGCGGAGCACAGGCTCCGGACGCGCAGGCTCAGCGGCCATGGCTCACGGGCCCAGCCGCTCTGCGGCACGTGGGATCTTCCCGGACCGGGGCACGAACCCGCGTCCCCTGCATCGGCAGGCGGACTCTCAACCACTGCGCTACCAGGGAAGCCCTAGAGTTAGGTTTTGATAAACCTGAACGATGATAAACCTGTAACTGACTTAATAACTAGATCTAGAAATTCTGATGATGTTTAAATAAAGGTGAGCAAAGAGAACTTAAGATCCCAGGTGGCATTTCCTTTTGAATAAATACACTAGTGATTCGGAAATGCCTGCCACCCTACCACAAACCCCCTGATCCAGCCGCATCACCACTTTCCATAGACTTTGCTGACAGTCGCCCCTCCGGCCAGACTTTCCTTTCCATTCCGGGCCCAACACACAGCAGCTCACACATCAGCAAGGCCAGGGGCTACGTGATACACCTGAGAATATGGTTTGTTGAACATCACAAAGGAAGGACTTCACCTTTTCTTCCTTTCAACTTTTTCTGCTTTTCTTTTCTTTCACAAAACTAGGTAAGGATCCATTAGTCATCGTAGTTTAAAATAAATGATGTTGAAATTTCAGAAGTAACAGAGAGAGAAGAACTGAAAGCTTTCCCGCTGAAGCATCCTCTCGGGATGAACACACCATGAGAGCTGACCGATGTCCTGGGCCCTGGCTGCGGCCGTGAGCTAAACTTAAAGGGATCGAAACTTCCCGGGATACCGGCTCCAAAACCAAGGAAGACTAAAGAACTGTTTCTCGTAATTTGCTCTATCAACTTCTATGCAAAAAAAAATAATAAAGTAAAGCGGGGGAGAGGGGTATTAGCCATTTCTGAAACCCTACATCGAGACTACCTGCCATTCACCCACTCAGGGGGACACCCCACAGCTTAACAGATGACGCAAGTAAAGCTTAATTAGGCTGGTTAAGAAACTTCCTCAAAGCATGGCTAACAGGTGGAAGTGTAGGCACTAGGTGCTGGGTTGGCCTGGACTCAAAGCCCCTTGTGCCCTCCATCTCTCTAGGCCCTGAGCTAACTTCCCCCCTGGGGAGTCTGTCTGTGGCTACGACTGACCGCATCTCAATCAGCTGTTGGAGAGTCAGCTGATGGTTTGCAGCTACAATAGCAGTTCAGGGCGGGCTGAGGAAACCGCTGGTTCTGCCTCTCTGAAGAAGGGCAGGATAAGGGGGATGGGAGAAAAGGGGGAGGACGCACCCACCCTCTCTGCCTCTGGCCACGTGGTTTGCCAACAGGGCCGTGATGCACGATTCAGCTGGAAGCAGAGAAGGAACGTTGTCTCCTCCACGCAATGTTTTCTATCTGTTGACCTTGATCAAGAACTGGGCCTGAACTGTCTCAGCTGTGACAGAAGGCTTGATCATAGGATCATACGGATTTTTGTGGGCTTCATACTCGGTTTGTTGGACGTCACCCCAGGAATTCTGGAAGGGAAGGCTGGTTGGGTGGAGTGTCTGCTCCACAGGGCAGTTCCACTTCCTCCAGCTGAGTGAGTAATCTGGACTTCACATCTGGGTCTCAATCATCCTATGAACCTATGCATGTGATTCCTTTTTTCTTCCCCCAAAGAAAGCCCAGAACTGGCATATTTACCATGCGTACTTGCTTCATGAAAAAAACTGGAGTCGTTAGGTACGGCTCAATTACAGCATCTAGCATTTCTATACTGGAAGGTGATGAAGATGATCAGCATTTACTAGGAAGTTTTGTTAATAACGTCATTTCCCAAATTGATTCTGAGAGCAGTCGATGTCTGTTTCTAACCGAACCCAAAACAAACAACCATTCTCTCCCCCATCACAATACACCAGACTGGGGGTTTCTCATTTTACTCCCCCCAAATATGAACTCGTTTGTTCTACAGATTTCAGCACTTGTAAATGCACTTATCATACTTTACTCCCTAAATGAGGTTGAATAATATATTTGGTCTGATTAAATTTTCATTAACATTCAAAATCATTATTCAGTCATATTGTCTGGTAAAACACTCTGGCTTTTGAGTCCCCAAATAACGACCAGAGGGTCTTGGAAAGTGAAACCTAGTCTTGCTAACAAAGGAAAACAAAATCGTCTCCTAGACTACCTAAAATAGATAGCAACTGTAGATGGAAAGAAAGATCACATCCTCTTATTCACCATATCCCTGGGGTATTGAGAGATTTATGTGTACCTGCCTGGGGCTTAATTAGAAAAAAAAAACAACTAACATCACAAGGAAGTTGACATTACAAGTCCAGGATTTTTCTAATTCAGTATCGGAAGCCTTAAGAAAGGCACAACCTTGTTCCTTAAAAAACTCCTCCCTGAACTCGCGCGATCACAGGATTTTTAATCTTTAAACAGAGAAGGGGGAAGGTTTTCCCCCCCCATACAGTCTGTAAAATGCAGACCTGACACAATCTTTGATTTTAATGCCTTACATTTGCACTGTTTATTGCTTGTCCTCCGAACGTGTAAAGTGCCAATAAATGGAGGGAGAAAGGAAGAAGCAGCAAAGGTGCTCAAGGAAAGAGTGGAAACGCTCATTGATTTCCCTCCTTTGCGGAGCCAATCGCCCGGCTATAGAAATTAAGGGGTATTGTGTAAGTTGCCCAACTTTCCGGAGGAGCGATCCATCTCTACCTTCTGTAACCTCTTTGTTGGAAGACGTCAAAGGTCTATCAGAGATGCGCTGAAGTCGGGACCCACAGAAGCAGCCTGGGAGCTATCAGGCCGATCTGGAGTCCACCTCTGTGTTCACTCCCACCGCTAATTCATCATGGCCTGGACAGCTGGGCTGATTGCCGGCCTCCTAGCACAAAGCAGGGCCGGCTGACCACCCCTGGGCCCTGGCCGGGCAGGGGGAGGGCTGCCGGCACAGGCGGCCCTAGATAAGTGCTGGCTGTCAGTGCAAGGACAAAGAAGGGCAGGCCCTGGGGAGAGAAAGGAGATAAAAAAAAATTCCTCACAACTGCTTTATCTGATGAGGGTTATGGCTAATTAATTATAAACTCAATTACCTAACCCTTACTTCAGCAGTCTCTATTCATTAAGAGATAAAACATGACTGACGGCTAACTTTCCCTCGCACGCATACCCACACAGCAGGCTTGCTTGCGTTTCTATTCGCTAACACCCCATTTCCTAGAAAGATGTCCGAAGGCAGCCATACCCATCGGTGCCTGTCACAAGCTGGCCCGGGTCGGGTACCCCCCTTTCCAGCCCCGGCTCCCTCTGCCACTCTCCTTTCCCATGCTGGGCCCCGCTCTGTGTGGAAACACCCAGACCCCAGACAATAGACATTATGGGCACGCGCCCCTGTCTCTGCTGCATTTTACGGGGTCCTTTAATTTGGGTGTAAAACTGGGGAATCGGTTGCAGCGCGGTTTTTCCTCTTTCCGAGTAAATCTCCCCAACCAGGAAACGGGAAGCGAGGGCCAGGCAGGCGTTTCATATTTTTACATGTCGATTTCCACTCCCCCCGACTCCAAAAATTCTGGACAGGCCTGACCTTCTTTTCAGCAGCTCACACCTCATTTCAGAGCCCGCAGCGGCTCACAGGCCCGCTTCATCAATAGGCTCTATTCAGCGAAGGTTGTTAATCTCTTTCACCCTCTCCGCTTTGCCCACTTTAATGTATTTTCATGTCTATAAGTTCTTTTAATAAGCTGGGAGGGTCTGGGAGAGAAATACTTCAGGTTTCCTTACTGCTTGTCGCCAAAATTACCTCTGGTGTTCCGCGGACGAGATGAGCGGGTTGCGCATCCAAACACCAGGATCTCTTTCTTTTCTTCACAGGAGGCGACCGGAACCCCCAGCTTTCAGGTTGGCGAGCGGTCAGGACGCGCTTCCCCCGCCATTCCTCGTTCACATGCTCCTGCGCTTGTTAAACACCGCCTCGTTCACATGCTCCCGGCGGCCTCCTGGGTGTTCACGGCGCCCACGGGTGACAGTGGCTGTGGAGCCCCACGCCCCGCCCTGGGCAGCCTGGCCTCAGCTGCAAGTGCCCCGAGGTGGGGAGACCGAGGGATGCTGCTGGCAGGGCAACGCCACGTGCAGACAGCGCACCCCGCCTGAAGGGTCTCCCAGCCAGCGTGGTCCCCTCACACACCCCCACGGCGCCTCCTGGTGCACGGGGCGAGGCTAAAGTTTACGGGAAGGCGTGGAGCTTCCTCTGCCTTCGCCTCGAGCAGGCCCTGCCTCGGGTGTTCACCTCTACGTGTCCTCCAAGCCCAAACCGCAAGTTCATGGAGCCTCTCCTCCTCTCGCCATGAGAGCAGGGGGGCCCCGGTGGAGGCTCACACACGGTCAGGACCGACGGGCTGATGGGCGCCGAGCGCCACTGGCGCCAGCATTCCAGGCTGGGCTGGAGCTCAGAGATCCCAGGGAGGCCGGCTGGTGGGCCCAAGGCTGACCAGCCGGGAGGACACGTAGAGGCCCCGTCTCCTGGACGTGGGAGGGCCCTGTGAAGGCCGACGCAGCACACACTCTGCCCGGGAGACCCCCATCGGGTGTGGCGGGGAGGGAGCACGGTGCACGGTGTCGGAGGCTGTACCGAGGGGAGAGACCCAGAGTCAGGGATGTCCCGGGCAGGGCCCCTGCCCACAGCAGGCAATGGTCCCCGCAGACGGACACAGACCTGCAAGCTCACAGATCCCCCGGGATGGACTTGGTGGGAGTGGGCTGTGGGGCAGCCATGGAGCTCCCCAGCCTCGCTGTACAGCTGTCATCTCTCCAAGTCCACGATGGTCCAACACCCATCGCGCAGAGACAGTGAGAACACAAAGGGTGATGGTGAACACGGATACTCTTTGCAAAGCAGATATTTTTTTCAGGAATACACAGCAGCTATTCCAAGTCGCCCCAAAGTGTTTCTCGTCAAAGGCCTCCCTGCCAGCAGCCTCAGGTAAAGGAACGCCTCACCATCACTTTCCAACGTGGGCTCTGAACGAAAGCTGCTAGAATAATGTCACTGCAGTGAGCGAGTGTTGATCTGAGACCTCGAGGTCACAGGTGCCGGCGTCCAAGGAAGCCAGGTGATTATTTTTAGAGCTTGAGAAACGTCATCAACTTTTAAAGTAAGATTAGGAAGAGGGACGGCGGTTAATAACTGTGGCTATTGACAGTTCCGTCGTATTTAAATAAAGCAGAACTTCCCGGCTGTGTTTGAATTCTGTCTCTACAGCGCAGAACGTGTGGTTCTTTCTCCATGAGTCTCCACTCCTCTGGCTCCTGTGCAGCATCTGTGTTTTCTTCTTGGTCACACTATTCGCCCGCCCAGGCTTGCTGCCATCTCTGCACTGTAAAGAGCTGCTGCTGCCGGCAGTGGCCCAGGGGCCGGGATGGGGAGGTGGACAGGAGCGGAGGCAGGTGTACGGGCCCTGCGGGCGAGGGCCGGGAGGCGGGGAAGCCTGGGTCTTCTCAGAGCATTCACACGTCTTACTTCCTTTCCAGTCCGCATCCTTGGGGATCCTTCCTTTCCATTAGCATCCTCAATGCATGCTAACGGGGAACAGCAGCAAAGGAGACCGAGGTGGAGAAGCCAAGGGGGCGGGGCAAGACAGGTGAGCCTGGAGAGGTAGAGGTTGCATCTCAAGGAGAGAGACGGCCTGTGTGTCACGTGCAAGAGGAATACGGGCACATGGGGTGCCAAGAACACATCTTCCCACCCAGGAGCAGAGGGTGTGGGGCGTGGACCAAGAAGTATGGAAAAACCCTGCGTCCTGGGGAAGGGTGAGGCGAGGGGCCAGGTGGGGCCGGAAACTCCAAGCCCGACAGGTAACAACCTGCATGGGGCGGTTACCCCACCCCGGCATCCTCAGAGCAGGAGAACGTCATCGGGATGCACTCGGGGAACCTCTCCCAGCCACACGCTGTGAAGCTGCTACCCACCTGGGACGTGATGCAAACCCACACCATGGACCAGCACGAGAGCAAAGACCACTGATCGAAAACTCCGTGTCCGCATGTTTACATCACCACCACCACGCCCACAGAGGACTCACTTTGAAATGTGACTGGAAATGATGACTACTTGGAGAGACGTTCAGAAAAACCAGTTAATTAAATTGTCATATGTGTAGTCATAATTGGGCCTTGCTGGCCAACAGAAGGAAGACATTTGCAACTTTTCCCAGGAAATTATATTCTAAATCCTTCACGAGGTGGACCTCGTCCTTTTTTTCCGAGAAAACTTGATGGCGGTCTTTAGTATTCACTGGCATAATTAGGACTGCAGTTAATTTCATTAAATTCTCTTGCTGCTAAATGAAGCAGATTATGAGACATCTTTTATTGCAAGGCGTGAAATTACAGCCTGTCAGCTGCCAATGGTGGGGTGAAACTAATGAATTACAGGGTAAATAACACCAGAATTAACCAGCCAATTTAACATAGCGCCACAGAGCAAAGTCATTTTACTCAGAGCCTTAAGAAGTAACATGGGCTTCCCTGGTGGCGCAGTGGTTGGGGGTCCGCCTGCCGATGCAGGGGATGCGGGTTCGTGCCCCGGTCCGGGAGGATCCCGCGTGCCGCGGAGCGGCTGGACCCGTGGGCCGTGGTCGCTGGGCCTGCGCGTCCGGAGCCCGTGCTCCGCGGTGGGAGAGGCTGCAGCGGTGAGAGGCCCGCGTACCGCAAAAAAAAAAAAAAAAGAAGTAACATGGCCAGGACACCTCTGAAGCACACGTATGAACAGGGAGCCTGCCCATCCGGACCCCAAACACTGAGAGGGCAGTGAGGGGCAAGAGAAAGTAGCCATGGATGTGACTCTCAAACAGGGAAAAAGCATTAAGAGCCCAAATGAGAGAAACTCTCCCAAATATTCACAAGCTGGGGAAAAAGTTAAAGAAAAAGATTATCAAGGTGCAACTGAGTGTTTCTCACTCACTCTACTTGTTAAAAGGATCAGGAAAACTTCATCTGTGTGCTGTGTTGAATGGCTACGTCTGGACACACCAAATAGGAGATTTGGGAAATAACCTAAGAACTTTGAAACTATCAATAGTACCTGACACATGAATTACATGATCAGTATTAGTCTCATGAGTAATGATCTCATCGTGAACATCACAACTAATGGAGTATTATTTTCATCATGAATTATTTCCCCTTTTTGCTAGGTCCAAAAATTTGTTACTAACTTTTTTCCTTTTTTTTTTTTAAAAGAAAAACCAGCATCTGATATGGCAACGGCAGTATACCAGCTCCCAGTATTAGAAGGAAGCTGTCTGCCTAAGAGTATGGCTGTATCCACAATTCAGGTACCAAGTGCAGACTGTCTCAGGTGCTGTTCTGAGAAGAGGGCGGGGCAAGCAATATGGCGACAGGGCTGTTCCTGGAAGAGCTCAAGGCAGCTGGGCAATTCTGATAGGTGAGCAGACACATGCAGGTCTTAGAGGAAGGACCAGAAATTGATGTTAAAGGTTTTAAAGCCCCCGCCCTGATGTACTGACCAGGCTATGAAACTCTAGGACCTTATAATCCTGGAGTGGAAAGTAACTTTAAAGGCCACCCGGTAAAGTCCAATTTCTCATTTTGATGATGTAAAATGTGTGTTGGGAACGAGATAACTTCATGGGGAGTCTGCCCTCCTCGGGAGAAGAAACAGAAAGTAGAGCCCTGGGGAGGCACGGCTCAGGCTGCAGCTTCAGACGAGACACAGAGGTCAGGTGCAGCGGTGTGTGAGGGTCCCTGTCTCAGCAAACGAACCCAGAAAGGCACGTGTCAGGATCTAGGAACATCACTGGAAGGGTAGGAATCATCTCTTTAGGGATGCCGAACACACTGCTTAAGTTATGACTACTCAAAACTAGTGTGAGTTTTTGTTTGATAAAAGGACAGATTAAATGAGTTCAGTTAGAACAGGTTGACTCACTTCAACCCTGTTCTACCTTTTCAAAGATGTAAGTTTCTATGCAGAATAAACGTCAAGCTAAATAATCTATGAAGAGGTTCACTTCACTTACGAATTTAATCCGGAGTATGTATATTGTGCAACAACATCATTTTCACTGGGAAGCGTTCTTCTTTTGGACAAAATCAAAAGCAAGAGTGATGTGAATGGAAACAGGATTCTGAATCTGAGGAGGGTGTAAAAGGCCAGAGCGGCCACACTCCAGAGGAAAAGAAGATGGTCCAGGGTTTTTCAGTGCCGGTTTCCTTTCTAAAGCAATGCTTTTTTTTTTAAATGGAATTATCTTTTCTTCCTCAGTTTCCGATGCTGGTAACAGACCACCGTCCTTACAGGCTCCTGTTCTCAAAACCTAAAGTCTCACGAGACGCTCCCTTCCACAGGAGACTGGAGACCCCACTGGGCCCTGGGCGCTGGTCAGCCTGTGTGTCCCCCACCCTCCAGCACCCCCTGCCTTTGCATCAGCCTCCAACCTTCTTGTTCAACATGTTCAACCTGGGACGTGTCAACCCCTCTGCAGTTTTTAACTCCGTGGGATGAGGAGAGGGGAAGGCCACAGCCCTTCTGAGAGCCGCGGCCCCTCTTCTGAGAAGGCGCTCTTCCAAACTCTTCCATCCCACTCGGTTTCCAGGGGTCTATGCATTTACCAACGGCTTCCTTCAAAATCTCTTTCTCCTCTGAGTCCTAGATCTAAATTCCCAACTCTCCAGTACACCGTTTAACAGGATGCCTCTTAAACGCACCAGCTTCTGCAAAGAAACACACCTAAACACATCATCTCAATAAAACACGGCAATGGAAAGTAGCTCTGAGTGAACAGTGAAATGAAAACTTCTAGAAAAGAGGAGGTGGAATGTAGCTTGGCAGGCTCAGTATGCCAGGGGCCCCCCCAAGCCACCTCCTGGCTTATGACTCATACGGCAAAAGGACACAAACCACAATCAGCAAAGGGAAAAGGCCCCCGCGGTGACGTCCAGGGGAGACCAGGCCTGCAAGGGGCCCCTCCCAGCGGAGCCACACAGGACGCACTCAGTTCCCGCCCCCGTGAGCTGTGACACCACGCGTGAAGTGCTGTCCACCAGGGACGCTCATCAGAGACTCAGCACTCAGGGCTGGTCCCAAAGGCACCCTCTGCCTGGCACAGACCCCAGTTCCAAACTCCCCGGAGGAGAGCAGGTGGTTGCACAAACAGTGCAGGTGCACAGAGCTGCTCTAATCAGTCCAGGGAATGCGGGCACCCGCCCCCCGAAATCCCAGTTCCCAGACCAGCCAAGGGCCACCCCGTCAGCAGTCAGGCCTGCGTGGGATCTCTCTCCTGCACAGCCGGCGGGGAGAAGGGCGGGTGGGTAGGCGAGGGCATTCTGGTGGCGGGAGGCCTGGGTACAGGAGCACCAGGGCCGAGCCAAGGTGCAGGCTCCCGAGGGGCACAGAGCGGACATGTGACAAGACCAGGCAGAGTCCCCGGTTCCTGACTCAGGGGACTCTGCAAATGTCACCAAGATAGACATGCACACACAGGTGCTCAGGAAAGGAGGAAACAGAGGAAGATCCGTTGTAGATCAGCAGGGCCGGAGGTAGCCAGCAGGGGCCTGACGAGGGTCCCGAGGAAGCCCAGGCCCAGGGCTGCCCAGACCCCGAGCTGGCCCCACGTGCCGTTCTTCTACTAAGGAGCGTCGGGCACGGCAGGCGTTTCTGCATCGTCATCTGTAACCACCTGCATTCACGGAAGCGGCACAGCGTCTGACTTGGCTCCGATGCCCCTGAAGCCATCATAAAGGTGGTCTGACTCAGGAGGCGGCTGGGGGTCTGGAGGTCGCCCTGCGCTCCCTTGACCCCTTCTGAGATGCCGGGGCATCCCAGCTGTAGGTCACCCCTGAGGCTCTTGGGACTGACCTTTGGTCCAGGGCATGTTTTTGTTCCCGTTCAGGTGGCCCGCCTGGCCTAACGCAAGGCCCGTGGCCTGGAGGCTGCCTTTTCAGCTATTCAAAAACAGAGCCCAGTGGGCAGGCTGCGTCCTGCTAGGTTCTGGGGACCCCTCTGACAATAAGTTGTAACTGCTGAATCATTGTCTGTGGGGGGGCGTGGAAAAGATACCATCCATCATCAGTACCCACTGTGACAAGCACCACCGTGTTCCTGTGCAGAAGGCTGTAGGAAGAAAGCCAGGAAGGCTTCTGAGGGGTGGCGGTGCTGACACCAGACTTGGGCCAGCAGGACGAGCCAGGTGGAGGCGCGATGGTCGATAAACGCTGTGTGCAAGGGCACAGCAGTCAGGTGGCACCTATGCCTGGGGACACGGGTGGTGGGCATGGCCGAGCCGGACAGAAGCTGGAACGGGAGGCCGGAGACGGGCCGAGCCGGACCTGTAACACTGCCGAGATGGCTGAGCTTCTGGGGAGGCCTGGGAGGGGGTCTGAAGCAGAGACCCACCCTGGCGGCTTGGGGGGCCGTTTCCAGCCTACAGATACCTTCACATCAGCCCCTATGAGCGATTAATGTTTTCCGAACTCGGTTGCCAGCATTTAAAAATGACAGGATTTGATACGCAAGCCCAGATTCCTGGCTTCCTTTAAAAACCAGGACCATCTGGGAACACGGGGGCCACAGAGTAAGAGGCATGTGGATGTGAGCGCCGGCTGCCCCGTGGTGGGAGCTGCTCTCGTGTGAGTCAAACTCTTAGCCAGCTTCCCATCCCAGGACGCACTCATCACACGTGCCTGCTTGGCCGCTGTGATGCACCGGTGGTGTTTGTAATTCCTGCACTAAGCATTTTTATTCATTTGGCCACAGGCAACACAAGTCCACACCAACCACTGACATCCTGGCGTCAGGCGGAAAGGTCCCACCAGGAGCTGGATTTATGAGACCAAAAAGACCCCAAGGGGTACGGATCCTGGGAGGGGGGGAGATCTCTAAAAGTAGAGATCTCTGATTCAGGGCAGAGTGCCAAGAGCTGGAAGCCCAAGATGATGCTACTTACGGGGTAAGACAAAGCGGGAGGAGATGCCGCAGAGACAGGACACCCAGAGGTTCCGAGAGGAGAGTGGAAGCGAGGCATGGAAACCCCAGAGGAGAGAGTGTCACGTGGGAAGGAGCTCTGACCGCATCACTCCCTGGAGAGAGGTCAGGGCACTGCTTCTGTGGAAATGGGAATGTCACTCATTGGCCCCGGGACATACAGTCCCACTAGGAGAGGGGCCCGATCCAGAAGCACCGAGCAGGCAAGCAGAGGCGGCTGCAGCGCTGGCGGGCACAGGAGCAACCCTACAATGTCCTTCAGCAGAGGAAGGGAGAGCGCCCAGCGGGGGTGGGGAAGCGTGGATCCAGGACTGATCCCAACAAGGGGCGGGGAGTGGGGGGTGGGGGGGGAGGGGCCTGGGGCATCACCAGAGACCAGACAGGTTCACGCGGCCTTGAAGGGAGAGCTGGACAACAAGCCCTTTCACTCAGTTTTGAAGACCCACGTCCTTAATTTTATATAAAATTTTACATGAGATAAAAACACATTCCATTTACAGAATTGACTGGGTAGGAAAACATGAATCCCCAGGGAGGCTTGCTGGGGGTGCGTCCCTCTGGGCATTTCCTGGAGGATCCTTTCTAAGAAAAATGTCTTTCAATTCACTGGAATACAAAAGATGGTAGAATACAAAATATTTTGATCGCTGCCAACTAAACTGAAAGGCGGCCATCAAAATATTTGTAAAGCGTCTAGGGCAGATAAAGTAAACAACGCGACTCTTCGCTACCACTTCAAGATCTAGCAGGAGAGCTGGTACCCGCCATACTTCCAAAGAGTGGGAGTGTAGGCCACTCATCAAATTATCTGTGACAACTGCCACGTGAGGTGTAACAGCCACGACGTCTGTGGGTGACACAGTCCGGGCTCCGCTACCGCTACTGCGGGTTGGTGTCTAGATTCACGTTTACGGGAAATGCCAAATCTCGGTGGACGTTAGTAGAAATAAAGATGAATTTCCCCCACCCGCATTCTTGGGTCCTCGAATTCTATCTGCAGAGCCCGTTAAGACATGTTGCTGGAGAGCGTCTACTCTGGGCTCGGGAACTAAGCCGTCTCTCTGGACCAAGCCACTTGCCAGCTGCAGTGGCTCGTGCGGTGGCGTGACCTCCTTGATCTGGAACGTGTGGTCCTTGTTCTTGGTCTAAGACATGGAGGATGGGAGGGAGGCCCACACCAGGAGAACATGGAGGGGGGCACCTCGGGGGGAGCGCACGCCACACGGCAGCACCTCGTACAAGGCGGGAAGGCAGCACTGTCATCGTGGAGTGGCGACCACAGATTTCTTTTAAATATGGGGACGTCTGCTAATTCAGTGCCTGAAGTTCTTTCACTCCCTGATGAGTAGAGGTTAAGACTCCGCAAGTAATAATGGAAGTGGCACCCGGAGCTTTTGAGGGAGAGAGTGGCGGGCATATGGGTGAGGAAACAGGAAATCGTGGGAAAACGACACCAGGATGAGGCTGTGAGGAGGGATGCATGCTTGAAATAATTTCTTCTCTCAGCGAAAGCAGAAGGGAACAGCATCTCAGAACCACCTGGAAGGAACTGGCTGTCAGGAAAGTCAATGCGTTCGTAACGCAAAGCCAGATCACCGTGTCTGGCACGTGGCAAGTGCTGGATGAACGCTGGGAATTGTTTATAAGTTGCGAAATGATAAGCAAGTAACTATTTTTAAAATAAATGTATGTCTAGTCAAAAGTTTCCTAAGGAGTGAGACTGCTGGCAACTTCTGAACAGGAACTCACAGCAGTACGTTATTCCATCCTTTGCTGTTACACATTAATCAGTAACTTAGACCTAGTTTCCTCCTTTCCATCGCAGTCAGGCTTGCTGAAGTGTTGTCTACACTCGCTGTCCCCTGAACCAAAGGATAACTTTTGGTCCGTTTCCTATTTGATCTCCTTTTAAAAGCCACACCCTCTCTTCCTTCTGGTGGCGCAGTCTCCTAGTCCTTCTCCTGTTGCTCTAGTCCTGTTTCTCAGTTTTCTCCATGGGCTTGTCTTCATGTGCCCGTTCCTGTAACATTCATGTTCCTCAGATGCCACCCCAGCCCCTCGATCCCATTCTGTGCAATTCATTGATCTCACGCGCTCTTATGTCTTCAATTGCCATTTCTGATAGTATTAATGATCCCCAAATATACATCTTCAGCCCAGGTTTCCCTGATCTAGAAAAGCATCCACCAGTTGGCTTGCTGTGGATGGTCCACAGGCTCCGCAAACCCAGGGCGCCTAAAATGACACTCACTGTCTTCTGTGGTCCGTCCTCCCGTTCTGCTTCTCACCTTGTGACTGGACCAACTTGTATGAAGCTGACCAAGCCAGAAATCTCAGCATCATTCCTTCTTCCTCTGTCTCTCTCATCCTCTACATCTAACCAACCAATCACTACTGCCCATCCTACTTCCATAAAATCTCCCAGACACATCCGTTTCTCCCCATTCCGGTAGCCACGACCTGCCTGAGCCCACCCGGCTCTCGCCCGGATCACTGCTCTACCCACCTTCTGTCAGAGCCCCTGGTGCCTCTGATAGCTAGAATGACAATGCTGTCGTACATACTTGAATGCCACTAGTAAAACCTGGACCAACGGATGTGGAGTTTTAACCCGTCCCATGGCAAAGCTTCCAAAGGGGGTAGTTAGAAAGGAAGACGGAGGAAGAGGCCTAAAGACAGGATGGTTCCAACTCTTTCTGGGCACAGGTGACAACACGGCAGGGAACGCAGTGTTTCCTCTCTCTACACACGTCACTGAGCTGTGTCTCGAAACCACTGCTTTCCTTAAACAGCATCACAATGGTTGAAGCCATCAGGATCGGCGCCACTGGACACTGGCTGATCGTCCTGAAAGACTGACCGTCGACAGGTGTGTGGCCTCTGAGGAGTCCGCTCGGTGCTTACCCTACGGCAGGCCCAGGAGCAGAAGAACTACAGCCTTGGGCTGCAAGGACATGGTGAGTCCCCCGAAGATCGCAGTGTGATCTGATTAGGAACGTTCCTCTCAAACGTTTCGAGTCAACAGCTAATGTACTCTTAGCTGGAAAATTATTTTGCTCATAAATTATTTCAGATTTTAATTTTCCCCTTTTCTGGTTATGCTGCCTCCCTTCATTGACTTTCTCATTTTAAAAAGAAGTTCATAATTCTTTCTAAGTTTCTCTCATCCTGTGCTGGTGACATCTATTTCTGAGTGGAAATCAAGCTACAAAAATGTCTTTCAAATGACAATCATCTGCAAATGAGGAACCATTTCATGTGTGAAAAGCACAAACAACCCCTTTCCTAGGACTCCGGGACAGGAGGCAGCAGCAGCCTCCTTCATCTTTGCCTTGGGTTTCCCTAGAGTAGTGGTTCTTAATGGGGTGGAAGTGGAATCGCTGGGAAAACTGGTTGGAAACAAACCTCCCCTCCCCGGGAGCCCAGTCACAAGGCCTAGGGTCTGGCTCCTCCGACACTGTTCTGCTGGGTTTGTGTAAAAGCCTTCCAGGTGACGCTGATGAACAATCTTTGAGAATCACCTAGAGAATATCACCAGACCCAACCCAGACCAAATGAATCTGGATCTCCGTGGAAGGACTGTACGTGAGCATCTATATGTGTGCAGAGACGTGAACAGATGTGCCTCCGAGATTGAAAACCACTGGTGCAGAGGCTTTTTGGGAGTCCCTCGTGCAATATGTAAGTGGAAAAGAACTGCCTTGTGTTCTCATGCGACACTTTATTCCAAACCCCTCCTTTTGTTTGTAAGCTTTTTCCACAAAAGATTGCTTCATACTAAATGCAGACAAGTCCCTGGGGAGAGGAAAACCATGTTCCTGTCTTCTGATGTCTAGACCGTGGTCACATTAAATACCCAACATGGTTAATTTGCTAAATACGGAGACATCAACAATGTGTCTCAAATAAATCCCTTGTTCATCGAGGGCAGCTTAAAGAATGGCTTTATATCTTAAATTCCTGATTGGCAAAATTTAACCGCAAGTCTTAGAAATGTTCACTTTAAGTCCACAAAAATTGTGTTCACTTCTAATTTGTGCTTAAAAAAAAGAAAGTCTTCAATCAGTTAGATTCCAAAAGAAAAGGCTTCCTGTTCACTAAATATCATCTATGGGAAACACTCACAAGATGAGGATGCAGTAGATAAAATGTTCCCTTCTGGCCCCCTGGCCCTTTGTGCCGCAGCAGCCAGCAGAGTCTGGTACATCCGGGACCTCCTGAGATAATCCTGGCTTTCCTGCTGGGAGTATAGACTATCTCTCGTTCAAATCACTTTCCTTTTTATAACTAATGATGGTGGCCAACACGTACAGGGGTCAGCAAAGGCCACCTGAGACGATCTGTAGTCAATGTGATCATTTCCTAATATTCTGGAGCAAACTGTCTTGAATTCATTACGTTTTCTAAACACTTATCCGTGGGCAAAACTGCGAGAAAGAATGAATACTTCAGGAAGCACAGTTCCTATTCTTCCTCCTACTATACGAAGGGTTAGAGCAAAGAACGTCATTTTTTAATGCAAATAATATCTTTTTCATTTTTAATACAATTACTTTGAAGGGCAAATATTCACCAGTGGCAGGCTGCTCATGATGGCAGGCTGTCGGACGGCTCAGCTGTCGATTAAACGCGCTAAGCAAACATTACAGGTTTGTGAGATAACTGTCACTCCATCCTGACACTTACGTTTGGACCCTCCACCTACCACGTTTATGTTCAACTTTTTCCCTTTATCTGAAATTAAGAGCAATAAACTTATTGATGAGAAAGGAGAATCTCCTCCCATATGTAATTACCATGATCTAATAAAGTTGAATAGATGGTGTCTCTATATTTACTTTTACGTGAATGCAGACATGGCGATGGCAGTCACCGTACTTCCTGAGCTGTTGATTAGGTGCTGCCTGCTTTACGGAGGCCATCTAGCATCCTCTTCATCCACCCACCAACTCTGGAAGAGGGCTGTTCTACCAACCCTATTCTACAGGTGAGGTACCTGAGGTTCGGAGAGAGGGTTGGGCGTTTGCCTGAGGTGCACAGCTGGAAAGTAGGGTTTCATTCCAAAGCTGGGATCTTTGCACCTTCCAGAAGGTCCTGTCCCTGAACATCTGTGTCAAAGCTCGTGCCAACGTTGTGCATTGTGATACTTGATATTAAATGTTCCATTTCAGTATCTAACACTTACTAGTATATATATATATATATATATATATATATATTTTTTTTTTTTGCGGTACGCGGGCCCTCACTGCTGTGGCCTCTCCCGTTGCGGAGCACAGGCTCCGGACGCGCAGGCTCAGCGGCCATGTCTCACGGGCCCAGCCGCTCCACGGCTTGTGGGATCCTCCCGGACCAGGGCACGAACCCGCGTCCCCTGCATCGGCAGGCGGACTCTCAACCACTGCGCCACCAGGGAAGCCCACTAGTACATTTTTACTTTAATGTAAGGCTGTTATCACATTTAACCTGAGCTATTCTCAAAACCCTTGAACACATTACCCCTCTGCCTGCCCAATCCACGACCTCCAGTTTATACCAGCATCTGAGGTCTGGGCAGAGGAAGCCATGAAGGCCAGCGTTTGCTGCTGAAACGCTTCTCTTTTCCCTTCTCTCTGTGCTCACGCTGCTCTCGGCTTGGTTCCATTTCTCTGCCCATTAGCTCTAACCACGGAGGCCGCGTTAGAGACAACGGCAAGGGCGCTGTTAGGATGCACACAGGCCCGTCTTATCAGCGAGGCAGGGGGCTGCCTTCTCCATCTCCCTGCAAAGGCAATGAGCCCTGAGCTTCTGGAATCACCCATCTTAACCCGTTAATTTTAAATGCGTGCTCTTCAAAACGGGATGCACATCACCATGGTTTGAGATCTGAGACTCCCAGAGGAGAAAACGTGTGATGGACAACAGGTTTCATCTCTCTGGCCAAGGCCCTGCTGCACGCTGGCTGGAACTGAAGCATTATTACCTAAGGGCCAGAGTTTTGTGGAAGCCCCGGTATTCCCACAGGGACTGGACGTGGTTCCCACAGGACCACTTCTCTGGCTCTTCTCCCGAGTCAGGTCCCTAACCACTTCCTCGGGTCACCATCACAGCACTCTGGGCCGCTGCTGCAGGGCTCTAATTTGACTATTACTCTTTGGATATGGCTTTTGATCGCTGTACCTTTACTAAAGAATTAAGGTAACAGGAAATGTACGACAATATTTATAGCATCCGAAGTTTGCTTCATTCAGAAACCAGCTGAAGGGCTCGAGCTGCTTGCTGTTCAGTTTACTCTTCTGATTGCTTTGCTACTATGTAAATCAATTTGTTAATGTTCCTTACAAAATGCATGAGCCAGTTATACTGACAAACACACAAAGCTCATTCGTAATTAGCAGTTAATTAGTAAGAAGGAACAGATGCTGTTAGAGCTTCAGCAGGCGAACAGGTTCTGTAAACAATGCTTATAAATCTAAATGAATTTATTAACCACAATACAACTGTCAGCATTTTGTTGGCAACCATACAAAATATGGCGGAATCCCCAAAATGTCTTTGCAATGTATTAATAATCACGGTGACAGCCAGGGCCCTTCCAGCCACCGGCTGGCTGTTCTCAGCCACCTCCTTTGTCTTCCTGAGATGCGGTGGCTTAGTCATTCCTTCTTAGCTTAATCTTCCGTACATACTGGTTAGTAACAACGTTTAATGTGATGCAAACTTTCTACAACTGTGGCCTGGTTTGGACGCTCCAGCAGGGCTACAAGTCAACGGACTCAGAACTCAACGACCATCGGGAGGGACACATGTGCACTCCTCCCCACTCCCACAAGAAAAAGCTGATGTAATGTGCCAGGCACTTAATAAAGGGCCATGGGGGTGGGCAGAGGTGGGCCTGGGATAAATATGGAAGGTTTCAAAAGAGAGGGGCTGCCTGGGCAGCATCTTAAGGATGAGAAGTTTAAAAACCAGATAAGGTTGGTAAAGAGCAAACAGGCTACCGGCTGAAGAACCTCCCTGTGGGACGTGGGGAGACGCCAGACACGCTGTATTTGGAAACCTGCAAAAGTTTATGGGGTGGTGGGAGCTCCGGGGAGGCTGTAGGAAACCAGATCGGCGCCGGGTGGTGGAGGGCTCCTGCCCTGCCACGGGCTTTGGCCATCTTGGTACAGGCCGTGGGGAGCCATGGAAGACTGTAAGCTAAGTGGTGACAGACTCTAATTGGCATTTTCTGAAAGCAACCTTTGGCCTCAGTGTAGGTCAGGGATGGAGGGGGAACGGGCTGGGCTGGGCACTGGCAGGCGACCCAGGAGAGCAGGGGAGGGCGGGGCAAGGAGGTGGGGTGGGCGTGAGAGGCAGGCAGGGGTGACACCAGCTTTTAAGTTAGTCTCTTCCCCATCTAGTTTCTGAAAGTCATTACCATTCACCGTAATTAACGAATCAAATGTTCCCGTGATATTACACACATGATGCTGGAAGGGCTGTGACTCTGCCCCGCTTGCCTGGAGCAATCCCGATGGGCTCCCGCACGGTGGTCCCTGCAGCCAACCCTCCGCATCCTGCCCAGGTTCCCGGGATGGAGCCTTCCCTCCCACCAGCCTTCTCGCCAGCTGCCCATCTGCTTCAGAGCTGTTCCTTCTTGGGTGACCTTTTATTTAAATGGCATTTTCCCGTCCTCTCGTGGGGACCTCCTTCATAATGGTCTCTGCTAAATGAATAACTGGCCAGCACAAATGAGAACTCCAGCAGACAGGCCGCCCCCGCCGCCCCCCGCTTGACATTCCAGATAAAACATTTTCTCAAGGCAGACACAGAATGTGTGAACTAAGAGCTGGAACGACGGGCTTGGCCTCGGAGACACGTGGGAACTCTGCTCTCCTGGTGCTCTCCTGGTGGATGAGGCCGCACCCAGCAAGGTCACACCCCTCCACGGCTAGTCTGCAGCTGTTCCGACGGGGCCGAGGTAGAAGTCAGGGCAGGACTGGCCTTGACACGCAAATACCTCCCTGGACTGGCCGGGGCCCTTCACACTGACAGGCCAACACTGGCCAAGGGGCTGATGCTACCCGGATGGTGTCTTGAAGAAACGCGTGTCACGCCAAGCAGCTGGTCAGGAAATCACTGTAATGGGTTGTAACCGCACTTGTCAAAAAACAGGACAGAAGAGAGCAGGCTGGAGTGCAATGCACTTAATAAGCATTACTTCACAGAACTCAGATTTCAGTTGGGCATATATATATATGCACATATATGGCATATATATGCACATACACACACACTGCATCCCAGGGTGAGATACATTTCCTACTCTGTGAATTCTGAAACATGTCGCAACAGCTGGTAAAAGGTCTGTGGTGACTTTTGCAGCAATCACAACATATACATGTGGCCGAAGTGAGCTTATGTAGTCAATTGCTCTAAGTATATTCCGGAGAGTTAAATGCACATGAATGTGTAACGTGAGGAGCGAGTGCCGCTGAGGCCTCGGACAGGAACTCGCTTCAAAAAGCAAAGGGAAGAGTTTAAAAACCAGCCCCTCCAAAGCCTTAACCTGCAGGCATCAGCAGGGTCTTGCTCCCCTGGCCCATGGGACCTGCAGGGTACAGGCTGCTGCCTTCCTAGATAAGGCCGCTCTCTCCTCTGCCTGGACACCCCTGAGAGCTCAGCCACCAGCCTCTGCAGACCAGGTTTTCCAGGGCCTCTACCCAAACACGATCATTTCAGCTGAGCTTCAGAGACCCCAGAAGGCCACAGTCATAGGGATTGGGTCCCGGCCATGACCCAAGAGTGGCCGGTGACCAGAAGACCCTGTGGTCAGATTATGCCCCAGCTTCACACAGCCCTGTCCTCCTGGCCACTCCCACAGTGAGAGCTGGCAGGGATGGCCCCTGGCCACCCTTGTGGCAAGTGACATCACCTCTGTGCAGACCCCTCGAGTTTCTCCCCAACTCAGGACTCTGCAAGGACCACACAACAATCTAAGTAAATTGGCAACAGCGCCCAGCCCATAGCAAGCTCTCCACAACCACCGGCTATTAAAACTAATAGTGTCTTACATTCTCCACGGAACATTCTCACCCCATGGAAAGCCAACAGCCTTCCCTGATAGCTGGCGCCTCCCACCCATTCCTTAGCGACAGAATGAAGGATGGGGCAGCCCAAGCTTTACTCCCCAGAGCCATGTGCAAACCATTCCTCTCCACCGTCTGTAAGAGCCCTTCCTGAAGGAGCTCTCCTGCCTGATCCAAAGCTTAGTTTTAAACCTGCAGAAAGGGACCTGATGGGGTGCAGCACGAACAGATCCTGTCCTGAGACACTGAAGTCTGCCTAATTTGGTAACGGTGACATTCAGATCAGTAGAGAACAGATAAGCTCAATTGACGAAAGAGCTTAACTACCTGGAAGAATCAAATAGCAAAACAGTGAAAGGATGAAGTTGTAGGAGGACTTGGGAGGACAGAAGACCTTCAAAGCATAATTAACAAAGGAGGCAACACAAGATGAATAAGACTTTACACCAGAATTTTTAGAAATCTTCTCAAGGTCAAAAATTACTGCAAATAAAGCTGAAGTCAAAAGATAAATACGGAACACACGTGTATAACATAATGTATATAAAAGCAAAGGGCTTGGGCTTCCCTGGTGGCGCAGTGGTTGAGAGTCCGCCTGCCGATGCAGGGGACACGGGTTCGTGCCCCGGTCCGGGAGGATCCCACATGCCGCAGAGCAACTGGGCCCGTGAGCCATGGCCGCTGAGCCTGCGTGTCTGGAGCCTGTGCTCCGCAACGGGAGAGGCCACAGCAGTGAGAGGCCCGCGTACCGCAAAAAAAAAAAAAAAAGCAAAGGGCTAACATGCTTAATAAATAATGAGGATTAACAGGCCAATGCTGAAGATACCAACAGAAAAACGAGCCAACACTTAAACAGGTCCTTCACACAAAACAACACAGGTAGCCCATAAAAGTGTTTTTAAAAACTGGTAATAAATAAAGACAATAAATAAAGACTTTTTAAAACAGTAGGGTGCAATTCTAACACAGAAAACTCATTAAGATTAAGAAACACATATGTATATGTATGTGTACACACACACACAAATACCCAAATGCAGATGAAAGTATGTAGAAATATCACTTGTAAAGGAGTGAATTCATGTATTTTCTCTACAGAAAAATTTGGAAATATCTATCTAAAGCCTTAAAATTCCTATGCCCTTTGACTAAGCAAATCTACTGTTAGAAACATACACTAGGGAAATCAGGAAGAATCAGCATAAAAAAGATCTGGCTCCCTGGCTGTCACTGCAACCCTTCTGTCCTCCAATAATAGGAACCAGGGGTTAAAACGGATCTACTCAGACTGCCTCAAAGATGCCTTCGAGGCTCAAAGGCTGGCACCCAGAAGCAGGTTCCAAATGCCTTCCCTATACAGTGTGATGTATACTCAAAGACACACTGTTACTGTTCCATTCATTCATTCAAGAAACATTTACTGAGCACCTATTATGATATTAACTGTAACCAAGAGTCAAGATTTCTTCTGTTGTGGAACCCAAGGCAGGTGAGGCCAACCAGGTGACATAAGTGCTCCAGGGAGGACCAAGGTGACAGGGATGGAAGCAAGGGGGACCTCTCAGGGAGTGGGATGGGCAGGTTAGAAGAGGGTTCCACACACAGTGAACCTGAACAGGAGTCTGAAAAAACGTGGGTTACCACATGGGTCACGGCACCATGGGTGACTTTTCTTCTTGTCCTCGTATATTTTCTAATTTTACTACAATGAGCGTGTGTTACTTTACTTTTGTTCTGTAGTTTACAAAACAATTCCACCCAGGCCCCATCCTGCCCCCCGCCCCTTTCTGGCCACCTGTGGCTTCTCCCCGTCCCCAGGCATCCTGGGCTTCCCTTTAGCTGCAGTTCTGCCAGGCAACCACCCATGTCCCAGCGCCTCCTTCCTGGCTTCCCCTTCCCCTTCAAGCCTCATGCTCTACTCCTGCCCACCCCCTGGCCTGGGCTGCAGGTTGAGTGAGGCCTGCTCCTCCTGCAGCACTGCTCCAGTCCACAATCCCTCCACCCAACAGCCTGCTTGCTGACAACCCCTGGGTCCTGCAGCAAGCCTTCTACCTCCCTCCAAGGACACCTGCTGTCTGGCTTCCTTGTTCTCTTCTGCTGCATCCCCCAGCCCATCAGCCCTTCCAGCCTCACTTCCTTGTGAGTCTGTGCCTCAGGAGTCAGATGTGACGTGGTCACAGAGCAAGGGAAACCCTGCCTTGTGGGGAGGAGGAGGTTCCCGTCCTATGCCCACAGAGGAGGTGGGAGAGCCAGCTTCTTCCTGGCAACTGATCAACACCATGAGCTGGCAACCCCCCTACCCCTTTATCCAGCGGGTACATATCCTCCCTCAAGGCTCAGTGGGTCTCCACCCCCTTACTCCAGGCAATAAACACAGAAGCCAACCGGCAATTGACTACTCCCCCAGCTGTTAATTACAGACGTTGACACTGACACAGGACAGGGAGAATTATTACACCGTCCTGAATGCTTATTATTCTTATTAATTGGAATTAAGGTTAGAATGTCTACACTGTATAACTTAAAAAATGTTTCAGCCATTCTAAATTTAATACGGTGTATCAAGTACTTGGAAAAATTCTATATGCTCCTGAGCAATTATGTAATCAAGAGTTGATGATTTTGAGGACGCGTTACATTCAGTGTGTAATGGTTGAAAAGTAAGCAATAATTCTACTAAACTGCAAAGAAAATGCTAATCACACACTGTAGGCAAACCAAACAAGCCCAAGATTGAAATGAAGGGCACATCACTAACGACGGCTGGGAAGAGACTCAAGAATAATTGTTAGAAGTGGAAGAGGAATGATCAAGAGAATGAGAAGGCAAGACATACACTGGGAGAATTTAATATTGAAAGACATATCTGATAAAGGAATGTTATCCAAAACGTACAAAGAACTCTTAAAAATCAACGATGATAAACAAACGACCCAACTGAAACATGAGAATATCTGAACAGACACTTCACCAAAGAAGATGTACAAATGGCCAATAAGCACGTGAAAAGGTGCTCGGCATCACAGGTCATTGAGGAACGGCAAATTAAAACAATGACATACCACTAACACACCTCCTAGAATAGCCAAAATCAGAAACACTGACATCATCAAAAGCTGGCAAGGATGTGAAGCAACGGGAACTCACATTCACTGCTGGTGGCAATGCAAAATGATACATCTGCTTTGGAAGACAGTCTGTCATTTTCTCACGAAACTAAAAATATTCTTACCATACAATCTAGCAATCCCACTCCTTGGCATTTACACAAGTGAGTAGAAAACTTGTGTCCATACCAAAATCTGCACACAAAATGTTTACAGCAGCTTTATTCAAAATGCCAAAACGTGGGCTTCCCTGGTGGCGCAGTGGTTGAGAGTCCGCCTGCCGATGCAGGGGACACGGGTTCGTGCCCCAGTCCGGGAAGATCCCACATGCCGCGGAGTGGCTGGGCCCGTGAGCCATGGCCGCTGAGCCTGTGCGTCCGGAGCCTGTGCTCCTCAACGGGAGAGGCCACAGCAGTGAGAGGCCCGCATACAGCAAAACAAAAAAAAGCCCAAACTTGAAAGTAACCAAGACATCCTTCAAATGATGAAAGGACAAACTGTGTTACATCCAGACAATGCAATATTATTCAGTACTAAAAAGAAATGCGCTAACAAACAATGAAAAGACATGGAGAAACCGTAGATGCATGTTACTAAGTGAAAGTAGCAAATCTAAAAAGACCAGATACTGCATGTTTCCAACTATACGACGTTCTGGAAAAGGCAAAAGTATAGAGACAATAAAAACTGCAATGGTTGCCAGTGGTGGGGGGAAGGAGGGATGAACAGGCAAGAGCACAGAGGATTTTTAGGGCAGTGAACCTATATGCCGCGATGCTGTAATAATGGATACATGTCAGTGAATATCTGCCCAAACCCAGGGGATGTGCAACATCCAGAGTGAAGGGTAATGTAAACCATGGACTCTGGGTGGCAGTGGTGTGCCGGTGCAGGTGTACTGGGTATAGCCAAGGCGCCGCTGTGGTTTGGGCTGCCGTGAAGGAGGCTGTGCGCGTGTGGGCAGAGGTCATGGTGGAACTTTCTGCTTAATTTTGCTGGGAACCAAAAACTGCCCTAAGAAGTTAAATCTACTAATGGAGGAGAAGAGTGAGATGCTCATGACCAATCAAATGGAAGTCCCGGGTGTGAATCACCGACAGCTCTAACCTCCAGGGACAGCACCCAGGAGGTACCAGCACAGCCCAGAGTCCCACAGGCCATGCCCCTTCCATGGGGCATCCTGTAAATACACGAAATGCCAGCCTCCCAGAACTGCTCCGAACTCGCCCATGGGGATGCAACTCCCATGGGCATCCCATCAAGAGTCCCCATGCCTACTTAGTTGTGGACAACTGACAACTGAGCTTTCACCGGTTAACTGCTGGACTCACTGAAGGGTGTATCTGAGACGACTGTGACTGTGAATAGCATCCGGTGTAAGATAAATGGTTTTTAAAATTCCAAGGAAGAAACGTGTTGTAAACACCTTCTCCAACCTGCTGCCAGGTAAGTCGTCTGGGAGCGGCTTGTTAACGCTGCGGCTTCGCACGCTTGGGGCCGGCAGACCTTCCCGGGCTGGCCTGGGCACCTCTGCCCCCTTACAGCACAGCTTCTCCCCAAAATGAACCCTGACTCCCTGTGACTCCCAAGGTATCTGACAAAGAACGTCCAGCATGCAACGGCTACCCTGAGGGAATTACATTCTTCCTTTTTTTTTAAAATTTTTATTTATTTTTTGGCCGTACCTCACGGCTTGTGGGATCTTAGTTCCCCGACCAGGGATTGAACCCAGGCCCGTGGCAGTGAAAGTGCCGAGTCTTCACCACTGGGCCACCAGGGAATCCCCTTCTTTAAAACTGAAGTATAGTTGCTTTACAATGTTGTGTTAGTTTCAGCTGTACAGCAAAGCAATTCAGCTATATATATACTCTTTTTCAACTTCCTTTCCCTTATAGATTATTACAAGATAGTGAATATAGTTCCCTGCGCTATACAGCAGGTCCTTGTTAGTTATCTATTTTATACTTTGTAGCGTGTATATATGTTAATCTTTACCAGCGGCTTTCTGAATTCTGCAGTGTTCACTGAAATGAACACCGTGAGGGAGAAACATTGAGTGGATGTGACCACTTCGATGCCCTTACAATTAGAACACTCCCTGGGCTTCCCTGCACTGGAGGGAAGGCAACTGCAATGCTCGCTGGTGATGAACAGCACGGCTTTCCTCACAGAAATTTCCAAAGTGCAAAGAAAAATGCAATCTACTAAATAATTAAGTAGCCTTGTTAAGCACAACTAATTTACTAAGCACACCGATCCTCCCTGGCCACCAAGACAGCTGACTGCAGGCCCATCTCCCGGTGTCAGGGAGAAATTCCCCGGAGCCCAGTCCCTCCTCGTCCACACCTTCCTCCCGTGGGCCCCCTGCTCTGTCCTCAACCTCTTTCCTGGGTCGCATCACAACGGCCTTGCACTGGGAACTACTCCTCAGGCCCCCTGCCTCTGTCTGTCAAGATGGAAAGCAGCCGCATAGCACAGGGAGATCAGCTCGGTGCTCTGTGACCACCTAGAGGGGTGGGATAGGGAGGGTGGGAGGGAGGGAGACGCAAGAGGGAGGAGATATGGGGATATATGTATAACTGATTCACTTTGTTATAAAGCAGAAACTAACACACCATTGTAAAGCAATTATACTCCAATAAAGATGTAAAAAATATATATATTTAAGATGATGTTATAGATACTCATTCTAAATCTAGATGGAGTGATGTTTTAGGAGTGTATACATATGTCATAACTAATCAAATTGTGCACTTTACATATATGCAGTTTTTGTATGTCAATTATGCCTCAATAAAGCTTTGGATTAAACGAGAAAAGAAAAAGGAAAGCCGCGCAGCTGCCCTCGGGCTCTGCTGTCCATGGTCCTGACCCCAAGCTTCTTCCTACTGTTTCCAGAGGAAGTATCCAGGTACCTGTCACCACAGACTGCTGGTCGTTTCCTGAACCCCCTGCTCCCCCCCACCCCACCCCAACCATTCTCTGTGCTCCCGCTGCCCTCGCCGGTTCCTGCAGACGGATGTGTCACCTCGCTCCTCCTGGGAGAGCGTGGCTGGCTCTGTCAGCACTTGCCACACACTCAAGCTTTCTGCCCACCACCCTGCAAACGCCTCAGAGCCCCAAGGGAGCCTCTTGTCCACCTGCACAGCCCACTGCAGAGTGTACCCACCAACTCCAGGACGGATGTCGCCATCACGACAGAGGCAGACCAAACCCTCGTGCAGTTGGAAGGATTTCCCGCAACGAAAAAGATGCAGGAATATAATAGCATGAAAAATGAAAAAGCATTTATCATCAACATTAAGAAAAAAATTGCATGGCCCAGCATGTCCTCAAATGGTCACCCAGTGACCTCCAAGGAATGCATGGACAGTCTTGGAACACACTCTGGGAAACGGTAGGCAAGGTGAGCTCCCAGAATTCTCTCCTTGACCTTCCACTCTTGGGGAACAGGCTCTCAAAGTGAACATGTGCCCGAATTCTACCCCAGACTGTCCTCTAGACTTCCGACCCCAAAAGCTTATATTCTAAGGTTATACACACTCCACCCCATGGGGCAACTCCTCACTGGCTCTCCCAGGTTCTTCCAGAACAAACGTGACCCTAGGGAAGCCCCACAGAGAGCTTAAGTCTCAGCATTCCCAAGCTGTGTGACACTGAACATGGGCCTTAACTTCTCTGAGCATTTATTCTGTCTAAAATGGGGATTACTCTGTTATCCCCACAATAAGGCTGTAAGAATTGAACTTCTTCATTCAACAAGTATTTACTGAGAGCTTACTTGCTCTAGGGGCTTGGGACAGACCAGTGGCCAAAGAGATTATTTCTTTAAAAATGTCCTAACCTCAAGGCATTTACTTCTACGGGCTGGCAGCCGGGGTGGGGTGGGGTAAGTCTAGCACACAGTGACACCCAGCCTGCGCTAGCTCTTATTTCACTGATCTCAAAATATTTCCTCTTCTGGCAAACCTTGTGCCAGGAAGGTCCCTGCCCACTATTTCCTAGAAACCTGACAACAAACGAGAAAACATTTGTTCCCAGAAATGTAAAATTTGCTATCCATACTCACCTTCCTTTGGGATACTTATCCTAATCCTGTCAAAACACACCATCTTCCTGTGTAAATACGGCCTTGGGTGATCGGTACCCAAGGTGGCCTGGGTAAGCCTCAGGCGCTGGGAGGTCTCCTGCACGGAGCAGGAATCCTGCCAAGCCTACTTGCTCCAAAACTCTGGCATTTTTTTCTTTCTTTCTTTTTTTTTTTAACATCTTTATTGGAGTATAATTGCTTTACAATGGTGTGTTAGTTTCTGCTTTATAACAAAGTGAATCAGTTATACATATACATATGTTCCCATATCTCTTCCCTCTTGCGTCTCCCTCCCTCCCACCCTCCCTATCCCACCCCTCTAGGTGGTCACAGAGCACCGAGCTGATCTGTGCTAAAGGGCTGCTTCCCACTAGCTATCTACCTTACGTTTGTTAGTGTATATATGTCCATGCCTCTCTCTCACTTCGTCCCAGCTTTACCGTTCCCCCTCCCCATATCATCAAGTCCATTCTCTAGTAGGTCTGCGTCTTTATTACCGTCTTGCCCCTAGGTTCTTCATGACCCTTTTCTTTTTTCCCTTAGATTCCATATGTATGTGTTAGCATACGGTATTTGTTTTTCTCTTTCTGACTTACTTCACTCTGAATGACAGACTCTAGGTCCATCCACCTCACTACAAATACCTCAATTTCATTTCTTTTTATGGCTGAGGAATATTCCATTGTATATATATGACACATCTTTTTTATTCATTCATCCGATGATGGACACTTAGGTTGCTTCCATGTCCTGGCTATTGTAAATAGAGCTGCAGTAAACATTTTGGTACATGACTCTTTTTGAATTATGGTTTTCTCAGGGTATATGCCCAGTAGTGGGATTGCTGGGTCGTATGGTAGCTCTATTTTTAGTTTTTTAAGGAACCTCCATACTGTTCTCCATAGTGGCTGTATCAATTTACATCCCCACCAACAGTGCAAGAGGATTCCCTTTTCTTCACACCCTCTCCAGCATTTATTGTTTGTAGATTTTTTTGATGATGGCCATTCTGACCTGTGTGAGATGATATCTCATTGTAGTTTTGATTTGCATTTCTCTAATGATTAATGATGTTGAGCATTCTTTCATGTGTAATCTCCAAAATTTACAAGCAGCTCATGCAGCTCAGTATCAAAAAAACAAACAACCCAATCCAAAAATGGGCAGAAGCCCTTTCTGCAGACATTTCTCCAAAGAAGATATATAGATTGCCTCTGGCATTTTCAATTTCTGGAAGCTTCTATGGGGGGGCCTCAACCCCCGTAGATACTAGCAACCCCCCCGGCTGGGCCTCTGCATTTGGCGTGGGATACAGCCCCCCTGCCATCTGCGAGGCTTACCCTGACAGATCTTTGAATGCAAACCATTGTTAAGGGAAATCCTCCATAGCAAACGTTGGAAGTGCAATCCAACCCCTCTCGCGTGATTTAGTGATGAATCTTGTTCTCAGAGCCGGCGGCCGGCACCCACTTCGCAGCTCACAGGCGGCAGGGGGGCGGGTCAGGGAGGGGCTCAGCACTCCAGCCACACCACTCTCCCCCTTCCTTCGGGGGCCACTGCAAAGTCCTGGCAGACCAAAGAACTTTTAAAAGTCATTGATAAGGTTCATTACCGTATCAAAATGTCACCTACTCAATGTGAAACATTAAAAAGTATGAACACGAGTATTAGTAGAAACAGTCATGAAAGTGCAGAAACATCATGGAGAAACATTCGTCACCTCGCAGCTTCAGTACCAGCACTGACTTCCTGCTCCAGAGCCCTGAGCCTGGTAGGGCAGGGATGCACCCTATGCTCTCAACCCAAGACCCTCGGATCAGAGCCCTGGTAAACCCCTGGGTTTGCAAAGTCCTGACGTACATTTGAAACCACGGCACGAGGCAGGTCAGCCCTTGGTGGAAAACCAATTTCATTCAAACACGTGGGAGACACAAAATCAACAACTTAACTGATAAATAATAGAAAACATTCAAACACAAGATATGTTTATGGAGCAGAAGGGAAAAGTCACATACATTTTTCAAATAAAATGTTTACAGCTGTGTCCTTCTAATCCCTCAGGGGGACGGTGTTTTCTCTTCTCCGCATTGTGGGGAGAAACACAAGCTGAGACTGCAGACCTGCCCAGGGCTGTACACTTCCCCTCCTCCCAAAACCGCCTCAGGGTCGGTGATGGGATTTGGTTCTAAATTCTCCAGCAAGGAAACCACCCTGCAGGTCATCTGAAAACTGAAGGCAGATTGATCTAACTCAATCAACGTTAGCAGTAATAATGGAGGGGGCTATAAAACCATTGCTTCTGGGGTTGTTAAGCTAAATGTTGGTGTTTTTGAATCAATCCATAGAGAAAAGTGATGGGTCCCCTCCAAAAGAACTTTTGTGAAGTACCTTTCAGGAGAGCTAGTTCTGTGAGAAAACACTTAAGGTATGAGGCGTGGAGAAATGGAGATGGAATCAGGAATGATACAACCCAAGGGCACGGCGATGAGGCTTGCACCCAAGCTGTCCTGCATCCTCGGTCAGATTCCACATCTGCCCGAGCAGCATCTCTCAGCAGGCCAGAGGCTGGGTCTTAACGGATCCCTGCTAAACCATATTAATGAGGAAAACGCCAGCAATCCCATCTGGGGGTAGCGAGAAGGAATCTATCGGCGTGAAGAGCACAGAGTGTCCCTTCTCTGCATACTGCAGCCCAAACTATCCAAGCAGCTGTTTCACCCAGGGGCTGGGTACCACGTGAGCCTAAGCTAGCTCGCGTGCCTCTTCTGCTCCTGTGCACCCAAAGTCGGGACGGCTTCGAAAAGCCCGATTAAACGTTACTTTTTACTGTATATACTGACCAACATGCAAACATAGTTAGCTTGGTAAGTGAGTAATTGTGCCAAACTTGTAAAGAATTTGGTCTAGCCAGAACTTTATACTTTTTAATAGATGCAATGCTAAGTGCAAACATCTTCTGCTTTTCCTAACTGAAAATAAGATATTACCATATATTTTTAAGAGTAGGCATTGAAATAAACACCAACTTCCCTAAACTGAGCAAAGCATAATGACATTTATACGTGTAGGTGATCGTAGGGGAGGGCAAAAGAAGAAAATAACAGACTGACCTAAAATTAACGTAATGATATATATTTTTTAAAAAGTCTTTTATGTTACTTTTCATGCCATAAGCACAGCCAACAAGATGTAAAAATTGTATTCTTGGGCTTCTCTGGTGGCGCAGTGGTTAAGAATCCACCTGACAATGCTGGGGACACAGGTTCGAGCCCTGGTCCGGGAACAGCCCACATGACGTGGAGTAACTAAGCCCGTGGGCCGCAACTACTGAGCCTGCGCTCTAGAGCCCACGAGCCACAACTACTGAGCCCACGTGCCACAACTACTGAAGCCCACGCACCTAGAGCCTGTGCTGCGCAACAAGAGAAGCCACCGCAATGAGAAGCCAGCGCACCGTAAGGAAGAGTAGCCCCCGCTCACCACGACTAGAGAAAGCCTGTGCGCAGTGACAAAGACCCAACACAGCCAAAAATAAAATAAATAAATTTATATATATATAAAAAAAGTATTCTTTGCAATGAAGCTGAGGCTTCCGTGCTGGCAGCTGTCTAAAGGGCAGTCAGTGCTTCTTTCAAAAATCCAAAAGGACAGCAGTTCTTGCCCCCTTCACAGAAGCAGCACAAATACATGCATCAATCCCAATGTCGTTCCCAGCCTGTCAACAAGAAGGCAGGGAGAAGGCGGCCACAGCAAGGGAAGCCAGACCCCAGAGAGGCTCCCTCTGCCACCCTAGGGTTCACGGTTCTCTTCTCAGATCCACGCTCAATTTCAACACAGAGAAACAGGTCTCATTTTCTTCCAATATCATTTCTAGGAGCAATTTGCACTTGCCTACAAATGGTGTTTTGTATGGTTATTCTTGCTGAATTGTGAACAAGGAAAGACTTTCATAAATCAAGTCTGCTGACTCTCTTCCTCTCTTGATAATAAAAAGAGGGTTTCCATTAGGAGAAAAAAAAAAAGTCAGGGAAGCCTCCCTCCAACACGGGACACAAAAACATGTTTCCCTTTTGCTGAGATGATCCAGTCCCATGAATGCCCGGGTTACTGTGATGAGCACACATCACACAACAATATGCCTGTTGTGCTGAAGGCAGTTCCTTTTTTTGTTGTTGTTCTGCGAATACGAACGTGGGCAGTCTGATGTAAGGACATATCTGATCTAAGTGAGAAAACTATTTTTATTGCTCACTATTAACTGAATACAACAACAAAAAGAGGGGGGAAAAAAAGAGCATGCAGACCCGAGGGAATTACCAAATCAATTAACAAGTAATTCAGGAACTAATTTCTATATTGCCTCTTAGCACAAAATTGTATCTTTAATTTCTCCTGCAATAAGCATCTCTACGATGATTCTAACATACACTGCCGCTGTAAATGAGTTTACAAGGATCTCTTTTTGATTGGCTCTACATTATTTCTTCACAGTTCAATGCTACTGTAGCCAAGTGCTCTGAAATATTTAATTATACTGGTAGCTACCAGTTACCAATTTGCAAGGCCCACAGTGAGTACAGTACATTTTAAAGAACTAGTAATCAACTAATTAAAACCACAGTGAATTCCAGATACTTGAATTACAAACAACTGCTGTGGAATACACTTAGAGGATGAAGGGGAAGGAGATCTTGCAGAAGGTCTGGCTGTACCGTGGAGCGCGGATGCCACCCACCGAAGACCCAGCAGCACTGGTGCTATTAGGAAAACACATCTGCACTAGTCCCTGGGTGTTGTTCTGGGCCTGGATTTTTCATATCACATGGGAAGCCCAGTGGTAGATGAGGGCATTCAGTGTGAAGACCACAGGTTTTGGAAAGAGGCAGATTTGGGTTTGAACCTTGTCTCTGCCTCTTCCTGGCTTAATGAACCTATGTACGCTGAGCCTCGGCTTTCTCATCTGTAAAATGTAAAGAGTAACAGTACACAGCCTCCTAGGGCTGCTGGGAGATCAGCGAGCCTGCTGAATAAATGCATTAAAAAAATGCTTCGCGGGCGGAGACTGCGGGTGGCGGAGGCGGGGAGAAGCTTCGGAGCTGCGGAGGAGAGCACAGCAACAGGCGTGCGGCGGGCAAAGCGGAGAGATTCCCGCACAGAGGATCAGGGCCGGCCGGCGCTCACCAGCCTGAGAGGCTTCTCTGCTCACCCGCCGGGGCGGGCGGGGCTGGGAGCTGAGGCTCGGGCTTCGGTCCGAGCGCAGGGAGAGGACTGGGGTTGGCGGCTTGAACATAGCCTGCAGGGGTTAGTGCACCACGGCTGGCGGGGAGGGAGTCCGGGGAAAAGTCTGGACCTGCCGAAGAGGCAAGAGACTACTTCTTCCCTCTTTGTTTCCTGCTGCGCGAGGAGAGGGGATTCAGAGCGCTGCTTAAAGAGCTCCAGAGACGGGCGCGAGCCGCGGCTAACAGCGCGGACCCCAGAGACGGGCATGAGACGCTAAGGCTGCTGCTGCCGCCACCAAGAAGCCTGTGTGCGAGCACAGGTCACTCTCCACACCCCCCTTCCGGGGAGCCTGTGCAGCCCGCCACCGCCAGGGTCCCGGGAACCAGGGACAACTCCCCCGGGAGAACGCACGGCGCGCCTCAGGCTGGTGCAACGTCACGGCGCGCCTTAGGCTGGTGCAACGTGACACCGGCCTCTGCCGCCGCAGGCCCGCCCCGCACTCCGTGCCCCTCCCTCCCCCAGGCCTGAGTGAGCCAGAGCCCCCGAAGCAGCTGCTCCTTTAACCCCGTCCTGTCTGAGCGAAGAACAGACACCCTCGGCGACCTACACGCAGAGGCGGGGCCAAATCCAAAGCTGAGCCCCGGGAGCTGTGAGAACAAAGAAGAGAAAGGGAAATTTCTCCCAGCAGCCTCAGGGGCAGCGGATTAAATCTCCACAATCAACTTGATGTACCCTGCATCTGTGGAACACTTGAATAGACAACGAGTCATCCCAAATTGAGGAGGTGGACTTTGAGAGCAAGATTTATTATTTTTTCCCCTTTTCTTTTTTTTGTGAGTGTGTATGTGTATGTTTCTGTGTGAGATTTTGTCTGTATAGCTTTGCTTTCACCATTTGTCCTAGAGTTCTATCTGTCCGTTTTTTTTGTTTTTTTTTTACCTTAAAAAAAATTTTTTTTCTTGGGCTTCCCTGGTGGCGCAGTGGTTGAGAGTCCGCCTGCCGATGCAGGTGACATGGCTTCATGCCCCGGTCTGGGAAGATCCCACGTGCCGCGGAGCGGCTGGGCCCGTGAGCCATGGCCGCTGAGCCTGCACGTCCGGAGCCTGTGCTCCGCAACGGGAGAGGCCACAACAGTGAGAGGCCCGCGTACAACAACAACAACAACAACAACAACAAAAAAATTTTCTTAATAATTATTTTTTTATTTTAATAACTTTATTTTATTTTACCTTACTTTATTTTTTTTATCCTCTTTCTTTCTTTCCTTCTACTTTTTCTCCCTTTTATTCTGAGCCGCGTGAATGGAAGGCTCTTGGTGCTGCAGCCAGGAGTCAGTGCTGTGCCTCTGAGGTAGGAGAGCGAACGTCAGGACACTGGTCCACAATACACCTCCCAGCTCCACGTAATATCAAACGGCAAAAATCTCCCAGAGATCTCCATCTCAACACCACCACCCAGCTTCACTCAACGACCAGCAAGCTACAGTGCTGGTCATCCTATGCCAAACAACTAGCAAGACAGGAACACAACCCCACCCATTAGCAGAGAGGCTGCGTAAAATCATAATACGGCCACAGACACCCCAAAACACACCACCAGACGTGGACCTGCCCACCAGAAAGACAAGATACAGCCTCATCCACCAGAACACAGGCACTAGTCCCCTCCACCAGGAAGCCTACACAACCCTCTGAACCAACTTTGGCCACTGCAGGACAGACACCAAAAACAATGGGAACTACGAACCTGCAGCCTGCAAAAAGGAGACCCCAAACACAGTAAGATAAGCAAAATGAGAAGACAGAAAAACACACCACAGATGAAGGAGCAAGATAAAAACCCACCAGACCTAACAAATGAAGAGGAAATAGGCAGTCTACCTGAAAAAGAGTTCAGAATAATGATAGTAAAGATGATCCAAAAATCTTGGAAATAGTATACAGAAAATGCAAGAAACATTTAACAAAGACCTAAAAGAACTAAAGATGAAACAAGCAATGATGAACAACACAATAAATGAAATTAAAAATACTCTAGAAGGGATCAATAGCAGAATAACTGAGGCAGAAGAACGGATAAGTGACCTGGAAGATAAAATAGTGGAAATAACTACTGCAGAGCAGAATAAAGAAAAAAGAATGAAGAGAACTGAGGACAGTCTCAGAGACCTCTGGGACAACATTTAAACACACCAACATTCGAATTATAGGGGTCCAGAAGAAGAAGAGAAACAGAAAGGGACTGAGAAAATTTTTGAAGAGATGATAGTTGAAAACTTCCCTAATATGGGAAAGGAAATAGTTAATCAAGTCCAGGAAGCACAGAGAGTCCCATACAGGATAAATCCAAGGAGAAACACGCCAAGACACATATTAATCAAACTGTCAAAAATTAAACACAAAGAAAGCATATTAAAAGCAGCAAGGGAAAAACAACAAATAACACACAAGGGAATCCCCGTAAGGTTAACAGCAGATCTCTCAGCAGGAACCCTACAAGCCAGAAGGGAGTGGCAGGACATACTGAAAGTAATGAAGGAGAAAAACCTGCAACCAAGACTACTCTACCCAGCAAGGATCTCATTCAGATTTGATGGAGAAATTAAAACCTTCAAGACAAGCAAAAAGTGAGATATTCACCACCACCAAACCAGCTTTACAACAAATGCTAAAGGAACTTCTCTAGACAAGAAACACAAGAGAAGGAAAAGACCTATAATAACGAACCCAAAACAATTTAGAAAATGGGAATAGGAACATACATATCGGTAATTACCTTAAATGTAAATGGACTAAATGCTCCCACCAAAAGACACAGATTGGCTGAATGGATACAAAAACAAGACCCTTATATATGCTGTCTACAAGAGACCCACTTCAGACATAGAGACACATACAGACTGAAAGTAAGGGGATGGAAAAAGATATTCCATGCAAATGGAAACCAAAAGAAAGCTGGAGTAGCAATTCTCATATCAGACAAAATAGACTTTAAAATAAGGACTATTAGAAGAGACAAAGTAGGACACTACATAATGATCAAGGGATCGATCCAAGAAGAAGATATAACAGTTGTAAATATTTATGCACCCAACATAGTAGCACCTCAATACATAAAGCAAATACTAATAGCCATAAAAGGGGAAATCGACAGTAACACATTCATAGTAGGGGACTTTAACACCCCACTTTCACCAATGGACACATCATCCAAAATGAAAATAAATAAGGAAACACAAGCTTTAAAGGATACATTAAACAAAATGGACTTAATTGATATTTATAGGACATTCCATCCAAAAACAACAGAATACACATTTTTCTCAAGTGCTCATGGAATATTCTGCAGGATAGATCATATCTTGGGTCACAAATCAAGCCTTGGTAAATTTAAGAAAATTGAAATTGTATCAAGTATCTTTTCCAACCACAACGCTATGAGACTAGATATCAGTTACAGGAAAAGATCTGTAAAAAATACAAACACATGAAGGCTAAACAATACACTACTTAATAACGAAGTGATCACTGAAGAAATCAAAGAGGAAATCAAAAAATACCTAGAAACAAATGACAATGGAGACACGATGATCTAAAACCTATGGGATGCAGCAAAAGCAGTTCTAAGGTTATAGCAATACAATCCTACCTTAAGAAACAGGAAACATCTCGAATAATCAACCTAACCTTGCACGTAAAGCAATTAGAGAAAGAAGAACAAAAAACCCCCAAAGTCAGCAGAAGGAAAGAAATCATAAAGATCAGATCAGAAATAAATGAAAAAGAAATGAAGGAAACAATAGCAAAGATCAGTAAAACTAAAAGCTGGTGCTTTGAGACGATAAACAAAACTGATAAACCATTAGCCGGACTCATCAAGAAAAAAAAGGGAGAAGATTCAAATCAATAGAATGAGAAATGAAAAAAAAGTAACAACTGACACTGCAGAAATGAAGAGGATCATGAGAGATTACTACAGGCAACTCTATGCCCATAAAATGGACAACCTGGAAGAAATGGACAAATTCTTAGAAAAGCACAACGTGCCAAGACTGAATCAGGAAGAAATAGAAAATATGAACAGACCCATAACAAGCACTGAAATTGAAACTGATTAAAAATCTTCCAACAAACAAAAGCCCAGGACCAGATGGCTTCACAGGCGAATTCTATCAAACATTTAGAGAAGAGCTAACACCTATCCTTCTCAAACTCTTCCAAAATATGCCAGAGGGAGGAACACTCCCAAACTCATTCTACAAGGCCACCATCACCCTGATACCAAAACCAGACAAGGATGTCACAAAGAAAGAAAACTACAGGCCAATAACACTGATGAACATAGATGCAAAAATCCTCAACAAAATACTAGCATACAGAATCCAACAGCACATTAAAAGGATCATACACCATGATCAAGTGGGGTTTATTCTAGGAATGCAAGGATTCTTCAATATACACAAATCAATCAATGTGATACACCGTATTAACAAATTGAAGGAGAAAAACCATATGATCATCTCAATAGATGCAGAGAAAGCTTTCAACAAAATTCAACACCCATTTATGATAAAAACCCTCCAGAAAGTAGGCATAGAGGGAACTTTTTTCAACATAATAAAGGCCATATATGACAAACCCACAGCCAACATCGTCCTCAATGGTGAAAAACTGAAACCATTTCCACTAAGATCAGGAAAAAGACAAGGTTGCCCACTCTCACCACTCTTATTCAACATAGTTTTGGAAGTTTTAGCCACAGCAATCAGAGAAGAAAAGGAAATAAAAGGAATCCAAATTGGAAAAGAAGAAGTAAAGCTGTCACTGTTTGCAGATGACATGATACTATACATAGAGAATCCTAAAGATGCTACCAGAAAACTACTAGAGCCAATCAATGAATCTGGTAAAGTAGCAGGATACAAAATTAATGCACAGAAATCTCTGGCATTCCTATACACTAATGATGAAAAATCTCAAAGTGAAATTAAGAAAACACTCCCATTTACCACTGAAACAAAAAGAATAAAATATCTAGGAATAAACCTACCTAAGGAGACAAAAGACCTCTATGCAGAAAATTATAAGACACTGATGAAAGAAGTTAAAGATGACACAAATAGATGGAGAGATATACCATGTTCTTGGATTGGAAGAATCAACATTGTGAAAATGACTCTACTACCCAAAGCAATCTACAGATTCAATGCAATCCCTATCAAATTACCACTGGCATTTTCCACAGAACTAGAACAAAAAATTTCACAATTTGTACGGAAACACAAAAGACCCCAAACAGCCAAAGCAATCTTGATAACGAAAAACAGAGCTGGAGGAATCAGGCTCCCTGACTTCAGACTATACTACAAAGCTACAGTAATCGAGACAGTATGGTACTGGCACAAAAACAGAAAGATCAATAGAACAGGATAGAAAGCCCAGAGATAAACCCACACACATATGGTCACCTTATCTTTGATAAAGGAGGCAGGAATGTACAGTGGAGAAAGGACAGCCTCCTCAATAAGTGGTGCTGGGAAAACTGGACAGGTACATGTAAAAGTATGAGATTAGATCACTCCCTAACACCATACACAAAAATAAGCTCAAAATGGATTAAAGACCTAAATGTAAGGCCAGAAACTATCAAACTCTTAGAGGAAAACATAGGCAGAACACTCTATGACATAAATCACAGCAAGATCCTTTTTGACCCACCTCCTAGAGAAATGGAAATAAAAACAAAAATCAACAAATGGGACCTAATAAAACTTCAAAGATTTTGCACAGCAAAGGAAACCATAAACAAGACCAAAAGACAACCCTCAGAATGGGAGAAAATATTTGCAAATGAAGCAACTAACAAAGGATTAATCTCCAAAATTTACAAGCAGTTCATGCAGCTCAATAACAAAAAAGCAAACAACCCAATCCAAAAATGGGCAGAAGAACTAAACAGACATTTCTCCAAAGAAGATATACAGATTGGCAACTAACACATGATAGAATGCTCAACTTCATTAATCATTAGAGAAATGCAAATCAAAACTACAATGAGATATCATCTCACACCAGTCAGAATGGCCATCATCAAAAAATGTAGAAACAATAAATGCTGGAGAGGGTGTGGAGAAAAGGGAATCCTCTTGCACTGTTTGTGGGAATGTAAATTGATACAGCCACTGTGGAGAACAGTATGGAGGTTCCTTAAAAAACTACAAATAGAACTACCACATGACCCAGCAATCCCACTACTGGGCATATACCCTGAGAAAACCATAATTCAAAAAGCGTCATGTACCAAAATGTTCATTGCAGCTCTATTTACAATAGCCCGGAGATGGAAACAACCTAAGTGTCCATCATCGGATGAATGGATAAAGAAGATGTGGCACATATATACAATGGAATATTACTCAGCCAGAAAAAGAAACGAAATCAAGCTATTTGTAATGAGGTGGATAGACCTAGAGTCTGTCATACAGAGTGAAGTAAGTCAGAAAGAGAAAGACAAATACCGTATACTAACACATATATATGGAATTCAAGAAAAAAAAATGTCATGAAGAACCTAGGGGTAAGACAGGAATAAAGACACAGAGCTACTAGAGAATGGACTTGAGGATATGGGGAGGGGGAAGGGTAAGCTGTGACAAAGCGAGAGAGAGGCATGGACATATATACACTAACAAACATAAGGTAGAGAGCTAGTGGGAAGCAGCCGCATAGCACAGCGAGATCAGCTCGGTGCTTTGTGACCGCCTGGAGGGGTGGGATAGAGAGGGTGGCAGGGAGAGAGACGTAAGAGGGAAGAGATATGGGAACATATGTATATGTATAACTGATTCACTTTGTTATAAAGCGGAAACTAACGCACCATTGTAAAGCAATTATACTCCAATAAAGATGTAAATAAATAAATAAGCTACTTTTTTTTTTTCACAAAAAAAGGTTCATATTGGGAATCAGATCCTTTCAAATACAATGATTTCTATTTCTTCTCTTCCTCCTTTTTAAAATAGATCCAACAGTATGAAGCTGAAGGATCCAACTTAGGGCAACATGGCCAGTCACAAGAAAATCAGAATATCTGCAGACATCACTTGTTATTTCTATTCTTTTAAAAAAAAGGTCCAAGGAAGAAGAAAATGCCCAAGATGTTTGGTGTTAATAGTGGAAAGGGCATTGGGGTGAGCAGCTGAATGATGGATCCTGGATCCTGCACGCAACGAAGTGTAACGTTGGGTAAGTCATTTAACCTTCCTGGGACTCAGTTTCCCTATCTGTAAAATGAAAATCCTTTCCAGCTTTAAAAACCAGTATGTTTGTTGTCCTAAGACACTGTAATTTCAGGATGGACTCAAGGAGAGAATTTGGTTATTTGGGCAAAAATGGCATGACCACAGGGAAAAAGAACTCTTATGGTTATTATTTAAAATTAATATATGTTAATATATTATAAAAATATATACATATCAATATATATATAAACACACACATATATATTCTTCATTCTCTGAGATAAATTACTTAAGAGAAATATGTAAAATTTTGAGTAGAATTTCAGTTTTCAAGCAAAAAATGATTGGGGACCAAACTGAAACAGATCTTGGTTTGGAGAAGTACCTTGGGAAAGCTTCCCACTTTACACCAACCCGGTACAACCCCGGACCCCAGCAGCACTCAAAGCATAGCTGCTGTTTGATAAACAAGACTGACCAGTTTTTAAATGAAAGAAGCTGGCAGCTGTTGGTGATTCCTTAGGATTTGCTGAGAATCCACCATGGGCCCACATTCCAAGGCCCACAGCCTCCGGTCAGCCTTGAGTTTGGGAGCTGCCCGTCCATCCTCAGATCTGTCTCGTCAGGTCCACTCACCCTCCCAACCTGGTGGCCCCCCTCCTCTCCTGGACCCCTCCTCACCCCAGGTCCTCCTCAAAGGCCCAGCAAGTTTCACAAGTGTCCCCCTTTGCCCCTTTCCCCCAACAAAGGAGGGGGCTAAACAAGCACTTAATTGGTTCTCAGATGGTAAATCAATGGAAGACTAAAAGGAGAAAAAAGAAAATCACACCGGGAAAATATTAGTTGTCCTTTCTTTCAGACTATGAAATATTCCTGAGTTACAGATACTACTATGTTAAAAGGCTGATAAGTACCTGAAAGCACTAGTTTATGTATAACAACTACTCTTGAAATTCCTTTGATCAGGAGAGGCCTTTCATGGAATTCAGACTTCTAATTCACCTGTTATAGAAGAGGGGAAATAAGCTTTGTTCCACTTATGTACTCACGGCACCCGGGGCACTTTGCTCAAGACTACGTACATTTACCAGAAGGAAACTCTTCATTTTTAAAAACCTACTTATTATTGAACGCAATTTATATCATTAAACATGTTTTTACAGAGTATCAAAACAGTGTCGAAGTATCCCCCTAAGATACTTATCAGTAACTTCCTCTAAAGGAAGAATGGTAACTGCCAATTGAGAAACCCGCAGACCCCACCTTAACCAAATGACCAAATGACACTACCAGTAATTAGATATTTGGAAAGCATGTGCTCCCTGTTGAGGGCACTGGGAAGGGCACAACGCTTCTTGTGTTCCTGCCATAAATGCATAACCTCAATCTATTCCAGACAAAAACGTCCCAGTGCAGAAAGAGAGACATTCTACAATACAGCTGATGCGTATTCCTAGATGGTGTCAAGGTCATGGAAGGTAAGAGAGACTGAGGAATTGTCAGTGTGGAGGTGAGGAAGTCGACACAGCAACCAAATGCAAGGAGGGAGCCTGGCCTGCATACCGGGATGGAATCCAAGATGAGTCTGCAGACAGAGTAGTGTGTTATCCGAGTCGTCTCCTGCTTTGATACCTGTTTAGGGCCATGTAAACTGTTCACATTAGGGAAGCCAAGTGCAAGGTATACGGGAACTCACTGTACAATTTTTACAAGTTTTGTACAAGTCTAAAATTATTTCCCAATAAAAAGTTAAAATTTTTAAAGTTCTCGGGCTTCCCTGGTGGCGCAGTGGTTGAGAGTCCGCCTGCCGATGCAGGGGACACGGGTTCGTGCCCCGGTCCGGGAAGATCCCACGTGCCGCGGAGCGGCTGGGCCCGTGAGCCACGGCCGCTGAGCCTGCGCGTCCGGAGCCTGTGCTCCGCAACGGGAGAGGCCGCAACAGTGAGAGGCCCGCGTACCGCAAAAAAAAAAGTTTTAAGTTCTCCTTTAATCCCACACCAATTTACTTGTTTGTGTTCCTATTCATCCACTTTTATACCGAATGTACATATATTTTCATGTGCTTATTATAAATACAGTTTCATGCTTTCACTTAGCATTTTCTAACACTTCTCACAGCTCTAAAGAGCCTTCCAATTGACCATTTTAGAGGCTTTATATCCTACTACTGGTTAGTTGACAGTCACTAATTTAACTTCTTGGACATGTGTAGTTCCTGGAATTTTAGTATTATAAATAAACTTGCTATGAACATTTTTGTACACTTAAGATATTGTCCCTTTCTCCGAGTAAATTATCCCGTTGGGATGAACTTCTAGCAGAAAGGGAGAAAGATTACTGGGACAAAGTGAATACATTTTTTTATGTCCTTTATATACTGCTAGATTATCCTCCAAGAGGGCCGGGCCAATTTTTAGTAACACAGCAATGCATTTTTAAAACTCTGTTTTTCCCTAATTTTTGCCAAGAGTAGGATCTTATCATGTTTTGTTATTAATAATTATAAACCTAAGTGTAAAATCATTTCTCATTGTTTTAAATTTCTAACCGTTTAGGTATGAGCAAAGAAAACCCAAACGTCCATCCATGTTTATTTCCTTCTTGTGTTTCTTCATTTCCAAATCATCCCTTGTATGTTACTCATATCCCCAGTAGTTTGTTAGTGTAGTTGGCATATTTATATATTTCCATAAAATTCGTTTTTATGCATATTAAAACAATGTAAATCATTTTTCTGCAGAAGAACTTCTTGATGATAAACATATTCTTCTTTGGGGGACAAATTACAATCACAAAGGCTATGGTTGATGTAGGCTGAATAATGGGGTAAAAATCTGGCAATTATGAAAACAGTCAAGTGTTACTAAAATTTGCTGGTTTGATGTGAAACAATTTTTATAAACAAAATTACATAATGAAGACATCTACTTACGGACTTCCCTGGTGGCACAGTGGTTAAGAATCCACCTGCCAATGCAGCAGACACGGGTTCAAGCCCTGGTCTGGGAAGATTCCACATGCCTCGGAGCAACTGAGCCCGCGCGCCACAACTATTGAGCCTGCGCTCTAGAGCCCGGGAGCCACAACTACAGAGCCCACGTGCCACAACTACTGAAGCTCGCATGCCTAAAGCCCGTGCTCCACAACAAGAGAAGCCACGACAATGAGAAGCCCGCGCACCGCAATGAAGAGCAGCCCCTGCTCGCCGAAAGCCCGTACGCAGCAACAAAGACCCAACACAGCCAAAAATAAATAAAATAAAATAAATAAATTTAAAAAAGACAACTATTTAGACGCAATTTCTTCTGTAGTAAAGAAGTTTTAGAAGAAACTACATTTCTAAAATCATTTAGGTCACTGACAAAGGTTTTACTCTTTGAGGATTAAAAGATGTACCTCTTGTGTTTCACCTAAATAGAGTATTCTATGTATATATGAATCAGAGTTCAGAGAATGTTGGATTAAAAATTATTCTGGGGCGAGAGAGAGGCATGGACATATATACACTACCAAACGTAAGGTAGAGAGCTACTGGGAAGCAGCCGCATAGCACAGGGAGATCAGCTCGGTGCTTTGTGACCGCCTGGAGGGGTGGGATAGGGAGGGTGGGAGGGAGGGAGACGCAAGAGGGAAGAGATATGGGAACATACGTATATGTATAACTGATTCACTTTGTTATAAAGCAGAAACTAACACACCACTGTAAAGCAATTATACTCCAAGAAAGATGTAAAAAAATTTTAATAAATTAATTAATTAAAAAAGTAAAAATTATTCTGGGGCTTCCTTGGTGGTGTGGTGGTTGAGAGTCCGCCTGCTGATGCAGGGGACGCGGGTTCGTGCCCGGGTCTGGGATGATCCCACATGCCGCGGAGCGGCTGGGCCCGTGAGCCATGGCCGCTGAGCCTGCACATCCGGAGCCTGTGCTCCGCAATGGGAGAGGCCACAACAGTGAGAGGCCCGCGTACCGCAAAAAAAAAAAAAAATTATTCTGTATCTTAAAATATAACAACGTAGAGTATGACTTCTCCAATGTAACATATTCTTTAAAAGAAACATAACATTGTTTTGGGGGAAAGAAAAACATTTAACACTATTGACCTATTCCATCTACCACATATACTTGCCTACCTACTCGCTCTGCCCTGTGGACACTCGGGAGAGAAACACTGTCAGAAGAGGCAACGCCCCTCCCCTCCCACCCTTCCCCCCAAAGCACGTGGGAGTGGGGGGCATGAAGGATGCACGTGTCCATGCATCTGGGAGGACGGAGGCAAGATCCCAAGGCCTGACGAGGTGTCAGGGGAGGGCGGAGAGAAGACAGCACATCTCCTTGGGGACAAGGTACGTTTTCCTGGAACAGAAGGCATGTGACATGGGCCCTGAAGACAGGAAGACTGTGACAAACAGAGACTACAGGGACCAACCGAAGCTGGGAGCCCTATGTGTGCAAGGAAGGAAGGGAAGCAGCCCTGAGGCAGGGGTCCCTGACCCCCGGGCCATGGACAGCCTGTTAGGAACCAGGCCGCAAAGCAGGAGGCGAGCGACGGGCGAGCAGGTGAGGCTTCATCTGCCGCTCCCATCGCTCGCATGACCGCCTGTACCATCTCCCTCATTCCCATCCGTGGGAAAACTGTCTTCCACGAAACCGCTCCCTGGTGCCGAAAAGGTCGGGGACCGCTGTCCTAGAGGACTTCCGGGTGTGAATTCCAGCGCTGCCACTTACAGCTCTGTAACCTGGGCTGTGTGACCTGACCTTCCTAAGCCTTGGGCTCCTTATCTGTCGCTGGCAGTAAGTTGTGTCTGAGGCTGGTGGAGAATTAAGTGAGGTCATGTGATTAAAGCATCTAATATAGGAACTGATGCACAATGAGCACCCAGGGGGATCGCCAGCATTCTTTTAATAAATTGAACACACAGCAATCTGGTCAATTGTGACGACTTTCTAAGTAGGTGGAAATGTCACGAGCAAATATAGTGGGGTGTGGGTCTGATGAACTTGGGAAGGTGCTAAGTTGTTAATAGTATTTTTTAAAATTGAAGTATAGTTTCCTACAATGTTGTGTTAGTTTCAGCAGTACAGCAGTGATTCAGTTATACACACACACACACACACACACACACACACAGAATATATAACATATACAGATATTCTTGTTCAGATTCTTTTCTCTTACAGGGTTATTCCAAAATATTGAGTATAATTCCCTGTGTTATAAGTAGGTCCTTGTCGGTTATCTCTTTTATATATAGTAGTGTGTACATGTTAATACCAATCTCCTAATTTATCCCTCCCCCTGCTTTCCCCTTTTGTAACCAAGAGTTTGTTTTTTTTGTCTGGGGGTCTACTTCTGTTTTGTGAATAAGTTCATTTGTATCTTTTTTTGGTTTTTGGGGGGTCAGATTCCATATATAAGTGATATTTTTAAATGTTTCTATTTCACCAGTCTATAAACACAACTATAATCTTAAGTGCTTTATAGAAAATGTTTAACTGCAAACAGATTTCTCAAACCTACAAATCCTTCCACGTCTGTTTTATAATATTTCAGCAAATTTCTAGATATTTCATTACGGCTGTCAGCTTTGGTACCAAGGGTCTGAAAACGTGGCCATTGGTACCTCCGTTAAAAAATAAATTCCCTGGGGCTTCCCTGGTGGCACAGTGGTTGGGAATCCGCCTGCCGATGCAGGGGACACGGGTTCGTGCCCCGGTCCGGGAAGATACCACATGCCGCAGAGCGGCTGGGCCCGTGGACCACGGCTGCTGAGCCTGTGCGTCCGGAGCCTGTGCTCCACAGCGGGAGAGGCCATGACGGTAAGAGGCTCCCACAAAAACAATAAAAATAATAAAAATAAATAAATTCCTTGAGTGAGATGCAGGAAGGCAAATATGTTTTTGCTGCTCACATCTAGCAGATAAAATGTCGCTGTCTGATGACCTTCCTGAGAAGGGAATGGTGAGGACGTCTGAGGACGTATCCTTCACAATTTCTGGGGCCAAAGGCTCTGGAGTGAGCAACCGGTGGAGCAAAGTCATGAGAAGGGAGCCTGGGTGAGAAGCCACGTTCTCCGGTTTTTGGAAAAGTGTCCAGTCAAGCAGCCAAATGTCTCAGAGGGTTCCACTGTTGCTGTTTTTACACAAAACGTGACATTTTAAAAAAACTGAAGTATAGTTGATTTACAGTGTTTCAGGTATATAGCAAAGTGATTCAGTTATATATATATATATTTTTTTTTTTTTTCGTTTTCACATTCTTTTACATTATTACAAGATATTGAATATACTTCCCTGTGCTGTGCAGTAGGTCCTTTTTGGTTATCTGTTTTATATATAGTAATGTGTATATGTTAATCCCAAACTCCTAATTTATCCCTTCCCTCCCTTTCCCCTTTGGTAACCATAAGTTTGCTTTCTATGTCTGTGAGTCTATTTCTGTTTTGTAAGTAAGTTCATTTGTATCATTTTTTTTAGATTCCACATATAGGTGATATCATGATATTTGTCTCTCTCTTTCTGACTTACTTCGCTTAGTATGATAATCTGTAGGTCCATCCATGTTGCTGCAAATGGTATTATTTCATTCTTTTTTTAAGGCTGAATAGTATTCTATTGTATACACATACCACATCTTCTTTATCCATTCATCAGTTGATGGATGCAAAACATGACATTTTGACAGCCCATATGATTCTTCCTGCCAGAAAGTGAGGTGCTCACTCGTTTCAAACTTTATGTTCACAAAGAACAAAATCCAAGCTAGCCTTAACAGTCATGAAACGCACTGCCTAGAGAGGGAGCCACAGGCTTCGTAGAAGGAAGTACTCCTACAACAGTCTTACTTCAAATGATAAGTTTACTGCAACTCAGGAGAATTTAAGTTCACATGCTTAAATCAGAATATTTCAAATACCACGTGTTTCCTAACTAGTACGTGGAGCCTCCTGAAAAAGGTTCTTCCGATTCTCAAACATACGGACAGGAATAAAGTGGCCACACCTTGTAATCCTAGGAAGGCCCAAGGCAGAAGAACGTGTCGATGGAGAGATTGTTTCAGATGGCTCCTAGGGTCACACAGCCTGGCGCTCCTGTCCCAGCACCAACTAACCGTGTGCTACGGGCTGAACTGTGTCTCCGCAAAATTCACAGGGTGAAGCTATAACCCCCAACGTGACCTTATTTAAAGACAGGGACTTTAAAGAGGTTATTAAGGTTAGCTGCGGTCATAAGGGTGGGCCCCAAATCCAATACGACTGGTGTCCTTATAAGGGAGACTCAGCAGGCCAGGAAGAGCGTCCTCACCAGACATCAACCCTGCTGGGACCTTGAACTTGGACTTCTGGTCTCCGGAGCTTCTGTTGTTTAAGCCTCCCAGGCTGTGGCGCTTTGTGACGGCAGCCCTAGCAGACGTACACAGTGTGATGCCAGGCAGGTTACTCAGCCCCACCTTCCTCATCTGTGAAATGGGCACCATCATGTTTACTACTTCATGGTTCAAAGGGGTGACACTGACGCTCTAGCAGTGTCTGGCACTCAGGAAACAGCCAGTAAACGTCGTTCAGCACTAGGGCTGTGACAGGTTACAATCGCCCCGTGTCATAAACACTACGGGGATAAAGCTGCAAGGGGGAGGAAACGCTCTGACCAGGAACAACAGCAGCGACAGGCCGTCTGAGAAGTAAAGGCTGCTCTGGCCGGCCCTCGGGGACACAGCCCGCAGGCGCTCTGCCCCGGGGGAGCCTGGAGCCCTGAGCTCCACGTACTCAGAAGTCTCCCACCCTCATGCTGCCACTCAGTGGGGACGAGTCCTGACTCCCCACAGCCGAGGCAGAGAAACTGACACCAACACCCCTCCGCGGGGCAGTCAGAGCCCTTGGCAACGCGACGCCCCGGCCGTTCCAGCTTCCCTGCCTCACACCCCCTCCTTCTCTCTGCTCTGCTCATATCCTGCCCCCGCTGCCTCTGATGACTGCCTGCTCATACCTCCAAGTCCAGAGGGACTGACCAGCCCAGTGGAATCCACCGTTCCCAGCCCAGTGGAATCCACCGTTCCCAGCCCAGTGGAATCCACCGTTCCTCCAGGGGTACAGGGCCCTTTCAACACACCTCCACTGCAACGCCCACCCACCAGTACTGGAGGGCAGGGGTAGGGGCCTCCCTCGAAGTCTGAGGCCAGCCTGGGTGGCAGGCATCTATCTTCTGTCTCTCCAAGCCCCTGACAGAGTCCCCAGGGCGTGTCCACACAGGATGAGTGTATGACAGTTACAAGCCAACTGAGTCTGGTAAGAAATAATGCCAAAACCAAGTATCTTATTGATTCATCCACAAGCTTGGAGAAACTTAGCTTTGAGCAACTTCCCTCTATTTGTGTGTGAGTTTATCATCTTTCTGAGCCCACAGGGAATTGGGTTTTCATCACCACTGTTGAACTTTTAAAGAAAGTAAACAACCTTTAGGTGAAATGAATCACTAAATCAGGTATCACCCCAGCTCCTGGATTATGGATACACAGAGGACACACTCAGTTGTAACACGAACCTCCACTCTTGGAAATAACGTTATGTTTGCAGGCAGTTTACAGTGTATAAAGCGCTTCATTGTATATTACTGTGTATCACCGTCCTGCAGCCCTCCTGACCAAGGGAAGGATTAGGTTAAATTGCTCTGCAGATTTATATTTAAATTATGGATTTTGCATTTCAGTCATGTCATTTATTTCAGCATTTTGAGCACTTTGTACACACCATACTGCCACCCACCTACATTGGCCAAAGTGTCAGGGGGTCTGCCTTACTCATCAAAGACGGATGACGGTAAATTCCAACGCAGGCAACCAGATATTCCAAAGTGTGCCAAGAGTGCCAATGACACTGTGATATCTGAGGAGTCAAATGAAAAGCGTGTATGCCCCCACCTGACCTATTAAATTAATAATCGTAATTGGCTGAGTCTGTCGTGAACCAGGTCGGATGCAATCCTCACAGGGCCCTGTGCACCCAAGTGAGGTAAATTAGCTTTCAGAGCACCGGGTCTGTGTCAGTAAATTACCTGCTTCTGGGGAGCTGGCTGGGCCCCCGTGGGTGCCACGCAGAGCCGATTTGCCACACGGGTGAGCAGAGTCTTCTCAGGACGCTGGTGCACACGGAGTAAACAGGATCCCTTGTGGACACGGCACCATGGGGTGAGCTCTCCCCACATCCCGGGACGAGGGCACAGCCGGCCCCTTTCTCTCCCTGCCAGTCTCTCTACAGTTTCGGCCCGGTCACCAGTCTTGTTTCCTCCAGGAAAACAGACGATGGCTGGGTGGCCGACCACCCGGCTGTGAACGGTGTCAAACCTTCCGGAGACGCTACGAGTGAGCAGCGTTGGGCGGCTTTCTTCCTGCGGATGCCACACCCTCCACCCACCTCCCCACGCCCGGGTAGACCCCAGGTACCAGACCATGCAGGTCAGCGCCTGCAGCAGGCTGGCCGAGAGGATTCGCTCCAGAGGATCCTTTCACTTAATGGACAATTGCTGCTTTCTACTCAACCGAGAATCAAACACATGTATGGCTTCAAACGGCTCACAGGTGACGGCACAGCGCTGGGGACAGTGCCACCCAGGCCGCTCTGCCTCTGATGCCCTGGGAAGGGCTTTCCTGTGGCTTCAGTGTCTGCAGAAAAGACCCTGCTGTCACTGGCTGTCTGCCTGCCCCAGAGGTGGCCAAAGTCCATCAGGGTTCAAGGTCAAAGTTAAGACCTTAAAGAAAGTCACATGAAACCAACAAGGCCCTACTGTACAGCACAGGGAATTCTACTCAATATTCTGTGATGACCTACAGGCGAAAAGAATCTAAAAAAGAATGAATATATGTATAACTGAATCACTTTGCTGTACACCTGACACTAACACAACACTGTAGATCAGCTATACTCCAATAAAATTTAAAAAATAAAATAAATAAAATAAAATGCCTCCAACCACTCAGGTGAAAAAATCAGAAAGTCACACGAAGACACTTGGTGTTTGGTGTCTCCCTGGAGCATCCCAGGATTCAACAGCTGAGCCGGGTCTCCAGCAGCACCTCAGGCCCAAGTTCCGAGAGGTGCCTGGGTTGGACCAGGCAGAGGAAGAGCCAAGCGGAACAGGTGGCCCCTGAGTGCCTGTCACAGCTCGGGTCCCCGCACACACCTCTCTGCCTGCGCTTCTTCAAGGTCAACAGAGACTTGTTTCTCTCAAAATAGCAACCAGTGGACGAAACACAGAGAAAACTTCTGAACGCAGGAAGCAAGCAGGCGCGGTGCTTCGCCCACGAATCTCTAAAAGCTGAGTCCCGCCGGCACTTACATCTTTAAGAAACAAGCCACCAGGCAAGTGGCACCCCAGCCGGGCCTCACAGGCCCGTGCGGGCCCTGCCGGGGGGGGGGGGTCCACGGGGACAGCGAGGGGTCTTCGTTGCGGCCGGATTTACAGGCAGGCCCCGTGCTCTTCTGCAATCTCCCCTCTGCCTCACCAGGAATGCCCACCCCTTAGGGCCCAGCCGTGAACGGGGGACGGGTGTCAACAGCCGGATAAACACCATCAGTCTGTCTGAAGGGGGGAAGACCCCCAGACAGAAGCATAATAAAGCAGACAGTAGTTTCCACTCTTTTTCATCCTTGGAAATCCCAGGAGACAACATTTAGGGAGGCGTGCGCTTGTTTCTTGTTTGTCCTCACAAATAAAACATACATACAGGTATTTTCAGTTGTGTAAGCGAGACAAGATAAACTGACCAAGATTTTAAAAATTCCAACGTTCACACTCTAGTGTCAGTTACTAGGTGTGAGGCGACGAGGCCCTGAGGGCTGTTTTCCCCACGTGAACACCGGGGGGGGGGGGGGGGGGGCAGGACGAGCCCCGGGAAGGGAGAGGTCAGCTGCGTATCTGGACCATAATATAGAGATGAAAACATGCGGAAGGGAAAGAAAGAAGAAAGAGCACACAGCTGCCGTCCCCCAAACAGACCTCCCATCTGCCACCCACGATTTGCATGTCACCTTCTCCGGGCTCATTTGTACTTCATTTACTGCCAGTGACTTAACAAGATTTATGCAAATGACACCATAGGAGCTCCCCAACTCCCACCGCCATCAAGCGATTATGCATGTGCAACTCTCCACAGCAGTGAAAAATTAATACGTGACGAGCCCACGCGCTGCCGGGCCGGGCCTCTGGCCTTTTCTTTTTCTTGCTTTGCTTTTTAATTTTTGTTCGAATAGACCTTTTTGAGGAGGAGAAGGAAGGAGACGGAGAAGCAGCGGCAGAAGCAGAACTCTTTGAACCAAACCTCCACTAAGACCTCAGAAAGGACGAAAAGGCAAGGTGGGCCCAGGTCCACCTCAGGAAATGAAGTTACTTTGCAGAAAATAAGTCATATCCTTGACGAGAAAGCTTTCACTGGGGAAGGAGGGAAGAGAGGACCACTGCCTGCCGTGCACGGGCAGCTCCCACGCTGGGGGAAGAAGCCTCTGTCTCACAACGAACGGACGAGCTGTAAAGCGTGAGCCAAACAAGGTTAAAATAACTGACCGGAACATGTTTGATCTGTAAAAACACGAGTCAGGCTGCAGAGCGTGTTGCGAGTGGCCTCACCCGTGCCCTAAACCGCCCTGGACAAGACGCCTGCGCGGAGGGGAAGACAGACCCCATGATGATCACAAATCCTGGCCCGTCCCAAAGCCACCCCCAGCCCAGCCCCGCCCCACCGGGAGGTCCCTGAGGTTCGGGACAACTTCTCTGTTGTTAGGCAAAGGGCCCATGAGCTGGGGTTCAGGGCCCCAACATACAGACCAAGTCCTGAATGCAGGCTGAGTGTGGAGACAAGTGACTGGATGCTGGTGGGAAGGGCAGGCTATCGGGACAGGATGAAGGGACCCCGTGCAGCCCCGGACAGATGCGCGAGGACCCGTGTCCCTGGAGAAGCACGTTGCCGCAGGCCCATCTCAGAAGGTTCCTCTCCACAAGCAGGAGGTATTTCTGTCTGAGGTCAGGGGTCACTTGTTAAATTTAAAACACGTAACTTTGCTTCTTAAGCTTTCTGGGGCTTTTCGCCAACAGGCAGTGTACGGCACACGGCCGTGGGGATATGGGGGCCGGGGTCCGAATCCTGGCTCCTCAGCTTCTGAAGATGCCTGGTCTGGAAAGCTTGCCCTATGCGGGTTTAATTTAAAAATAAGGATAACACGGCTACCCGAACCGCGCAATGTTGAGGGTTCAGTGACATGCTAGATGGAAACAGCGTAACGAATACTAAGCAGTCACTTAGCTGTTCCAGTTCTGTAGTGTCTAGAACATTCCGGCAGGTACTGCCCCACTGGGCTCCGTCCTCTGTAATCCTCTTGCTTCAATTCTACCGGTTGAAGTCATCACTGGGAGGGTTAGGAATTTACACTACCTCTAATGGTCTCGGTTCCTTTATAAAAATACAGATAAATCTGTATGGCAGCGTGCAAACCCACGTCAGTCCCTGTGACCCGCAGCAAGGCTCCGACGACAGTGTCCTGAGCGAGACCGATCTGAAAGTCCGGTTTTGCTGGAATCTAAAAGTTCTCGCTGGCATCTCCACATCCAGTGTCCCAAGCAGGTCGGTATCGTCCGGAGCCCACTTCACAGATGAGGATTCTGAGGCCGGGCACAGAGTCCACGGGACTCGGACGGGCCAGGTGAGGTCTCTGGGAGGCGTCTGGTCTGTGGCCACGCGCGGGGGGCAGCTACGAGGGACACGAGCTACGTGCACTGCCTGCGTCACGATTCTCCAGAAAACCAGACCGTGATTTAGAGTTCGACTGGATTATTTGGAACATACACGACTGAAAGCTTCCAAGGAGTGGATAATACAAACTTTACGCCGCACGGTCAAGCCCCATCGGCACCCATGCTGAAAGCCTGGCCTGTAAGGCGAGCGCCTCCACAGAGGAGGCTGGGGGTCTGCCTGGCTGGTGTGGAGGCCAACGCTCCCACCCGAACCCACAGGACACGTGACTTAAGGCCACAGTCTAGTATTGAGTTCTAATATTCCCAAAAGGAAATGTCCCGGGACCAATATTTTAAGTGAGAGGAAAAGAGTTGAATGCTTTTTCTAATTCTAGTTGAAACAGCATCAACAGAATGAAAACTACACATTAAAATTACCTTATGTGGAGAATTAGGTTTACAAATAAATGCACAAAGAATAAACAACTGTGTGCTTGCATCTCTACAGCAAAGAAGTTGTTTAAGAGCCTTCAAAAACACACTCACAGACGCAGAGAACAGACTTGTGGTTGCCAAGGGGGGCAGGGATGGGGCAGGGATGGATTGGGAGTTTGGGATGAGCAGATGCAAACTATTATATATAGGATGGATAAACAACAACAACAGGTCCTACTGTATAGCACAGGGAACAACATTCAAAATCCTGTGATAAACCATAATGGAAAAGAATATGAAAGAGCATATATATATATGTATAACTGAATCACTTTGCTGTACAGCAGACATTAAACACAGCATTGTAAGTCAACTATACTTCAATAAATTTTTTTTTTAAAAATGCAAAAGTCAGGGCTTCCCTGGTGGCGCAGTGGTTGAGAACCTGCCTGCTAATGCAGGAGACACGGGTTCGAGCCCTGGTCTGGGAGGATCCCATATGCCGCGGAGCAACTAGGCCCGTGAGCCACAACTACTGAGCCTGCGCGTCTGGAGCCTGTGCTCCGCAACAAGAGAGGCCGCGAGAGTGAGAGGCCCGTGCATCGCGGTGAAGAGCGGCCCCCACTTGCCACAACTAGAGAAAGCCCTCACACAGAAACGAAGACCCAACACAGCAAAGATAAATAAGTAAATTAATAAACTCCTACCCCCAATATCTAAAAAAAAAAAAAAAAGCAAAAGTCAAAAAAAAAAAGGGAGAACAGCAGAGAGGAGGAAAGAGGACTTTCCTCAGTGGTTCTCCACGCCAGCCCACACACTGGCCACTCAGCGTCTGAACACATCTTACGAAAACCTCGTGGACTTCCTGCTCTGGTCTCACCTGTGACGCTGGGGCCCGATCTATCCTGTCCCTCCCCACACCTCTGTGCAGAAATTGCCCGGCCCCCAGCTAAAGCTGTATTCCTACTGTTTCAAACGGATTACACTAAACTGTGGAAAGACTCCAGCCCTTTTCAAGGGTGGTCAGTGCCAACACGAGTCCCTACAGGATTGGTGAAACTGTCTAAGTACCCGGAGAAGAGGCAAAGCTGTTATCCTGCCCACAGATTCCCTTCCTCTGAAGCAGAATGCACTCTAGATCAACTGGCCTTCTTCAACAAACTAAAAGGTGGCATTTCCAGAAGCCATGGTGCCGGGCTGAACGCTTATTTTTATTTTCCTGGGAACTACCGCAGCCAAATAGGTCCGATGAATTCCCGTTTTACTTGAGACATAAAGTAATTTGGTACCCGGCTTCTGGGCTAATGAAAAACGATTCCAGGCTAGCAACATAGGCCAAAACAAATGCCTGCATTCGAGTCCTGTTGTGTAATGAGGAAGTTTAATTAAGGCCCCGCATTACAGCTGTAAATGTTCCCTTATATAATAAGGTCTAAATGAAACTGAACCTAATCAAAGTTACAATCCCTTCATTAGCAAATTACAAACAAGAGCGCACAGCTGACACACCGGCGATGATTATCACAACTAATTGCCTCGTTGTTACAAACCAGCCTGAAACAGCGTTCAGATGTCCGTCTGCGCGAGCAAATTAGGGCCACGTCGGGCTACTCTGTGATCACAAGGGGCTCTTGTATGGCGATCTGATTTACCCCTGTCGACTGGCGGCCAGCGGCCCAATCAAAGCCGAGCTACAAAGGCAGCCTTTGAAGCCAGTGCAGCCTCCAAACACGCTCCATATGCAGGCGGGCAGACTGCGCTTCATTAGATCTGTTGTCACATTTCCCTCTTCTTATTCTAATGATCCTATTTTAATACACACAGGAACCTCTTCTAATCGATGTCAAGTGAGTGACTTCTACATTCATCAACAGAGCACATCAAACAAACCTTGGCGCACGAGCCGGCATCACAGTGAGCAGAGGGCCGGGGTGTGCCTCCGGCTACAGGGACAGGCAGGGGAAGCAGCATACCTGTTTAATCGGGATGGCTCGACCGCTCCCGATGCTGTCCGCCCGGCTCTCCAGGCCTTTTTTCTCTTTGTCTGGGTCACTCCCTTTCCGAGACTGCAAAGTAAAAATAAAGTTAGCATTTGGGGAAGGGCTGCGGTTCACAGATCGTGGAGGTGAGCCCCCATCTGCATGGTTGCTGCAAAACACACGCCCAGAAGCCCTGGATGAGCTATGCGTGTACCCACGTGCGCACACACAACCCAGGAGCAGACTGCTGGGGCGTCCACCTCCACCCAGCCATGACGTTACAGGGAGTTTTCTAAACTTTTCTTCCTACTTTTCCACTGCAAAATTATCTTTTAATTCTTTTGTAAAGAGTTCAAAATTCAATTACTAGAAACCAGTGGACCATACAGGAAAGTAACGCCCAACGGGAAAACACACTCTAAAGCCGCAGTTAGTCCAGCCGAGGAGGAGAGGATTCCTCGCTGCTTGTTTGGGAAACCTATGACATAAACGTATATATTTAATTAACATCTGAAGGATTTAAAAGCTTCTATTAACGTTTCGGCTGTGCAATTCAAAGGGACACCCTTAATTTGTATCAAGGTGCCATTAATGTTCCTTTTGATTGCTTCTGGATAGCTAGAAAAGAGCAAATTCAAAGTTAAAACTAGTTTAAGATACCACAAAAAATAACAAAGGGAAAAAAGTTGAAAATACCTTTTGGGGCAAAACAGTACTCTGGGGAAAAATGAGTGGCTTTGTTTGCCAAGTTCCTGAACAGTTTCCCTGGCCGTACTGCCGATGTACGTGCACTGCCCAGGAGCGGGCAATCGGCGGGGAGGGCGGCAGTGGTCGCCCCAGTTTGGAAGCCACAACTCCAGCACACGGTGCCTTGGGGACACTGAAGGAGCACCACAGCTAAGTCTCCCTCTCTTGGTGGCATGAGAAAGTGTGAGCACAATGATTTTCTGACAGATTTATTTTATTATGAGAGAAAGATCTGAGATTCGTCCTCCTTAATAACTGTGCTGACAAGTGACAACTCCACTCCATTACTTTTCAATGGGAACATTACTCACGCAATATTGAAAATGGAGAAACATTTTCATGTGCTTTTCAAATCTGGGATGATATATGAAATGAACAGACTTTGTGGTGTCCAGGGCAGCAGTGAGAAGCTAATGAAATCCAGTTTTAAAGGGCGTGAGATGGGGCCGCTGATTTTTTTTTTTTTTTTTTAAATATTAAAGGGGGCGATGTCGTAGGGCATAAGGGAGAAAAGTCCCCATGATGTAAACCCGGATCTGGGACTGCAAGGGGCACAAGGACTCCTCAGAAGACAGGCTTCTTGGATGATGCTAAGAAGCCGACATTTATTTATTGAACACCTACTAAGTGCCAGGCCCCGTGTGCTTTTTTCTTTAGGATGCTAGAAGCCTGGAATGAAGTACCAGGAAACGAAACAAGCAACCAATAGGAAGTTTCAGAAGAACATAAAACATGATGTTTAACCTTTGGGCTAGGAAAGAAATAGAGATTTATCAATTCCTTGTCGTGAATTTTAGTTAAGAGTTGCGGGCTCACTTTTCTCTTTAATTAACTCTTTAATTAATAATCTGTGGTAAGAGCTACGTGACAGCCTTAAATTCTCTTTTCCCTACGTCTCAGTTCATAGAAAGCTGGAATTTCAGGTTACTATTTGTAAAGTGAGATTCAAAGCTCACGGCGATGACTTTTAAAATTGTTTTAAATCAACAGAGACCATTAATGGTACTTTCAGAATTCTATGAATTCTAAATTTCTAAATCTGGAAATCTATCTTCATTATTCTCTATTAACCAGAATAATTAACAAAACAAACATTAAAAAAAATCAACGTCTTCCTCAAGGCAGCACATCTGTCCTCACAGCCACTCTGTCGTCAGAGCAGAATTTCCAGATTCCACACGAAGCAGGATTATGAACTAAGCTCCATGTTTGATCACACTCCCTGAGATGAAGGAGGTCAAAACTGATGTAAGACTTCACTGACAAAATGCAACAGAAATTCCCTACGGCTCCAACACGTTGGTGGAGAGAGTCGTACAACTAAAATTTCAAGACAGATCAGTGGTTATTTGTTAGGCAAAAGACCTGGTATCGCTGTCTTACAGTGACTTTTGGTACAACGGGCTGTGATATACGTCATAAAACTGAAATCCAACAACGAAACTAAAACAAACCCATTGGACATAAGACACCGCAGCACGTACAAATTCCCAGTAAGGTTCCTGATGTTTCTGCCAACTCTGAGACTACATCAGCCACGTCCTTACGTTCCAGCTGGAATGGCTCCGTGAAATCATCAGATCCGAAGTCTCTCTGGGTACCGCTGCCTGGGGCAGGAGTGAGTGTGCAAGGCATCCAGCCTGACACACAACCAGAAACCTAACGGGAGTTTATCACACCCATCACAGAAGGTCGGGGGGAGCCGGAAGTGGGACCGTGTAGCCTCCGCAAACAGCGAACGCAGAGGAAAGAAAGGCTAGGATAACTCTCATTACCATCTCCTTCTTTAGAGGAATGTTTAACTTTCCCCCAGGCGATAAAAGAAGCCGTGAAGGGGCACCCCGTCAGCTGCCTGCTTCCAAGGACAGGCAGCATCGCTGACAGGAGCCCTCACTATTAAACAGAAACCTGCTTTCCCCTTTCTAACTGATGAGTAAGTCGAAGGCTGCTGGAACACATATAATAGGATCCACGCTCCCCTTCTCTACAGAAGACAAAATACCATTCAAACAGGTCTATTTAGACTATCAATTTTGCTGCCTTATTTTTACAGAGCGTCTCTATGAGCTGGGCTATGCCTTTTTCACAATCTTAGGTTACTGGGTATGCTTGGCTCTGTGTCGGGGTGTCGGCATTATATGGTAAGCTTTAAAAAATACCATGTAAGTGACACCACGATTATAAGGCTTGAAAACAGGCAAAGCAACGTACAATTGTGGACACGTACTAGAATGAGTTTAAGACATGGATGCAGATAACAGACACCAAATCCAAGGGAATGCCGATCCCTGGACCAGGGGTCAGGGGGACGTATTCTGGAGGGGCACAGTTTATCCGTGACGGGGTTATTTCTAGAAGAAGTAACCGCTGCAGTGGCAGAAAAATGCTTGTATTTGCTGAGCTGCACGGTGAGTACATGCATGTGTTTTTTTAAATTCCTACATGTTTGAAAATATTTCCTAATAAAACATCTGAACCACACGTAAATAGGGCTACTAAACTAATCATCCTAAGTGCCAATATTACAGAACCAGGAAGTGAACGGAGATAGCCTTTGAATATTTCTTTTCTCAAAACAATGATTTTTTCTCAAAGAAATAAGCAAGATAGGATATAATTTAGCTTTTTTATCAGTGAAGTACCGTTCTTACCGCCAATATAACACATAATTTGCTACTACAGGAGAGACTTTTTAAAGTTTGTACTATTTTGTAAAAGGTGCGTGTGATTTATTTTTGCTTAAGATTTTTGCTTATTTCTGCACATGTGTATATGCCAACAGAAACATCTGGGACTGAAGAATGTTAGCCCAGAGTGGTACATTTACAGGTCATCAGATCCGAAATTTACACAATTCATAAGCACGTTATTTGAAAAATGGTGTGTGTACTACTTAATTACCTCTGGCCTCTTTATGAGGGTCCAATAAACGAGGACAATGCTCCCTCATCTGGGCATTACTGTCCCAGCCTGCGTGGACTTTTATTCACTAGGATTGTTCGGCATATGGTACTTCTGTCCTCCTAATACACGCTTTTCAATAAATACACTTTTGCCAATTTAAGCCAGTAACTACCAATAATCGCCAGGGATGAAGAGTCTACGACATTTTACATATTTAAGAATAGATGCAAACCGGTAACAAGGAGAATTTAGTTTCCTAAGTGGCTACAATTTCAAAATTAATTTGCTTCTTGTCATTCCTTGGATGACACTGACATCTAGTGGAGTTGACACTTCGAAGATCTTCAACCTACAACACCCACCCGGCACCACCACCATCACCATCTTGTTCAATGTCAAATCCAGTAATGACGAAGACACAGGATCTCAGCCGTCTTTTCCTTGAACGCCGTGATGCAAACCCGCCGTGAGGTTAGCTTCTTCCATAACCTGATTCCTGTTCCCGCTAATGACGGCCGAGCAGCCGGATTCGATTTCTAAAAGGGTGTATCTACTCTCAGACCATTTTCCAGCACTAAAAGAGATCAAGCACTGATCCCGCACAGGGTCACAGGCAGGCCCCCGCATCACTAGCTACGTTAATTATGACACAATAAATGAGGGCGAGTTCTTATTGGCTCCGGCACTGCCCCACCCGGCCTGGACAGCTGCGCCCCTGGCCTCTGCCCGGGTGCCTGGACGCGGCGGCGGTGCATACGTGTGCGCCGCTCCAGCAGCGGGGAGAGTGCCCCCTCGCTCCAGTCTCTGCTCTCCTCCTACCAGGCAGATCCCCCCGGTCTCTAATCCGCTTCCTCTTGAACGTGGGTTAGCTCCCATAACACTATCCCTGATAGAAAACAGAACCCAGCTGCGCAGACAGCAGAGGGGAAGGGAACGTTTATTACCCGAGTTACCGTTCCTTTGCTTCTTCCTGCCTTAAACTTGTCTCCTTTGTCAGTTACCCAGTGAGCGGGGTCTGGGACACTATTTTCCGGCACATCCCAACCCCAGGACTGCCCTTATAAGGGGTGGGGGTGGGCACGTGTCAGAGCAGCCCCAATTTTTTTTTTTTTTTAATGGTACGCGGGCCTCTCACTGTTGTGGCCTCTCCCGTTGCGGAGCACAGGCTCCGGACGCGCAGGCTCAGCGGCCATGGCTCATGGGCCCAGCTGCTCCGCGGCATGTGGGATCTTCCCGGACCGGGGCACGAACCCGCGTCCCCTGCATCGGCAGGCGGACTCTCAACCACCGCGCCACCAGGAAAGCCCAGAGCAGCCCCATTTTAAAGAGACTTCCTGGTTCTCACCTCTCACCTTGAACAGAAACCAAAGCCAGGGACCAGGAAAGGTGACCCTTAGAAGGTGTCGTGAGCCTGGGTGTTCCCTCTTCCCGCCACACCCTAGAAGGCCCCTCCCCGCTACGCTGGTGCCCTGCTCAGGGCCCAGTCTCTCTGCATCTTCGGCAATGGGCTTCTCAGGTCCACTAAGCCATGAGTCAGTGCACAGCCTGTTCTGCGAGGTGACACCTTCTCACCTGGAAGACCCCACCTGGGCGGACAGAAGTGTTACAGGTGTTGGATAAGCCAGACGTGCTGCTTAGGCAACTGCTGTTATTCTCGGTATGTCTGAAGAAATTCCACAGTAAACATCTTATTCACGTACAGATTTACGCATATCAGATATTCACCTGTATTTTGCAGACACCTAATTACCTCCCTCCCAATCTATTACACAGCCCTACAACTACTTTCTTTTTTTTTTTTAAATTAATTTATTTTTGGCTGCGTTGGGTCTTCGTTGCCAAGCGCGGGCTTTCTCTAGTTGCGGCGAGCGGGGGCTACTCTTTGTTGCGGTGCGCGGGCTTCTCACTGCGGTGGCTTCTCTTGTTGCGGAGCACGGGCTCCAGGTGCGCAGTCTTCAGCAGTTGTGGCTCACAGGCTCTAGAGCACAGGCTCAGCAGCTGTGGTGCATGGGCTTAGCTGCTCCACAGCATGTGGGATCTTCCCGGACCAGGGCTCGAACCCGTGTTCCCTGCACTGGCAGGCGGGTTCTTAACCACTGCGCCACCAGGGAAGCCCTCTACAGCTACTTTTGCTTATGCATTAAGAGAAATCGTTCCATAACATTAGTGGTGGTGAGATAAAAATGAAAGCAAGGCCACAAAGACTCTTCGCCCCTACAGGGAATCTTCTTAGCAGCCTCACCACAACTACCGTTGTTTCCAGCTCAGAGAGGTTAAGTAAGTTGCTCAAGGTCAAGCAGCTGCTGGCAGTGCAGGACAGGGTCTGAGCCCGTCTGATCCTCACTCTGGCCCTCCAACAGTAGCATCTGGCAGACCTCACATGGCACAGGGCAGAGAGTAAAGGGAAGGGGAGAGTTGTGAGGAGGGGGTGTTCGCTGTTGGCAATAGACCTTGGCACTAAAGACTTATCTGATGGGAAACCTGTTATGAACGTGGTGGGAAAGGGATGGGGCATCTATCATACTTGGTAGCCTCGTTCACCATCAAGAACGCCATCTTCAGGGAATTCCCTGGCGGTCCAGTGGTTAGGACTCCACGCTTTCACTGCCAAGGGCCCGGGTTCAATCCCTGGTGGGAGAACTAAGATCCCACAAGCCTCGCAGTGTCGCCAAAGGAAAAAAAAAAAAAAAGGAAGAAAGAACGCCATCTCCAAGTAAGGGCAGTGGGTCAGATAAGAGACTTGCGGCCACCCCTGCAGAATCTTCCTTCAGTTTAAGCCAGGAAATACTGAACTTCTTTGCATCTAAGTCAGCGATACTCAACCAAGAGGAGAAGTCAAGTGGTTTACAACAGAGCACCCTGACACTGGCGGTCGGAGACCTCTTTGTTGTGGGGCTGGCCCGTGCATCGCAGGATGTTTAGCGGCTCCATGGTTGCTACGCAGACTAGACGCCTGCAGGACCACACCCACTCCCACCCCCGAGCTGAGACAATTCACACTTTCTCCAGAAATGGCCGAATTTCTGGGAGTGCAAATCTGCCTGGTTGAGAACCCCTGCTTTGAAAGCATACACTTGTAATGCACAGACCTAGTCCCGGGAGGGAAAGTGTTCTTCTCAAATCAAATGACGCTAGTCACACGGCAGTAGCAGCTCTGCCCGGAGTTCTGTGGCCCCGAGTTCTGGGCTCCACTGCAAAGCCTTCCATGATTGATTGGTAATGTCTGCTGTGTGTCCTCTGTAGTTCAGGGGTTCTCTGCGTCCCAACTGCCCAGGGAACTTTTAAAAACTACACACGCCTGGGCCCCACGCACAGATCCTGAGTTCGTAAACCTGAGCCCTGAGAGCTGATGCAGAGTTTTAAAACGCTCCGCAGACGGTTCTGAAGAAAAGTCCAAGCAGACTGGCTTCTGTCTGTGAGCCGCTAAAGACCCTGAGCTAAGTCCTCAGTGCTCCAGCCCGAGGAGAAGGGGGTCTGTGCATTGATACGGCTTTATACACCTCATCTGAAAGGCCTGATGCACACGTTTGGGGAATTCTGGTGGAGTCTGTCACCTCCATGTATCTAATGTGACAAGTCTTTAGCTAGAGACCAAGAAAGTCACAGGATAACAGAGACCTTTATACAAACCCCTTGCTCTTCATTTCTGACACGTCAGGACTCCCTGCAACCGAGGAAGGCCCACCTGGCTCTACACCTGCGTCGTGGCATCCTATCATTTTCTCAGACTTCCACAGAACTCAGCACTCTCCTCATTAACTTGGGTTGGATGCTACACCTGTCGTTGAGCCACCTGGCGGCCAGAGGCCCGCTAGGTGAGCAGGAACCACGCTCCGCTTCCCCCCCACCCCGCCCCCCGGGGGACACTCACGGTGAAGAGGTTGGACCGGCGCTTGGACTGCTTGCGGACGGGCGTGGGCGTGTTGGCCGCGGGCGGTACGTCGATACGCAGCTCCTTTTGGCTGGTGCTGGGCGTGGACGGGACAGAGGAGGAATAGTCGCTCAGACTCCCGCCTCCGTTACTTGTCTGTAATGATTGAAAGCCAAGGTTTTGTTAGGACACGCTCCAGGAGCCCAACCCGCCCCGTGCGTGGGGTCATAACCCACAAGCCAGCAAGGTGCATGGAGGCGCGGCCCGGCCGGTGGCATCAGCATCAAGCAGGCACCGTTTCATCCTAGAACAGACCCATCAGCTCGGCAGCGTTTTGTCCAAGAAAAGTGACTTAAGACAGAGAAGTCTCTTTCGTTTGATCTTATACACGACCAAGTGCAAAACAGATGCTAGTGGGAAGCAGCTGCATAGCACAGGGAGATCAGCTCGGTGCTTTGTGACCGCCTGGAGGGGTGGGATAGGGAGGGTGGGAGGGAGACGCAAGAGGGAGGAGATATGGGAACATGTGTATATGTATAACTGATTCACTTTGTTATAAAGCAGAAACTAACACACCATTGTAAAGCAATTATACTCCAGTAAAGATGTTAAAAAATCTGAGAGTTAAAATGTCATTATTTCCTATTTCCTCTGAAAAGGGAAGGGGTTGGTTGAACTAAGTGGTTTCTACAGTCCCTTCACTGCTCCAGATTAGAAGGAGAAAGAGTGCAATTTTGCCCAGTAGAACCAAAACTCACATTTTGAAAATGACCTCTTGAAGGGATACATTGGGAGATTGGGACTGACATATACACACTACTATATATAAAAATAGATAACTAATACGAACCTACTGTGTAGCACAGAGAACTCTTCTCAGTGCTCTGTAATGACCTATATGGGAAAAGAATCTAAAAAAGAGTGGATATATGTATATGTGTAACTGATTCACTTTACTGTACACCTGAAACTAACACAACATTGTAAGTCAACTAGACTCCAATAAAAATTCATTTAAAAAAAAAAAAAAGAAAATGACCTTTTGGAAATGTGAAAGCTTCTGGAAGATTCTTCAAGATCCAGAGAGAATTACAGATGCCTAGAGTGGGATTTAACATCCTTGAGCGTGCCTTCACAGGACCCCGCTGTAAACGCACTTCCTGACTCTTCAAGCTACCAAAAGCACGATACGAAACCTTCTCGCTACGTCTCTTTAAAGAATATAACACCCGCCTAAGAAATGTTAACCGAAGACACACGGGCAGGCAAAAATAAGCCAACAGTTCATTAGTGGGTTTTTGGCTAGGTTCTTCAAAGTGACAATTATATTGTTCGTTCCCAAGTAAACAGCAAAATGTTGCAATGGAAAGATACTAGTTTCCATAGGGCCTACGGGAGACGGGAATTATAACTGAGGGCTGCTACCATATTGAAGCATATTGTAGGATTAGCCACTGAGATTCACCCACAACTGCCCAACCTACAAGCAGACGAGAATGAGGACCAACGTGGGGTCATTTAAATCAACAGCAGAGGGCTTCCCTGGTGGTGCAGTGGTTGAGAGTCCGCCTGCCGATGCAGGGGACACGGGTTCGTGCCCCGGTCCGGGAAGATCCCACGTGCCGCGGAGCGGCTGGGCCCGTGAGCCATGCCCGCTGAGCCTGCGCATCCGGAGCCTGTGCTCCGCAACGGGAGAGGCCACAACAGTGAGAGGCCCGCGTACCGCAAAAAAAAAAAAAAAAAAAAAAAAATCAACAGCAGAGACAGCAGTGCACACCCTGCACCTCCACTCCAGCCAGCATGCCTCATAACACAGGCAGCGTGAAGACAGGGAATATTAAAGAATGATTCCCATCAAAACCACTTGGCCACAGCAGTTTCTGAAGGAGATGTTACGTCAATTACCGACATGCTGTTATTTATAAAGTTGAAAAGAAAAAAAAAATCACCTTGGAGCTGGCTGAGAACACTATTTGGCAGGTGTGTCTCCTGGGTTCTGACCTGCTTTTCAGTCCAACCTCTCAAGGGACCAACATACCTGGCTGATGTGCACGGCAGACACCTGTGCGGAACAGACAGATGAGTGGCTCGGAGAGTTGGGTAGGGACTTGCAGGGCCCGATGGACAGCTGCTGCTTCTTCCTCGTGGCAACAATCTTCTGGGCAACTAGTGGACAGGAAGACAGAAGAAGTCTACGTGAGGCTCGTTTCCAAACAGAGGGAATGTGGCAGAGACCGAGGGCTGTCTCCGTTATCCACTATTCCTTTCATCCGTGGTAACAGAATTCCTGATTTTTAGTTGGGCGCAGGACTACCAGAATAGATACGACATTTCCTGGAGCTTCCTCCAGTCCATCCCCTTGCACCCCAGCTAAATGTGGCCATGCAAGCAAGCTCTGGCCAATGGGATGGCAGCAGGAGGGTCACATGGCGGTACCCAGGAAACATCCTTGAGAGAGCTGCCCCTGGCCCATTTCTTCCTTATGTCTCTTTCCTTCTTGCTATGTAAAAAGCACATATGTTGGCTGTAGCTCTGGAAGCGATCTTGCAGAAGGAAGCCACACTTGGTGGGACACAAGCCCCTTCCAGGGGCTTGGCCTCTGGCTCGGCAGCCTCGCGCAAACCTCAGACGCTTTGTATGTAAAACACAAAAACACACACCTATCTTGTTTAAATTATTCTAATAATAGGACTTTTCCCCCAGTTACTTGCAGCAAATATAATCCTAAATAAGACAGGGTAATTTATACCAAACCCTTTGGAAAATCAAAAATCTATTTTTTTTTGCATAGCCTGAAGAATTACTCTTAACTCTACAGGCTACTGCATAGAATTATATTCAAGGACATGTAATTATGTCAAAGACTTTTTAAATTTAAATATACGGCTCTACACATTGGGAGTTCATCTTAATCAATACAAACCTAAATTCAACCATTGGCAAATAGGCTGGCTGATACAGCACATTGGATTTAACTGGAAAGGAAGCCAACGATTAGAAAACTCTTCCTACACCAATAGGTGTCACTACAGGAGAATAACTACAGCTTTTATGTGAACAGATGTGTGTCTTTGGGGAAGAGCTGTAATTAAGTTCAATGATATTCAATCCTTATCTTTGTCCAGAGAGGTTGCTGATTTAAAAAGTACCCACGCAAAGGAAAACACACCACTGTCCCCAGCAACAGCTTATGTTACAGAAGGAGCACACAGTGTCCGCAGATGATTTCTTCTCCAAATGAACATAATTTTAAGAAGGAACTGGTCTGTCCACAGCTTATGGCTTTCATGTAAATGAATGATAGTATAAATATGATTAAGTGAAAATACAATATATAAAAAATGGCTCACAGAGATGAAGAAGCAGCTTCATTAGTTACATCCCACCTCCGATAGGCCTCTTATCATCCTGAAAGGACGATATCAATTAATTTACCCTCCCGTAGTGTATTGATCATAACCTTCATCAGCTAATCACGTTTAAATTACAGAGGAATATCGCAACACTCTGTCATTTCAAAACCATTGGCGTATCGATCTGGGGTCTTTGAAGACGCACATTAGAATATTTTAAAAATCATTATGTGAACTCAAAACTAAAACCTAAGATCAGATTCCAACAGCCGCAAAACGTGTGTCTTATAGGTGAACTGAAATCCCCAAACCAAAAGTAAATTAACTTAAAATCATGATTGTTTGGATGAATGCCAAATTACTTCTATTTTTTTTTTTTTTTTCTGAAAAAGAGCAAAAGGTGTTTTCTTGTGTTCAACTACTCCTGGCCTCAGAGTCACTATTCAGTCGGATGACCATACTGACTTTCACCTTAAATCTCATAGAAAAAACACAAAGGTCAGAATTAAACAGGGCTAAGCTGTTGGGAGAACTTCATAGACATTTTCTATAAGTGTTTTCTACTCTAAGGGGAGATTTGAGAAACTTTCTAAGACAAGTCAAATATGTTATTAAAATCCTCATTTTATGAAACTCCAAATGCAAATCAATGTTCCCTCCTTCCCACGTGGAGGCTAGAAAGAGCAAGTTCATGGGCAGAGAGAACCTTTTCCCATTAAACCCTCTCACAGAACAGGGCTGTGTAAAGCGTGAACCACACGTCAAGTACTACGGTTCTTCTGTCCACTGAATTATTGCTTGGCCACATTTATTAAAAAAAACCCGAAGTCACAACTGCTAATAACTGGTAGCATTCTTTCAAATTTAACTAGAACCTTCAACCCTATTTGTTGTATTTCCCCGTAATTTTTATGTCTACACACACATGGAAGAAAGGAAATGAGTTACAAATATTTTGTTCTAAAATACATAGACTGCTTTAGGAGTTACAGGATCACCCATAAAAGTGGGGGTAGTATCTGACTTAAGAAGGAAAAGGAGATAAGGGGACTGTTTTGTAAGGCTGGGCCACCTTCTCCTCCACAGTGAAAAGCCCCCGGCCCACTGCGGGCCACAGGGCTGGGCTGGGCTGTGTGAGTGGAAGGGCCCCCCGCCCCAATAACAACTCAAGGGAAACGGGATGCCAGGGGCAGGGAGGCGCTGTTCTCTTGTAACTATAATCATCAACTTTTCCTGAGATTTGGAACATTTAAATGTCAGGAGACTTAGAACATGAATATTACTTACACCCCAGATTACACTGGCTGGGAAATTTTTATAATCACTGAGTTTCTGTCTGCATTGGATCATTCCACAAATGAATACGTCACGTATTTTATATAAATACATGCAATGCACGAATGAGAAAACAGAAACACAACCACTTGAGATTCCTTAAAAGAATCTGGACTCTATCATCGAGGTGTGATGTTTTTCCTGTTTTGGTGACTTGCTTTCCTATAGAGTTGCCTGAGGCGCTAAGCCTAAGGTCTGAAATGCTGTCGTTGGCAGATACGGAAAATGTCTGCTCCTTTACCAGATACCCCGCCACTTTCATTAACCTGATATGGCAATGCTAGTACTTGGTGTCATTTTAAAAGTCACTTCCTAGGGATGTGATGTGCATGATAAACGCACAACAGTTAACATAGCTGTAGGTTATACATGGAAGTTGTTAGGGGCGTAAACCCTAGGAGTTCTCATCAAAGGTGAAAAACTTCTATTTCTTTACTTTTGTATCTATTTTACATAGATATTTTATTATACCTCAGTAAAACTGGAAGGCAAAAAATGTTCAAATACCTTCAAGTATAAATGAATGAATGAATGAATAATGTGTATGACTCCCTCCACAATTTTGAAATTTTATTTGGGTAATAGATAAAACATACCCTTTAACGAGCCCCTTCAACCATATCTGTAATTGCACTGTAGAAACTTCAAAACCAAGCAAGCAAACTGCTGGTGCCTGGGAGAGGCATGAGGGGCTCCTGGGGGCTGGTAGTGGCCCCTTCCTGACCTGGGTGATGACTCTGAGATCATTCTTTTTTAGCCGTACCCTTAAGTATACTTTCATAAACGTATTTCCACTCTTCAACTAGAAAGAAGTTTATTTACAAACTTAAGCAACAAGAAAAGCGAGTTATACGTTTACTTTCCCCACAAATTTTAAATTCTCTATTGGATAGATGATAAATGGCATCTTTTAATTAGTGTGTAAAGATAAGACTCTCAGCTCGCAAATAAGACCTCATTAAATCCTGGCCTAATGCCCGATTTCTGCTTCCGCTTTGTTTCTCAAATCATTTGCACTAAAGGAGGAGCAGAAAGAACGAATCTGGTCACACCAAGGGAGTCAGGCCCACCTCTCACCAGGTAACTAGGGGCGTCCCCCTCCCCTCCCTCTCCCCCCTCTTCTTTGTCCCTTACATCTGAACGATGGGCCAGCGGTCTGCACTTCCCGTCTACTGAGTCATTTAATCCTCGCAGTTGGGAAAACAAGGCAGAGGGGGCACCGGCAGCAGAACAGGGGTTCAGACACTCTGTCGGCCCCCATGACGGCACCAAACACTGCCACCTGGCAAGGCATCACCCCCCCCCCGAGACTCTACGGCTCCCAGGACAGGGACTGTGTACCCTTTGGCCCTGTCCCCTCACAGACTCTCCCTTGCTCTGCTGACCACTGCAACCCAGCTTCCGCCTCCATCCCCGTGGATGGACCTGCCATTGCCAAGGTTGCTGGTGACCAACTGGAGGCCAGGCGCATCCTTCTTGGCCTCTGGGCCGCCCTAGGCACTGCTGATGGTTCCTCCTCCCGTGACGCTGACTTTCCTGTGTTTCCTCCCCTGGCTGGAACCTCTTCTCAGCCTCCTTCACCGGTTCTTTGAACGTGGGCGCTTCTAGGCTTCCTTCTTTGGCCCTTTTCTCTCCATGCCTGTGGCTCCCCAATCTGTATGTAGCCTTGCTTTGTGCCCTTCCTACTTCTAGAACCGTGTATCCCATAACCAGCGCCACACCTGCCCTTGGAGGCACCTCAGTGTCCCAACCTGGGCCTCGCCTCTAACTCCGCACCCCCCGAGCAACCCCAGAGCAGGGACAGAGGAGCCGGAATAGATCGATTCTGCCACCGGAATTTCTCTTCAGTTCACCCTCACTGCCAATGTCTTGACCCAAACCTCGTCTGCCTGTGGCTGGTTTCTGAAGCAGCTTCCAAAGCTGTCCTCTCCTCACTGCCACTCAAGGGACACACTGCACGGCGACCTCCGCAAAGGTGACCCTTACGGGCCTTGTCCCGCTCAAAGTTCTGCAAATGCTCCCGTCACCAGACAGACGTCAGAACCGAAATTTCTCAGCAAAATGGGGCCCTTTCACGCTTGGGAGGGGTGGATTCTCCCCTCCTGTTATCACTTCCCATGCATCCCGGCTCCCACGACCCAGACACTCCTGGCCTCTTCCCAAGCCCTCCAGTGAAGGTCCGACCCACTGACAAGTGACTTAGGTGATGGCCGGCTTGGGACAGGCTGTCCCTTCTCCATCCCTTCGGTCTGGGGCTCCCACGCTGCCTGGAACCATATGGGCAAGTCTGTCTGATTCTGGTTCCCAGAGAAGGAAGCCCAGATAAGCTTCATTTCCCAGGACAGCTTTACCAATAAAAAGTAGTCATCCGATCTTCCAGGGTCTTATTCCTTAACGGGTTCCGAACCCCAGGGAGGACAAGGGTCCCCGCCCAACCGGACACGGCCTCCCTCCAGCCTCGCTGCCGGCCCCCAGGCTCACTGCCCACTTCCGAGCCGGACAGAACCCACTGCAGATGCCACAACGTGTGCTCTCTGAATCCTGCTACACAAGTTGCCACCACGGCCCAGACATGCTTCTCCTTCTCTTCATGGCCAATTCCTTCTCAGAATCCGTATCTCGAGCATCACTTCTCCTAGGCAAGCCTTCCTCTCTAACCATCAGGTTCCTCTAAGGAGACCCCGCATCCCAAATACCAAAGGTGCGGACACAACCAGCTCCGTATTTCACCCAGGCCTTGACTGAGAACCACTGCACAGTTACGCACACACACACGCCCACACGCACACATACACATACAGTCAGGGCCAGGCTGAAGAGCTGCAATTCTACTTTTCAGCCCCGAATCCCTAGTGCCTGGTGCATAGGCATTGTGCAATAAGCGATTATGTAATAATCCCAAACCAGACACGTCATCATTCACATCAGGTCCTGGCCTCCTGATCTCTACTCACAGGGCGAGGCCCCAGGACGGGGGTGTCTTTGACACTCCTCTTGCATGGTACCACCTGGCATCGGTAACGTCCACAATTAAGCACTTAAATTAAGCTTTTTAAAATTTCATTAACGATTATGACATTCTTGGTAAAGTCCAATGAGTGTTAGTAATTTAATCAGCAAGATATCTTCTCTGGTTTAAATGATTTACTTGAATTAAGTCAATTAACAGAAACGTCTGAAGAGCCACCTATGGGCCCAGAGAAGGAAGGGAAGACGGGAAGAGGCATGTGACCTGGTCTCTAGCCTCATGCAGCTCCCAAGCCAGGAGCAAGGCCCTCTGCATCTCACATCAATAGCTCCAAGGTTTCACCAGAGACAGGACCACTGAGAACTGCTCAAGTGCTCCACTGGGTGGTCCCTGTTGCCCCATCCTTTCTTCACTCCTTATTTACTCGGCTCCTACGACCCAACCTTCTCCCTGTGCAGGTCCTGAAGGAGCAGAGGCTTCTCCATCAGGCAGCAAACTGGCTGCCCTTTCACGTCCCTTTTGCCCCAGTTCACTGAGGCAGAGGAGACTTAACTCATCAACCAGCTTTGTAATGATCTGCTTTTGAACATTCCCCATCGTGACGCCCCATACAGCATCAGCTTCCGCTACGTGAGCCCTGCTGTATGAGCAACACAGCCCCTTCTGGAATGAGCAGAGCTGAGCCCCACGTCCTCGGGCTGCACTGGGGAGCGGGTGACTCTGGGGCCTGGGGAGAAGTGGGGTCTGCAGCTCAGGATGGCACTGTGGAAGCATGTACACCTGACTGATGACGTAGAGTCCCAGGTAGATGCCAAATAGAAACTTGGTGTGAATCAAGCCAACTCTGAGGAAGAGGACGATCCTTCAGCTACTAGGAAAAGCTCTATGTAGCCCATTGGGGCCAATGTGGGGTGGCAGTTCTGCGTAGACAACGTTAGATAGGAATTTAAGTATGAATGATACATCTATTACAGTAATATTTTAAATGTTTATAATAAACACACTTAATGAAAATCAACTAGCATGAGGCTCATTTTGCTCCACAAACATATTTGAAAAGCACAGTTTGAGGCTGGGGTTCACGCCATCGTTCTATCTCTGTTTTTGGTGCTACCACCCAAATGTAGCATTAACTGTCTTTGCATCGAAAGGCTCCTCCCTTAGAACCTTGGAGGGCTAACCAGGCAAATCCCCATAAAAAATGAAAACCACCAGGGACTGTAAATTTTCCAGTAACAAATAAAAGGTCCCCTAATGTCTCAACTCAGTCTTAAATTACAGTTGAGTGATCATTAAACTATCTTGTTAATTAAGTAGAAATTAATTACCACATTATCTAGGTAGTTCTGAACTTGTGACTTAGGAATGAAAACAAGTTTGAAGTGGAACTTTTCTCAAAGTTAATGAACGTTAAAGGAGGTGTGGTCTGTGTTGTTGGTAATCCTATACCCATCTCCTAGATTTGTTTTCATATGACGTTTTGGGAATAGAGGAAGCTATGCCAGAAAAACCATTAAAATGAAAAAGAGCGAGGGAGGTGGGGAGTGGGGAGAGGGTCTTCTCGAAGGCCTCTTGGGCTGTGTGATGATTAGTGACAATTAGTGAACCACAGGGACCCACAGCCCTGCCTGGCCCACACACCTGCGGAGATCCTGCCAAACTGAGCCGCCAACTGGAAAATACAGTCAGCTCACGTTCCAAGACGATGGGCCAATCCCACGGACCTGCACGTGACTCGAAGTGCTAGACGGGATGCCTCATTTACCTTCCTAGGGTCAACATGGACTTGACATTCAACCAGCACTCACCAACTGGGTCAGTGAACGAACAGAGGGATCGACAATGGGGACAGGGTGAGGACATGAGGAGAAGTAGGGGTGGAGAAGCAGCTGGAAACACGTTTAAGGATCCCGTATGCAAAGTGTGGATCGTATCCTTAAGGCAACAGGGAGCCGTCAAAGCTATTCATGGGCCAGTGACGCGATCCAGGAGTTGGAAGGACACCTGGTCTGTGTGGTTTGCAAGATGCAGGTGATCTCTACCTGGACAGTGGAGACAGCAAGCATGGGGGGCGGCGGGGTGGGCGCAGGGTGGGGGGGATTTGGGGGGACGGTGACCGAGCGGCCGTGGTCTATACGCAGGACCCCGGCTCTCTGATATTCTGTTTTGAGACTCTTGTGTCTCAGACTGCTGTTACTGTACCCTTACACATGATTAATATTTTCAAGGGGTATAGAATTCTAGGCTGATTACACGTCATTTGACGATTCAAAGCTACCAAAAGGAGTTATTATAAGGGTATATGAGCTCACTGATGTAGTGTTAGCTAAACCCCCATAGTTTAAAAACTTTCAAAGCAGATTTGGACATTTAACCTATTCTAAGTTACAGTTCTAAATCTGAGTATACGCCCATCTTCCTTAGAAAGACAGGCTGCCCCTGTTCTTTAACGTGTGTTAGATCTTCCTGTCGGCACGGCGACCCGCAAGGAGAAGCTCATTATCTTCGTTCTAGCAAAGCTTTCATCTTTTTTGCCACTACCTTTAAAATCACCCAACTGCTCTCTCCGAAGCCGACTTGTCCCCTTCCAAACCATCCTTCGTATGGACACGTTTATCATTCTAAAAACAGGCCTGGCTTGACCACTTCCACGTTTCATCAGGACAAACTATAAACCATCAGAATAGTTTCCTAATTATAACAAATATTATTAAGGAAGGAAACACACCCTGGAACTGAACAGGTCATAAAATGCATTTAGGGGTGCATGAAGAGGAAACACTCGCCATGCCTTTGTTTATTGGTTCCTTGTCAGTGAAAACCTCATGAGAAGCTCTGCCTAAACCCCGTGCCCTTGCCTTGTGTCCCCGAGCACAACATACGGCATTTCTATTATATTAAAAAAAACCTCTAGGCCAAGACAGGCCATGGTCAAAAAGCCAAATTCTCTTTAATTTCTTCTAGCGAAGCTTTCAAGTTTTCCGTGAAGTAATGAAATCTGAATTCTTAATCGGAGATGCCGTTCTTGCCTGTGTTCTTTTTATCTCATTGCATTAAAACAAATTTATCTTCATTTATGTCGCAATTACCTATTAGGGTTGTTAATTTGCTGGAAATGAAGCTATTGTTTAATTGCTCCTATTAATCGGGGGATTTAAATGCCGACTGTAATAAACAGTTACCTTCAGGATGGAGCAAAGTCATGGCTGCTGACATTAATTTCACAATTTCACAATGGGCGGAAATTTCTCCCATGTCCCAGGCAGCTGGATTTCCCTTTTCCTCCCGGAGAAAGTGCAAGAGTTTTTAAACATAAAATGTTTAAAAACTCATGCTGAAATAAACACGGTCTATTCAACGTGTTTTATACGTGTACCTAATTCTGATGGAAAGTTATTCTTTGTGTCGGGGAACATCAAACCATCCTGCCAGAAACCCACATCCCTTTTTCATGCGTTTCTTCACAGCACAATTTTCTCTTAAAACCAAGTCCCCAAGTGGAGTTGCCAACGGGAAGCTCTGGGTCCCAGCGGCCCCAGATGTTGGGCTGGTGGGCAGCAGGCGCCAGGACGCTCACCACCTGCTGGGGTTCTAGGCCTCCGAAGGACACAGGGTTCCTGCGTCCACACGCAGAGGATTTTGAACATTCACTGCTCTCCAAACAACTAAGTTTCAACATATCCCAGCACCGTACTGTCAAACGTCCTTCAGCTGGTCTGCACGTGGCACTTCCAGGGCTGGACTCGGCTTCAGTCAGCCTTTCTCCGCTAGAAGGAAGGAAGGCATTCCATTCAGCCCTGCCTGGAGTCCCCTCAGGGACGGCATCGCAGGCCCCAGCGGCCCTGTGCACCGCCAGGACGCCCAGCAGATGGTCAGCTCCAGACTCCTGACGCCACCTGCAGACACTGAGGGATCCTCCAGTTCCTCTGCCCTCCCTCCCCTCGTGCCGCCGGGTCCTCCCTCAGCACCGCCCACATTGCTGTGCCTCCTCCAGCCTGCTGACCCCACCAGCACCCTCATCTAAGACCACATCACCTCTGCATCACTGTGCAGACTCCAAGTTTTCGTCTCCGAGTGCAGAGGAAAGAACATGATACTACCCAGCATCTGGGACAAATCCAATGCCTGGTGGACGCCTGGAGAATCAGGGCCCCACTCAGGGATGGGTTCACGCTCCGGACAATCCGAGGCCCCCAGCGCACACTTGTGCCTGTGCTGCTGGGATCCAGGGGGGCCTCCGGGGTCTCAGAACGGAAATGAGCACCACAGACCTGAGCGGTGACTCTCAGAAGGGCTAATGGGGGGAAGGAGACTCCACCCCTCCTTCCCCTGCCTCCCCTTGGGCACAGGTGAGACCAGGATGACACCTGCCAGGCGTGCATGAGCCAGAGGGTGCAGCATCGATGCCAGTGACCCAGGCTGGTCCTAGGACACTCTCGGTCCTGCCACGAGTCTGCCCTCTTAATACGTGGAGTCGCCTTTTCCCTTCCATGGGTCGGGGCGGCGTCTTCCCTCTGCTCTCTGGCATCCCTCACTCACGATCTATTCCTTCATCACATCTTGGAGCAGCTAGTATGTGCCGGGCAACCTGTCAGATGCGGGAGACGGTGGGGTCCACACTGGCCTGCCGGCCACACCACTGAGGAACCAGGGACCAGGAGGCCTTACACGCTTGCGGTGAGAGTGCCCTTCAGAAGAGATGGCCACACAGCCTCCATGACTTCTTTCACTAAGGTCTCAAGAAGCAGCACTTGACAATCTTAGCGGAGAAGCGGCAAACCTCTCACTCTGCACCGGTGTTTCAGGTTCAGCACCTGCCTCCTTCCTCAACAAGTGTGTCAGGCACAGGACCAGCTGCGGGGCTTTAACAGCGCCCTGAAGAGAGCTGTGTATTTGTGACATCAAAGTGGGGATAATTTTCAAGAGGGAAACATTGATGAATTGTGACTATACTACGTAGACACTGAGGAATCATAAACAGCAAGAAAAATTTGGGGAAAGGGGGGTTGGGGAGGGATAAATGAGGAGTTTGGGATTAACAGATACACACTCCATTATAATAGATAACCAGCAAGGACCTACTATATATATAGCACAGGGAACTCTACTTGATATTTTGTAATAACACATGAGGAAAGAGAATCTGAAGAAGAATATATATATGCATAACTGAACTGCTGTGCTGTATACCTGAAACTAACACAATATTGTAAATCAACTATATTTCAATTTTTATTTTAATTTTAAAAAAGTAGGAAAAATTTGGAAGCGTGACCAGGAACACAAAGCACATCGAAGTGTCCTGCCTGAGGAACCGGCAGTGATCAGAACTGGATGAGGGCAGGCCCTGATGAAACAGAAAACCGCGGTGTGCGTGCGGCCGCAGAACAGCAGCAAGGGGTGCATGTGTGCCCGTCGGCGCAGTCCTGAGCCAGGACAAGGTAAGGAGTCTGAGAACGTACGAGCCAGGAGCAGTGAGGGGGCTGCTGCTGGCCGTGGGCTCTGAGCATCAGCGAAGGGAGATTCCAGGAGGCGGGAGCTGGCACCCCTGACAGGTGCGGAGACCTGGGCAGGGGCTGGAACGCCCCTGGCCACCCCGACCCTAGAGCTTTACTCTGATGCGCTGCATAAGATTACAAGAGTGAGTACCACCTACTCAATGCTCACTGGGCACTCATTACTATGACTCCGCGTAATGAATAATCAATTAATACAAGCCAGCAGGGTTTAAAAGCGGGGGACGCAGCTTAGGTTAATCGCAAACGTAGAAAGATGTGGCCAAAGCATAAATTAAAGATCTTTCAAAGAGCGAAGCTTTCCGGACTGGGGCACTGTGACATTCCCACCAAGACCCAGGTGGACACAGAGCTGCACCTAGACTCGGGCTAGAAAACATTCCAAATGCTACAATTAAACCCAGTGCAAATCTGTTCGAGAGGCCGCGAGACGATTAACTTTCTCTCTCCCTTATTCTCAAGTTGGATGCAAATCAGTGTCTTTCAAGACAAGGCAAGTGAAGATCCCAATAAATTGGCAATACAATTTAGATGGCAGACAAGGATCTAAAAGATAAATGGCTTAAACAAAGAGGGGGAAAAATGAACCTGTCACTTCTTCTCAACTCATCAAGCTGTCTCGCGGAGAAAGCTGATGATTCCGGAGCAGAGATGTTTCTGACACCCACTGAAGGTGGCGGCGTACCCTGGATGCTTTCATCTGAAGTTCCTCACCATTTTTTCTGCACCAGGAAGGCTACAGGACTCACCTTTTAGATGCCCTATTTTTTTTAAAAGGCCAAATTACTGGTCACAAAATAGACTAACACAGTTATATGAGTCAAGTGAAAGAAACACCCAGGATAAATGCAAATAAATGTAGTGATACCGGAAGAACACAATCCATGACAAAGACAGAAGTGACACAGGAAAAAGGTGACTGCGATAAGGATTTTAAAACACGATAAAAGAGGAGATACCAAAAGAAATGATGAAATCACAAAAAGTGGTTGAGAGTCCGCCTGCCGATGCAGGGGACACGGGTTCATGCCTCAGTCCGGGAAGATCCCACATGCCGCGGAGCGGCTGGGCCCGTGAGCCACAGCCGCTGAGCCTGCGCGTCCGGAGCCTGTGCTCCGCATCGGGAGAGGCCACAGCAGTGAGAGGCCCACGTACCGCAAAAAAACAAATGAACAAAAATCACAAAAATGATTATTCAAGCTAAAGAAATTGCATGAAAATTTAAGATGAGGAGATGAAGATAAACGAGGAACAGGAGACCAAAAGGGTCCAAAATAAGAAAATATGTGAGACAGAAAGGCCGTAAGTGGATTTTTAAATCGGGAACCTTGAGACAAATACAGTTAAGTACAATCATTGGTTTTCTCTTTCATAAATTAATAAAGTTTGGTTAATATTGCCTTAACCAAATGTGGAAGGTCTACTTTGCTTCCTATGTTGAGACACATGCTCACAGAAAAAAAAGGGAGTTTTAGAAACTTCTTTAATCTCCCCATTTGTCACAAACACATTCTCCTACAGATACCTTTTAACTTTCAAGAAAAATGGACTTATCTATCACAACTGAAGCTGTTTTCCTATTTCCGGAAATAATTATCCTTACAACAATCTCCATTAAAAAAGACATTTTCTTCTTAAAGTGGGGGAGAAGATGTCTTGGTTGGAACCTGAGAAAATTATTCCTCTCTCCCCGGCTCTGTTAATAACAAGCCAGCCGCCGTGCTCCTTGCGTGAAATGCCTTGGAAGAAGTGACAGTGACACACAGGTTGAATTATACAATGTATTGTGATGCAATTAGGAAGAAGGATGAGACGACAAAACAATTTCCACTTGGTCTTCAACAGGGCTGTGTGCACTGAGTCACCGTGAGGCTCTGCCCACCAACCATCAATTACTATCATTTACCCAGCACCACCACCCAGAACCCTACCCTCTCCAATACACACAATTCCTGTGGGTAAGTCTGGCCTTTTGTGATACTTCAGCGATATTAGGCATTTAAGTTATATGAATTCGAGGGCCCAAGTAAAGAAATGATATATGATTCCATAGAATTAATATAGCACCCTAAATAGATAACTAATAAGGCCCTACCGTACAGCACAGTGAACTCTACTCAATACTCTATAACGGCCTTTATGGGAAAAGAATCTAAAGAAGAGTGGAGATATGTATAACTGATTCACTTTGCTGTACACCTGAAACTAATACAACGTTGTAAATCAACTAGACTGCAATACAATTTTTTTTAAAATTTAAGAAATTTTAAAAAGAGCATCGTAGATCATTCTTTTCCATCGATCACGGTTACTGAAGAGTTACGTACACAGTGTGGAGACACTTTTTGCAAGTTTCTTTTCTTCAACAAAAAATAAGTGTATCAATTCCCACTGTAGTTACTCACAGCACCCCAGGTGATTAACAGGGCTCTAAATCTAATTTTATTTACATTTAGAAGACCTGAGGTCACGCCATCAAGATTTCACTTTTGTGACTAATCATGTTTAAGTATTAATTAGAGTCCGGCGGAGGATATCGATTGATTTCTGAATCTGTAATCTGCCGTGATTCAGAAACTGTGAGGAAGTCAAACTATCCCTACCTGGTACTGCCGGTTTCTACGAATTATTGAAATTCTTGCAAGAATCATGCATGCATTTTAATTCTGGAAAGCCTCATTTCAAAAAAAGAACGAAAAAAAGAGCTCAGAGTAATACTGCACGTTCCCCCTGTGAGAAAGTACTTCACATTAAATTCAGTGCATCTGGACTCATCTTACCGCAAAATACCGACAACAGTATTTTATTTTATTATTATTATTATTATTTTTTTGCGGTATGTGGGCCTCTCACTGTTGTGGCCTCTCCCATTTGCGGAGCACAGGCTCTGGACGCGCAGGCTCAGCGGCCATGGCTCACGGGCCCAGCCGCTCCGCGGCATGTGGGATCTTCCCGGACCGGGGCACGAACCCGTGTCCCCTGCATCGGCAGGTGGACTCTCAACCACTGCGCCACCAGGGAAGCCCAACAACAGTATTTTAAATGGAATAACAATTGCTTTTCTTTCCCCCTAAATTTTATAACGCAAATTTATAACCGTGGACAAAAAATGGAAAGAAATGTAGCTTGCACACCCATGTCCATACCACCTAGATTTTATAATTGTAGGTGTTGCTCTACTTGGCTTACTGCATACCCACCATCCATCCATCTTATTTTCTGATGCATTTCAAATATGGGGCAGACATCAGCGCTCTTCACCGCTACACTCTTCAGCATGTGCGTAATTAACTGTCATGCATTAACCGGTTAAGGTTCCTTCTTTTGAGATTGAAGGTACATACTGTGAAATGCAAACATCTTAGCTGTACCATTCCATGAACTGACAAATGTCACGTAACTCAAATCACTGTGAAGCTTCAGAAGGTTGGTGCCCCTTCCCCAAACCCACTCCCACCAGCCCCTCTAACTCTCAAAACCACTCTTCTGACTTTTTTACGTGCAGATTAGTTTTGCCTGTTGTAGGCCTTCATATAAATGAAATCATTCATTTACTACGAATGCCTCTGTTCACTCGACATCATGTTTTGTGGATACATCCGTAACAAGTTTTCAAACTAACTTCAGCACTGCCACACCGAATACCAGAATCCTCATTACAAAGTGTTCATCTCTTCCCAGTGAAACACAACAGGTCCCTACGAGAAGATGGCGATCTTCTACCGTAAGGAAAATAACACCTAATTACCATGAACTTCTCTGGTCCTGCCAAGAATGAAAAAGGAATAAACTGTCCATATTTTTTGAACCTACTTCTAAATTTATCTGACCTCGGGTATATGTGTCAGCTGCAGGTAAGAAGTCATAATGACTCTTCAGACCATAAGTTCAAAACCCTTTCTACACATGGGAGGCTTCCTTTAATCCACCCTAAGAAAATATCCCTCATTAACAAAAACTGAGGAATGTTATCCTTGGTGACATCACGGTTCAAACTCACTGAGAAAAATGGCATTAAAAAACAAAAAGTCCACAGTGGACACTTTGAAAACAAGTCACAGAATCTTAGACTAGATTCCCACACCTCCACCTACACACAGCAGCAGGTCACAAAAAGTTATCATCTGTATTCCAACAGTTTAAAAGGTTAAAAACTCAACAACGACATAAAAACATCCATTCACAGCACTTACAGCTGAAGACAGTGGCCTCTTACCCGATGCCTATTCCATTGCTGCAGGATGCCCAGCGACTCTTAAGAACATGGGCAAAAGTCACAGTGCAACTTCAACACGTTACCTTAACACGTTATCTTAATGTCGAAAACTGTAAAAATTAAACACACAATCCCGCTACTTCAGCACCCGTCCAGGGTGACACCTACAAAGAAAGAAGGAACTGATTGCAAGTTTTATGAAGTTATTCAGAGAAAGAAGGTTATTCTTCCACTGATACTGCTACATGTGACATTTTATCTACTAACGATATGTATGTTTATATATCGATATAAGCTTTTCTAATAAAGCTTTTGGGAATTCATTTTGAGAAAAAGAAACCCAACGTGAATAGATGAAAAGGACTCAAATGTGTGCTAGTTAATAACCCAAATCATTATCTATCATAAGAATTAGAGAAAGTAATGTGAAAGGAACGCTCTCTCTTCACTGCTGACACCCCAAATCCATCTGTGGCTGACACACAGGAGTAAAAGGCAAATGACAGCCCAGGAAATTTAACATACTAACTAAGGACATCGTCAAAGAAAGTTCAGAAAACACAGGGGGGCTTGCCTGGTGACGCAGTGGTTAAGAATCTGCCTACCAATGCAAAGGACACGGGTTCGAGCCCTGGCCCGGGAAGATCCCACATGCTGCGGAGCAACCAAGCCCGTGCGCCCCAACTACTGAGCCTGAGCTCTAGAGCCCGCCAGCCACAACTATTGAGCTCACGTGCCACAACTCCTGAAGCCTGCGCGCCTGGAGCCCGTGCTCCGCAACAAGAGAAGCCACGACAATGAGAAGCCTGCTCACTGCCACGAAGAGTAGCTCCCACTCGCCACAACTAGAGAACGCCTGTGTGCGGCAACGAAGACCCAACCAAAGCAGCCAAAAATAAATAAATAAATAAATTTATTAAAAAAAGAAAAAAAGAAAATCCAGGGATTTACTTTCTTCCTCCAAACAAAAATTATATAAATGCTAAAAGATGATACAGATATCTGTCTTTAAAACAGATTTCTCTTTTGATGGGCAAATATACAAACATGAGGGAGATAAAATGTATCGGAGCTAAAGCTCTCCTTCAAATGTATTACCAATCCACCCAACAATGGCTGGAACTTCAGGCCCATGAAGGAGAAGACGATGCCTTCCATGCTCTACACCTTGAACTGCAGCCTCTGCCCCGGGTGGGGTGAGGCACCCTGCCCATCTCCGTCCTTGCCTCTCCCTGGCTGAGGCTGGCCCCTCAGTGAAGAGCTAGTCCTGCTGTCCGGTCAGAGGCCTTAAACCAAGTCCACAAACACCTGCGGGCAAACAGTGGACAGTCAGAGGAATCCCACTGTGTCACTGGGTCTACAGGGTAAGAAGAGGGTCACAGCTGCCAGGAGTCACGGCTTTAAGCCTCTGGATCCCACAAAAGGAATTCAGGAACTCCTTACAGACTAGAGGCATTCCACCAGAGAAAAAGACATCTGATGAGAAGACTCATCTACATCCCCCAAAGCAAACCGGTAACGGGAAGACTCCCGTGTGTACTTTCCCAAACAGCTTCCGCTGGCTGTGCAGTGGCTCAGAGGCGCACTGGGTCCTACCTGGCTACGACAGCTTCCTGGCACCTGAAGACCGTTAACAAGACAGGAATTCACAAGTGTCCCCTGAAAAGATGTCTGCGCTCGGAAAGCCTGATTTAGCCTCCAATAAAGACTCGACTCTTCATTTGTGACTTTCTGGCCTTTATAAGCATTTAACTGTCATAACGTCTATAGTTCAGCACAGAAAAGGCATCATAGGGCGTTTATTATAAATCTTGCAAAACATATAAGGCCCCTTTGCACTTTAATCATTTGCTAACAGTTACAATAAGATTGTATTAAAAATTTAAAGTGCCCTACTTAAGCCATTTACCTTCAAACGTCCATTTCCAGGGAATGAATCCAAGGGATATGAATGTCGAACCCTACCTCAGATTTATTGCACCAAAGAATATTTCTACTGATACGGCTCTGATGAGTGAAGTCCAATGACTGTAGTTTTATTACTTTTTAAGCACTTAATGGGAAAATTTAGACATTTTCACAAGACCGAGCTTCCACAAGAATGGTACATTTAAAAAGTGACAGGCTAGGGAAGGTCTATGAGATTACTTTAGACATACCCAGATGAAACACAGTCGGTGGGAATTTTAAGGCAGCATCTAATGTCACAGGCTTGCCTCTGACATTATTGGTTTGGTTCCCCTCATCAACATCTTAAATAGTCCAGGGAATATTTAGCCAAGAGTAACCATAGAGAATTTTATTATTCGACACATAAACTTCTAAAGCCCTTTGAAAAACTCCACGGTATTTAATACTTTTCCCCACACTTACAACCACTTACCGTAGGGAGGTTACAAAACAAATACCATAATTATCTCCCTGTAATTACCCAAGGCCCCGGCAAGGGGCAACTGCGCCCATCACCGACCAGACTGTCAGCGGGAAAATCATCTTTAAAATGTTCAGAAGCAAATCAGAAAGTTTCCCTTTACTTGAAGTGACTTCCCCCCCACCCCGCATTGAAACCCACAGCTGTGATCCCTCAGCTTTCAATTAATGCCAAGGCAGTAATCCTATCAATCACCGAGGACTATAAATTTCTTATCTTTCTCATTAGCTGCACCTTGGCACAGCTTAAATATAAACACACCTTGCCACCAGACTGTAAATCACTCCGCACCAGCGACTCTACCCACGGTCAGAAGGGGCAGCAATGACTGCAGCAGATCCGTCGTGCGCCCGCTACAACGAAGCCGATTGACACTTCTCCAAAAAAAAACAGAAAAGTACCGAGATTCACACGGACACCACCTCTCTGAGTCTGTTTGGCTTAAAACTGGTCATGACCTGTCTTTATTAGTATTACTAAGCTTTATGCGCAAAATCCGATTTTCTGTGGAAATACATTTTTTGCTCCATCTGCCAATAACATCTTGCGTGGTTACCTGTAGCTATTAATTTTTCCAGACCTAAATTCTTCAACTTATTTTTAAAGCTGTAAAAAAAAAAAAAATCAACCCTCTTCTTGAAATAAAAGTGGGCACAACTATATCGAGAGAGGTGGCAGGCCCGGGGTGGGGCAGCCCCTCCAGAGGACTCGCCACCTTCTTTTCCAGGTAACCTTTGGTGTGGACATGTTGATACCAATATCTGAGCCTCATGTGAATAGTTTTATCAGATGTTCTCCAGTGAAACTATGCGGTCCAGTCCCTTAACAAAAATTCAGGCTACCTAAGTATTTTTCCACCAGGTGCAAACTTTATAAACTGTGTCCACTCGGTGGACCTGGTGGCAATTTCGCCCACTGGCGTCGCAAAGCTGTGCAAGGACTCGGAACCTTGGGCCGCGCGCGCTTCGGCCGTGAGCTTCCAGTGTCCCATCACATCCACTTTAGGCCTAAGTTAATTAATTGTATCTTTCAAATTAAAATGGATGGGGCACATTAACTCACCACCTTCAGTCTGCAAAGCGCAGAGGTTGATTACCTCCCCTGAAGGAAACCACGGGCAGGCGGCTCTGGCCGTGGCAGTACTGCCATCTAGCGGCCCCTGCTGTCATTGACCCGACCTTCCAGAGCGGCTTGGGCTCTGGGGCTGAAAATATTTCTGAGCATCTCAGGAACGGCTGGGTTCTGACATATTCTAGGGCACCCAAATACGCTATTTAAAGAGCTTCCGGAGAATAAACTGTGATGAGAAATACTTCATAGGGTACGGCAAGGAGACGCCATTAGTCACAAATTGCTCTCAGGTGACAAACATCTAAGACTTGAAGCAAAAAGCCCAAACCTCAAAATCAAAAATAAACAGGTAACGTTGACGGTTTTGAAAGGTATCTCAGTAAAGCTGTTATTTAAAAGAAAAAACAACTCGTCAATGCTTCTATCAGGATTTCCTTTTTCAAGTCCTCTGATGAGGATTTCTCAAGTTCCTGAGGGTTCTTTGCTCCTTTAGCTGATGACTCCATTGAGGTTTCTGGTACATATCTATCGATCAAATTACAAAGGCAATAAGTGCAACAGGGAGGAGTGTGGGTGACGGAGCTAGACTGCCTGGGCTCCCATCTCAGCTCTGCAACTGATGACCCAGATCCCCGGCAGGTGACCTGGCCATCCCGTGCCTGCTTCCGTCTCTGTATATGCCTCATGGGAGGGGGGTTTGAGGAATAGGTCATCTGATGAACAGGAAGCACAGGAAACATGCCAGCCTCGGGCAGAGGGACCACAGGGTGTGGGTGACGTTGAAGAGCAGCTGGGACACTGACTGGTCTGGGCGCCGCCTCTGCTCTCTTGGGAGTTCACAGTCCAGGTGAGGAGAACGGCCGTCAGACAGACCATCACCTCTAAGCCTGTGGAGCCCTTATTCTTTGTCAGGACCTGACCTGATCATTGGACCATGACTGACTCACAGCAGACTACTGTCATCTGCTAACTGAGAGACCTGGCACCCTGCCCCAGGTACGGGGACAGCAGAGAGGCAGCCTCCTGACTTCAGGGCTCCGATCTGAAGACTGAACTTGGGAGGAGAGAGGGACTCTGAGGACACAAAGAAGCAAGGAGGGCATCTGGTGGAAGAGACAGGAGCGTGGGGCAGGTAGGAGGAGGGTGCAGGGGGCAAGGGGGACACAGGACTCACAGACTGGGGGAGTCTCGGAAAGGCATTAGGAGGTGCTGTCTGATAAGAGCTGAATTTAAAAAGCCCTGGCAGAAGGACTGGACGGGGAAAGGGGGGACGCCTACAAAGTGGAAAAGTGCAGAGAGGGGCCCAGTGGGAAGGGCAGTGGCTTGGGCCAGGGCACTGCTGGTGGTGACCACACAAGGTAAGTGACCAGAGAGCCAGCCAGTCACACCAACAGAACGTGGTGAAGCGCATGCAGAAAGGAAAGCAGACAGGGGGATCAGAATGGCCCCAGCTGTCCAGTCCCAGTAACAGGATAGATGTGTTGGGACTCCAGGATCAAAGGGGCAGGTGCGGAGCCTGCGTGCCCCTCCGTACCCAAGAGGAGCAGTCCCGTAGACAGCTGACGGGGACAGCTCTCAGAGAAGGGCTCTCCACTGGCAGAGAGCTGAACTCTGCTTAAGCAAGCAGAGATCTTAGGTCAGAGGGGACAGGGCGAGGAGGAAAAGCAAGGCCAGGACAGAGCCAGGAGCATCACAGAACGAGCCCCCAGCCCACAGCAAAAAAAAAAATCCATTTTATTAAGAACATGTTCATGCGGAAGCATACTGAAAAGTATACAATAAACACCTTGTAAACCCACTGCCTACCTGCAACAAATGCAAACATTTTACTCTATTTGTCTTATTTCTGTGTTTATTAGCTGAACCAATTAAGTAGCAGGTTATCATTTCCCTTCAGCTCTAAATACTTAGAACACGTTCCTTCTTGAAACAAGGACATTCTCCCACACAGCCATCGGAGACCCACAGGAGAGTGTGAGTCTGTGCCCGTGTGCAGGGGGCTTGGGGACGCTCAGATGACTTGCTGAAGAACACCAGTCCCCAGGATCGGGGGATGAGACGCGCCTGGAGGTGGGTGCAGGTGCAGGGGCATCATCCTTTGCACTAACAGAGGGCAAAGAGCTCAACCAACCAGGGCACCGGGGAGGCTGCAGGTGGACAGAGGGAGCTCCCATTTGTCTCTAAGACAGAGATAAACAGACAACGGGACAGAGGGATAGAACTCTTCAGCACCGTAGTTTTCTCACGTTTGTCCCACTTCTGCTCATTTCATCCCTCCAGCTCGGAAGAGCCCAGTGAATCACTTCTGTCTTGACTTCCTCGTTTCTCTGCAGGATCCAGCCCGTCCTCCCCAGCGAGCAGACACCCATAGGATATGTGACACCCTCACACAGGTGAGCCGAGAGCTCACCTAGGCTGGGGCCCGGGCTCGGCAAATGGGCACAGAGGCAAGCAGAGCCGCATCCCCTCCTGCTCTGACGCTGCTCCCCGCTCGGGGCAGAAGGCAGAGAGGAGGGCGAGGAGAGGGGCTGCGAGCTGGGTGCCCACGTCTGAGGGACCAGAGGACTCTGCTCAGTGGACGGCATTCCAGGCCAGGGCAAGGGCGTGGCAGCTCAGCGTACCTGGGCCACAGGTGTGCAAAGGGAGGGACGGGACAGGAGGCAGGTGTCTGTCAGCCCCGAGCGAGGGTCCTCTGCTTCTCACTCCTGCCGAGCTCCCACCTGGGGGGGCGGCTAGGGGGAGGCACACGGGGGGCCCTTCATAACCCACAAGGAGCTGCTGCCTGAGTGAATGCAGGTTAGCGGCAGGAGGTGCTGGACAAGCAGTCGGGGATCTGGGCCGCCATCCACCCTGCCCGCTGGCCTTCAGGTTGGGAAACGCCTCCCAAGAGGGGCTCACAGCCACAACCAAGTTTGGAAACCTCCAAGGTGGTCGCCAGGGGGCCATCAAAGGCTCCTGAGCAGAAAAGAATCATGTCTGAGCTCCATTCCAGGCAAGGGCATGAAAGACAGTGCAACACAGAGGCTGAGAGCAGGCTCACTGTCTGGCTTCAGAAAGGATGCTGACCAGCGGCGTGGGTGGCGGCGGGACCTCCGAGAGGGCGGGGGGGAGAAGCCGGAGGGCTGGACGCAAGGCCATGCCCGCCTGGCGTGCACAAGCAGCCCCCCTTAGTCGTTCAACCACAATTACGGGAAGTTACCGTACGCTGGACACCGTGACCACCGTGTTGACTCAGATCCACTTCCTGCCCTCGTAGAACTTAAGGTAAAATCATTTCCAAAGAGGGTCTCACATCTAGTATGTGTTCAGAACAAAACAAAACAAAGCACAGTCTCCTCAGCTGTACGATGCCCTGTGTCTACGCTTTCCTATGAAACAGAAAACACTGTAGAACCATTCACGGATAGAAGTCAGCAGAGGCACAGGGGTGGTCCCAGGCGCGGGGAAACGTACAAGCTTGAAGGAGCCAGCAGGCTGCCTTCACGTTACCTGGTTCCTTGAAGAACGCGTCACAAATTCCTAAAACTCGTTTCCAACATTTTTCTGTCTCTGAAATACTTCCAGGAGACTAACTGCTTGATTAATTTCATGGACTTAGAACTTAAGACAAAGTAAAGGCTCTCCCCGCCGCCCCAAGAGCCCAGAGCAAACTGAGAACAGCAAAGTACGGGCAGCAAGTTAGAGCGTGAGTAGGAACACGCTGGGCGAACCCTTGTCTCGGGGGAAGGACTGTGACACTTCTCAGCCTCACAAACCAGTAAGCACTGACCTCCCGGCTGATGGAGAACCCAGGCTGCTGACGGAGGAAAACAGAGGTCCATTACGCTTCCATGGAGAGTCGCCTCGAAGATGCTGCTCGTTTCAATGGGAAGCATGCCATTACGTCCATGACTGTGGGGAACAGCTCTGATTTTTCTCCTGGTAAAATCTGATCTCTGCTGGTTTAAAATGCGCTCAAGGAACTTATTTCAGCCATCGGGGCTCAAATGAAGACGACATCAATGCAAATCTTCTCCCACTGAGGGCGACCCTCCCCACTACCTGGTGCCCAACGGTGGCCGATTACAGTTTGGGAGCTGGTCCAACTGTCATCAATGGTCCGTGCGCAGACGCCGGGCATGGCCTGGGGCTCCCACACCGCGCTCTGACCCTCTTCCTTTGCCCCACGAGGCTGCTGGCCGACCACACGGCCTCCAATGCTCTGTCCAGCACTGCATTCTACCCGCCGTCTTATTTTTATCACAACTACTTGAACTTCCCCTCGACTGTTCCCAGAAGTGACAGGAAGGGAATCCTTTCCAGGAAAAATCGAATTCGAATCTCAGAAGGAAGTTCTAAATCTTCCCTACTGACGCGTACATTTGAACTGTACCCTTATCAAGGTGCAGGTGGCCTTGTTTTTGTGGCCCAGGGACAAGCCCAGGGCACCTGAGCGAATGGAGGGAATGAATGGCCCAGCCCACGATTCAGAGCATCTCATTAGGGTTTCCCTCCCGCTGCCCACGCATCTCTCTCATCTTCTCTTTCCCAAGATGAAAAACGGTAATTACTTTAGAACCATCTGTTTTCCGAGACTTCACCGAAAATACCAAAATAAGTTCATTTGAAAGCTCTGATTGGAACCCGAGCACCGCCATAAAGATAAAGGCAGCTTGCTGGAGCAAAGGTAATTGGGAGTCACCTGACAACTATTTTAATTACTGCATTTACACCGGGCTCCACTTCCAGCCCTGGCGTTATTTCCATTTTAAATGCTACATTTCTCAATCGCTGCTCGCTTTACGATCAGGAATTTTTTAGGCTGTACACACGAAGGTTGTGATTTTTTACTCGCATTTTCCCATCGCCTACTCGTCATGCCCAAACCCACGCTGATGTGGGAGAGTTCTGAGGCGATGTTTTGAGGGCAGCACGAGGTCCTCCAGACACTGTCGTTTCTGAAAACAGGAGAGACGTGCGTCCACGTCTCAGCCGTACCATTTACACTTTAGTTACAGGCCCTCCGTCCGCAGACACCTGTCTCCTCACCCAAAGAAGGAGGTAACAGTACTAAGGACCCTTAAAAACAGGGGTGGATGTAGTGCTGTTTTGTGGATTTTCCAGCCATGGGTTCTTAATTAGACATATGCCACATTCAGGGGCGGGGGATGTCTGTAACATCCTGACAAAAGGCATCTATTAATTGAATTTTCTTTTCAAAACTTAATACAAAGAAGCTCAAAGGTCTGCATGTTTAATTGCAGAATATATCAGAACGGGCAAGACTAAGAAATTTAGCTTTTGTTCAAGTAGTAACTAGTGACTACGTCCTATCTCTTGATGCCATTTTTGCTAAGGATCCTAGAAAAGAAGCGATTGGTGGAAATGACCAGCAGGTGGGATAAAGGGGTGGTCATCTTAAGCAGAAAGAAAAAAACTCTTCAGTGAATTCTGGTAATATTTTCAAGAAGGAATTCATTTTTTTAGGTGTGAGGACAAGAAAGGCAACCAGGGGGACTCAGTTAATTAGTAGATACACTGTGGTTACCCAGAGAGACGCCCCTCCCCCTGCCACCGCACCCCTTTAATAGGGGAAAATGTGACTAACCGAGCAATTCACTTAACAGGTCCTCAAGCACCGTTCTTTAATGAATGAGTCGGTGTTATTTAAAAGAACTAAAATTTATGGTGAGTTAATCTGCGTCCAGAACACAGAGGGGGAGAGGTTGTTACAGGAGACTCAGTGCATTTTGGCCTACATCCAGGTGGAACTGGACAGAGCCGTCTCAACACCTTTCCTGGACGGGTGAGGCACAAGCACCAACCCCAGAAGGGCTCCGAGACCTCCCTGAGGGCAGAGAGGGACCAGCTCGCATCCCTGGGAGGCCTTCTGCTGCTTCTTCGTTAGGCATTCTTTTTCAAAATCCTCCCGAGCTAGCCACAGATACATTTCAGTTATTTTGGTCGCCCCCTCCAGGGAAGCAAGAATGGGAACAATGTCCCCACTCCACAGGTGGGTAAGCTGAGGAAGTGAGATGCTGAACTGTCACGTACGGCGGCGGGAAGATGAAGATGGAGCCCAGTGTTCTGTGGTCCAGCCCAGCATCCATCCCCGGGCCACCCAGGGGCGATGGTTTCTTGGTAATTGACTCAGGAACATCTGAGATTATAATTCACTACCTGTTGAACTCTCAAGCCTATCGGCGGGTAGCGATTCAATACAGCTGTCTTTACGGGATTAAGCAGGAATTTCTCGTCGAGAGAAATCGGAGTTTCTCGGTGTCTCAGGTCATTAGTGGTGGCTCAGCCTGTCTCATCATGAGCAAAGTTACAAGCAACATCTGGGCTTTCAGATGTTCCATTTACCTCAGCCACCTTCTAAATAGACTAGTTCAATAATTCCACCGGAGTTCTGTGGTTTGTTTTCTAAACGCTGGATGAATCGCTTTAATTCCCTGTTATTTTGAAACAGGTAGAAGGGTTGCTGAACAATAAAATGCAAAATGTAATAAAACTAAGAAAGGAAAATATTCTGAACCCTGGACTCACTCATATTCAAATACTTTTCTAGTCGTCTACAAACTCCCAAATCAGCTGCACGGTTTTAAGCATGCCTTTCCCGGTTCTGAAAAGGCTAGTTGGGACACACCAACTGCCAGGCACTGCTAAGGCTGAACATGTAGCTTCTGGCTAGGACCCACCGTGGCCGGTCAGCGTCACGTGGACCTGGGGTTACTGTGGCACCTCCAGGTGACCGACAGGAATCCAGCGTCACGCGGTGAGCGTGCTCATGTACACACACTGCACTCAATAAACGCTGATGGAGGTCAACAGGGGCCAATGCCAATGGTGGGTCTCGGCACCATTTCTCACAGGTGCCTGGCAGAAGTACCAATGCAGCTTCTTGTGCATAAACTATATCAGTTGAATCAATGGAATGGGTTTGGGCTGTGGACCGAAGAGAGAGAAGATGCAGTGGCCGAGGATGGGGTCTCAGTACATTCCATGGACGAAAGAGGCTGGGGAGAGGTGGAGGGAGGGTTGTTGCTCCAGGAGGGGTGGCAGGTGTCACAGAAGGAAAGGTCGACGGGTGAGGGAGGGATGAGCACTGAAAGTGGCCACTGGATTTAGGCAAGAAGGTCACTGGCGAGCCGGTGAGAGACGGAAGGGTGGAGTGGGGTAAGGAGTGGGAAGCAAGAATTAAGGTAAAGCAGCCCTGATCTCGGGGGCCTTCAGAACTGCTGGAAAACGCCAGCAGTCTGACCACCTGGCCCCGGCCTGAGCCTGCTCGGGCCCCTGCAGGCTGGGATCACTCCCCTGGGAAGACCAGACAGCAGACCAGAGCGCTCTGCTGCTTCTGGTCACCGGCGAGCACGCGGTCACCCGCTCCACCCATCAGAGTCCTGCCTTCTCGCCCTCAACCCCACTTAGAGCCACTCCTGTCCTTGTCACACTCTTCACGAGCCCCACGTCCTCCTGACTGCAGAAAGCCATGTCGCGTGCACCGGCTTCTGGTGGTGCCTCTGCTTCCGGGTGTGCACGTGCCCGGTGGGCATCTGAGCCCCGGGCAGCTCCCTCAGCCCCCTTTCCCAGGCTCCTGCATCACCACGGCAGGCACAGCTGAGACACGGACTTTCCTCCTGCCTTCTCGAGTCACCCGGCCCATTTCTGCCTACAGGAGCTTCCTAGGGCTGCCCTAGCACATCCCCGCAGAACAGACGGCTTGGAATCGGCAGAAACAGGTTCTCTCACAGCTCTGGAGGCCGAGAGTCCCACATCCGTATTGCTTGGCTGAAATCAAGGTGCTGGCAGGGCTGTGCTCACTCCAGAGGCTCCAGGGAGAACCTGTTTCTTGCTTCCCCAGCTACGGGTGGCCGCTGGCGTGCCTTGGCTCGTGGCTGCATCACTCCGCCTTCGACTCACTCCGCCTTCGACCCCCTCCGCTCCATCCTCACGCGTCACCTCCCCTGCGCATGCACTCAAATCCGTGCCTCCCCCTTACAAGGTAAATGCAACTGCTTTCAGGGCCCAACCAGAACATCCACGGGCCCCATCTGAAGACGCTTAACCACACCTGTAAAACCCTTTGTGCCTCTTAAGGTACACCCACAGGTTCCAGGGATTAGCACGTGCACATCTTCGGGGGGGCCATTCTTCCGCCAACCACACCATCTCAGGCTGTGGCTCAGACATTCCTCAGCTTTGGAACCCGTCACTTCAAGCGCCATTTTCCTAACACTGATGAGGGAAGTCCACCTAAGGCATGCTTTTCCCCCACATCCACCAGCTTTTCTAATTAGTTTTAATAAAATTCTGAAATGACCACTTGTCCTTCAATTTAAGCTTTTAACCTTTTTTTAGAAGGATTTGTATTTGGACAAATGAATACATGAGATCTAGGAATGGATCTTTATAAAATGTGGCTTAGTTTGGGTCATTTGCCAGAAAGAAAGGGGTCCATAAAATGAGCCTATCTGGTCCTGTATAATTTTTGTCCAGTGTATTTAATGGTATCGATTCCTTTATTTCCCAAGAGGAATCTACACACCAAAGAGACAGACTCTCTTCTTCCAGTCTACCTACCTGGAGGCCCATTTGTAACCACAGTTCACTGGTGATCAGAGATGCAGGAGGGGGGCCCCGACAGGCTAATGTCTCATGCACACAGGCAGCGTGAGATGCAGCTGCCCACCCGGACCTCCCGCCCGCCCCCCGCAAGCACCTCTCCCAGGCAGGGCTGGGAACGTCACAGCTGATGGTGCCTGATTTAATGGTCAGAACCTCAGATGCTGTGAGCAGGAGCGGGGCACTCGAGATATTTAGGGAAAGGATCTAGAGAAGGTGAGTCTCCAGACGAGCCTTCTGTCTCCAGGGTTGCTGAATCCAGGCTGGCAGATGCCAGCATAGAAAGGAATGCTGTGAAGTCATAAAGACACAGTGGAAATTAACGCAGAAACCATTCCCAGGTCTTTTTAAAGCAGGTTATTAACAAGGATATAGAATAAAATGCCAATTTTGTTTTAAAAGTATTGAACGACTAGACTGACTAGATGGACATAACAATAAAATGTTGATCACGAGGCGGTGGGATCACAGGTGATTTTAATTGGCTTCGTTAACAGTCTTCTGTGTTTTTACAAACAAGTGTTATCCTAACCGGAACAACACGAACGTGTAAATACACAGAAATAGGTAACACATGAAATATACATGTGTATTTTCGAGGAAATGGATGTGAACCCGGACTCTGAAAAGCAAAACTCCAGGGAAAGGGTGCAGCCAAGGGACACACGCCCACCCCCAGTGCAAGACTCACTCAGGGAGCCTGGGCTTCGCGCACCCTGACCAGCAGCAAAACTAAGAACAATGAGCTCCGCTTCCCCACTGTTACCTGGCCAGGTGGGCGGGGTCAGCCGCACCTGAGGCTTACTCATGGGATTGGCTCTTTTCCACTCTCCCTCCTTATTTTAGCCATCATATTTATAGCAAGTAAGTTAATGACATATCACGCTGAGTGATTTCCTCTGGCTATCATCTCATTTCTTCAACGGCCTCCTAACTGTCCCTGTAGCACACAATAGTGTGACCTGCCCAACTAACTGCATTTCTCCAAGGACCATTTAGGGAGAAAGGGCAGGAGACAAAGGACGGGCACTCCCAAAGGGCCCCGAGGAGGGAGACGCCCGGGAAAGCAAGGTGTCCAGGAAAGGAGCCCCTGCTCTGCTCAGTGTCGGATCTGATTTTATGGGCATTTTCACCCACATTTATCTTGAATTACTCGATTCATCAGGGTATTCGTTGAGGATTTCCGTCATCAGGGATGTATTTATGAGATCACTGTTCTTCAAACTCCTCTAGCAGTGGCCTTCCTTCTTCCAGAAGAACTTCATCAGGCAACGCCAACAAGGAAAGATTCAGCCGGCTCCTCTGGCTGAGCTGGAGCCTGGCCCCCTGCAGCCCCTGCTCAGAATACGAGGGTTCCCAGGACACTGTCCACCGCCCGCCGACCCTCGAGCCAGCGTGTGTGCATCCCCCGCTCGCTCCTGAGCCAGGCTCACTTTCTGCAGGGCCTGTGGACCCACGCTGGTGCCCTGTGAGTGGTCTAACGCACAAAATGTGTATTGAATTCAGTGGAAACACCTGCACCTGGGGCCACTGCCCCACCTCCACACGCCCTCCCTCTAATGCTCTCATTTGCAGGGGCTGGTAAAACAGTCTCTGGCTCTAAAAGAAAGTCCGTGAAAGCCGCCCTCCCAGAGGGGCTCTTACGCCTCATGTGGATGAATTTACCCCACTTCTACCTAACTTCTTGCTCAAAATACTCTGTCCTGTTCCCACTATTCCAAGGACTGAAAACTCTAGAACTCTCCAAATTGTATTTTCTTATAAATTCTAAACACTCCATTTGTAAATAACCTATAAAAAAAATCTATATAGAAGAGGCTGTGACTTGATATACTTCTCACTGGAAGTACCAAACGTGTAATTAGTCCCCTTTTCCACATAAAGAAATTGAAATTTTTCTGAGCTGAGATGCTACAGTGTCTAATGGAAACTATGCAGTGGGAGAAAATAAAAGGGTGAGAGCAAAATACAAATAAATGGAAAGTAACAGGGAGAAGCTATCCACCTTAGGGGGAAAAGAACTAACAGAACAAAACAAAAAAGAAAACAAAACACCACCGTCTCGAGAAACTAAAAGATGCGCCCAAGGCAGGTGCAGTCTCTATCAGAGACTCCTTCCTCTCCTGCGCGCCCCCAGCCCACTGCTGGTCCACAGAAGAGGCCACAAGTGCCAGCTCTCCGGAAGGGTCCTCAACACTTCAGGCGCCTAGAAACCAACCACTCGGCACCTGACCACTCTCAGTAATGGTGCTCTCCTGTGCAGAGAAGGACATCCGTGTTTCCCCAAACTGATCCACTCTGTCCCTCCTGCCCGGGGATGTCAGTCTGACTGTTGTCTGTCTCATCACTAAGTACCAGGCAGCATGAACAGCCCACAGTCTCCCCAAAACAGGGAGAGGCAACAGCTGGGCAGGGAAGCTGATGGCCAGGGCTCCACCCCAGACACCTGCTTGGCCCGGGTGCTGGTGAGAGCGCGGCCTGTGCTCCACCGCCTGCCTTCCCATCAAGGGCGCAGACCCTGAAGTGGGGAGCCTGGGCTGTCACTCAGGCTGACGGAACTCTTGGTGGCTTCTGTTCAAAGAGAATGGCGGACTAAATAAATCCATTTATTATACTGTATTAAAAAATAAGCCTACCGTTTGCCAAACTTTCATTGATTCTTCTCTAAAGTTACACGAGAGGCAAACTTAGGAAAAGGGGATCTGGGTCCCTTTAACCACAGACTACATCATTTCATCTCTTTTTATTTTATTCTCCTCCCCATTCCAATGAGTGAATGAAACGTTACTTCTGCGTTCGTGCACTGCTGATCCAGTAACTTCACACACTTTATGGAGTGTATCTTACTACAGGTCTAAATGGCCTCTTAAACCAGAGTGTTCGTTTTATTACGTCTGTATTCCGCACAGTGAAAGCAAAAGTTAAAAATATGTGAGAATCATCCTTACGAGTTCTTCCGATGCCCCCTAGTGGCATCTTACTAAATTACAAAATTGAGTACTTTCCTTTTGCTATATTTTCATTGAATCTCAGAGACCCTGACACAGGTCTCCTTCTATGACGCACATATTCTATCACATAAAGAAAACAGTCTGTGTGAATGTGTTTTCATTAGACAGTTTATCCGAAATATTATAATTTATAATTACAGCACTGCATCTAAGCCAACATCCCTCACTGGTGAAATGGCCTTACACACTGTATAAAAAATAATGATCGCTTAAAGGGCATTTTCGCTCACTACCAGGTTTAAAATGTAACCAGCGGCTTTTGAATATAACATTTCCAGGACAAAGGTAGAACTGTGCAGGCAAGAGACGCAGATCAAATTTCTAGCTTCTGCTTTGCTACTAAGCTTCCTCCCTGGCGGAACCGGCCCCAGGGGCCCCGCCTGCTCGTCGGTAAAGCGAGCGGTTGAGCGGGACAGCGTCTCAGGTCCTTCCGGACGTGAAATTCCACAAGCCCGCAGGTCAGGCAACAAATGAATTGAAATGCAGGAGATGCCTGGGTATTTCATTTAATATTGAAATCCTGGTGCATGGATGGGAGTACTCCCTAACATCTAGGCGACTGCACTGGCGCTCAGTATTTTTTCATTGGGTTTACACACCAAGTTAATTATGAGGGAGTTTCCCGAAATGCCAAAGTCCACAGACAAAACATTCCTCCTTGAACTACGGCTGCACGTGGAGCACAGCTGGCCAGGGTCGGGTCGCAGCGCTCCCTGCAGACAGAGACACGCACAAGCGAAAGAGCCGCACAGCCCTCTAAGGGGGTGGCACCTGGGGCCGGGTGACAGGCTGGCTGGCCAGACCACTCCCGACGAACATGCCTTAGGTTCTCTTTTCTTTTAGGGCTGACTGCTGTTTATTAATCACATATTTAAGTACAGGCTTGCAGGTCCCATGTGCACCCACTGAAGGGCATGTGACTGAACACGGCAGCACCTGGGAGACCTGCAGAGACAGAAAATCAGGCAGCGCCACCTGTGCTCCCGGCGGCTGACACAGGTGCCCAGGACACGGTGCGAAAAGAGCACATGCTTACGTCTGCTTTCTTCCGTGTTCATAGCAGTGACTCCTGTGGGTTCGCAAATTTTGACATTTCAGACACTTGATAATGAAATAAGAGTTTTATGTTCCCCCAAAGGGAGGATGTGCTTCGAGCATCTGGGAAACATGGGTCGAGATGAAGTTCCAAGCCCAACCCCAGGAGGAGGACCCAGAATGGCAGCCCAGGGACCTGCCCCGCGGCTGCCCTGCTCTGCAGCCCCGTCCCTGCAAGGAAATGAGGGGCAGGACCAAATCCAAGGACCTGGGTGTTCCCTCTGCTTCCCTCAGAGGTCACTTCACACCGGGGGTCTGTCTCCCACGGTGACACAGGCAGCGCTGGTGAGAAAGTCTGAGGGAACACTGCACCTCTGACAGCCAGCTGCCGAAGTCACAGCTCTGCACGGCTCTGGGGACCAGGCTCTGGGCCCGGCTGCCCTCTGGGGAGCTGGGTGCTCAGGGAACCCACCTGGTACACCCGAGAGGGCATGTCTGTGAGAGCAGCAAGAACCCCCTGCTCCCCACGTATCATCCCAGCCAAGAGACTGGCTGCTACCTCCTAACAAATAAGCTTTTTCTTAAATTAAGGGACAGACCTACTGAAAGTAATATTTGGAAAAAACTAGAAGTTATGATTATTTTGTCTATAAACAATAAGCACTTTTAAAATGAAAATATCCACAGTGGCCAGAGTGCAGAAAAAGGACACCTGACGGAGGAAACCTGAGTCGACACAGACTCCCCAGAAGGTTAAGGCTATCAAACCACAAGGACCAAAAGCTTTAAAGCTATGCAAGTCGCTGACCAGCAGTCTCAAGTCTGGAGGTGTGTCCTAAAGAAATGATAATAGGGGGCTTCCCTGGTGGCGCAGTGGTTCAGAGTCTGCCTGCCGATGCAGGGGACACGGGTTCGTGCCCCGGTCCGGGAAGATCCCACATGCCGCGGAGCAGCTGGGCCCGTGAGCCATGGCCGCTGGGCCTGCGCGTCCGGAGCCTGTGCTCCGCAACGGGAGAGGCCACAGCAGTGAGAGGCCCGCGTACCGCAAAAAAAAGGAAAAGAAATGATAACGGGTGGAGATGCAGCTTTAGGCAAAGAGCCAACCACTGAAGCATTAATTCTAAAACAACAAATAAATGGAGGGAGCGGGTCACAAAGTGTCTAATAGAGGACTGGGCCCAAAAGTTGTCACAGCCACTCAACGAAGGCAGTGCAAAAATTCCAAACTATTTTGTAGAAAAAGTATTTCTGTGAAAAAGGTTGTGAAGTATCAGAATGCCCGAGAATCCATTTTTCAAACACGTGGGCGTCCGTGTACAGCCCCCTTCCCAGGCCTTAATGATAACAGCCAGTGGGCGGGGGTCTTCCGGGTGGTATTTATTTCCATATTTCATAACCTTTAAAACCCATCTCTCTCTTTTCTTTGGCAAGTCTCACAAAACCCAACTTACTCATCAAAGTTTTTACATCCGTGTCTCTTGTAGACAAATCTACAATCCACTTTTCACAGTTTACTTTTCCCCAAATCAGGGATGATCACTGACAGAGGTGCTAACGCATCATTCCCCTCTTCACAAAATGTCCAATGGCTCTGCACTAAATGCACAAACCAGCCCCAGACTCCAGAGCCTGGTCTTTGGGGGACCCACCATCTGCTCCAAGCCTGGCTCCCCCACTCACTCTTGGAGCCAGTGTCTGGCCAGGTTCACCTGGCAAGCGGCATGTAAAAAACACCAAGTCCACGGAGAGAAGCTATGCTTTCTCGTATCAGAGCATCTCACAACTAACGAAAAGTCAACCTCCTTTGAGGATTACTTTTGTCTTTCACGAACTGAACCAATTTGGTGCTGCTAACCTAGTGGGTAGTGGGTAGTTCCTCAATGAGTATAGGTTACTCAAAATCTGGCTATGTCAGAAAACAGACTTGTGGTTGCCAAGGGGGAGGGCAGTGGGGGGAGGGATGGAGTGGGAGGTTGGGATTAGCAGATGTGAGCTATTATATACAGAATCGATAAACAACAAGGTCCTTCTGTATAGCACAGGGAACTATATTCAATATCTTATGATAAACCATAATGGAAAAGAACATAAAGAAAAGTGTGTGTGTGTATACATATAACCGAATATATATATATATATATATATAACTGAATACATATATAACTGAATATATATATAACTGAATCACTTTGCAGAAATTAAACAACATTGTAAATCAGCTACACTTCAATAAAAAAAAATCTGGCTATGTCCTATAAGGGAAAAAAATGTTATAAAATAAATAGAAGACTCCAAAATAACTTGGAAACATCAGCTACAGATCGTAACAATTTCTCACTATCCTAATTAAGTAACATCTTCATATTCTTTTGATCAGAGACTCTGTGGAGGGTTAAATAGGTCAAAAAATACATCACCGTTTAATCATCTTAAAAACATTAGAAAGAGCAGAATGCCGTGGCATTAAGAACTGATTAGGAACAAAAATAAAAGCCATTTGTATGCATTAATGATACATCAAGCTAATTCAAGCTGGCTAAAGTCATTAAGAGGAATCCTGGGGCAAAACACAGCTCTGATGCCACAGTGCGGCAAAGTATTACAAGAACCATTTTCTATGGCATTGATACAATTAATTCTCTGAGCAAAAGATAGGCTCTTAACGTGAAAATCAAAACACAGCACATTTACTAATAGTGTGTTTAATGGCCTCGTGTTGGTAGTGTGAGAGTTAACTCAGGCATTTCTGTGCACTTACACGAACACTGGGACCCACTCAATGCTCCCAGGGGAAGCACAGCATGACAAGTCCAGACTCAGGGTAAGTAAATGCCAGGAAAGATCCAAGCCTCTATCAACACAACATCCCACGACACCATGAGACAGAAGATGGCTCACCGTCTCTCGCTGTTTATAATATCATCAATCTTGATAAAGATTTTCAGATGACTTCTATGTTATTTTTTAAAAGAATTAAAATGCCTCTCCTTGCAATGGTTCCTTCTACTCACATCAGAAACCAGTTTAAGAATTATCATTTCACACCTGATTCCGTATTGTTAAGGCCAGTAGCTGCAGTCTGTGGAGTATGACCAACACTGATAATTTAGAAATTCCCCCCTACCTAAAAATTGTCATTTTGGGTAAGTGATTTTAAGCAAATCAGTCAATATTCCAAGGAGATAATTCCTCTTTGAAAGGAATTATCAGTGGACCTCTGGGTCCACTGAACATGATGGGAGATAAATTCTTAAAAAGGGCAACTTCTAAGCAAAGAGACTCCAAATGAGGAACGAGCTGATTTCATACTGGTGACAATAATCATGTTTTAAAACACTTGAGTTATTCAAGGTTCATCACCTCTCAGCCCCGGATTGCTCAGTGCAGCCCAGTCACTGGTCTCACCTTGATACATTCCCTACCTGTTCACCGTGTTTGGAAGACCTGGTTGCAGATCACGTGCCAGACGCACCGGGCTCCCCACCCCTAAGAACTTTCGAGCTCAAAGATTTTTTTCTAAGAACAGTAAAGTAACTCCAAAGTTCTTCTGTTTTTCTTTTGTTTTTGTTACCTCTGAGAATACAGTTTACTACACCAAGTGTTGCTATGTTACTTCTGGCATTCATTCATTACTTCGATGTGTGAGTTAACCCTGTTACAGAGAAAGCTTCCCTGGTTAAGAAATTCACTGCATTTGAAAATGCATATATAAGCGGTACTGACAATGTCATGTTTCATAAAAAGTTACTATAAATCATTTACACACTTTCTCACCCAAACATACACGAGGGTTACAGCACAAGGAGAACCACCGCCCCAAGCCTACACATCCCTAATCACTCCACGCCCCCTCCACTCACAGGCTCAATCAAAAGTCTACTTAGCGCTCGGGATATTTTCAGTTTGGTGAGAGATGATCCGCGATGGGCCAGGTATGGCTCTTTTGGAAACAACTTGCAGATTTCCAGGGAATGAGACCATGTTAAAAGCTACCAGGCAGTGACAGCCAAAGACACCTGTGGTTAATGATGACATCAGGGCAGCTGCAAAACCAGGGTGAAGACTGCCTTGTAAGACTTAACCAGTTAACTTGAGAGGAACCTGATGACTGTTTTCCTTTTCTTTTGTCCCCCACCTCAGCATCACCACGTGAGTGCTACGTAAGACTTAGGTAGGTAACTTTTTTCACGTCATCCCTGTTCTTGGGAAGTTTTAAACTAGTAAAAACCTTTAAAAAGTGTAATTTAAGCAGCTGAACCTTTTTTGCCCCATCCTAATACACACTAACCAACCATCTGTCCCAGGAAGTCCTGCGCATACAACTTTCCACTGCAAAGAGGGCAGTGAGAGTGGGCGGGGTGGGTGTGGGCACAGTGACAGTGATGGGCACAGAGGTGCAGTGAAAACAGGAAATGGACACGCGGGCCTGACACCAGCCGAACGATGTGACTTCAGGAAGCCAACCCCTCAGAGAACGTGGCTGCCCACTACAAGTCAGGCCTCGTAAGATCTACTACCTTACACCGTAAGCCCTTAAACTGCGACATAAACATCAGTCATCATTATAAATGATAAAAAAGCACATATTAACAGATACTTAATGACACTTAATGACTTCATTAGTTCACCTTTTCAGTATATATTAAATGCCAAATGGACACACATGGCTTGCTTCTGAACATGAAAAATCTTATCTTTGAAAGTACTCTTTTGGAAAAGAAAACATATATATATAAATAACAGTAAGTTGGCTCCAATCTGATCTCTAACATAATACAAAGAGGAGAAAAACAACAGCAACACTACAGATAACAACATAGGCCACCCCGCCGGTGAAAAGTAAGCTGGTTCCAGGAAAGAATGGAAGAGGCCTGACACATCCCTCAGCAGGAGGAACAGAAGACTGTGATGTAAGCAAGACAAGACGGTGCCAGATGGGGCCTCCCTGGGGGCGCAGTGGTTGAGAGTCCGCCTGCCGATGCGGGGGACGCGGGTTCGTGCCCCGGTCCGGGAAGATCCCACATGCCGCGGAGCGGCTGGGCCCGGGAGCCATGGCCGCTGAGCCTGCGCGTCCGGAGCCTGTGCTCCGCAACGGGAGAGGCCACAGCAGTGAGAGGCCCGCGTACAGCAAAGAAAAAAAAGAAAAAAAAAAAGCCAAAACGGTGCCAGATGATGCCACACTGGGGAGAAAAGCCCAGAAGATTGCTTACACTTAATGACGCCCTAACACATGCAATTAGGTTCCACCAACTGGGCTCATTAACACAGCTACCCTTGTACTGGACACTCCTGTAATTAGGGCCAAGCAGCTGCAGACGTTTCACGTGAAAGGGGATTCTCTGTACATCAGGGTTTCAGTCTTTGGAAGCAAAGGCTGGAAAGCACACTGAGGCTGCGTGCGGCACCACAGGACCCGGGCAGGTGTGCGATCTCTCGGGGCTCGGGCCTTGGCATGAGGGAGTCGACCCCCAGCTGGCGTGAAACCCAAGTAGAACAGCTTCTGCGAAAGCGTTTTCCAGAATGTTGACTGCAGCACACATCTGAAGAGCTGGGGTGGGATGAACTGGGAGATTGGGATTGACATATATACACCACCGTGTATAGAACAGATAGCTGAGGGGAACCTGCTGTATAGCGCAGGGAGCTCAGCTAGGTGCTCTGTGGTGACCCGGATGGGTGGGACCGGGAGGCGGGGTGGGAGGGAGGTCCAAGAGGGAGGGGATATAGGGATGTATGTATACACAGAGCTGATTCACTTCGTTGTACAGCAGAAACTAACGTAACACTGTAAAGCAACTATACCCCAATAAAAATAAAAAAAAGAAAGAAAGAAAGAGCTGGGTGATGGTGTCGCAAGACTGCCATGAGTCTTCCTAGGAGGGGGGCTGCTATAGATAAACGTCCACCCCCAGGACAGCTGGAGGGAACTCTCAGTAAAGCAGAAGGTCTAGCAAGAGGCAGACAGCGACCTTCAAATGCTACTGCCCAGCTTTGCCAACCACACGTACCTAAAACTGAATCGTTTCTGTTAATATAAATAAAGCAGACCCGTCCTAGAACAGAAGGTCTCGCACGTGAGATGACGGAACCACCCAACCACCCAGTGACAAAATCCAGCAGCCTTGGGCGGAATGAAGCAGGATGGCAATCTGCAATGCATCTACATCTTGGTCTATACGGATCTTGAGCTGGTCCACCAACTACTGTCAGAGCAGAATCTTGCAGGTAGGTTTCCAACTGTTCAATGAATAGAAGCTTAAGAAGTTAAACCTTTAGTGGGGAGTATGCCTTAATGTGTACAATAGGATGCTCTGAATCAGGATTTAACAAATGACTGCAACTTTAGAATGTATGTGCAAGAACATTAAATTCTGCGTACAACTGATGCTGGGAGGGATAACACAACATCCTATACGTAAAACAATACTGTTTACGATTCACATAAATCTGCATCAACTCATTCTGGGGGCGGGGGAGGGAAGGAGGGAGGGGAAGGGCATAAAGCAGCTTAGATAAGGGAAAGACAAGATGGTGTTCTGTACCACCAGCTGGTTCTACGTCGCATTCCGTATAAAGGGAAGCCACTCTTCTTTAGGTATCAGAGATCTTTAAAATATGCAAGCCAGATGCCATAATTTAAAAATTATAAAATATACCGCCAAAACCTTAGAGGTCCATCAGCTCTCTTCCACGAAACGCCAAAACAAACAAACGGATCCTCCCTCATCCCTAGGCTGAGATAACTGTTCTGTGACACAAATCACTATGCTCATCACACGTCCATGACACACCACTGCCACTCTCGGCAAGACAAGCTACAAACACGGACACCCGGTATAAGGTGAGATATTTAAAAGTGTTCAAAGAGTGACTAAGATCCACAATTTCCAAAACCCAACCCCAGGAAACTAAAATCACGGCTGCTCTATCGTGAAGACTTTCTTGCCCCCGAGACGGCGCATGTAACCCTCCAAGGGGCACTTTCACCACCCACACCAATGACTTTTCACTACCTTTAAGCTCTGCTTGGTCTTCTGAGGGAAGAATTTACTTTTGTTGTTAAGCGGTGTTTATTTTAGCTCATCACTGAACGTCTCGCCTGAAAACTCCCACCAGCAACACCACCTTCCTTTACCTGCCCAGAGGCTGAACTAGAACGCCATGAAAGACGTGCTCACTCCAAGGGCTCTGGCCACTCAGACCTGGTTCCTTTATAGAAAGTGACACTTTTTTAAAAAAAAAAAAGGAAGAAAAAAAAATTACAGCACCAGAGAAACGATACCTGCCGAGAATGAACTTTATTTGCTGCAATCCTGTTTCTGCATGTGTCCAGGCCCTAATCTGGACAAATGACCAGGGACTTTCAAAAAATTGAATGCCAAACACAGAAATCACTGTAATATTAAAAATACAACAGCCTGCAGTTCCTCTCCCAGACATGCCAGGGGCAAACAAAACAGCACAGAATGGGACTGAGAGACATGGGGTGGGCCCCGGGCAGCCCACAGGGCCCCCGAGGGCCCTTCTGGGAACCCAGACAAACAGATGGGCAACCAGGCCCCAAGCCAGCTTCAGCTGCCCAGATTAAGTAAAAAGCAATGAGTGTATTAATTCTCAAAAGGCGAATCTGACTTACAGGAAGCCCCTGTGCAGGCCAGATCATTCTTCTCCACAAGCTACACAAACTAAGAAGCAGAGGGTGACCCCAGGCTGTCAAGCAGGGGCGACGGAAAGCATCCTAGTCCGGCACTACCTCTTCTCCGCCCCCAGGCAAGATGTCGCCTGCATTTCTGGGTGACTGTTCTAAGTTTATCTTCCCTGCTGGACTTTCACTTCACCAAGACGGGGGCCCTGACTGTGCTTCCAGGCATGAGGAAGGCTGGGGCTCAACTAAGGGAATGAATGAACGAACGCAACAACCAACCTACTTTGCTTCCTCCTGATACCGAGAAGCGAACAGAGAACCTCCCTCCTGAATCACCTTCCAGGAGATACGTGACTACACCAGCAAAACCATCCTGTTTCTCCACTATTTTCACATTCTGTCTTCTGTGTTAGGACACTTACAGAAGCAAAGACTAAGGCCCCTGGTCTCGTACAAAGCAGAGCTGGGCAGCCAGCTGATCGGGAGCTCGGCCTGCAAGAGCAGGTGGAGGTCGGAGCTGGGGTAACACACCGGGTCTGGATGCTTCTTTGATCGATAAGCTAATGGTTACACAGAAGTCACATGCTTTTTAAAAAATTTTTCTACCATGCAAAGATATAAAAAGTACACAAATAAAAGTAAGCCCTAGGGCATAGAGAAAGCCCTGAAGTCAAAAAAAGAAATCCAGATATACCGAGTCCGTGAGTGGGCAGTGAACCTGTGCGGTGAAAGTGTACCCTGCCCCCAGCCTGCCCCGGGTATGTGGGCAGGACCCAGATGCTCTGTTTTAATGACAAAATGGTTAAGGCTCTAGGCTCCCGGCTCCCAAGACTGGGGTCCAATCCACGCGAGTACCTGTGGTCAAGGTACCTGACCTTTCTGAGCCCTGAGTTCTTTAGCTATAAACCTTCCAGGTTGGTTTTTTTTTTTTCTTTTCTTCCCTTGAAGATTAAAATGGACGGTTATTGCTAATGATTTCCAAGTACTGAGTATATTCCCCATTCGGTGAGCCACTACTTTCACCACTAACAATTCAAGAGTTTACGATTAACAAATAAAAAGGTTTACCAACTAATTACCACAGAAAATATGCAGAGTAACCGCAATTTTATTTTAGAAACTTAACCTTCACGTAAATAAAAATATTTTAAGAATAAAATCACAACAGTCACAGAAGTTGCAGTATCATGCAGACTTTGTACAATCCAAATACTCAACGGGAAGGTATCGTTTCTAAAGTAATAGCAAAATGTTCTGGAAATCGCGCAAGCCTGTGAAAACTCACACTTCGAGTGTAATATGGTTCACCTGTGGAATCACTGAGGAGCCGTCACAGCAAGGAAACACTGGTATTTTAACCAACGACTTTTGGAAAGGTCCTTCCTCACGCTCCCCTTGCCAGCTTCCAGCTTGAGGATGACAGGGAAGCGGCCCCTGCACACTGGCCCCTGCCCACTGCCTCGGATCCCCTGGGTGCTGGGCAGGGAAGCTCCATACCTTGTCATCCCCGAGTACCAGTTAGTTTACTATGTGTAAGAGGAGTTCATTTATTTATGGGAAGTTCACATTTGCAAACCTCCATCAATGTACAAGGAAAGCAATCACTGTGGAGAAGCAACTCATCCACGCAACTAAATGCCGATCCTCTACGTCAGGGATGGGCAGACTTTCTGTAAGAGGCCACAGAGTATCTCAGGCATTCCTGGCCAACCACTCAACTCTGCGGCAACACCCAAGAGCAGCCCAGCCCACCCCTCCCGCAGCCTGTAAACAGAAAAGTCTGTTTATAGAAACAGGCTGTTGGCCAGGTTTGGCCCCTGGGCCCTAGTTTGCAGACCTTTCATCTGTTAATACTCCACTTTAACCATCACAGGGGTTTCCACTATTGGGGCAAACGGCGACCTCGCCCACTGGAGCCCACCCCTCGGGAGAGCCCCACAGGCTTCCTTGCGTCATCCTTCACGGTGTCACTAACGTTCAAGGAGCTGCAGACACTGGCCCTGAACGGCTTTCAAGTGGGGTCTGCTCCCGAGCATGGGTGGGCAGGGCCCGAGGAGGCCCACGTAAATGTGCGGTAAAGGACAAAGGGGACGCAGAGCCCTGGGGACTGGGGGCTGAGCTGGGAGGGGAATGTGACGTACAGGGACTAAATAGGATAAATGTACTGAAAGATAGAAAAGGCTGATAATTATCTGGGAGGCGGATAAGAGGAAAGAGATGGCAAGCTTAGAAAAGGAACTGGCTGCTAAGGAAAGTGGAAGAAAATGCAAAGTTAAAAAATGGACACAATCTTTGAAATTTAATAAAATGGCAAGAGTGTGCAATTCCTATAATTTTCTCTGAAAGCTCGTTTGGACATTTAAAAAAAAAGCATAACCTGCCCGGTTTGGGGAAGTGCTGGGAGCACCCCATCATTACTACTCTTCCTGGCATTAACAGTCTCCCCAGGGCAAGGCCTCCACGACCCCAGGAGCAAGGGAGGCCTCCAAGGAGACCAAGCCTGGCTGCCCTGCTCAGCCCCCAACAAGCCCCGGCACAGAGCTGGGGATGCAGAAGTAGGTCTAAACGAGATTAACCCAGAAGAGGAGGGGGCCTAGGATTCCCATGAGGCCCATCAGAAACAGAACCGTCTGCCGGGAGCATCCTTCTCCCGCGTCTTTGATGCTAACCTACCCCAGACCCTCCCCGACCCCACCAGACCAGAGACCACCTTCCCCGCTACAGACCCCACCCCCCCGCCTCCCTCTCATCCCCACCTGCTCTCTCCCCTGCCCTCCAGGCCTGACGTCTGCCATCACAGTTGTGTACGGGGGGACCTCTGCTCCACCAGGAGAATTTCCCACCTGAGGGGTGGCTGTCCTGGAGGTGAGGGATCAAGAAGGAGGCAAAGACACAGTTCCCAAATGCTGGCGCTCACTCCCAGCCAGCGGCCCTAAGGCGTACTTACTCCTGGCCAAACTAGACTCTCTCTCTTTTCTGCTTACTCTCCTCCAAACCCAGCATGAAATATTTAAACCTTTTTTTTTAAGTGGGGCTGAATAAAGAGCATCTGCAGTGAAGCAGAAATGATGCGTGTGTGTGTCTGACACGTCCTGTGCGCAAATAACCATTTGAGAAATGCTTCATCCTGTGCAGAAAGGGGTCACCAGTGGTACACACAGGACTGTTTCAGGGCGGACGCTCAGCGCACCCCCGGAACGCGACCCGGGCTGAGGACCCTCCCTGTAGGGAGCGCTCGGGGTCGCGTCATCCGCGTGGACCGGTGGCCGGCGTGAGGTGAATGGATGCTGCAGGCACAGCACGAGCATTTACCGTCCTGGAAGACCCTCTCCACGTTCAGCCCGTACGTGGCGCACGTCTCGTAGTACGTGCACCTCTTGAGGTCGCTGGAGAGCTTCCGCGCCCTGGCGTCGTCGATGACCCGCGGGTTGGTGGAGCTGATGGCATCTGCAACAGACCGACAAGAAGCGGCGACATGGTGACCACGAGCGGCCTGGGGACGTCCCACCACTCACGGCCCCCAGGAGCTCAAAACCTGCCCCACGCTCAGCACTGCTGGGATTCTTTCCAGCACCTGGAGTTTTCAAAACACCGTTTATCGCCAACATAATCATCCCAGACACCACAACGATCAGGTGTTTCAGAGGATCCTGCTTCTGAATATGAAATAAAAGAATGTCCCCGAAGACCAGAAGGAAAGGGTACGAGTTCAACGTGGCCCCAGAGGACAATGCTTTAACAAGGAAAACCACACGGTCACTACGTGTGGCGAGCTCGGCACACGGCACCCGGGAAACGCACGCCCTCCATCTGCCCGCTGGACACGCGCTCATGGAGCCCTGTTGGGTGCCTGGCCCAGTTCTAGGCACGGGGATGCCCCCCAGGGAACAAAACTCTGTGCTCTCACAGAGGGGACATTAGGTCAGCTGGGGAGGGAGGCAGAAGATAAGTAAGACACAAACGAGGAAGGACGATGGGTGTAGGATGGGACGTAGGGTAGGAGCTGGGTCACAGGGCAGGGGTCAGAGAAGCCACACCTGCAGCAGGTGGCGGGTGGGGGAGGGTGCCTGGGGCAGGGGGCGGCAGAGCGCCGAGCATTTAAGGGGGACCCAAGGGCGAGGCAGGAGTGGGAGGGGGCCTGGGGCACTGGAGGGGGTGTCGCAGACTAGTGTGCAAACCACGTTGGCTCTTAACAGGTGGCTCGGGTGGGGGACTTCCCTGGCAGTCCAGTGGTTAAGACCTCGCCTTCCAAGGCACGGGGTGCGGGTTCGATCCCCGGTCGGGGAGCTGAGATCCCACATGCCTCGCGGCCAAAAAAAAAAAAACAGAACAGAAAATAGAAGCAATATTGTAACAAATTCAATAAAGACTTTAAAAGTGGTCGTCATCAAAAAAAAAAAAAAAAAAAAAGATGGCTCGGCTGCGAGACACCCCTCACCTCCTTCAGGACCTGTGTACAGATGGGGGCATCTGAGCCGTGAAACACATGTCAGGCACCGGCCACTAGTCTCGTAATAAAAAGAAATGCAGCCCTTCTTTTCTTTCAGCTCGGCATCCACGAGGCCCTCTCCCCGTTCGTTCTGTTACTACTGAGTAACTGGGGGGCAGCCGGACGCCCCGCACACAGGACCAGAGGACGGGCTGAGACGTTCCTGCTGGCGTGCTACCCTGCGAGGACACACACTTCACAGGGCTGCCCCTGACGTGGCATTTTCCCCGAGGGCACGAAAGCTCCTGAGTTACGGGAAACACTCAACATCTCTTTAACCAAAAACCCGCCACCGGCATTTTCTGTACTAGTCCAGGGAAAAGCAGTGTTAAGTCACACAAGACAGTGACAACCTTTTAAATGTCTGCTGTTGCACAGGAAGTGCCTGAGGCACTCAAATTCCTGGAAGTAGTAAACAAAAGGGACACCTTGAGGGAATAATTTATTGCTTTTTCCCCCTCTTTCTCTTCTCCTTACTCCCTATTTTTTCTTTTTTTCCTAGTCCCATGGAATAGGTTTAACCGATAGTTCTGAATTACTCCTAGAGAAACTATGATTCAGGACCCTTCTCCTGACAATGACCGGAGCCACCTCAAACAGATGTTCCAGAACATTCCCTGGCAGGGCCTGTTAGAGGGATTTCTTCAAACACTATCTCGTCCTGTCTTCTTACCTTACAGAATAAGAAATTTGACTTGGATTTCATAACACTTAAGGAAAACAAGTTTGCTTTTTTTTTAAGGTGTAAACATCTTTTAAGAAAACAGTAGAAAAAACGTTAGAAACCCAGAATTTTCCAGTGCTTTCGTATAAACTAGAAAATACACGCCACAGAGCGTGAATCCAGCTTCAGATTTATCCTGACCCCGTAATCCCCCAGGCCCTCCTTCCCCGGTGGGTGCCCACTCATTTCCGTCCCATCTCAGCTTCCTTCCAAGATACATTGTCATGTGTCAGAAGCAGACCCTACACTTGAATGCTCTTCTGGTCTTGTTTTTCATTCCTCTTGTGACTCTGCATCTTTTTACAGCTCGGGCTTCGCCCTCCAATCAAGGTGATCTTCAAGTCTTTAAAACAGATGTTTAAGAGACATCACACCATCACCTCGTCCTCTTAGGAACATCCTCCAGCTCCCCGATGGTACCCGGGAGAGAACACGTCCCCCCACCTCTGGGTAAGGCCCCACACCCCACGTACCCTTCAGGAATTGTCTTAATTCTTCTCTATCTTCTCCATCCCATAATCTCCTATCTTGAGGCCACCAGCCCCGACCAGCTGGGAGGGAAACCTGAGATCCCCTCAGCCGTTGTCTCTGGCACCCCACGCCGCCTGTACAGCATCAGGACAAGCATGGCTTCACAGAAAGCGAAACAAGCTAATGGTACCTACGGGTGGAACCTTCCAGAAGCCCACACTCACTCCACTTTCCTGCCACGGGGGCTTCCAGGGTGCTCTGGGAATCAGAGGTCTGGCTGATGACCACGAGGAGCCCTCAGGTGAGGACTGTCCCTACTTGATAACATTCCCGTCCTGCTCCTTTGGGACATGGCTTTGCTGAAGTCCAAACAGGTCTCACAAATGAATATGAGGGGACAGGGAACAAGCCCTCCAGCAGTGCTCCCAGGTGCTCGCTGGGTGCAAGCTCACAGGTGTACCTTGCAGGTACATGGCCCTCAATCGACAGACGCTTATAAAACTAGAGGGAATAAAAGGGGGCCGGTTCCTCCACATCAGGGCTTCCCCAGAGCCTCTGTGGAGCCATCCCCAGGCCTTCCTGAGACACAGACCATCCACCATCCTGGTGGGAGGTGAAGATGTGCCTTCCTTCAGCTGGGGCGGGAGACACAGAGGCTGCACTTATCTCCAAGGTCCGCAGCAGGGAGAGATATGCATCTGCAATCCCAGCAGGACCTCAGGTAAACTGGCCACACGTGGAAACATCAGGAACAAAAGCAAACACGCACTCGACACTGGTGTGCCCACGGATGCCCCCACTGCCTTACGGGATTTCCTCCCTTCAAGGCCTGGTAGCGTCAAGGTCAACAGCGTCCTGGAGCGAGTGATGCGGGGTTTGCACGGCCCCGTGCAGGGACCCCAGACTCGCCACCCCTACTACCCAAAACACTGCTGTGTAGAAAGACAACAAACTGATCAAAATTACCTTTCTGGCCTGGATTGAAAACCTACCTGCCCTTTATCCCGGTGAGTCCACCGCAGAAAGGCATTCTGCATCCTGAACACAGATCCCCTGAACCCAGGCGGCTGGCAAGGAGCCGCCCATACAGACCCTGCTTTGGCTCAGAAATGCCCTCGGTAGGCCTGCAGGAAGAGGCGCTTACTGGAAATTAACTGCCTCGATGTCGATTTCAAGGCAGCTTGAAGCAAGGTCTTCTTTAGATGAGCTGCCCACTATAAAATATTACGTATTAAGAATTTTCAGGAGGCCAACTCAAATACGCCAATTCTGTACATCCGAACAAGAACCAAGGGCTTTTTACTGGCGTGCCTTGTCTCCCAGTGACCACTAGAGGGCGCTTTGGGCATAAAAAACCTCTCACGTCCCATGTTGGTCTAAATCCACCTCTGCTCTGAAGGTTTCAGGTGTGAGACTGCTGGCCAGGACATATATGCTATTAAAAAAAAAAAAAAGAAGAGGGGGGACTTCCCTGGTGGTGCAGTGGTTAAGAATCCACCTGCCGATGCAGGGGACACGGGTTCGAGCCCTGGGCCGGGAAGATCCCACATGCCGCGGAGCAACTAAGCCTATGCATCGTAACTACTGAGCCTGCGCTCTAGAGCCCACGAGACACAACTACTGAGCCCGTGTGCCTGGAGCCTGTGCTCCACAACAAGAGAAGCCACCGCACCGCAACGAAGAGTAGCCCCAGCTCACTGCAACTAGAGAAAGCCCGCGCACAGCAACAAAGACCCGATGCAGCCAAAAAAAGGGGGGTGGGGTGGGGATTGGCAATGAAGTTCTCTCCATGAAAACCCAACCCTCACGTTTTACATCTAGCACCCTGAGCAGATGACTTTAGTTTATGGCACACTCTTTTCTCCCCACACACACCCACTCCACGATTCAGGCTTCTCCTGCCAAGGCAGCGGGTTACCCCGCCAGCGCTCTCAGTTATATTAGATCTGCTGCCACGCACGCAGCGAACTGTTCTTGCTTGTTTGGCGCAGCTGGTTTCTTATTTGGAAAAGTCTTACATCAGGGCATGCAAGGGCAGACCAGATGTGCTCATTCTAAAGGAATTAACGAAAAACAGAACCTGCACCAAAAGATGAAAGGAAAATCCAGTGTTTCTTGACATGATTATATTTTTTAAGTTCTCCATTTTTCTGGCAAAGCAGTTTTAAAGTTAACCTTCATGTGACTTTTAAAAACATTCCGTATGACCCCTTAGTTAAGTCCCCAGTGGCAGGTACCAGCACATCAATGAATCTATGATCAAGGGCATAGTAAGTGATGTCACTTTACTAAAAGACCAAGTTTTAAGTGTCCTAGAAAAAAAAACACAAAACGTACCCACATGGTAAGATTCTATGCTTTCTAAGGGATCTGCTAAAAATGAGATACAGCTCATAAGACATTAAGAAATAGAGCAGAATAAAACAAAACTCTGCATTATATCAGAAATCAGTATTAAAGGTACAAAGGTGAACATAAATAACCTTTTAGGGCGCTTATATATTATTTTGGAACAGAGAGAATTAAGATATTCTAATATAGAAATTAGAGCACTTGGGAGTGTAGGGGGGTGTTTTGTTTTGAAATTGCCAAGTGACTTCTCCACTGAATCAAATCAGGAAGTGTGACAGTTTCAGTTTCACGGATGCTCACTGTAAAAAGGGAGGCTTCAGTAGGAAATTACTGCTTCTTTAAACCGTTTCCAAACCCCTCCACTCTGAAAACACAGGCCAGGAATCACTTACTGCTCAGCTGCTGGAGCCATAGAAGCACAACCTGCCCTCGGGCACCACTCACCCTGGGTTCCCACCAGGACCAGCGGAATCTCACTCGTGTTCCGGTAGTTGGCCATCCGGCTGTAGTAGTGGTAGACCGTCTGGAAACTTATCTCATCCTCCAAGCTGAAGACAAATATAACAGCGTCCACCCACATGGCAAACTGGGGAGAAAAGAAAGGCAGGTGAGCAGGAGATACTGAGTGAGGAGCTCACGAGGGAAAGGCAAAGGAGCAGCATGGGGTCACCTTCATGAACACAGGACGAAAGGCCGGCAGACACGCCTCCAGCCGGGCCACGTCCGACGTCTTATAGCGCATCGCTGGGGCGTCACGAACGCCCTTCTCATCCTCGCACAACACGCCTGTGATGGCCCTCAGCCCCTTCCCACCCAGGCCACGCTGTCTCCAGAGTAAAACCAGACATCCTTCCCCAAGGGAGTGTCTACCCTCTGGCCCGACTCGGCCAATGGAAGGCAAACCCCGCGCACAGCAGAGCCGACCTGGAGATAGGCACGGAGGGCGGCCTTGCAGCTTCCTGTTTCACCCCAAACTCCCCAAGAAGGCCGCCCAGGAAGCCGTGCTGGACCCCTGAAATGGGGCTCTTCCTCTGGGTGCCCACGGCTCAGAAATCCTCCACCTCCAGGGCCAACTACTCCCTCAACATGTGAGGCCTTCGTATTGTAAAGATCAGCCGTCCCTGATTAATCCCAGCACCCTTCAAGGAAATCATGACTCACTGCCGGAGAAATTAACAAAAGCAATGCACAAAACTTAGGGGAAAACAATGAAAACCCCACAACAGCCGACTCCTGTCATTTTATTCTCATTTTTCTTGCATCCAGCTGAACTCACATCAGATCCTCTCTCTGGCAAATAACCACACCCTCAAGCACACGTTATCTCGTGGAACACCCATAACCGTCTTGTAAAGCTGGAGCCAAGAAAGGAGAGGGTCCTGGAAGCTCAGCAGCTTCCCAGGGCTCCCAGGGTCACAGAGGTGGCTCTGAGGAAGAGACTTAGCGCCAGAGACCCTTCTCTTTGATGAAAGACCCAAGTGAAAATCAAATAAAAAAAAAAAATGCCCCACATGCTTTCTCTAAAAGAACCTGCAGCTCCACGTAAGTTCTGCTGGTCAAGGCATCAGCTCTAATGTCTGGTGAGATTTTTAGTGGGTTAAGCTCTGACTTCCACATATAAATGAAAAGCGTATTCAGTTACAAATGGAGATTTTATGCAACAAAACGTAAATACACCTGAAGTTCAAATGATAAATATGAAATTAAATGTGAAAGAGAACTTGGGGCCAGTAGCCTTGGGACTGGCTGATGCCTCCTGAGGGCCCAGGACTCAGGCTGACACGGCATCTCCTTCTCCCCTTCTCTACCTTGAGATGTGTTTTCCTTTCTCTTCCCAAGAATCGGGGCGAAGTCAGCTTCCCCACGCCCACGAGCACCTTATGAATGCTTGTGGTCCCTGGGACCAGCCCGCACCTCCCAAAACTGACAACCACCTGACCCTCCGTGCAGAGGAAATGCAAACCAGGCCACATCCTCTCAAGGGTGCATCCTGAGAGCCCCAGGGCCTAGTGAGCAGTGGGCACTCCATAGATGTCCCCCATCCACCCCAGCGGCTTCTCCACCAACTGCAAAAAAAAACCCCAAAAAACCCAGTTAACTGGCAGAGTTTTCACACCACCTAATAAGACACCAGTATCCACAAAATCCTGCAACTTCACTCATGAAGCCGTCATTACCTTCGCAGACTATATGACATGATCTGCAACAGTGGAAACAAACAGCATGCTCACATGTGCCTAGGAGTGGTGACTTGAAAACAGTTCTTTTCCTTGAATGTCCGAGTACACTCGGCCTAGTTTTGAAAGGCTCCGTTTGACATCCCCTCAAAGCAGAAATCTGCACTTTAACCAGGGTAAGCTTCTAGCCTAATGATGCTTCTGTGGGAAGTATGTGCTAGAATAAGGGACTGGTCCTCAGGAAACTCACGGCCAGGGGCCAAGACAGAGACCTCCTGGGGGCCCTAGTTCTACCCCCGGCGGGGCGGGGGTGTGGGCCGGCCACCTCGGCCTGTGCCCTGATGCCATGAGATCTCAGGGCGTCAGCGTCCTTGGTGACGGGAACGCTCAGAGCATCGTCTCCCAGGGTCATCTCGAGGATTAAGTGAGCTGCACCACTCAGGGAAGGTGGCGGGGCGGGGGCTCAACCAGGGTTACCGATTCACAATATGTGTGCTTTCCAGACACGGGAAGAAACTTACAAGAAGGGCTCCATTACTGCTCACAGGCCTTAAGTTTTTTTGTTTTATTCTTAAAAGCCAATTCTTTAATTAATCAGGGACTAAAAGGAAGGAAAATGATTCTGTGTCGAATGACATCACATGTCCTAAGCATCTGAGGCTATGGAAAAGATGTGTTCCATAGGAATACGTGCTTCCTAGAGGAAAGATGCTTCTCAGAGGGTACATACCACTGGAGAGAAAAACCCCTGGGATTTTTAATGTCACCGTCTGGGGATGTGGGGAACACTGGGCCTGAGCTTCGTAATAGGAGAACCACCCCCCAAAAATATTTTCATTAAAAAGGCAACCCCAACAGCAATCATGGCTGATGAAAACTTCAGGGTGGGGCAGTGCTCCGAGCCCCTAATTCCTCGGGCTGGAGTTCCCTCTCCAGTGTGGGCCTGGGGCTCCTTGCGAGACTGGTCTCACTGCGGTTAAACTCTGGCCCAGGGCAGCCTGCTCACTGCTCCACGACTGGCGTCAGGGGAAGCGCCGTGTCTCTGCAGCCCTGGGCCCCCCAGCATCCCATCCCTGGCAGCATCCCGGGACATCAGTGCCTCTGAAGCCACTACACCAGCTCCAACATGCGCTCCTGTACGTCTCTCAACTTTCTTCTTAGATTCTTTATGTCAGAGCTAAGGTGTGCTCTTTACATGTGAGATTGCCCCTGGTCACTCCAAAACATTTACGAGCCAGAAAAGCGGAAAATCACCCCAGGTGACACCCACACTTTACCTACGTCATTCTCCTATTACCACCTGCCTCGGAGGGAACCCTTGTGATAGCAGGACAGACGTCCCACGGGCGAAGGACCACTCAGAAAAAGTGATTGAGCTTTCAGCACCATCATGAACCTTCTAGGACGGTGTCAGACATCACACCCTGTCCTGCTTAAGTATAAAGTAACAGACGTGCGCTGAACCCGAGCTCTCACAGCTCCGTAACCTACTTTTTTTCATGTTTAACATGTCTTCGGTGTTTCCTTACTCTCATCGATTATGCTGTTTCAGCAAAGCGAAAACAAATCTTTTCCACACTTTAACTAATGTCTTTGCTATCAGAACATACCTTATGGACTGCTTTGTTTCACAGTTTGACAGCATTTTTCTTTTAAATACTGGTATAGCTTATAATCAGTGGCATTTTAGACTCACTAAAACATGGTAAATCCAGGCCATTTTTCTGTAGCGCTGCATACGCCTCAGTGTATGGAGTTCTAGAACTTTAACAACCTCCATATTCAACATCGTTCGCTTAAATCACCAATAATCCTGTGTCGCACTTTCACCAAAGGGTAAGTTCAAGAAAGAACGCCAGAGAAAATTTTTAATATTAAGTTCACATTAATGGGTCTTGACTATTACTAGCCCTCGGTCCCTTCAAAGTGTTCAGCTAGTAAATTATATAAGTACAGTAATAAACTGGAGAGTAAGTAAACCAAAGAAAAAGGTTTTCCACACTCATGCTGTTTTTTTTTTCCTCCACAACACCCATTTTTCAAGGAACTTTCAAAGAAATCACACTGTGCTGCATCCTGGTTTGCGGCGGAGAATGATCCGGGCTGAGAAGCCTGGTGGGCAGCCTGGCAGTAGTGCTCAGATTTCCAAATCCCATCCAACTTTCTAAATGACTGTATTGCTCTAGAGATCAAACACAGGATAAAAGGAGAAAAAAAGGGCTATAGACACTTCCAGATGTCAATTCAGCTGAGTTGACAAATCAGTGCAGATTCTGCTCTTCCTTCCTTCTTAAAAAACGCAAAGTGGGGCTTCCCTGGTGGTGCAGTGGTTGGGAGTCCGCCTGCCGATGCAGGGGATGCAGGTTCGTGCCCCGGTCCGGGAAGATCCCACGTGCCGCGGAGCAGCTGGGCCCGTGAGCCATGGCCGCTGAGCCTGCGCGTCCGGAGCCTGTGCTCCGCAACGGGAGAGGCCACAACGGTGAGAGGCCCGCGTACCGCAAAAAAACAAAAACGCAAAGTGAAAATCAGCCACACAGCCCAAACTTCCCTCTAGGTTTCTGTCTGAAGGAACAACGGAATTAGTCTCTCAGGGATGAGAAAAACCTCAGTACAGAAAGCATTTTCCTGGGGCCTCTCTCTCACCTTTTCTTGTATGCACCTGACCGACTTCTTAGAAGCACCTGTGGAGTCAGACCCTTCCCAAGGAGGCCCAGGTGAACGCGGGTCACCAGTGTGCGCGCAGTACTCACCTGTGCCTCTGGAGGGCCCCCTTCATCCCTGATCAGCAGCAGATAGCTCTGTCCGTCGACAACAATCTCTTTCTTGAATCTGCCACCTGCCACACACACACAAAAAATCTCGTTACGCGGGAAAGACAGAGCGAGGGGAGGGCAAACAGACGTGGGCTTCGCTTGTGGAAAAATACACCCTAGGCTGTGGCCCTGGGGGCAGCCCTGAGTGTTTAGTAGGAGTGGGCTGCGGCTCTGCCTCCAGGGACCCCTGGACTTTAAAAGAACTACTGAACTCAGATTCAAATATCCATCCTTAAGAACCCGTGTTCCTTTCTAGTTAGAATACACAGCCTCCATGCAATGCCAGGATCACTCGTGGCTCAGAAGCGTGGGATTTTAATGCAGGCTTTGTGTGTAAATTCAGGAATTCTCTCTCCCTGGGAACACGCTGATACCGAGTCCAGAAACAGAGAGCCCGGAAATTGTTCTCTCGTTGGGTTCACAAAACCGAAACGAATTGTATCTGCTGATCAGGGGCCTGGTCTCCAGCACGTTGACAAATTCAAGGGCTGAGAATCTGTATTCTCCTCAAGAGAAACCCAGTTCTTGGAAGGAAAACATAGAACAGCATGGGGATGGTGTTTCCGTGTTCACAGTTCACAGGTAAGGGAAGGGTGCTCAACTACCACACACGGGTTAGACACAAACTACTGGATGGCAGCTCCGCACAGGCGGAGACACAGCAGCGCAGCTGGCGGACGGAGAGCGTTAGAGACCACGCTGGGTTAGCGAGAGACCACCAGGGGCCCCGCCGGAACACTGGGGGTACGGGGGTGGCCACGTGAAGGCGGCAGGGGCTGACCCCGCCCACGCCCAGGTGCCTCAAACATCTCCCCTCAGCGCCCCGGTTCGGACTGCTAGGCCTCCCCTGGGCAGCGGGAAATACGTCCACTTCTGGGTCCCTCTGCCACGCCCTCTGCCACCTCCAGAGACAAACGACCTTCCCACGCTCTGGGCTCCGAGCCTGCGGCAGTCACCCCTCACTGGGCTTCGGAACTCGTGGTCTCGAGGGGAACACGCCAGCACCGGCACTCATTTCAGCTCCTCGGCACAGAGGCCTTCCAGAATCACCAGCTAACCCCGAATAACTGGAAGCCCGCGAACCTCGCTGGTGGAGCTTCCCCACCGGCCCCAGAGGCTGGGTGTCGGCCCCCTGCCCCCCGGAGTCACACCTGGCTCTCCGCCACAGTGGCCCCTCGACGACGCGGACCTTCCCTCCGAGAGTCCGGGGTTTGGGCCATCCCAGCGCCCGAGAAGCAGAAACTAGACTCCCCGTCCCAAACCACCCCACCTCACCTCACCGCACCCCTAAGAAGTGTCCGCAGGTGGGCCTCTGCCACGTGAGGCTGGGGCGGCCCGCGGGGAGGTCGCCTCCGCAAGCGAGCACGCATGCGCACACGGCCGCTCCCGCCCCGCATTCCCCCCCACCCTCCGCCCCGGCCACCCCGTCACAGGCAAGATGCACGTGCTTAAAGAGCAAAACTTCAAAAACCGAAGAAAACTTTCCAACTTTAAAATGGAGAAACCCTCATTTTGATCCCCCTCACCGCCGACACCGAAAAAGGAGGGCAGACTCCGTGGAGAACGGACGGAGGGAAACACATCTGAGGGCCGGGGGCGGGGTACAGAGCGCATGCGCGCTGGACCAGACGGGCTGAGGCCCGCTCTGCACCTGCGCGTCCGGCTGTAGGAGGATCCACAGTGATTCACGGTCCCTGTGCCCCGCAGCTCCCCCAAACGAGCGCTGACTCCCAGCATCTGAGCGCATGGAGGCCAGCCCTGGTCTGATGAACTCAGGTTCGACCTCCACGAGGCTTCACAGCTGCCCTGGGCACGCTGGTCTCACACGGCCAATTCCTCACTAGTCCACGTGGTCTCCAGAGCAGGAGGGGGGAGCTCCCGCAGTACCAGCACCCCTCCGCTGCCAGCCGCCTCCCCCCATCTCCCTGGGGAGCAGGCACCCGGTGGGCGTCACCATGCAGCTCTCCCGGAATGACGCCCGCTGATGGCCCTGCTCCTCCCCTGGGTCTCTATGCCCTCGTGTGTCTTACAGGGTAAGGGCTTGTTGGATGAATTTCACATCTATTCGTTCATTCACTTTCTTTCACATATTTTTGTAGAGTCACGACCCCAAGTTATGTGTCCAGATAGCTGAACAACAATACTAAAGTTAAGAAAGGTTTGCACAGAGTTCTTTCCGCTCCTCTGCTTTGTAACCTCAAGCAGAGGCCTCTGGACCTAATTTTCATCAGCTCTAAAAGGAGGGGTGATTCTCTCCTCCATCCTTAAGGCCCCTTCCAATTCTAAAATCACTTTTCACTTCCCCCCTAAGATATGTAATTAGTATGTCTCTTCAATATTTTACAATTGCAAATATTAGACACTTGCAATGGACTTCTGTGTTTTCTCTGGTGTTATACATCAGGAAACAAAAATGAAACACTCAAATGCATTTGCCATGAACCCAAAGGTTTGATTAGATAAAATTCAGCCAGGTGTTTAAGCACCCAGATTGTGAAAAAGTAAGACTATGATTAATAAAATTATACATAAAAAATAAACTCCTACTGCGGATAGATTGTCAGCAGGCTCAACGGGAACATAGACAACTGGGTACTGGAGAAACACAGCCCAGCAGGTAAATAAAATTCGACTTTAAAATCCGTTTTCTACAGTTCACTTTAGAGACACAAAGGGAAAAAACCTTGGGATGAAGGTGGGGGTGGTACCAAGCTGGTCTACACTCCCCAGGGGCCACCTCTCTCATTATCTGAAATTCAAACCCGCCATCCATCCCAGCCATTAGATCTTTCCCTACCGAAATGTTAGAGCACACTACCAAACTTACATCCAACTTCATTTCTAATGCAGATTTTTAAATGCCTATTTTACAATCCTATTTCCAATTACAGTCATCCCTCAGACTCCACAGGAGACTAGTTCCAAAATCCCTTATACAAAATGGTGCAGTATTTTCATATAACCTACACACATCCTCCTGTATACTTTAAATCATCTCCAGATTACCTATAATATCTCATACGGTATAAATACCGCGTAAATAGCTCTAAGTTCAACATAAATGTTACGTAACTGGCTGCCAGCATGAGACAAATTCAAGTTTTGCTTTTTGAAACTTCCTGTAATTTTTTTTTTTTTGAGTGTTTCAGATCCGTGGCTGAACAAATCTGTCGATACAGAGGGCTAGCAGGGCTGTTGCACCGGGCTCTGTATTCCTAGCATTTAATGCACAGCCTGGCCTGTGGCCCATGCTATAAACTTGTTACACGAATAATCGTCAACCGTCTCTGACTGCCTAATACTATTACATAACATTAAAGTACCTGGGGGGTAGTTTTACTTTTAGAAAGTGTACCCAAATCTGACCCCTGTATTGGGAACGACCAACATGCCCTTGGCTCGGCCCACCCGTGCATACGTGTGCAGTGTCCCTCACACAGCTGCCTGCCCACCGAGTACACAGGGGTACAAGGGCTCTGTACCTGTGCTGACATCTCCATGAGAAGGGAAAACGGAGATCCCTCCCGCACTTAAGTCTGTTCCTTCCAGAGATGCCGTGAGGTCAGCAGAGGTAGAGAGCACCACATTAAGTATGCAGCAAACAGGTAGAGATAAGTGAGCAGAACCAAGTTCATCTCTGGGCTTTGATGTTCGTAACTGAGTCTCGCTGGACAGAAGTGTTTGCATCTCGTTAGAGCACACAGAGGAGACATTCTTCTTGTCTGAGCTCAACCTCACATGCAATTTATTAAATTTCTGGTTCACCCAAAGTCTAGTTTTCAGAGTTTCCAGAAAACTGCCCTGGGAAACTTGGTTTGCCCTTCAGCTTGCCTTCTTAAGCAAGTCAAGGTCTTAATTTCTTCCAAAAATGAGTAGAAGATGGACCTGAATATACCTACCAAGAACAGGGATGCTGGATGTGTTGTGAATAGCACACCAGGAAGCAAAGGTCAGTTGTTTTGTTTCTTTAATATCTTGAAAAAAAGACTCAAGGGGCCCCCTTATAATCCACTGGTAACCAATCAGTATCAAGGTTTCAAGGTTACTACCCTGAGTCCTGATCTCATGCTGGGGGAACCAGTTTTGAATCTGGGATGCTGGCGTAGGTAAAAACAACTGGGTTCCCTCTATTCTTTAAACTCAAGCTAGGTAGGATGGACCTACAATGGAGCCCTATTAAATATGAGGGCTGTCTACACTGAAGGAGGTATAACCATCTCACCTGGGTTGGCATTTCTGCTTTAAGGGGGAAAAAAAGAAAATCAAATTTTCCTATTCTCAAAAAAAAAAAAAAACTTGTTGGGAGTAAACACTGCAACAGATGTTTGACATTTCTGTCTTTTTGGCTAATTGGACTAAAAGATATTATCATATCATTAACAGCTCTCCAGGCAACAGCAAGCCTTGTAATACTTTACAAAGCACTTCTCTTCCCACATCATGTCCGTTGTTCCTCACAGCATCTTGTGATGCAAATATCACCATCAACCTCCACATCTAACTTGGCTGGAAAAGAAGTTCAGACACTGACCAAACCCCCACAGCCAGCAGGCATGAGACCCAAACCCAGAAGTGCTGACTGATTCTCACCTCTGCCCTCTTCCCTGTGGATTTTTGCTGAGACAGTTCACGGCACACAGTGTCCACAGACGAGCTTGGAATCTTTCGTGTAATTTCCTAGCACCCACAGGGCAACACCGAGAATGCAGGGCAGTGGGGCTGAGGATGTCTTTTCCTCGCTCCACTCACAGCTCCGGAAGGGAACTGCCTTCAGCCCCAAATGGTAATCATCCCTGTGCTTAGGAAACTAAAAACAAATAGACCTGCCTATCACTTTGTGTCACAGGGAAGAACCTTTTGTATTCTATTACAAGTTAATCATTAAAGGGATGTTGCCTATAAGCTTAAATGGTACATAATGGCCCATCTCTGGGAACCCTGCCTCCCAGGTGATGAGCATTAAGCTAAAATACTTTTGTTTAGTTCACAGGAAACATCCTGACCAAGCCCACCTGTGAATGACCGCAGGAAGGAAGAAATGAACACATCCCCTCCAGAAGCTGATGGAAACCAGTACGTGTTTGACTTTACTCCCTCCCCTTCTAGTATAAAAGGAGCCTGAATTCTAACTCAGGCAGGATGGTTCTTTGGGACACGAGTCCAGCATCTTCTCGGTTTGCAGGCTTTCTGAATAAAGTCGCTCTTCCTTGCCCCAGCAACTCATCTCTCGATTATTGGCCTGTTGTGTGGTGAGCCGTACAAGCTTGGACTCAGTAACATGTTTCATTTTTTTTCCCTGCTGATTTCCATCTTTACTTTTCCACGCATAAGCAACGGATGAATACCATTCTTGAGTTTAAAAGTGCATTTGTGGAGCACGCTATTTCCCTTTTCCATAAGAAAGAGGAAGGGGGGCATTATTCCAGCATCTGATCAGACAAAGTCAAGCCGCTAAGACCCTCCCCATAGCTGCAAGCTGGCCTCACATCTTGTCACCCTCACGAGGCCCCAGCTCAGGAGCACCTGATTTTCCCGGAGGAATGGTTCAGAGATTCTTGTCATTTGTAACATTTGCCTAAAATTTTCTTCCTACTTAGCCCCAGAACAAACATCTGTAAATGTTGGTGTTCCCTAATTATTTAGGACTGGCGGGATGAGAGGACTGCACTGGAGGCAACTATGAATATTTTCATTTCTCGCGGGAGAATATGAAAAGTCTGATCATGAATGTGCTAGAAAGGCTCTAAAATTAATTTTGCTCTTTTAACTCTGATCAAAATACTGAAGTCAGGCACCTATTACTGAGGTTTTGGAGAAGTTTCATATCATGACATTTAAAAGGGATTTTGGATCCCATCACTTTTACACTGGGGAAGAAAAGTTTTACTGGTTACACGTCCGTTTACAAAATTTAACCAAATCAGACTTCATTTCCCCTGCCAAGTTTTAAAAAACTTACACTGTTTAAAAAAGGGGAGGGCAGGGCTTCCCCGGTGGCGCAGTGGTCGAGAGTCCGCCTGCCGATGCAGGGGACGCGGGTTCGTGCCCCGGTCCGGGAAGATCCCACATGCCGCAGAGCGGCTGGGCCCGTGAGCCATGGCCGCTGAGCCTGCGCGTCCGGAGCCTGTGCTCCGCAACGGGAGAGGCCACAACAGTGAGAGGCCCGCGTACCGCAAACAAAAAAGAGAGGGCAGGGACTACTATAAAAATGTACTAACACTAAGGATCTAATTAATGCGTGGTGATTGGTAAGTTCACGGGTGAAATGCTCACACTTATGACTTCAGGTGAAATGGGGTTTAACACACAGGCCATGGTCTTTAACAACTTCTTTTCACCCAGACCTGAGTAAAATAAAGAAGGAAGACTGAGACAGAAGTCAAAGTTCCAGGGTAAGACGAAAGGTTTGAACGTTGCTATAACCAAATTTCCTTTCTTCCATATCTAATAAAATGAGGGGGGGAAAGTAAAAGCCAGATAAAAAGTTCACCATCCACCAAGAAAAGAAGCCAAGCTTTACAGAACCAACCTCGAAAACACTGACCTTAAGAATGAACAGGGGGACTCCAGCACTGGGTGGAGAGGGGCTCCAGATCCCCCAGGGAGGGGGTGCTCAGGAAGGGGCAGCATGGCCTTTGTGCCCTGTCCCCTGACGGTTAGGAGGTTCCCAAACGAGCAGCCGCCAGGGCTCTCTGCAGGCAAAGTGCCTGCGATACCCAGACTGCAAGGAGGGGCCCCCGCAGGGAGTGACAGTATAACACAACCCCCGCCCAGCCCGCGCAGAGGCAGGGGACCTGGCGCAGGGCATCCAGCAAATTCCTATGGACTGCAAGCGCCCTGTGTGTCAGGGCAGCTCACCTTTGTCTGGAGGAGATGCCCTCAGAGGACAAAGGGACTCATGATACACTGCGATTCTCAGGGAAAGTAACATCCAGCCTCAGCCTTCGGTGCTTCCCTGCAGGGGGCCGGGGGTGTGACGGAGGTCTGGGAAATGGGAACTCGGGCAGACTGGGCCATCCCTCTGGGCCAGGGATGTCTCCTCTAGCCTGTGTCCTGCCCCAGAAAACCAGATGGCAGGGGGCTCCCCACGTCCCGTACCTGACCCAGGACGAGTGGCCAGCCTATGTGAACGGCCTGGGCAGTGCGTGTATCCCTGCACTTGACTACAGTCGAGACAGCGCCAATCTCAGCAAAGGGGAGGAAAAAGCTAAAGAGATGGTGAGACTATCATGCAAAGATAGGGCAAGGGGAAAAAGACACGGAGGGACTGCGGGAGTTCCCTGGTGGCCTACTGGTTAAGACTCCGGGCTTTCACTGCCACGGCCCGGGGTTCAATCCCCGGTCGGAGAAATGAAATCCTGAAAGCCGTGCAGCGCAGCCAAAATAAAAGGGGAGGCGGGTTGCAAGGGAGCCCGCAAAACCCAAAGAGCCAATGGAGGAGGAAACAAAACTCAAAAAGCAGAAGGAAATCCCTTCTGATCACTTCCCTCCCTAATGCCACTTACGAACAGACACTGAACAAGACAAGAACTCCAGAGAGAAGAAACCGAAACAATGAGGGAAGAAATGGGAACCTCTAGAACTGAGGACCAAACCAGCATTTTGGAACGGACGAATACAATGTGAAAAAGTAAGGGAGAGAAGAAACACCGCTCAAAGCTGAAATTCCGACATGGAGGAATGGCTTGAAATAAACTCCGTCAAGATGAAAAAGACAGAAGTTAACTGACAGGAAGACAAATGAAACTAACAAAAGGATAAACGGCACCTCTGACAACAACTCCCCAACAAAAGAGCTCCAAGACTATTCAGAGGTAAAATACAGAGGCATTTTCTTGAAATGCAAGAAGATATGAACCTGCAGATCAAAACAGCTCATGATCTTCCAAGAGAAAAAGACAGACTCTCAACGTCACTTTAAGGATGGAGCAAAACCAAGGCCGTGGTGAAAAGCTGCCACGCCAGCCAAGACGGGGCTCTCATCCCACAGCAGGGCCCAAGGTGCACCCCCAGGAGCACACTCCAGGGCCACTTCAGGGGGTTGGAAAACGGCCAATGGAATAAGCAGTTTTTACATATGTACAACTGGTGTTGAAACGGCTGTCACATGGCAGGTATGTTACACACTAACCCAGAGACCAAGATGGCGGCTCTTGCTGCATCAGGGAACCTGGGCGGAGGCAGAACCCACCTGCTGGGATACAGGGAAAGTTGCAGCCTCGCCCTGGCCTTTTAAAAATCTCACCCTGCATTTGTTTGCGCCTGAAAATCATGAAGATTGCACAAGCAAGCAACCTGCTTGGGGACATGTCCCACCTTCCGTGAGGGACAAGCCGGGCACACGTGCGGTGACAGTTTTTTGTGTGATGCAAGTAATTTAAGCAACAACAAGGAGATAGTTAACCAGCTGGCTCTTGGCGATGTCACAGTGCACTCAGTGCTGACCGTGGTCCGGGGGGGCTCCTACCTGAACACTTCTATGGAATGAGGGTCACTGCCTTCATTGATTCAACCTGGAATTTCAAGAGTGCTACTATTCCTACTACTTCAACACTTCTGGATGTATTTAATGGAAGAGTACCTTGAAATGGCGAATAAGGTGAATATGTATATATACATTTATACATATATATATATTTAAGTGTCACCTGTGTAGCTCAGGTTTTCTTGACATCAAGTAAATAAAATCAAAAATTAATTGGATGAAAAGGCAGATATAAAACTGAAACAGGAGCCCCTTAAGCCCTATTCTGTGTTCATAAAACAGCTTTATTGCTGTCTCTCATAAGCAATGAGTCAGAAACTTATAAACTAGAACTTGTACAAGTTTTATTAACAGAACACCATGATGTATCAGAAATCTACTTAAAACATTTTGTAAAAACGGTATTGCTGCTCAAAAAAGAAACCGGAAAATTAATGTTTGGGGAAGTGGTTTGTTGCCCAAGAGTTAAATGCAATTTCTTTACATCTTCCAAGAACTTTGAGAAAAAGGTAAATTAGCAGCTTAACACATGAAACCCATTAAGAGTTCTCTCTTCCAAGTGCTATCTTCTCACGACTAAAATAAACACAGAAACCCTGGGAAGGTGCAGGCCGGCTGACCTGGACCAATCTCCAATCATCAACGTCCAGGGACAGGCCCAATTCCACTTTCATAAGCTTTATTAGCTTTTCCCCTGCAAAAAAACACTAAAATGGCTGTAAGACAGGATTAACCCAACAAAATGTTCTCTGTAATCACAGCGGCAGAACCTCAGGTACTGCAAAGAATAAAACATGCCCTACGATACCAGCAGCCCCAGAAGAGGCAGGCAGGTCCTGGAGGCCAAAGCATCCTTCTTCTTGTGAAGATGTCCACGGGCCCTGTGGTGGACACGGGACGCTCTCTGGAAAGGGAAGCCTGGACTTTGCTGTCCTCAGCTCACACTCCAGGTGTGATGCTGGCGCCTGGGCCCGCAGCCTGTTCCCTTGGGCTCAGAGCCCCAGGCCCATTCAGGCTGCCCTGGCTCCACACACTCAGACTTCCCTGCAAAGCTGTCTCTGGAAGTTAGGACCCACCCCCAAAGTTCACATACTGTCCTCCACTGAACTCAGTACTTTCCCCAGTAACTCAGCAGCTGTTCCAAGGGACAGGCAGCCTGCAGGGGCCGGCACGGCCCAGAACGCAGGAGACCTGGTGACCTGAGGTCCCGCTGAGGCCCCTGAACGTGGGTGCTGAGCCGTCAGGTGGGCTGTGGCCATTTCAGGACAGCAGAGTGTGTGTATCCAGGCAGGGGGAGCGCAGTGCAGAGGAACGGGCTCGAAGCCGCCCGCCAAGGGTCTGCCTCTGAGCTGGGCGACCCTGTGCGGCTTCAGTAGCGGCTGGTGCCTCAGCTCCCTTGTGTGAAAACTCAACGGACACCACCACCTGCCTCTGCAGCCACAGCGAAGGTGAGCGGGAGCTGATCTGCGGCAGCCGTCAGGCTCCCGGAACACTACCTGTGTGCCCTGAACACCAACTGAGCTCTGCTGTGTTACACTGGCGACTCTGTCTGGGGACTTGCACATTGAGGGAGAGTCTCAAAGTGAAATTCAACGACAAGGAAGAACCAAGACCACAGTAAGCAGAGAATGAAAGAAATTCCCTCAATTCGCTCAAATTCCCATATGAAAACCAGGATTCCCCTTAACACTCTGTCACAATTCCAGGTACTCTGGGAGATCCAGGGTAGTAATTATTTTTCCCAAGTCTGAAGAGCTCACAAGATACCAAGTTCTGGACGGTACTACTCATACTGCCCCAGGGAGAAGATTTTGTGAGTCCCAGTAACCGTCTCAATACTTATCCACGTGTACGGTGTGTCTCTAATCTCAGACGGGGTCTTCCATGCAAGCAAGCAATAGAGGAACACAGGGGAATGGACCTGATTGACACTCCACCTGTGACACAGTTTGGCTCTTAGTGGTATTTGGCAAGGGTTCTCCCCCTGTGTTCGCCGCTCCCCATTTCTCTGTTAGCTCCCTACACTGGGGCAATAAAACCTTGGTCTTCAGAAGCACCACTCAGCAAGCATTTAGCAAAGCCCGTTGTGGGCCAATAAGAAGCACAGTGCTGGTGAACAGAGTGAACAGGACAGAATCTCTGACTGTCAAGGGCAGCGGGAGGACACGGGAACTGACCAGGAGAGCCAGCTGGGTGGGGTATGGGAGGGGACCGGGCACCAGGAACAGACACAGCCTGTGCCCCCTGGAACCCGCTGGGAACCCACCGAGCGGACGGGATGGGGGGGCATGGTTTTCAGCCAGCCCCCTGAAGGAGGAAACAGCCACGTAATGATGGGCCCCTCCCTATAAAATCTAATACACGGGCACACCTCGGAGCTACTGTGGCTTCAGTTCCACCGCAATAAAGCGGGTATCACAATAAAACGAGCCACGGGAACGCTGGGGGTCCCCAGTGCATGTAAGTTACGTTTATACTATACTGTACTAGTCTATTATGCAGCATTATGTCTAAAAAACAACATACATACCTTAATTTCAAAATACTGCTAAAAAATGCTGACCATCATCTGAGCCTTTATCAAGTCATGACCTTTCTGCTGGTAGAGAGTCTGAAATATTTCAAGAATTATCCAAATGTAACACAGAGACGTGAAGTGAGCAAGGGCTGTTGGGAAAAATGGCGCCGACAGACTCACTCGATAACGGGGCTGCCACAAACCTGCCATTTGTTTAAAAAATAACAAAACTGCAATATCTGGGAAGTGCCAATAAAATGAGGTGTGCCTGTGTGACCAAAGAAGTAAGCTGTTTGTTGGAAATGTTCCGATACCCACTGTGGTGGCTGTACGTGAACATTCCAGCATCTACTACAGTCTCTGAAATAGTTTGGTGGTGAGGGGAGTATTAGTCGTGCACATACTTGTTTCCCTGGGGGGAAATGTACTTAAGGTTATTTGTTTGTTTTATTTTTAGTACTCTGCACATTTATCTTAAGCATAAAAAGGGATGAATTACAAAAAGTACTGCAGATTCAGGAGAAAAGAGCCCAGCTGCTCACCTGGTGCCTTTAAATGAGGCCAAATGCCACCAGCCATGGCCTGGGACGAGTCCAGGGGCAGCAGCCTCAGAAAAGGGGGTGAGGAGGTGAGCTGGCCAGCGCCCAACAGCACCTTGGTGGGTTGCTCAGCTACCAGCACACGGGCAGATGGTCTCTTAGTCCCTCAGATTTTACTGCTCTCAACTAGTGTTTCCCACGTGAAAATAACTTGTCATTAAAAAAAAACTGTCGTGTCAACTTTGTTTTTGAAAATGCGATTGTTGAATTGGACATGTAGAAGTACTGGCTTTAGAACTGTCTGTTCACACACATTTCTCTGAATATAAATCAGGTGCTTGTTTCAAGAAACTAAAACAGGATGGTGGTTGTGAGATTAGACCCTATGGAGAAACCCAGAAATCCTCTGCATTTTAATACCTGATGTGTTGACACTGCAGAGCAGGGTCACAAGCCATCACGGCGAAGGGCCACCAGACAGTGGCCTCGCGGGCAGTAGCCTTGCTTCAGGGTCGGGGTCGGGGTCGGGGTTGTTTTTGTTTATTTATTTTTACAGATCTTTAAAAATGCAACAGTCCTTCTCAGCTCAGGAGCAGCAACAGTACAGGGAGGGGGTGACGGCTGTGGGAGAGCCGTCTCCCCTTTGATATTTCTTCTGGGGACGTCACTTTTTTTTTTTTTAATTTATTTTATTTTTGGCTGCGTTGGGTCTTCGTTGCTGCGCGCGGGCTTTCTCTAGTTGTGGCGAGCGGGGGGCTACTCTTCGTCGCGGTGCACGGGCTTCTCACTGCGGTGGCTTCTCTTGTTGTGGAGCACGGGCTCTAGGCACGTGGGCTTCAGTAGCTGTGGCTCGCGGGCTCTGAGCGCAGGCTTGGTAGTTGTGGCACACGGGCTTAGTTGCTCCGTGGCATGTGGGATCTTCCCGGACCAGGGCTCGAACCCGTGTCCCCTGCATTGGCAGGCGGATTCTCAACCACTGCACCCCCAGGGAAGTTGGGGACACATCACTTATTGTCTGGACTGTCCTCTTCCATTTCCGGGGGCGGGGGGAGAGGTGGAGGCTCACTCTCTGTAACTGTCTCATTCCCATGGAAACACTGTCAGGACTTTAACAGCAGGATTCCAGGGGGCTCTGTCTCCAGGTCACTGTGCCCATCCTAGAGGGTGATCTGGTCTCTGAGAAGGCCAGCACCCTGTGAGCTGGACACCACCAAGACCTGGAGCAAAGCCCACCACCCAGGGCTGGCAGGAGACAGACTGCCCTGGGGTGGGTGGGTGTGTGTGTGAGTGTGAGAGTGTGTGTGTGAGTGTGTGTGTGTGTGTGTGTGTGTGTGTCTCCCTCTCAGGCAGATTCGGAACCTGCCCAACCCAGGAAGCCCCTGCATCTGCATCTTGGAACACACTTCGCTTGCACCCGGAAGGCGGGCCAGGGCACATCCTACAGCCAGTACTTCATGGGACTAATAAGCTGCCGCCCCTCCTGATGGGGCAGCAGTGGGTCCAGTGGTAAATGGTCCCCGCGGCTCATTCCCACCGTTCTGTGTTAGCTCCAAGGTCCAGAGGTTGTCTGAAGACTCCTCCCAACTGCCCTGCTGTGTCCCTCGCCAAAGCCAGCGCCTGTGTAATGACTGCTGGGAGCCCAGGGGTCCGGCCCCCAACTCCCTTCAGAATCCTTCTACGCACGAGGGCAATGGGAGATGCACGTGCTGGCAGCCTGGTCCACCTGGAGATCACGCGGTCACACCCGTGTAACTGACAGTCCCTGCACACAACCTCCCCCTTGGTTCAGCCTCACCCGCTCCCCTCCGCTGCGTGGAAGGAGTCGAGGACACACTGCCACCTGGTTTCTGTCACCAAGCCCCACCCCCTCCACACTTTCAACATGCTTGTCCCACCCAAGTGGCCCTCAAAGAACAATGCTGCTCTCTTCTTTTGTTTGTGGTGTTGCCATTTTGTAAAAGAAGCAAAATGGTAAGAAATGGGGCTCAGAAAAGGATGGCGTGCTGGCCACACATGGTGCCCCTTGGGCCACATGGATGGAACCGAGCAGCTTCCAGACGCAAGTCAGGGGGGACCATCTGCTACATTCAGAACTCTTCCCGAGCCAAGATCCTGCCTCACAATCCCTCCCAACACAGGACATCCAGGAAGCCACCACGACGGGTAAAAGACTACGCTGTAAGTTGCATGTGGTTTCCACTTCTGGCCTGGGTCAATCATCAAAGAATCGATTCGGTCAAACCATTTCAGTCATGTCGAACTGTCACCTTTTGTAGATAATGGGCAGCTGTACGTGGCGTGCACGCAGGTGCGCACGTCCGCACACAGGGGCCTGTCCCAGCCCCTCGGGTCTTGTGCCCACGATGCCCCAGCTCTCAGGGGGCACCTTGGGGGCCCCTGAGTCCTGCATGAGGAGGTGACGTGGAGGGGAGAGTCTGCGGGCACCTTCATCACACTACACACCCTCCTCGTGTAATTCTTTTTTTTGGCACTTGGCCTATTTTGCTACCGGTATTTTCCCTTCTGCTGCCTTATCTCCACGTCCTGGCCCTGGGAGTTAACCATGGCCCCAGCGAACGTCTGCCCTTAGAGCTCGAACATCCAGCAGGCGTGACCTCCCAGCGTCATCCTGCAGGCGGTGCGTCTTCTTCACACGGCAATCCCGTCTCGCACCAGCCGTGGCCGGAAGGTGGGCTCCACGCTGGAACATCCGTCCCCGTCTGGAACGTAAGCCTGGCCCCCTGACCCACTGCCCCGCATCTGACGGTGCTGCCTGCCCCCCTTTCTTTCTCCTCTGCCCGGCCCGAGGCTGGCCTCAGCCGGCATTTCTTCCTTTCTGTACAAACTTGCACAGAGAACCTCTCAACCTGTGGTCAGACTGCCTCGGTCAAGGACTGGTTATGAGTCTCAGATCTTGCCCTTCCCTGGGACCAATAAAATGGGGTGGGAGGGTGGGAGAGAAGTGAGCCTGTGAAAGGCAGAGATTTGCGAAAGGAAGCACAGAGGTGAGAGCAAACAGGACCTGGCCCTTCTGGCCTCTGGGGCACCCTGTTCCCACTGGGTAAGCTGAGTGGATCAGGTCTGTTCATCAGGGAAGAGATCTGCATTACAAAGCTTCCCACCGGTTAAAACTTAGAGTCTGCGCCTCAAGCAATGCCATCCAGAGGTGTCTCTAAAGTCTTCCCTCGGAGCTACTGAGAAAAACATGCAACTCTTCCTCCCATGAGATGTGAGTTTTGCAGACCATGCAGTCACGAGGCCACCAAAACTGCCTGCCGCCAAGTGGGGAGACCCAAGCAATGGGAGAGGCAGGTTCCTCACTAGCTCACGTGCATCAGGTGATTAGGGGCTTTCTCAAGCTATACACCCATCCCCGGAGCTGCTCCAGGTACATGAGTGAATGAATTCCCCCTTTCTACTGAAGCTCAGTGAAGCTGGTCATCTGTCCCTTGCAACCAAGGGATTCTACACTACGACAATGAACATGAACCAGACCAGAGCAGGCAGCTGCTGGACTGGTCGGCGGCCACGTGGTTCCCTGGATCCAGAGCCGCTGCCAGCAAGACGACAAAGTCAGGGCCCAAGGTCATGGGCAGATGTAGCAACGGACCAAGGAGAAAACACCTGGTGGCAATTCAGCTTTGACAGATCCAAGGACTGTTTTCTAATTTGCAATTAAGTCGTGCACTTAAAGGTCTAAAAAAACCATCTTGGGACTTACAATTTCTCTAGAAAAAATAATTTCTAATTTCAAAGGTGGAACTTTCTAGACCCCAGTCTCCTTTTTCCTATTAAAGAAATGGTTTTGTCCTGAGGTGTCTTAGGAAAGACACGGTTGTGTTCCCAGCATGCACGCTACTATTCTGGGGTCTCTGTCAATCAAATGACACGAAGGAGGATGTGTGGGCTACCCTGGGAGCCCAGGGACACTTCCCGCCTGAAGCCAGCATGCAAGGCTGCTCAGCTGACCAGGTGTAAATCACCACCGTGAATTACAGTTATTCATCCAGAAGCTTCTTCTCCCCTCTGGAACACACACACTGGCCACAGGTGCCATGCCCAGCTCTCAGTAGGCCCTCAGTTTCCCGGTGAATTAATTATAACAACACGGGACAATGTGTTCTGAGTCCCAAACAACCAATTCAAAAATACATTTTGTCCTGCCAATTTTGTCAATGCCAAAACCATAATCTCCTTATTCTAATTTTACAGCTGTCTTTTTCTTGTTTAAAATGAAGTAGAACACCCTTCTCTCTGATGATTTCTTTGAAGTTCTAGTGATTATTTCAGTATCTTTGCCTATTTTAAAGGCACTATCACCTGATCCTCAGTATGGCTTACGTGTGAGGGGACAGAGTCAGCAGACGGTTACACAGATCAGAACCATGACAAGAATCAATGATATTCCTATAGTTAGGGACTGAGTTAGCATCTGAAATAATTAAAGAAGATGGCTGAACTGGTTTCTGCTTTATCTATTAAGCCAACCTTCCGGTGGGCTCTTAGTTTTAAGGCTTCAGATAATCCTCATTAAAAACTTATCATGTACTTATGATCACCTGGTTGCAAGTAAGATGGTAAAGTTACGCTGAAACATTTAACTGGCTAGATTTCAAAACTACTCGAATTTTATTAGTGTTTACATATTTTGTTCATTGGAACACTGAACAGCACCAAGAACGTGTTTAGAAATAAACCTAACATCTGCTGAGCAGTGGTAGCTCACAAAAATGTTTTTTAAGTTTATTTGATTTGGAAAGGGTTTCTGGAGCTGACAGTTTAAATGCATTTCACATGTCCCAGAAAATAAGGCTGGTATTTACCACATGGCTTGTTTCTAAGAAACTAAGTAAACATTCATTTTTAAAAAATGACTTCAGATACCCATGCTCCTGAGAAGGCTTTTGCTGCCCTGACGATAGACACATCTGTTGGGAAACAATTCCAGGCAGAGTCCTCAAGGGAAGTGGCAAGATTAACAGAGGGACGTCCAGCTCACAGTGACCTGATGGCCAGCAGCCGCTGACCTCGGAGGAAGTGACCATTAGAACTGCAGCCGGTGTGTGACGTCCCGGCTAGGCACGGGCAGGGCACAGTGGTAACCCCAGGGCCAGTCACCCTCGGGGGGGCACCCTCGGATTGGAAACACTGGAGAGAAGGCTAAGATGGGGCTGTCTCATCCATCACAGTGGCCACCGTGCTCTGAGGCCACATCCAACCAGAGAAGCTCGTGACCCTGCAAGCAGCCCAGACAGAGTCCCCACCGCCCGGGTGCAAGAAAGACCTCAGAGAACTCAGCCCCATTCTAGAAGCCCTGTGGGGATGGGGGGCCAGTTTAAATTCCATCCTTCTTTCTAGTTTCCAAATGGCCCGACTAGGTCCCAGGCATCTTGTACAGCTCTCTACTGTCATGACCTGAGCTGTGCTTAAAGCTGTTAGAATAACCGCACTGGTGAGGAGAGACAGTGCCTCGGGCATATTCGAGCCAGGCCTGAGCTGGTCGAGGACCAGGACGCCTGGGGCACGAGCAACCGGGATCGTGACCTCGTGCCTCGTGGACACGAAGTCCTGAAGCCACACCTGTCAGAACAGCCCAGGAGGCAGGGCTGCCCACCTGAAGCAGAAGATGGAGGAGCGAAGGGGCAGGACCCTTATTTACGAGGTACGCGTCCCTGAGCCCTCTCTCCATGCCAGGGCTAACGCAGTCTTCTGCACGCTTACACTCATATTCAGTCCCTACAAGGACTGGGGAGCAGGGAGGAGTAAGCTGAAGTTCAGGAGGATGGGTAACTCACCCAAGGCCACAACGACAGTAAGTGGCTACGACAGGCTGGGAACCCGGGTTTCAACCACAGGCAAGTGCGGGCCTGACACGCGGGTGAGAGGCGGTGCCGTCGCGGCCCTCGTGCTGGCGCGTCCCCCACTACCGGGCTCGTGGCCGGAACCTGCAGGCTGCCGGCCTAGACTCGGGGCTGCCGTGGCCTCGGAGCTTTTTTAACCAAAAATGTGAATTGGTGGAGAGCCTACAGGAAGCTGGAGTCATTCACTGAAGGAATGAACTTCTGATGGATTCAGCTCCTGAGGACCTGGGAACGACAGGGTCAGCCGCCCCCAAGTCACACCAGGCCGAGGCCCCGCTCCGCAGCAGGTGGCGAACCCACCTGTGTCACACCTGGATGAGGGCTTACTCCAGATTCCAACGAAGGGGAGCTCTCAGACAGCGTGACATCATCCTAGCACTTCCCACCCATTTGGTGGCCCTAAGTCCTTGAAAAATTAGCCAAGAGCAGTTAACTTTATCGTCACAGGAAGGTCGGTCTCTGGACGTCCTTAAAGTTGTTTCCACCAACCTTAACACCAGCTACTCAGTCTGCTGGGCACTGTAGTGCATCTTAGAGCTAGAGGCCCCTTCCCCTCCTCCACTGCCATGAGAGCCGCTGCTGGGCAGCAGCCTTTCTGGGCCCCAGGTCCCCTGCGTGGCCCACCGTGGGAAGCACAAAGGGAGGGGCACACAGAGGGAGATGCAGCAGGACAAGGTCTCAGCAAGGGCTCAGCTCTGAAGCTCAGAGCTCTCGGGGACACCACCGTGTCCCGGTCTGCAAGGGAAAGTGTCTCAGGTGGCCCACGTTTCCATCAAATTCCTACATAATACTGGGCAGCCTTGGTTTTCTTTCCTTTTCTTTCTTATTTTGAAGGAAGAGAGCAAAAAACTGCGGCAGGCCCATGGAGTCTGTGGCGGGGGAAGGCAGAGTGCACAGCAGACATCAAGCGCACAAGCACATGAGATGGAACTCGAATTACATGCCCAGATCCTCATTCACTGTCCTAATTAGCAGCCACTAATAGGGCACTGAATGGCAGAGGAATAATTTCCACCCGATTCTTTCCATCAGAAGTGAGTGACAGCTGTGAAATTCCATCAGAGGTGTGAAGGTCACATGTACACTAACCTAATGTTTGTGACGTTCTAGGAGACCAGCCATGAGCATGGCCAGTGAGGTCTGGGGCAGCTAATCGCCCTTCTTGTCACCAAGAAGTAACGGGGCAACTTCAACAGGTCCGAGTGCAGCTTCTGTTTCAACACCAGATGTGTAATATGTACATACTATTACGGGTTAAATTCTGTCCCCTAAAAATGTGTTCCAGTCTGAACCCCCAGTACCTGTGGGCCTAAATCCAGAGACGAGTGTCTTCATGAGATGAGGGAAACCTGGACACAGACACAGGGAGAAGGCCCCGTGACGACACGGCAGAGACTGGAATGATGCGTCCACAAGCCCAGGAACGCCAAGGGCTGCCAGTCACCTGGAACGTGGATTCTCCCACATTCCCTCCAGAAGGAGCCAACCTGTCAGCAACTCGATCTCAGACTCCTGGCCTCCGGAGCCGTGAGAATACATCTCCACTGTTTCAAGCCACACAGTTTGTGGTAATATGTCATGCAGCCCTAGGACTCGGATACACACATTTATCTCACACACACGCACGATTAAAACGGTATTTGCCTGCACAAAAATTTTACTCTTTGGATTATTTTTGTGGACTTACAGGCTCCCTACTGGGTTACCCACTTTTGCATTGTTAATCCACTAATTAAAAAACACACATAAGGGCTTCCCTGGTGGCGCAGTGATTGGGAATCCGCCTGCTGATGCAGGGGACACAGGTTCGTGCCCCGGTCCGGGAGGATCCCACATGCCGCGGAGCGGCTGGGCCCGTGAGCCATGGCCGCTGAGCCTGCGCGTCCGGGGCCTGTGCTCCGTGACGGGAGAGACCACGGCGGTGAGAGGCCCGCGTACCGCGAAAAACAGAAACAAAAACAAACAAAAACAAAAAAACCCACACATAGTATTTAAATCCACTCCCTCATTTCAGTTGTATCTTTAAAATAATCTAAATTGTATGAGTCAGCTGCCTTTGCCACAGGGATAAGTACCAACCCAAATGCATCACACGAAGCACAACAGGTGTCATCCTCTGAGGGGTGATGGAACCTGCACTCTGGCGAAGGCTGGGGGTCCGAAAACAGAAGGCCCTGACCACCTTCACCCTCCCGGCAATCTAAAGATGCCCACCACAGGTCAGAGTAACACTAAAGGACATTTACACATTAATTAAAGCAAAAGAAGAGCCTGTGCAGACGGGAGAAGGGCAGGAGGCGCCAGTGGGCTGTGTGCACAGGCAGAGCCCCCAGGAACACGCCTCCCATGTAAAGCCGCTGCGCTGTACGGGGCAGGCAGTGGATCACTCCAGCCATTTTAAGAGGAAAGGGGGATGAAGCTGCAGGTAATAATAACAGCAAGAAAGCGGAGAGGTCTCACAGCTCAGCCAGAGGCCAAACCTCTCGGCCTGGCGACCGTGACACACACCTTCAGCTGCGTCCTAACCTGACCCTTTGCTACGAACGAAGCTGCAGGTGGTGCTGAGCTGTAATCGGCTTCATCAACCTCCCGCACACCCCAGAGAGGATTCCCTTTGCTCTGATGTTCTCCATAAACCTGGGTGATGACACAGAACACTGCAGCTCCAGAACATTCTCTGTGGAAAGCTTCTCACTGAAGCGAGCAAGGGTAATCGGTGGATGTTAACGCATGCGGCAAGGACTGAAATCACTTCGCAGCCACAGGCTCTGTGACCGGGGGCAGGGACTCCTGTGTGCCAAGACGATGAGAAAGCAAGGCTTTTCTCATTCATTTCCTTTTGGAAACAACAAATTACGGTGCCCTCCTGCTGCCACGTGGGACTCGCCCCAGTACGTGGACAGAACATGGGAAGCAAAGACATGCCCACCTGCCTGGTTCCAGGGCAGCTGGCCTCTGGGAAACAGCGAGTCGTGGGGACTAAAGGCTTCCAGGCACCAGGCGGCGCCTGCTCACAATTCTTCCGGGTCCCGGAGGACCTGACGCACGTCCCCTGGGGGGACCTCTCTACACTCCTGGCAACGTCAAGGAACAATCCTCTGACCTCTCAAACGGTGAGAGGACAGGTGGCCAGGTGGCAGGGCCAGCTCCTGAAGGGCGCGAGCAAAGATCTCGGACAATCTTTCCCCTGACCCGGGAGCCCTTGGGCACAGACCCCACTGAGGGGTGAGATGTCTCCACTTTGCAGATGAAAGAAGGGACGTCCCGTTACCGAACTCGAGAATGCATCCACCCTGTAAAATAATGTACTCTGAAAATCTTATGATACCATGAAATTCCCGGAGTAAAATGTGTTACCTGGGAAGTCGAAGAAGTAGGGCTGTTACAGAGCACATTTAGGTCTCCCCACTGGGTACAGTTTTTACTTTTGATGTGCGAACGTTCGAGAGAAAGGCTTTTGTGTTCATCAAAATATAAGGGCCCGCCACAAAGAAATCACAGTCAGGGCCAAATGCGATGGCACAAGCTGAACGCCCAAAGGGAGATGACAAAAGCCACAGTAAGGACGAAACAGCACCACGCGGGGAAGGGGAAGGCGGCCACAGGCGGGAGAACCGGGACCCGCGCCAACCACGCCAGACGCCGAACGGAGCACAGGAGAATCCGGCTCGTGGCAGCAAAACCAGGGCCCAGACCACGAAACCTCCAGGGACCCCCGACCAAGGGGTCCCCTCAACTGAAATCCTGAGCATTCCAGGGCACACAGGCAGCTTTACTTGAGGAGGTGATCCTCTCACTTGCAGTCCAGCTAATGAGTCCATCAGCAGCTGGTGTCATCAATCTACACAATTGCTGGACCCGAGGAATAAGCAGAACCCTCAAGAAAAAGGCTCTAAAAAACTCTCGGGTATAATCAAAATGACTATGGCTAAAACCCGCAGTCAGACACAAAGGCACAAATACACAAGTACAACCCAGGTACGGATTCCAGGAAAGAAGACGGCCAACTTTCTCACCTCTCTAAAGCACGCAATTTTCTAGCATCTGTATCCATTTTTCAGTGTCTAGCTATGCTTTTCCTCATTGATTCCCACATTTGAGCCTTCACTTCCAATCTCCCTTAAACCATCATTTCAATACGGATAACGAAAAACGTAGGCCTTTCCCTCATGTGACCACCACGAGACTTTTCTGGTGGGATCGCAAAATGCTGCAAAGTCATGGCAGAGCCCCACGCAACGACTGCCACTGAATTCCATCTGCCACACTTTTCTGAACGGTTACACAGTATCCAAGACAGGAGTTAAATACTAGAACAGGTGTTACAGGAAACATGTGAAGCTACTCAGCACTACTGCTAAAAAGACGTCTAAGGGACAAAACAGGGTGAAATGTTGAACTTAAAAAAAAAGGAAAGGATCAAATGAAACAAAATAGGATGATATACACAGAACAAGGAGGGAAGGGAAGACTACAGCACAGAGTTGTGTCTCTCCTCGCTCTTCAAACAAGACAAGCGCTGCCATGAAGAAAATGTATAGTTACCTGCGTCCATATCTGCAAAGAATGGAACAGCCAGTAAGAAAAAGAAGGAACCAGAAATTCAGTGTCTCAGAGTTGGATTTTAAAAGGTTACATGGAGAGAAAATATAATTTAGAAAACTGTGTGTGGACACTCTACCTGGATTTGGGGACACGGGAGCTAAGCGGTTTCCTAGCATTACTACCATCATTTTATTTAAAGCAAAAAAACAAAATATGGATATGTTAACTGAAGAAGTAAAGGCCTCATGGCAAAAGAAATAGCTTCTTCTCATGCAAAGTGATTATTAAATGTTTACAATACAATATAAGGGGGGAAACATACTCAAACACATGGTGGTGGGTCATCTGAAAGGCTCGGATCTATGACTAAGGAACAGTACACACAAATTAGGTATGAACTCAAGATCTAGATCAGAGAAACGTCCAAGCAGTAATCGTTAAAGGACTGACACTGGATTCACATCTGAAGGGACAGAACTATTCGGTACGAAATATATTCAACAGCGTTCATGGTTTGACTCTATCTGCTCCAAATGCCGAGATGGTTAGCGAAAAATACTACAGAAGAAGCAACATGCCTACGGATTTTTACTGCTTGGTTATGTTATGATTACTTTTCTCGACATGGGATACGTCACAGTAATGATTTAGAATATGCTAACAAAAAATTCAGAACACTAAACTCTCTAGAGGTAGAGACTGTGTGACACACGCAGCATACCTTCGGGAGACTCCTCCTGGACGTACGTGCCGGTCAGATAGCGATGCACCAGGGCCGACTTGCCACTGGCTAAATTACCCACAATGCCCTGAAACACAGAAATGGGCAGTCACTGAGGAGTAGTCAGTATATCATGCGATTCAGCAACCTGCAATGGAGAGGCTAAAATGGACAGCAATCCTGAACACCACCACGACCAAGCATCAGCGGGATGGCCGAAAATGGGCTAAATCCTTCTGCTGGAGAAGAAGGGATTCCAACACCTTCAATTAACCTCTCACGTTTTATCAGCCTCTACAGCCTGAAGAATCAACATGGTTAGAACACACACTGAATCCCGTGAGTGCTGGTTACATCAGGAAGGTGTACAGTGCGTCAGCCCACCAACATGTATTGTGGACCCTCGAAACACTCAACAAGGTACGAGGTTCAATGGGGCGCAGTGGCAGTACAGAGCCACAAGGGGATTAGGAGGACGTGCATTCCGTAACAACTCTGGGGTAGGATTTGCAGCCGGGTGAGACTAGCTGATAAAGAGCCACACCAAAAAAGCACAGTGCCAGGGAGGGACCGGAGGGGAGAAAACTGGACCAAGGCGGGGAGAGGAGGAGAGCCGGCCTGCATCTCTGGACACGGGGTCCACACGGGACAGAGCAGGGACCCACGGTCAAGGCGGCAAAGGTGTTCGTGCTGGATGGAAACCAGGTCAGCATGACGTGAGGGCCACTGTACCAGCAAGCGGGAACTCACAGTCACCGGCAGGCAAGGCTGGCTTCACCCTGCCTTCTTCAGAGAAAGCTCCCGTGTTAACACAGCTGACACACCTGGACTCAGGTGGCTGTCCCTGGGGAGGCCCTCCCTCTGCTCAGGACCTCACTCCCCCTCTATCTTCTGTGCAAAGACTCTCCTGAATTTTAATCTTTTCCTCCCCGGCTAGAACTTTCCCCTCTGCATTTAAGCATGATCCAACCAATTCTCTCTTGAGGAAAAGCAGGACGAGAGACCTGCCCTGGACACAGGTCCCCCGCCTACGAAGAGCCTGCCTCCCTCTCGCCCACTCTCTGACCCTACCCACCCCCAGCCTGCTGTTTTGACCCTATGGCTACAAGGACACTGCTCGAGGTCACCGAGGACTTCTGTTTCTAAATCCCCTGGCCCTCCCCTTGCTGCAACACCAGAAGCTGTAGAGGAGATTCTCTTTCTTCAAACTTCCCGCTCTGGGCTTCCTCTTCAAATTACCCCCAGCCCACGCTGGCTCCTTCCCTAGACCTCCTAGATTCCCTAGATCCTGGATTCTAAGCACCCACCTCCAACCAAGGGAGCCAGGCTACATCCCACCTACTCCCAGTAAGCCATGGATACCCACTCTCATTCTCCAGCCCCACCCCCTCTCAGGTAAACCCAAACACACCTACACTGGTACTGAAACCTCAGCATGTCCAGACCTTACCGTTCTCTCCCCAATCTGTTCACCATCCTGTGATCACATCACCACTCAGACTCCCAAGCCAGACACCTGGACGCCGTCTCCAATTCCCACCCCGCCCAGATGTGCTTTTGAGGGTCTCCACACACACACCCCCACCCCCACCACGGGGCAGGCTGTGCGTCCGTCCACTGGATCCTGGGAGAGCCTTTAGCTTATCTCCCTGCCTGGGAGCTCCCCCTCTTCGCCCAGAGAATACCAGAGATTCTTTAAAATTGACACTGCAAAGATGCGACTCCCTCATTTCACAACTCTCGGGAAGCCTCCCACTGCCTGCAGGCCAGAGTCCAAGTATTTCATGAACAGACCACAAAGCATCTCCCTCGAAATGCTCACGATCAATTCTGCTGCAGACACCCAGGTCCGGCAGGGACCACACGAACATATCACTCACCTGGGCACCCCTTCCTTCACCCGGAGAGAGTTTGGGGTGGCTTCCCTGCACACCCAGAACACTTCACACTGACTGCTGACGCTCTTGACGCCACCCCCCAGTACGCTCGGGTCCCCGAAGACCAAGAACTGTGTCTCTGATGCTGGCAAGGACACCTCTCTGAACGCCTACGCTCAGCACTGTCTCCGGCCCCAGTAAAGTGCCGGTAAACATGGGATGGTTGGATGGATGGATGGAACGGGGGGGTGGGGGGTGTGCCTGGTTGGCTGGATAAATGGGTGACGGTGCCACTAATGAGAAGAACAAACATAAAAGCGAACAAATTTGCCACGAGATTGTGGAAAGTAAGTTAAAACCTGATCTAAAACCCTGAACCATCCTGTCCCTCCCACCGTCATGGTCCTTTCGTCCTCAGCTTCCCACTCCCTGCTTCGTCCTCGATATGCCAGTGACCAAACACCATCCTAACAGGCCTTGCAGACTCCAGACGCTTAGATCGTTCCACATCAATCGCTGCCCAAAATAATACTCCTACTCGTGGGTCAGCAATCGGTTCAGATGTCACCTCCTCTGAGAAGCCTTCCTAATGCCACAGCCTCAACCGGTGCCTCTTCCCAAAGCTCCCTTAGTGCCCTCCTCCTAACGCTACCTTGCCACTTACCTCTTTGTTTCCCCAACATCGGTATGTGGGTCTGACTCTCTCCAGTGCTGACAAGGGACTGGGTCTCGTTTGTGTCTGGTTCTCTACCCCCCAGCATTGCCCACGGCGGACTCCTAGCAACACTGGGTGAATGAATGAATGACTGAATGACACTAACGCCAGTGCGTAGAAACGAGATGCTTTATTACCACAGCTCCAAGCCCCAGACTACGTGGACGGATCCCTTCCTGATTTGACTGATGTCTTCCCTTTGCTTTGGGCCTCTATAATCTGAGAATTTCTACCTGTTAATTATTCTCTTGCTCAAGGGTACCTGCTGCTTAGTCAGCTTCACGCTGAGAAAATCCGAAACAGTATGCCGCAGAATTGAATTTTTAATTAAGATTAGGCTTTTTCTTTCCTGAGGAGGAAAATGTTCAAAATCACTGTTCAGTCTGTGCTTTCTGTGTGTGGCAATATTCCCTCCTTCTTACATGTCAATGATTTGCTAAGAATTTACTCACCCCTTCTAGGGATCAAATCACTCAATCCCGGGGGTGGGGGGGGAGGTGTTTTATTTGGACTGAATGGCCATCTCATATACCTCCTTATGTCTGTGCACCGTGGGCATTATTTTAATTTGAAACACTGGCAGAAACAGCCAGCCAGCTGTGAGGAGGAAATAAAGCGAGGGATGAAAATGCTCTTTAAGCTGTAAAGCTGCACTGGGATCCATGAACTGCTACTGGATACGAACCAGAGAGAACGGAATCAGGCCAGTCTGGGGCTACAGGCTCGGGGAGAAGCAAGGTAACACGGGAAAAGGTGTCCTGAAAATCACAGAACTGTGTATTCTGCTGGCGACACGTCATCACACGGGCCCGGCATCCTCTGGGCAGGGCTGTGAACAGTCACATCACACGAGGTGTCTTTCTAAACTGACTTCTCTACTGTCCCACACTTCACCACGTACCAGCTTACACACGTGGTTTGCTGAAAATAAAATCGAGGCTTTTGGTAAAAATCCCAGTTGAGAATTCAATGAAAACGCGCAAATAGGATATGACGGGTTGCTGACAGACGCCCACCTCTACAGGCCAGGGATCTACGGAGTGGTTTCCTTTCCGCCCAGAGGTAAGTGGTCAGCACGTGCTGCCTGGCACACGTCTGCAGGGACCCGAGTGTGGACCCAAAGCAACTGGCCCCCATCACACAACCTCAGGAAGCATATAGCATGGCACTACCACTCTTGAAAAGAATGCAAACATTGGGGAATTCCCTGGAGGTCCAGTGGTTAGGACTCCTTGCTTTCACTGCCGAGGGGCCGGGTTCAATCCCTGGTCAGGGAACTAAGATCCCACAAGCCATGTGGTGGGCCAAAAAAAAAAAAAGAAAAAGAAAGCAAACATTGACATTTTTTCTCTGACAGATTCCAGATGGTTTACGGCCCAACATTACACGAAGAGTCCATCTGAGGCTTGCTATCATGTCACTGAATTGCTGCGTTTCTGAAAGCGTCAGGGGTTCCGAGGGTGCTGACCTAAGGGACCACCTGTCCCGGGTACTGTACCCAGGCAGGACACAATCGCAGCCCTGTGGACACACAGAGGCTGCCCCGAACAAAGGAGCATTTCTGTAGACGCTGGGAACGCCTTAGCACAGAAGGGATCTGCTGAGGAGGCCGAGCTGCCCGCTGCACCCCCCAGGCAGGAGGATGCCCGGCCCAGAGCGGAGCTGGCCATCCCCGCACGGGTCGGGGGCAGGGCGCCTCCCCCAGAACTGCAGAATCCTCCCCATTTACTTCTCCGTGAGATGGAGTCCACTGCTCCTGTGAATTCAAGCCAACTTCGTGAGAGTCCTGTTTCAGGATCATAAGTCCGCACCACCGGTTAACACAAGCGCCCCGACACCTCCAAGCACTGATTCCAGAAAACTCATGCTTCTGAAATACCAGCAGAGAACAGGTTTTGGTAGGAGGCGTCCTCAGTCACGGGCTGCTATGCGGGCTCTGGTAGAACCCTCACCACCTTTAACTCCCCAAACTGGGTCGAAACCATGGGCCTTGACACCCTTCAACTTTAAACTTCAGCTCCTCCCTTACACTGGCCACACTTCAGATGCTCTACAGCCACACGGGGCCCATGGGTGCCACCCTGAAGACAGAGAACATTTCCACGTTGCAGAAAGTTCTGCCGGCAGAGCTGATGCGAAAGCACCAACTCCAGGTTCAGATACGGGCTCCGCGTCTCACTAACCAGGGCTTCCTTGGGCACACTCTTAACATGTGAGGCTCCGCCCCCGCTGCCCGGGGAGTGGGGACAGCAGCACTCAGGACTAACAGCACTCAGGACTAACAGGCTCAGGACTCAAGGTGACGGCTCCACCCAGGAGGCACCCCACGTCCCGCACAGAGTAAGTGTCGTCACCAGAACGCTGTTCCCCTTGCTTTACTCCGACGGCAGGCCCCCAACCTTCGGCTGGCTCAAGAGGCCGCCTCTGAAACTGGGAAAGCTCCCTGGGAACCTCCCAGCAGCGTCCCTGGCCGCGCAGCCGCGACTGCTGACGTCGCTTCCTGACAGTGTCCCGCGGGATTCGCTCTGTTCCGGGGACGGCGTCACAGAGCACAGGGGACAGAGCGGCACTGTCCCAGGGCTGGGCTTGCGGAACCCGCGCTTCTGGAACGGCCCCGGAACCGTGGGCCCCTTTGCCTCCCCCCAAGGAAGGAGTCACCGAGAAAGGTCAGACCTGCTGGGAGGAAGGAGCGGGGATGAGCGGGGAGGGCAGGGGGCCTGGCCTGGACGCCTGGCAGTGGCCGCGGGGACACACATCAGACGCCCTCGGGCCGGGGGGATGTCAGGGGGCCTGCCCACGAGCCCTCCCTTCAGGCCTTAAGTTTCAAACCCTGCTCTTCCCGGTGACACTGGAAGTCACAGACACACTTGGCCTTGCTCCGTCTCCTTGTCTCGGAGGGAGAGGCCAGAAGGAGCCTGTCCCCCGCCCCTCCGGGTCCACCCGTGAAGCACCGCAGGTGGCTGGGGCCCCGGGAAGGGCATCTGAGGGCCTCTGGGGTCACCGGACAGACAGGCTGGAACTGCTAACAAACCCTGGGGCCTCAGAGAAAGGGCACGTGGGGGGACGACATGCCGAGGCTGAGGGCCCAGGTGGGCCGAGCAGAGCAGGCCCAGGGCCTGGACAGGATGAGCTGACCTGCTGTCACCACGGTCAGTCTGTCACGTGAGAAGTTTAAGATACACACACACACACACACACACACACACACACACACACACACGTCCTCCAGACGCCGCGTATTTCATAACAATGTGATTATTTAACAGTTCTAGCTGTCCTTTCTTCCATCCCCAAGTGCGGGGGGCAGGTGAAGTGGGGAGAGGCTCAGAGGCGTGGCTATTAACAGATCCAGTCATTTTTTATTTAAGTCAGTTTAAATAGTGTCACTGAAAGAGTACTTAAAGTTCATAATAAAAACAGAACTTTAAATTTTATGCTACCCCTCTGTGACACAGTAAACAGTCACATTTTCTCAGGGATGAGTTATAATTACATCTTGATACCTCGCTACAGAGACTGTCCATGACATCCTGCAAAGGACTAATGAGCTGTGTGCGTGTGTGCGCGTGCGCGTGTGTGTGAGACAGAATCTCTCTCTCACACACTCAGATACAAGAGACAGTGGTGGGTGGACCCAGCCCTGCACACAAGGCCACCTGCCATCTGTCATGACCGTCACGGGCGCCCTCGGGACTCCAGCCCTAACCTCAGCCTCACCTGGCCCCTCCCCAGGACACAGCAGAACACGGCCCACCTCTGGGCCCCAGGGAACGAGAACCCTCACACCCACCGGGATGCGGGCTTGGAGCACTCACAGGTCACACCTCACCTCTTCCTGAGCCCCCCTCCAAGCCCCCCTCCTGCAGGTGAGGAATGACCACGCCCAAGGCCAGAGCAAACACTCACCACTTTGAGCTCCGGGACGGATCGGCTTAACGTCCATTCCTGGCTGTTCACAAAGGCATCTGTAAAACAGGAGGGTAAAAGGAAGTGAGATGCTGAGACTTACCGAAGTGCAAGGTCAAGGTGCCCCCAAGGTGCCAGGTTTCAAGCGGGAAGGACACCGAGGACGGCCCAGCCCCGCATCGCTTGCACCCAGAGAAGCTGAGATGTGCCTGGTTCACACGGCTGTTCTGATCCAATCCGTGCCCTGCCTCTTAAAACGTAACACACACTCCAACAACTCCGAAGTCCTGCCCCAGCCCTGTAGGGCCCACCCTGCCCAGGGGTGTTAAGACCCTTCCTATCGCGAATGTGGGCAAGTGTGAGGACGAAGGAAGCTCCTGGGTTTCCTGGAAATGACCCTGAGCCAGTGAACTTTGGGCCTTTTGGGTTTTCACTGAAATACTCACTCGCCTGAAATCCCCCCAATAAAGTTATGGTAGGTGATGGTTGGAAAATCCAAGTGTTTACAATACGACACTATGGTTTAGAAGAAGACTTTCAAGCTGGAGTTTTGATCCTCAGAAACATATTAGACACTGAAGATCCAGTGAGAACACCTTGGGATGTGTCAGAAAGTCAAGGGGGAGGACTTCCCCGGTGGCGCAGGGGTTAAGAATCCGCCTGCCAATGCAGGGGACACGGGCTCAACCCCTGGTCCGGGAAGATCCCACATGCTGCGGAGCAACTAAGCCTGTGCATCACAACTACCGAGCCTGCACTCTAGAGCCTGTGAGCCACAACTACTGAGCCTGTGCTCTACAGCCTGCAAGCCACAACTACTGAGCCCGTGCGTCACAACTACTGAGCCTGTGCTCTAGAGCCGCGAGCTACAACTACTGAAGCCCATGCACCTAGAACCCGTGCTCCGCAACGAGAAGCCACCGCACCGCAACAAAGAGTAGCCCCCACTTGCCGCAACTAGAGAAAGCCCGCGCACAGCAACGAAGACCCAACACAGCCAATAAATAAATAAATAAATAAATAAATAATAAAGTTATTAAAAAAGAGAGAGAGAGAGCGCTGTTGCTGTGCTTGTAACAACCCAAGGCTGGTTACGTACATTTGGATACATCCACGTAACGAAGGCTAAGTCGCCAACAAAATGTTTAAAACCCCAACGTACCAAAGTGCAGCCATCCCAAAGCTATAGGGTTGTGTGTGTGTGTGTGTGTGTGTGTGTGTGTGTGTGTGTGTGTGTGTGTGTGTGTGTGTGTGTGTGTGTGTGTGTGTGTGTGAAATACCCACACAAGCTTGTCCATGCTGAGAACACTTCTGGAAGGATTAAAAAAAACTTCACAGTTGCTGATCTAGGGTTAGGAAACCAGGTGGCCTGGGGACAAGGTAATGAAGACATTTTCTTTTCATTGTCACCTTTTGGTACCTTCCACATTTTCTACCATCTGGCATGAAAAAAAAAATTCCATAATATAGTTTTTAATAACCTTAATAGGAAAACAAAGAGAGCAAAGTGGGAATTAAAATGAGCTCCATTCACTAATGCACGGCCGATATTTAAGCACATACCACCAAAGATTATGTTTATCACAAGTATTATATATTCATTATAAATTAAGCAGGGCTCCATTAAAGAAAGACGCGTATTATATAAACACTGCAACAATGTGTGTGGTGCCTTTTTACTTGCAAACATATCTTCCCTCGAATGGAATATATTTGTTTGTGGCAACTAGCTTAATAAAATTAATGCCTGATCTACCTGACCAGATTAATAAAATTAATGCTTGACTTAACCAGAAAAACACATCTTCAGTTTTTAAAGATTTACTTTAAAAATGTTCATCGCCTCCATCATTGCCCGGGCAGGACTGAATGCTGCCTCCCAAGAGGCTAAATGAAACATAACAAAGATGCAGCAGAAGACATACACACCAGATACTCCTTCACGCTAGTCCTCTATGGATTGGGACCTTTCTGTGGGCTGGACTCCCTAAGTGGGAGTTACAGGGATGACAGTACAGCCCCTCTGGAAGAGTTCATCACGGGGTGAGCAGGGTGGGGACCATGGCGACCAGACCAGCCGGCTGCTCTATTTAAGTCCCACGGTGCAGCAATCCTTAAAGGATAAACACACATGCGTCGGGGGCACACACCCAGCAGCCTGTGCGTGTGTGCGTGTATGGGAAAGCGTGTGCACGTGCACGTGTGTTCTCAGAGCAGCTAGAACCAAAAGTCACGGAAGATGTGTCTCATTTCAGAAGAGGCCATTCCGCGCTCCACTCAATTCCCCCACTTGGAGTAGAATAATCTTAAGAAAACACATCCCCATGCGCTTTTGAAATGCTACTGGACTTGAATTTAGAATAAAACACACCCAGTAAGCGCTGACTGACTGCTTTTAGCCTGTCGGGGACACTGAAGCCCCTTTAGCTGTCGTCACTGGGGGCCAGCATGCTGCGCGTCCTCTGTAATGACCCAATAGGGTTTAGGAAAAGAAGCCGGTTAGTCATTCCTGATCGTTAACATGGCTCCACTTCAGGTTACATTTTATCTTTTCAATTGAAATCATAATAGTGAAAAGAAATTCTCAAAGAACACAAAGATTAGGGAACCTGAAGTAACAGGGAACTTTTATCAGGAGTGAAGAACCCAAACTATTAGCTTCTTCAACAGAAATCTGAAGGCAGTTGGAGAAAGAAAGTGACCTCCCCCCCCCCCCCCCTCCAAAGCAGACTCAGGGACAGGGCCTAAGGACACAAGGGGAAGTTATCAGGACCGAGCAGGAAACCAAAACTGCTCAGCACTCGGGGGGAACTGTTAGGAATTTTAAGCAGAAATTCTCGGCCTAGTTATTCTGAGTTGACGACCAAAACGTGAAATTAAAGGAAAAGACACCAACCCCCCGCTGTCTCACTGGTGTGCCCACAGGTCACACGCATGGCATATTATTTTAGGACTTAAGAAAGGGAATTCTAAACAGTTAAATGTGGATGCCAGTAGAATTCCTTCCTAGCTTAGCCCTATATTAAGATAAAGTCCAGCGAAGCTCAGACATGAAAATGCACTGTATCCACACAATGCACACTTTTTTAAATACATTTGTTTATTTTATTTATTTTTATTTTTGGCTGCGTTGGGTCTTTGTTGCTGTGCACAGTCTTTCTGTAGTTGTGGCATGCAGGCTTCTCGCTGCGGTGGCTTCTCTTGTTGTGGAGCACAGGCTCTAGGCGCACAGGCTTCAGTAGTTGCGGCACGTGGGCTCAGTAGTTGTGGCTCGCCGTCTCTAGAGCACAGGCTCATTAATTGTGGCACACGGGCTTAGTTGCTCCGCAGCATGTGGGATCTTCCCAGACCAGGGCTCGAACCCGTGACCCCTGCATTGGCAGGCGGATTCTTAACCACTGCGCCACCAGGGAAGCCCACAATGCACACTCTTATGATGCTGAGCAAAGAGGAAGCTGCCAGACCTACACTTTCAAAGGCAAAGGTGCTTGGGGTTTGGACAATTCGTGCTGAGCCCCAAGAAAAATGAAATTCAAACCACCTGGGTCATCCCTTTACGGCATCCTCAGCAGTTTCTTTGTCTTTACGATTCTGGTGAGTGATGACGGAGCAGGCTGTGCACGTGGGGGGCGGGCATAAGGGGAATCTCTGTACCTCCCTCTCAATTTTGTTATAAACCTAAACTATTCTGAAAAAATAAGGTCTCAAAAAATGTAAACAAACATATGTATATATACAAATACACGCATATATATAATATACACGCACATACACACAGACACACAGTGAAATAAAGTGCCGAGCCTGGACCCCACCCTGCAGTGACGAGTAAAGTGCAGGTCGCGGAAGACGGCCGAGACAGAATGTATTTACAACACCACACTGTATTTATTCCTGTCTTGGTCCTAACACTGCTGACCACGCGGGTCACTGAGTGATAAACGTGTTTACACACACAGCGCTGCTGGAGAGCCAGCTCCTGGTGCCGCCCGGCCCAGGGGAGCCCTGAGAGCAGCGGGCAGCCTGGGCAGAGGGCCGGGCTCCTGCAGATTCCAACCAGCCTCCACCCAGAGGCCGTCTTGACAAATGGAACCACACACCGTGCACCTGGACCACCAGGGTGTGGTCAGCTCTCCTTAGCATCCCGGAGACCCCCTCTTACTCCAAGCGGAGGGTGTGACTCGGGCTTTCTTAGGAAATCTGAAAGCGTGATGCAGGAGGAAAGCAGGGATTATACAAACACCAGGAGAAACCCTTCTCTGGGCCAGTTCCGCCTCCTCCAAGTAGACCTCCTTCCTCGTCCCCACTGGCCGCTGCTTGTTTCCCATGCCCAAGGGCACCCCTGCACCCGCATCCATCTGGTTTCGTCCTACTGAGGAGCAGGGTTGGCCCAGCTGGGCCTGCTGACCTGCAGGGTGAGGGCAAGCAGACGGCCTTCCACGGAGGGGCGCAGACATCCTGGAGCTGGAAATAAAAGCCACACGGCAGAGGAAGGAGCCTGGACCCTGCAGCGGCCCCCGATCCTGGCCGGCCTAGGGGCCCCTCACCGCACCCCATACACCCCAACGCACTGGCGTGCACCCTGCTGTCCCTGAAACAGCCTGAACCCTCTTCCAGAGGACACGCACAGATCAACCCTTGACGGGGCTCCGGAAAGCATCGTAAGTGAATCCCAAAGAATCGCAAAGTCCCTTCCCGGTTCTTCTGAAGGAGACACAGTCACAAAGGACGCGGGCTTATTTCAGAGAACAGCCCCTCTCCCCAGCAGCAGAGCTGCTTCTCCGAGCCACTGGAGAAAAGCAAAGATGCAGTGAGGCCTTCTTTCTGGAACCTCCCTTTCCAGGACCACCTTCAGCCACACCCTGGCTGCTCTCGGTGACAGACAAGACCCTGGACCCCAAAGAATGCGAACAGCTCCTGACACCGACAGATGGGAGAACAGGCCTAAGGCCGTCGGGGCAGGAGCCGCAGAAACAAACAAAACACAAATCCAACGACAAAGCTACTCGGCTGTTTATTTTTATTTTCACTCCCAGGAGGACTGTCTCCTTTCCCTCGCCTGGACTTTCTCAAAATTCATCCTGAGTACAAACTCCCTTCAGTCTCCGCCTGCTAAGAACACTGAGGGACTCAGCTCTGGTCTGTTTCCAAAATTATTCATATGCAGAACCGCACAGTTAACCAGGAAATGTAAGGCCCTCATTTTACTACACACACAGTAGGCGCTCTGACTCGAAAGCCCTTGAAAGCCATAATCGCTCCCTTTTTTAACAACCCCCTCAGACCAAAGACAGAACAAATGGGGTGGGGGTGGAGGGCAGGGACCTGATTCCCAGCTGCTTAATTAGCAACTTGCTGCCCATGGGGGATCATGGACAAATCACCTAATTCCTAAATGCTAGGAACACAGGTGAAGAAATGGTCCAGCGAATAGACAAAATCATAGTGAATTTTACACTGCGTAGAAAGCCCCCCGTTTTCCCCTTGGTGCTACTGTATTGTTTTGTATTATTACAGCACCAACTCTTCCACTCTCTTGATTTGATGTATCAAAAGCCAAAAATTCAAGTCTTAAAACTGATACGATTTTGCAAAGTAGCCCAACAACAAAAAAAAAGAGTACTTCTTGTCCTTCAGCATTTTCCTCCAATACCTCGGAGTTTATTTAATTGCAGGGCATGAAGACGGCTACAGACTACATTAACCTCTGGGTTCCAGCAATAACCAGGAACCCTGCGTTAAGATCTACCAGGGAGATTATCCATTCATTACTCCATTTCCGCTGAGCCTGGACCAAGCAGTTACACTCTGACATTCAGAAAAGCATCAAAGCTGTGGTTGGACTTCCTTCTTGTGCACTTCATGTCAAAAATGAGCAACATGGGGCTTCCCTGGTGGCGCAGTGGTTGAGAGTCCGCCTGCCAACGCAGGGGACACAGGTTCGTGCCCCAGTCCGGGAGGATCCCACATGCCGCGGAGCGGCTGAGCCCGTGAACCATGGCCGCTGAGCCTGCGCGTCCGAAGCTGTGCTCCGCAACGGGAGAGGCCACAACAGTGCGACGCCCGCGTACCGCAAAAAAAAAAGAGGAACTTGAGAATAAACACAGCAATCTACTGGCGTAAGAGTACACCTCGATGAAAATGATTGATTATGAAGGACAATCTTAGCAGCCTATCTGGTAGGGGGACTAAAATCCTAATAAAAAGGGATGTGTTTTATTTTCTCCTTGTATTCCTGCCCTGAACAAGAGAGTGAAAGACTTTTCAGGAGCATAGAAATCAGAATGAATAAAAAGCATAAGTCTTCTTTACAAAATCAAATCAAATCTCTTTTGCAATACAGGCAAACGAGGCCATTCTTCCATCACAATGAATCTGGTCTGGAGACAAATGGTTTCAGTGATTACAAACAAACACCTCAGAAGGAAAACTGCCCTCAGTGCGCATGACTTCACCACTGTCTATGCAACGAGGATCAACCCTGCACAGGATTGATGAAGCGCAGAGAGAAAACAGCAGAGAGTCTCAGCGACCTTTACGACTGAGCCTGTGATACTGACGACCATCCCCCGAGCACTGCTGTGACCCAGGCTCACCTGATGCCTCAGCAGCGTGGGGACAGGCTCTCACTGCTCCGGGCTGCCCGGCTGCCCGGTGCTGCTGCAGAGGGGCGGTCCCTTGTGAATGGCCAGGCCAGCAAATCCCTCCCTCTTCACCTGCTGTGTTCCCCCAGGTGTGCGCCTCGCCCCACCCTGCCCCAGACTCACCTGGGACACCTGGCAAAGCTGGCAACAGGTGAACGTCAGCCGGGACCCATCCTATCCCAACTTCAGAGTCTGCATCACTAACCAGCTCTCTCTGGATTTCTTTACTCCCTCCGCTTTCCAAACTTTGCTAAGCAGATGCGACCAAGGTAAAATTCCAATGTCAGGGATTCACGCCATGGACTGTGGGAGCCCTGCTTCTCCCACCTGGCCCCAGCTGTCCTAATGTCCAGGTCCCCAGAGGAGCACAGGGAACTCGGCACGGGGAGCCAGAAGCCACGGGCTGACGGTGGCCTCCACCTTCCTGGGTGACTTTCCGAGTCTCTCTGACACTGTGTTTCCTCACCGGTAGAGTGGAAGTCCTTCCCCTCCACTCGAAGAGATGATGTAACCCCCTCTGCTAGCAAAGGGCCCAATCCCCACAGTGGAAGCCCTCCTACGGCCTTTGTGGGTGTGATCAAGGAGCAAAGCTGCTGGTACCCCATTGCCTGGGTCCCGCAGCCTCTGGGGTGGACACAGGCCACCTGAGTGCACCGCCTGTGTTGGGACCACAGGTGAGCCCGAAATAGCACGGGGCCCGAAAAGGCCTCATCAAGCCATCGAGCCACAAGTTATTAGCTATCGGCATTCAAAGCAAGCCATTAACTCTGAAGTGAGTAAGACCCGCTAAAAGGTACTGCCGGTTAGTTTCGATCCCAGGCCTATTTATATTACGTTGAACCTCCTGGAATTGTCATTTTGTCGGTCAGAAGTGGCTGAGTAGCAATTTCATGTGGTTCACGCTATAGCACGTGAGAATGCAAGAGGAAAGAAATGTATCCATGTGGCATGGTGACTCATATATAGCAAAAACACTGCAGGGCTCTAAAAGAATCCTGAATTCACTGTCTCTCAGCAAAAAACAAAAGAATCAAAGGAACAAAACAAGGGGGCTACGGTAAACCAAGAGATCTCTCAATGGACGTGAACTGAGACCATAGAGCCCCACGTCCTGGGCCCCCATCTTGGCAGGAGAACCTGGCTAAAGACCAGGGAAGGGCCAGTGTCGCTCCTGCTGAGGCCCCCGTCTCCACAGCTGTGTCCTTCCTCGGGGTCTTTCGCCATCGGCTCCCAGCACCCCTCGCTAGACAAGGGCGCTCGTCTTCAAGCACACTAACCCAGCCCCCCTCTGGCTCCTGGGCTCACTCCCCAGCAGAGCTACGGGCTCATTTCTTCCTCCAAATTCTCACGCAGAAGCACAGCACGTGGCCACGATTAGACCGTTATGGTCTCTCCTTCCCCCGCAATCCCGTTTGGATCCAGTGGCCACGAATACAGGTTCCAAACAAACCTCCCGAAATTATATTTAAGGGTTAAAACAAGGGACCCTGAAATCGCAGGTGACGTTTTAAAAAACTACATATTATCTCCGGGATTGAGATGTTTGTTTGAAACCTTAAATTTCACAAGAAGTTTTTTTTTAATATTCTTTTTAGCAACAGAAAAGTGAAATAGCATTTATTTTTAGTTTAAAGCATTCAGAATCCCAAAATATAAAGAGAAACAACAATGGGAAAAAGGAAGCACAGCCCCCGAGAACAGAAGCACTGGAGGAGACCAGGGCTCCCGTTGGGCCTCGTTTCCGTGCTGAGACAGGAAACGCATGTCCCTAATAAAATAAGAAATCCATTTCAATGCAGCAGGGAAGAGCCACACTGCAAACTGGTTAATGCATTAATACACTGATGACTCTCAACTGGAGGGTTTACCAGAAGCTCACTGGCAGTTTTCCGTAGGGTGATTTAATTTCTTATTTGAAAATCCCTGAGTCTCTCTAAGAAATGGAATAAACCATAAACCCTTGGGATACAACATTCATTCCAGGCTTCCCTGGAAGTTCAAGTTGCTTTCCAGTGACCTCAAAGACCCAGAGACCAGTCTCCCACCCACACGTTCCCTGACAGCATCCAACCCCTCCTCCTAAGGTGCTCCCAGGGCAGGGTGACGCACGCCAGGCCACCAAGACGCCCCCAATCCCACCACCGCAGACACGACCAAGGGCTTGCGATCCCAAGCATCTTCCTTCCCCTGAGTCCTGACGTGACTCGGAATCCTTCTCCACGAGACCAGCCTCTAAGGGGATCCTTTCTCTTCTGCCTAAGGAGCGCCCAAGGCAAACGATGCCTGCCCAGATGAGGTCCAGGGGACGTGCGAGCTTCTAACTTCTCAGAGCATGGCTGACTCCCTTCCCTGCCTTTCCCCCGATGGCGTTCCTGCATGCTGCCTAGAGCACCTTGCTGCAGAGCTCTCTGAGAACACCACTGCTACGCTGGGTGTGTGAAAAACGGCTTGAAAGACTCGTGTCTGAGGATAAGGAGAGTAGAGGGTGTGAGGATTTGAGAATGGAGAGGAAGAAAACGTTCCTTTCCTCCTTCAAGTATGAAAACTGATGCCTCTCTGCAGCCCAGAGGGGGAGCAGGGCCGCCTATAGAGGACCCTTCTGTGCAGCCCTGACAGCTCTGTGTTTCGTATTTCCTTCAGAAGGACGAGCATTTCATTAGCTGACGCCGCTCCAGAGTATTTTATTCACAAACAACACAGCAATCCAAAAAGCTGTGCAACCTGACTCCATCGGATTTCTGTTCCATGGTCATAAACCCAGGGCGACGGTGGGTTTTGCTGCAGATGTCTTTCTAGAGCAGGCTTTGGATCCCCAAACAGGATAACCCTATGGTCCTCGCTCTGGTTAACCCAACAGACATCATGTAAGCATTTCCACGCAAACAGACAACAGGCCGGTCTCCAAGCTGAAGTTAGGGGCCTTCTATCAACACCAGAGTTCCTAAAAGAACCACTCTCGGGGGAATGTGAATTGGTGCAGCCACTGTGGAGAACAGTACGGAGGTTCCTCAGAAAACTAAAAACAGCATTACCATATGACCCAGCGGTCCCATTCCTGGGCATATACCCAGACAAAACTATAATTCAAAAAGATACACACACCCCTATGATCATTGCAGCACTAATATTTACAACAGCCAAGACAGGAAAACAATCTAAATGTCCATCAACAGATGAATGGATAAAGAAGATGTGGTGTGTATGTATGTATGTTACACACACACACACACACACACACACACACACACAATGGAATACTACTCAGCCATCAAAAAGAATGAAATAATGCCATTTGCAGCAACGTGGATGGGTCTAGAGATTATCATACTAAGCGAAGTACCAGTAAGTCAGAAAGAGAAAGACAAATACCATATGATATCATTTATAAGTGGAATCTAAAATATGACACAAATGAACATATCTATGAAACAGAAACAGACTCACAGACATAGAGAACAGACTGTGGTTGATGGGCGGGGGGGATGGTTGCAGGCGCAAGGAATGGGAGTTTGGGATTAGCAGACACAAACTATTATACATGTGTGTAGGATGGGTAAACAACAAGGTCCTACTGTAGAGCACAGGAAACTCTATTCAATATTCCGTGACAAACCGTATGGAAAAGAATATGAAAAAGAATATATATACCACATAGGAAATGTTCAACCTGGACTTTATGAGGACTTACAGCTGAGCCCTGGGTAAGAGCTTCTGTAAGTGGGAAGATTAACAAGAAGTTCTAAGTGATGGCTGGTGTGATTAATAATTGTGAGACAGTAACACTGGCTGCCACACTAGGGTCCTGAGACAAGGACCCTCAGAACATACGGAGCTCCACCACTAAAATGCCACCTCGTGGCCAAGGACACACAGCCTCCTGGCGCATCTAAGCAGTGGCAAAATGTTGTCATCTCAGACCAAAGTCAGAATCCTACATTTTGAAAAGATTTTAAATTGTAAACAGACTTTAAGGAGTCTTTAAAACATTTTAACACCTACAATGAAACTGCCGAGTCTTTGAAAATGAAAATGTTTAAATGAGGACGTTTTATGAAAAGGTGTGAGCCAGAAATTGCCAGACAAAATAAAATCGGCAGGTTAAATTCACAGCCGTTTTTCTGAGATAGGTTACAGCTGTTTTTCTTATTGAAGTTTGAGTCAACACATGAATTAAAAGGTAATTTTAAAAAAAATACTTATTATTTTTTTGGCCGCACTGCGTCTTAGTTGCGGCATGCGGCATCTAGCTCCCTGACCAGGGATCGAACCCGGGGCCCCTGCATTGGGAGCACGCAGTCACCCACTAGGCCTCCAGGGACGCCCCAAAAGGTAATCACTACTATGCAGCTTAGATGTTGCTGGTGGGCAACAACCACTTTATTTGTGAAAGTTAAGACAAAGCTGAAAGAAGAAAATTTTCCTGGTTAAAATAAATCCTGGAAAAAAACAGAGATGGCTTAGATATTTACAATTCATAGGCTGCACTTCTGTCAGTCCTGTGCTGGATATAACTGAGCCCGACAGTTTTAATTTCATAGAGAATTGCAAACAGTCAGTAATATTTTTTACTTCTTGGTGCAATCAATGTTTATAATAAGGGATGGCTTGGTAACAGATGACAATGAATCCGGAAGATGACTACAGAATGAGCAGGCAGAATTAACTCTTTCCCTGCTGCCCCTGAATTTTGTCTAAAAAACCTGTAAGGTTGGTGGACAAGCGGAGGCCACGTGGCCAGCAGGGCCCAGGACCACACAAGCCCCGCCGCAGGGGCAAAAGGCACAGAGCCCGCTCTGCGTCGGTTACCACGGCCTGCCCATCACTGTCGGAGAATCAGCATTCCATGCGGGACGGCAGGCGTCACAGGGGTGTGTGGCATGGATGTGCTCAGCCACTTCCGAGCTGCTTCACAAGGACTAACCGCACGAGACAGGAGACAGTAGCCAGCACTTCTCCAGCTGGAGGTGGGAACTCCTGCTTCCAGGAAGCAAGTCAGTCAGCCTCTTCGGGCCCCATCCCTACCCCTGTAAGACACGAGGGCTGCATCTGGTCCCTTTGGCCCTCACAGCCTAGAATCTTCTCTTCCAGGACCTCCTTCCACGCAGACCCACGGCAGGCTGGGGCTTAGGGCAGGCCAGCCTCTCTCCATTTAATGGGCCTGCGCTGACCAAAAGGGAGGTTTCAGAGACGCTGGTTTCTCGACACAGCCTCATAATGGCCTTTGGCTAATATAACCCTTGACTTAACGTCGATAAAAGCAAATCAAAACAAAAAGAGCTGGGATATTTCTCTTTATAAGGTGGAAACAGGGCTCATCTTGAGTTAGCATGAATGATTTTTCCCACAAATAGGTCTGCAGCCCTTGCACAGGAAATGGGTGGTGATTTCACGGTGCCGCTACCTATTCTGCGGCTGCATTACAAGATTAAAATAAATACCGCCCGTTAGGTTGTAATGTCCAGCAAATCTAATCACGATCTTGGTAGAAGGTCCGTTGAGTCAGCTGAAAAACATGGATCGATGTCTCCTCCCTGTGGGCCCGGTCCAGGGCCTCCTGTCTGAGAGACAAGGATGCAGACTGCCGAGTGCAGAGATGAAGGCCCACCTCCATCGTCACACCTGTGTGTCCACCGTGCACTTCAGGAGCTGCACGGCTTCTGGGCCCCTCTGTCACTGACATTCAGGGTCAGTACTGGTCACGAGCAGTGGATGAAAAATTGGAAAACAGAGCAACTGTGCCAATGCTCTCTGCACTGGTCAGGGCAGTGCCCGTCGCTGTACTGCTGACCCTGGCAACCCCGCCCCACACGCACGCACCATCTCGGCCCTCCCCTGTTCTCAGCACAGAAGAATTTCCAGGGGTTATACACAGAAAGGGATCAAAACCTGAAGTCCACAACAGAGGGGCTGGCGACGGTCAAACCCGTCATCTGCATCCGGCCTGACGCAGCATCTGTGCAAGACCTACCTCGGTCCCCTGCTTGAGAAGCTCCTGGGGAAGACGGCCACCACCCTGCTCCTCTCCTCTGCTCCCCGGGCTGGGTGCCCAGCGGTCCCGTCACACACATGCACCTGCGGGACTCGCCACCCACTCTTATCTCTCTCCCCAGCAAGGCGCCCCGCTGCACCTCACCCTGTGCCCTGATCAGCTCCAATTCACACGGAACAGGCACGGCTGTAACGGTATGTAGGCTCGGGTGCAGACTGCACAAAATACAAAATCTGCCTTTGCGTGGAAAAGCCCCAGGGCAGATGACGTGCGATATGCTGAGCACAGAGACGGGGTCACAGGACGTGTCACCTCAGCCCACAGTTGGGCACCAGGTAATTAATGAGTGAGCTCGACAGCACATACACAACCGCAAGGAAGGCTGTCTGCAATGACAGCCGCTGCTGTGAGGTTAGTTGGGTTATTATCTCTAGGAGGAAGAGGCAGGGGGATCTTTTCGCTTTTACTGATTTGGGTCCTGTTTTAATTCTTTACCATGGGCAGGTATTATCTTTGTAATGAGAAAAGGTAGTAGAGATACTTTCTTCATAAAGGACTGGTTCCTCTTTACGCTTCTAACAACCAGACGAGCATGAGGTGAGTCACCCACGTGGTCATCAAGGTAGCACAGGAGGAAGGCTTTCAATGTCAGCCTCACTATGTAAGCATCGAACTAGGGAGAAACACAAGGAGACGGTCCCCCTTATTTCCAGACTTCTCAGTCCTCAGACTGTGACTGTCAGAGATCCTTAGGTGGTTCTGAAGTTACGAGGTCCATTCAGTAGTAAAAGAATGGACATGGGCTTCCCTGGTGGCGCAGTGGTTGAGAGTCTGCCTGCCGATGCAGGGGACACGGGTTCGCGCCCCGGTCCGGGAAGATCCCACATGCCGCAGTGCAGCTGGGTCCGTGAGCCATGGCCGCTGAGCCTGCACGTCCAGAGCCTGTGCTCCACAACGGGAGAGGCCACAGCAGTGAGAGGCCCGCGTACCGCAAAAAACAAACAAACAAACAAAGAAAAAGAATGGACATGAAATTCTACGCGTATGTATGTATATTCATTCCCCAACTCTGGGGGGTGCTGCCCGTCATCCCCGCCCATCACACCGTGCAAAGCCACAGCGGAAACTCATCCTGCACAGGGAGGCCTGTGTCAACGCCACACAGGTTAAACGGGGAGGAAGGAACATGAGTCCCCACGCATCCTGGCCGTTCATCCTCTACATCTGAGCTGTGTTTGCTTTCTAATTACACACGGCCTCTGGGGAGGGAAGGAGTCCCATGTGGACACAAACAAGGCAGGTGTGCAGTGACAGCAGGACACCTCGCCAGAGGTCTGGAGAAGATGCTGAGCAAGGTGAAAGGAACAAATGCCCCTGTGAAGCCAGAAGATGCACAGAAAGGAGCTTCCAGATACCTTTATTCCTTATTCTTTACGTCACTACACTTAAACCTAAGCAGATGGTCGCCTTCTAGAATCAGACATGATTTCTGTTATTTTCTATGAAACGTTCATGATACGTTCTGCAAAATTAGTAGGCAACCAAACTGTCTTGTTTCCCAAATAGAAAAGCCATTACTTCCCAACTGCTGGGGAGCAACTCACAGGATCTGCTACTACTTCATAGGAACCTGGATCGTTTCTGGCAGAGACAGAATTTTCTGCGTGTGAAGAAAAGCTAAGTAAGATCAGTTCTCAGTTAACTCTTCTATTTAATTTCTACATCCTCCTATAAGAAGCAAGTACCACTGCTTCTGATGTTTTTTTTTTTTTTTTTAATTTTTGGCTGCGTTGGGTCTTTGTTGCTGCACGCGGGCTTTCTCTAGTTGCGGCGGGCGGGGGCTGCTCTTCGTTGCGGTGCGCGGGCTTCTCATTGCGGTGGCTTCTCTTGCGGAGCACAGGCTCTAGGCGCGCGGGCTTCAGTAGTTGTGGCATGCGGGCTCAGTAGTTGTGGCTCGCCAGCTCTAGGGTGCAGGCTCAGCAGTTGTGGCGCAGGGCTCAGTAGTTGTGGCTCGAGGGCTCTAGAGCACAGGCTCACTAGTTGTGGCTCACGGACTCTAGAGCACAGGCTCACTAGTTGTGGTGCACGGGCTTAGTTGCTCCGCGGCATGTGGGATCTTCCCGGACCAGGGCTCGAACCCGTTTCCCCTGCATTGGCAGGAGGATTCTTAACCACTGCGCCATCAGGGAAGTCCTCTGATGCCCTTTTAACAAGCGTTTCTGACAAAACCTTCACGTGACCATGGAGGGCGGCAGCCCCGGGGTCTGGCCGTGGGGAGTGTTGGTGGCTGACTGCCTCCTGATTCTGATACAGTGCCCGAAGAGAGCATCGTAACCCAAGCACCCAGCCCCTGGACAGCTGACCACGGACGGGTACCAGGCATAAAGGCCTGGCCCGCTTCCCTGACCTGGACAACTCTGGGAACTGTCCCAGCTCCAAAGTCCCTGCCCTGCCCACCTCCTCAGGGTGCCCAAACCCCGTGGGGGGACTGCTCTGCAGCCGGGCAGCCTGACCTCCCCCACGGTGGGCGCCAAGAGCACGCAGGCCTCAGGGGATACTGATGCTGCCCGCCTCCTGGAGGCTGCTTCCCTGAGGAGCTGGCCTCCAGCAAGGGCCTTCCGCAACATCAACGGCCGCAGAGTGTGACGGGGTGCCCACCAGGAAGGCCCCCAGATCACGGAGCCAGACCTGGGGAGCATTTTCTGACGCTCCGCCGACCATGCTGGGTCACAGGGGCCTCTCTGCTCGTGGCACCCCTCCAGTCCCGACCCAGCCGCCAACTCCGGGGCATACCGGACTCATCTTGGGAACCGGGCAGCACCAAGGACCAGGGCACGCCCTCGGCCAACTCCAACCTGACCCCGCCCTCAGAAAGCCTCTGTCTAGGGCAGAAGACCAATGAGCCCACAGACAGGTCTGGAAGGCCAGCCCGTGATGCCAGCAGGATGTACAGGGACCCAGGAAAGGGACGGGGGGAGGAGGTCCGGGGCAGGCAGTCAGGAAGGGGGCTCGGAGGCGCTGGCATTTCAGCCTGGGGCCTGGAGGACGGGGTACAGCCAGGGGAAGAGCAGGCGGCCGGGGGGGGGGGGGCAACTGAGGAAAGGGCGGGGGCGGGAGCAGGACGGAGTGTGGGTCGATCCTGGGGTGGAGGACAGAGTGCGGGTCTTCTCCTCATGGGAATGAAGTCGCCTGGCCTCTAAGGGCGAGAAGATGATACAGGAGTCATACTTTCTGGCTGGTGAGAGACCCGCTGGGAAGGGCTGGCAGCGAGGTCCCTCCCTCCTGCTCTCTGCGGGCCCAGGCGGTGGAGGTCTGGGGTGGGGGGGGGGAGGGAGGGAGAGGTAGCGCTCCCAGGACCGCTGAGGGACCAGATGCAGGAGGGGAAGGCCAGGTGCCCGGCTGGAGGGGCAGAGGGAAGGTGGGTGCCACGTGCTGATATGGGAGAGGGGCCAGAGGCCCAGGCGGGGTTGGGGCAGGGGGCACCTCCGTGGAGACGTCCACACGTACTGCGCACGAGGGGCCCAGCCCAGGTGGGTGCCTGCCGGGAAGCCCCCTCTGTGTGTGGCTCTGGCTACGTAAAACATCTTCTACAGATATTCAAGGTCCACTCACTGTGCGTGCTTGGGGTCTGAACTTACTGTTTGAGTTACATCCTCTCAAGACAGCTGTATAACTTTTGCAACGTGATCTACCTTGCAAGTAGCTAACCAACTAGCTATCGTGATGTACTCATTTCTTCGGAAGGCTTCACGATGCACCGTGTAGCTTGCTCCTAGGAAAGTTACTTTTGCATCCCTGCCTTGCCTTCCAGCGCCTTGGACGTCATCAGCCGCTATTCCCAAGCTTGGCCAGCATTGCATCCCAGTGGTGGAGGGGCCCGCATGATGGAGGCCACACTGAGGAGGAAGGCAGAGGCAGGTCCCCAGAGCATGAAGCCCCCCCAGGCTCTCTGCCCCTGGGGCCCCTGCAGATGTGAACCCACAGCAAGAGGTACATTTCACCGAGCGTTCTCCTGGCATCCGCTTGGCAGTTCTCGCCAACACGAGACCTTACCGTGGTCACATGCACCGTGACAGTGGGTATCTGATCATCTTCGACCCAGCGCTGCTCTGTGGTGAGGGAAGCCACGGAAGGAGGTGAATCAGAGCCAGTCGCAGACTCGCTGGAGCCCACCTGGATGCTGGCGCGTCTCAAATCATTAACCTCGAGGCCGTAAGCAGACTCCGAAGATGTGTCAAATGTACTTTTGCTTATTGCAGTGGAAACGTGCACAGCTTCCCACCTCTGGGAGTACGTCACTGGCAAGCACAGGCTTTCAAAAGGGCCAACCTCTCCCCTCCCTTGATGAGCAGTGGCCACCCGCAGAGACACTGGCCTTGCCCACAAAAAAGAAGACACCCAGCACCTAGCACCCAGAGCCCCGGTCCCTCAGAAGGGGGAAGACTTCCCTGGGCCCTGCCTGACCTAGGGAACAGAATCTGGAGGGAGGGGTAGAAACTTCCAGTAAACAGCTCCCACCCCAGTGCTCTGGTACTCTCACCGGACAGCTCTGAGATCCCCAGCTCACCGCTTAATCAGAGAAAACCCAGCAGTGGGCGGCTTCCAAGAAGGCTCCTGGCATTTTTGAAATAGCCACAAATCCACGCTAAACCCTAGGCCCAGACTCCAAGTGTTTACACGGCTGGATTTAGAACTCTGAAAATAAAACCACTGATTTGGACTTCTCAAAACCAATCCTCAGACTGGACGGGAGGGGGAAAAAATCATGAGCAAAGAAAAAACACAATGACTTCATCCAAAGATACAGCAAGAGCAAGCAAAATCCAAGACCAACGCACCCACCCAAGCTGACTTGGGTCCACCTCATGGGGAGGCCGTGTCTCTGCCAGAGGAGCCCCAGCATCTGGTTGCCACCAAGCACGGCCCCTGGGGCAGCAGGGCCGTGTCAGTCTCAGAATCTGCCTGCAAAGGCTGAGGGACTAAGAATAAACTGTGCCTGGGGACTTACCTCCCTGGCGGTTCAGTGGTTAGGACTCTGCGCTTCCACTGCAGGGGGCGTGGGTTCAATCCCTGGTCAGGGAACTAAGATCCCACAAGCTGTGTGGCGTGGCCAACAAAATAAAAAATACAAAAGTAAGGGTTCCCCTGGTGGCGCAGTGGTTGAGGGGCTGCCTGCCGATGCAGGGGACACAGGTTCGTGCCCCGGTCCAGGAAGATCCCACATGCCGCGGAGTGGCTGGGCCTGTGCGTCCGGAGCCTGTGCTCCGCAGCGGGAGAGGCCGCGTACCGCAAAAAAAAAAAAAAAAGAAAGAAAGAAAGAAAGAAAGAAAGAGAGTAAGAACAAACCGCGTCCCTTCCTGGTTACTACTTTCCTTCTAAACTAAAACCTGTGCCGAAAAGTTTCAAATGCAAACATCAAATGCTCCAGTTGGAGCTCTGCCTCTCTGCAGCTAGATGTCACCTAGAGCGCCAGGCCTCGGGGCAGAGGGGGAGGGAGGCTGGGGCGTCTGAAGCCTCAGGAGCCCACCTGGGCCTGTCCTTTGACAGCCAGGGCTTTCACCTTTAGAAGGGTGGGGTGGAGCTGGGGTCACAGTCCCTCAGCTCTAACTTTCCAGGGTCCTTTGTTTCAGAAATGCATACTGAAGTCCTCTGAGCAGTAAATGGGAAGCCACTGCACTGGCCCCAAGCAAGGGGCAGGAAGTAAGTCCCCCTCCTTGTCCAAGGAAGAGATAAGAGGCGTACCTTTGGACCCATCGGCGACTGGAAAAAAGGGACACTACTGCGTGAAAACCAGCGAGGAGTGAGACCCGGGGCTCGCAGTCACCTGTGCGTTGACTACAGTCTCACTTCATCAGACATGTGTATGCAGCTGTTAGATACCTCTACCATCAGATACAATCGGTCCAGGGAAAACAGTAAATAGAGGAAATATTGTTTAAAACACTGTCAGGTGCTTCCCTGGTGGCGCAGTGGTTGAGAGGCTGCCTGCCGGTGCCGGGGACACGGGTTCGTGCCCCGGTCCAGGAAGATCCCACATGCCGCGGAACGGCTGGGCCCGTGAGCCATGGCCGCTGAGCCTGCGCGTCCGGAGCCTGTGCTCCGCAACGGGAGAGGCCACAGCAGTGAGAGGCCCGCGTACCGCCAAAAAACAAAAAAAACACACTGTCAGCACCACTAAACATCCTCAGGGGCTTAACACAGCCTGGAAAGCCAACTCTCCAGCCTGAGTGCACTCCCAGCCTGGGGTGCAAGCCACGAGCTCACTGCCCACCTGCTTGGACACAGTCAGCCTCAGCCCGGCCAGCCAAGGCTTCACAGGTGTGTGAACACACACTTGCACGCGAATCTACCACCATCCCAGCTCTGAAAGGCAGAAACCGCCGGGGGAATCCAGGGAAACATTCCCGACCTTTCATGACTTGGGTTGAGATGCAGGAGGCAAGGTAGGGAAGATCCCCATTCCAGGCCTGCCATATGGAGGCCCGTCAGGAATCCCACCTTTGAAATAAATGACAATGAAAGCGGGGAGGCCAGGAGAACAACAGCCCTGAGACCATGGGAATCTGCAGAGGCCAAGACCGCAGCCCCACGCCATCCCTGCCCCATGGCTGACAGACCTGCACACGTGCTCTGCCTGCCCCTCTCTGCGTGGTCCCCAAACGTAAGCTCTGGGGCTGCACGGAGACCCACTGCAGTCGCTGAACCCCGCCCGTTAACGAAGTCGCCCGGTACTGTGTCAGCGTCTCTAAGAGCCTACGAATGCGACAAGCTCCGGCCCTGCCACCCACGGGGCGCGCAGTGACAGCGAGGACAGGCAGCCTCACTGCTCCCACCACTCCCATTCCAGCTCCCACAGCCCCCGGGCCATCTCCGGGCAGCAGGGATGTTAGAGTTGAGCGCAGGTCGTAAGTGGACCAACTAACAGCTGGAGCCTGGGAGCCCCCGACTGACGGGTGGTACGGGCTCCTTCCGCCTCAACCTCCCCGTCCATCTCCGCAGGCAGCTCCGCAGAGGTCTCTCCACAGATAATCCATCAGCCCTACTGATGTGCGGTTTCTGGAACAAGCCGAGCGCTCCCAACAGGGCCCAGCCTGGAAAACATTACGTAGGTGTGGCTGTCACTCTCAATTGCCTTGTTGTGACACGACAACAAAACAGTCTAAAAATAAGCATAATTGGTCTGTTCCTCAAAGAGCACAGTCTGGTGGCAGGAGCTCCAGACTGCGGGGCAGGGAGGGGATCTAGGATGGACCCGCTGTCCCTCTCGCTGCTCCCGAGACCCCAAAGCTCGGTCCCTCCACTGCCAGAGGCCAGGCACCACTGGACGGCCCCGACCTGTGAAATAAATCACGGTTTCTATTTCAGCCGCAGCGACCCCTGTCCTGGCCATAAAACGGGCACGGGCCGTCACACACAGGCAGGACAGAAACCTCAACGTAAGGAGAAATTCCAATTCACCCGAAGCCAGAAACGACACAACAGACCCTCGCAGGGCCCGGGGCGTGAGGTGCTGCGAGCTGCTGCGAGCTGATCCTCCTGAGAGCAGCCTTCATGTGCAGGGCACGCCGAGGGCCCCGGGAGCGGCAGAAGAGTCCAGACGTGTGTTTGAAGCAGAGGGGCCGGCGATGCGAATGGCAACTGAGCTGTTGGGGCCTCGCTGACCCCTAGAGCTGGAGAATGAAGGGACGCCTCTGGGACGGGCAAAGCGCTCCCCCCCCCGCCCCGCCCACCGCACACCCAGGACCTCACGCCGAAACAGGCACTCTGCAACCCGACACCTGAAACCTCCTACAGACACCTCGACCGACCACAGACCCGGAGGACGGGACACAGCCCACACCTGACTGTCCCAGGACAGAGGTCAGAGGAGAGATCCAGGGGACAACCTTCTACCACAGAGAGCCTAAACTCCTGGGCACGTGAGCTTCCCCTCAAGAGATGCTGAATGCTGAACTCCTGCCCTTCCTCAAATCTGTTAATATCCCAGATGAATCTCTGGCCATGCCCTGTAAAGGAAGGGAACATTCCTGTTTATTTTGGAAACAGAAGAACTGAAGAGCTGACAGGTCATCTAAACAAACAATTTGAGTTTCAAAGGCTGGTTGCCACCTATACAGGGATTTTATCTGCAAGTTTTATCAAATTGTAACTGACATGCATCGAGTACATCTAACTTTGGAAACTCATCTGAAATGGAGTGTCAGCTGGTATCTAAGGTGAAGGGCCTTTCTAGGATTTGCTTGGCGTTAGACACACAAATCATATCATCACCCCAAAGGCACGCCTGCTACAAATAAAAGTCAGGCTTCAGGGGCCACGGGGACGAAATTCCTGGGCATAAAAGGTGCTGGTTAACACCTGCCACCCAGGAAGCCCAGACTGAAAGGGCGACCTGTCCTGATGGAACCTGAGGCCTTAATCTCCTTCCCAGGGATGGATCTCTCTCTAAAGACTTTAAAGAAAAGGAAACATGCCACGAAAATCTCCTGCCGTGTGGAAAACTAACTGCCTCTGAAATGCACACTTGTTTGATAGCAAATACCTGGATTCTTCTGCCGAGAACAGTGCGCACGTTCAGAGCTGGGGTTCATCCCTTCCCTGCTTCCCTGGACAGAGGCTGTTACAGCCCCCATCTACCTGACCTTTAACCCGCAGGTCTCAGGGACAACCCCATAAATAATAATGTCGTGGGATTCATCAGGACGGACGGGACGGGGAACTGGGGAAGGAGGTCATGTGGAAAGCTTTCTTCTGAGTCATAATTTAGAAGTGGCATTTGAATCTGTTGGTCAGGGGCGGTGTCCAAACCTCCTGTAGGTGTTGTACGTATGCAGGCATCCTCCGCAAAGGGGTGTAAGTGGAGTGCAGGCCTCAGCACGGGCATCTCTCAATCCCAGCTTCTTGGCCTACCTAATAAATTACTTGCTAATTTCAGAATTTTTTAACTAATTTAAATATTAAATACTAAATTTATTATTTTGTAATTTATAAAACGTATATTTGGATAATGTATGAATATTAAACAAAGTAAATATGAAATTTTAAGCAACATTTTAAAAATATGTATTTCGGAGAGATGAAAGAGGCAAGTACATTTCAAACAAAACAAAACGAAACAAAAAAAATCAATGGAACCCCAAATCGTATCCTCTTCCCAAGGGGTCATTATTTTTTACCCATGCCACCTTAAACAGAAGAAAGTATTTTTCATTTTAAAGGAGAGTAAGATTTCTCACATACACAGCACCCAGCTCTCCCCGCTGGCCAGGGTGGCAGCACCTCCTTCCGGAACAGTTCCTGTCATTGGCGGGGTGGGGCATCCCCAAGCAGGCCACACGTGGTGCCCCTGCTGCCCTGAGCCCGCAGGGTGGCACACACTCACCCTCGCCCCTCACCACCAGCCCAGGTCCAGTGCTGTTATCAATCCCTATTTTCCAGACGAGGAAACCGAGGCACAGAGAGCTTAGAGAAGACGCTCAAGGACACACAGCCACAAAACGGCAAAACCAGGCGTCTGGCTCCAGAGGCCTCGTTCTCAGCCAACAAGCCGCACGTACCCCGTGACCAGCCTGAAAGGGCTTCACAACACACCTATTACTATCCCGGTACGAAAACACAAGCAAACAAAAAATAGCTGAGTAGCATCATGGTATAAAATACGCACGCTCTCAGATCCTCTGCCAGACGCGACGTGATGTATACGTCGGTGGAAAACAATACATTTCCCCGATACTCTAATTCTGAACCGATTCCTCTGTTAATGATCTACTCCTAAAAGTCAATAACCCACCAGAGCTGTAGGGCGTGGTATTCTCTAGGCGCTGGTCGATGTTAAACGTCAGATGTAAAAATTACGATAACTGTATTACGTTTCTAGGTGCTACACAGAATTCAACATTTACTCATAAACCTGAGATCTCAGTTTAAGGATGGGCGGGGGCAAAGCTAAAAGCTCTGTACAGAGACAAGCTCCCTCCCAAGTGGCTCTGCATGTGTCTGGCTGTCTTGGGAAAAGTGGATGCACAAGGCAGTTAACTCAAGTGGGGCGGAACTGAGCTGAGGACAAAAGCACCAGGCTTGAAATAACTCCCTTCCGCTGCCGTGCACGCATTCTACTCCCAAGGAGGAACACAGGAAGTCATGGTGGGTGAGAAAGGGGCGAAAATTCTCAAAGAGGTGAGCATCTTGACCAGGTAAAACGGGACAGGACAGCAGCCCCCGGAAAGGGGTCATCTCATCTGGTGCCCGCGGCCCGGAGCCAGCCCCAGGCGCACAGATGGGAAAGCCCGCCTGGGGTGGTCCAGCAGGTGCTAGGAGGGTAATTCCGAGCAGAGCCTCCGGGGGCCCACAGTCGCTCTTCCCACCAGGCCACGAGCTTTTCCTGATGCGGCCTGAACAGGACAATCTGCAGAAGAACTGTCAGAGCAAACATTCCAGACAGGGTGAAGCTCCAGCCACGGAGACTCGGGCTGGGATGCTACCTGAAGATGCGCTGCACGCGTCGGAAGCAGGCCAGATGGATGTCACCTGCTCCCGGGCAGAGACAAGGCCCGAGGAAAGGCCAGGCTTCTCACCTCAGGAGGCCACCTGGGTCCCCTTTCACCTGCACGCAGAGAGCCAGAGGACAGGCCTGGGGGCGTCACACATCAAGGGCCACGTGGACATCCCGGAGGGTGCATCCCAGGTCGCAGCTCCCAGAAAGGGCTACCATGCCTTTGACCCTCGAGACACCTGTACACATGCAGACCCTCACTCCATCCCACCTTCACTGGGTTCAGGCCCAACACGCCTCCCACTGCTAGATCAGAGCCTCACAGCCTGCCCCAAGCTGCCCCGTGTCTTCACATCTGAGCCTCTTTCCAACAACAAGGCAGATTTTCTCAATCTTCCATGAGTGTACACTGAGTTAGCACTCTTCAGTCTCGGGGCGGGGTGGGGGTCGGGGGGTGCGTCCCAAGAGGAAGCCCCATCACGGGCCCAGCTCCCTGCATTCTGACGTCTCCCATGAGAACACCAAGTGCCTCTCACCAGGGTTACCTGCTGGCTCGAATGATGAACAGGTTTTATGACACGATCTTACACTGTCGAGCCCCAGTGCTCTCATCCAAAGCAGCAGTACTCGATGTACAAGAGTGGAAATATCAGCTTGACAGCAACACGGGTCCAAAGACACCATCTCTATCACGGTGTTGGAAAACGTGAGTATCTGAAGATAATATGGAATGCTCCAAACGATCTTGGTTACACTCCACCCCACTGAACAAACAACATGCGGCACCAGTGCCTGTCACTCTGAAGGCTGTAAGTCACTGCCAAGAGGAGGATCAATCACTGTTCAGTAAAATAGGAAGACGGCTTCCTCTAGGGATGCAGACAACTCTGGTTTTCAGGCAACACACTCGCCAGGAGGAAAGCACAAGCAGGGATCACGAAAGGCAGGTTGAGGACGCAGTGCTCGGAATAGCTCGTGGAAATAAACACATATTTGGCTCGGATCAGGAATGAAATGAATCCACATGCTACTAATGGAGTTAACTCTTCTGGTTACAGGAATCAAGAGGGGAAAAAAAGATTAAGCCCAAGGGGGGGGCGGTGGGGAAAGACCACTGTGCTCTCCCACTTATAAACTGAAGGTACAATGGTCAACAATTTAAAAAGAAGTAGTTAACTGGGAAATAATTAGAAAATACAGGGTGAAGTAGTGAAAACAAAACACAAGGTTAATTCATACTTGTGGCTTTGGAAATGCATTTGCCCCACCTGGGCCAGCTTACATGTGAGAGCAACCGTAAATCCTAGCATATCCACGTAGTTCATATGTTCTGTCTTTGGGTCTTTTGTAAAACATACTACAGGCAATCATTCTAAAGCAAAGTTATTCATTCTGGCCTTCCTGAGAATCAGCCCCCGGGATTCTAAACACCTACTTAAATAATGAGGCAGATGGGGCTCAGGGCAGTGAAATGACTTCTCTGGGCACCTTGAGCCCAAGTTTGCGGCCAAGACCAAACCTATTCCACTGACTCTGGACGCCGCGCCTTCTCCACGTGGCAACTTAAAAAAAGTCTCCCACGATAAACAGAACATTCCTTCCTGCCACCATCATCGACTTACTCACATACCTGAAATCAGTTTTCAAGGCAAGAACGCTAAGAGAAAGCAAAAAAGAAAGAAGTACAGGCTTTGAGAGAACCAGATTAAGATCACGCCGGGACATCACCCACCACCTTGAAGGCAGAAGGACAAAAGGCTTCAGTACCACGAGGGGCTTGATGGCCCGACGTGAGCCCAGGAAGCACAAGCTGTGCTGTGGCAGCTACGGAGTGGCCATGGGGCAGGCGGGGTGGGACAGATCATTTCCCCTAAGTCCCAGGTTAGCCAGCAGAATAAAGCAGCAGGTACAGGTACAGCCAGGTCTGGGGGCCGGGGGGGCCGGGGAGCAGGCAGGAGATCAGGACAAGGAAGTTACAGACAAATCTACCTCTCTTCCTGTACGTTTGGGAGAAAGCTGCTTCCTGAGAGACCAGGTACAAAAATCATCAAAATCCTAGATCCTGAAAGGACTCTTGACCTTAAAAACTAATATGGGACTTGAAGACCACCAATTCTAAGCCCCAGACAACGACCACGGGACCCCTTCCAACATTCCCTGACTAGCCTGTGCTTGGAAGCCTCCTGTGACCGGGAACACTTCACACAGGGAAGCGGCCCACCCCTCAGGTGAGAGCTGGCTTGTGGGAAATGCCTGCCTACCTAGTTCTGAGTCAACCTGGTCCTAAGGCATTGCACTCTCAGTGCTGACTACTGCGTCCTTCTTATGGCTGCTCCTCAAAAACCGGGAGACAAGTCTCCGTGCTCCCAGGCTTCCCTTGCAAATTAAAATTCCCCAAGTGTCTTCAAATGAACTTGGCTTCCAGAGTCTTCCAGGAGCCAGATCCGGCAAGTAGATTAGGCATCTTCTGTTAAATGCAAGAGAGGCCAGATTCTCAGAAGGTTAGCATTCTAGTCTGGCAAGTAAAATAACCAGAAAAATAAGATATTCAGGTATCTGGGAGCTGTGGATGAGCGGTGGGCACCACGGAGACAGCCTGCCTTGCTGGGTCCACCCCTCCACCAGTGACCGGGCCACGGTCTAAGGGAGCGGGACTTAAGTTGCAGGAAAGCAAGTTACAGGTGTGCATCCCTAAGTCCCAAGTCTTGTTACACACAGTTCACAGGCCAACTGGTTTTTCCATTGTTTTAGAGCCCTTGCTAATCGGAGCAGGAAGGTACAAGATGGATCAACACGCGACATCCCGACCCCACCCCCATCAGCTGAAGAAGTGGCATGTGAGTAACTCTGGTCTGTGTGAGAACGAGGGAGGGCAGGAGCTGCGTCAGAGAGCCTGGGGGCATTGTTCACCAGGTCAATTCTCAAGTGTCTGACGGTCAGCAGCACAGCTGAAAGAAGTCCTTGCGATGACAGGCACAGGGGCCAGAGGGAACACAGCTGCCCTTTGACAAGCATCTCAAACAGATGAGTATCCACGCACACATGCATTTGTATTCCACTGGTACCCAAAGGCAGCCCTCGAAATAAAGGGAGTGGTCCTAAGTGTCGACCAAAGGAAGGGCACACGCTAAGTCAGGCGAAACCTTGCACCTGACGAACACACCTGACACAGACCCAGTGCTTCGTAACTATTCTCAACAAAGGACAATATAAGAAAGTAACCCGGGCTTCCCTGGTGGCGCAGTGGTTGAGAGTCCGCCTGCCGATGCAGAGGACACGGGTTCGTGCCCCGGTCCGGGAGGATCCCACATGCCGCGGAGCGGCTGGGCCCGGGAGCCATGGCCGCTGAGCCTGCGCGTCCGGAGCCTGTGCTCCACAACAGGAGAGGCCACAGCAGTGAGAGGCCCGCGTACCACAAAAAAAAAAAAAAAGAAAAGAAAGTAACCCTCTTTTTCCCTTTCACTCCCACCAAATGAAGTGTACCTCTTCAAATTATCTTCATTTGTTAGATAAGGAGAAGCCAAATGATCCTTTCCCAAGCCTCTGGCTGGTACACCCTGGTAATGAAGGAGGGAACAGAGATTCCCATCCTCCAACCTATGAAGCTGATTTCTTTGTAAGCTTTCTGAATCTTCAGATCCATGAGTGATGTTAGAATTGAAAACCAACGTGAAAATGAAATTAACGAGACTATGAGAAAACAAAGGGTCAAGATGCATCTTTGAATTAAAACCAGCCAAATGAATAGATGTGTGCTAAGATTTTTTAAATTACGGGAGCATCTACAGGTTTGTCTTAAGTAAATGAACAGGAGAAAACAAAACTAACAAATGTGAATGCCTACATCAGTGGAAATGTATGAGAAACAGAATGCCTGAGGCTGTAACCTACAAACAAGTAAATATCATCACCACACCACACTGGACTCTAATCTGAGCTGAACAAAACCTAGACTGAAAACGATGGTGGGCAGATGGTACTTTCTCTCAAAATGATGCAAAGACAATAATCGCCCTTCCTTTTGCTAATCTGTTGACCTTAATACCAATTCTGTTCATCACCTGGGATATAACTGCAGCTTGCAGCTGTACATACTTTATCTCAATCGTTGCCCTAATACAAACGTTTTCTTTTACTCACTGTCAGCATTTTAAATAAATATAATTTTTCAAATTACAGAAAATAACAATAGCCTAAAGGCAATTTCCCATGATAAACAAAAACCTCATGCCAAAAAAAGTTAAAAAAAAACAAACCTCCTGAAAACCATAACATCCTTTTTAATGGCTGACAGTGGCATCAGTCATATGGATCTGGCGAACACGAATAATTTTTTTAGGAGTTAACTATAGAAATCCCAACCAACTTGCTGGTGGAGAATCTCCTCTTTTCTACCTGGTAAACTCCTACTGATCCTGCAAGACCCAAATCATTTTACCTCTCTGTGAGGCCTTCATTCACTCCTTCCCCTCTTCAAGGACATTTGCTCCCCTTTTTGTGTCCCCCCCCACAGTCATCTCAGTTCCTCCCATAAACACCTATTACAAGTCTACGTGCCAAGCACAGTGCTCTTAATTCTACAAAAGAAAGAGGAATAGGACGCCCAGGAGGGACTCATTGACTATTAGAATTGGCAGACATGCAAACAAGGTTACTGTTACACATTAGGATTAGTGCTCCGATGGAGGAACAGTCATACCTTCCCCTAAGTATCCCATGAAAGTGTGACTCACAGGAAACTCTCCATCTCCCCCAACAGGCCACCGACCTTGGAAGTCAGGAACTGTGCCCTAGTAAGCCCTAGCTCTCTGCTCCACTGCAGATTACACCACAGAAACTCAAATGTTTGTTAATGCAACAGAACAACAAAAAGACTGAAAATACGAAAAGTGGTACCAGTGCTTTACAGTTGGGTCTTATTCTTCCAAACAGAAGTACTTGATTGTATAACCGACCAGATGGTTGCAGTGGATCCATGTTAAAACTGGAGGATTTCTTTAGCAGATGCACTTTTGAACATCCCTTTGGGGGCAGGATATTCCAAGCCCAGCCAAGCCCAGATCACAAAAGATGCTAATAGGTGACTATGCTGTAATGTGGGCTCCAGCTCAAGAAAATAAATGTGGCAAGACACAGCCTAAGCCTCCAGTGCCTGCTTCGAGGGTCTCTGGCTGAGCAGCGCAGCTCTGTCTGTACCCCAATGGGCTGCTCCAACTCCAGGAAAACAATTCAACCTTACGACTAAAACGATGCGGATTTTCCTAAATTGCTACCTAGAGTCATTTATTCAAAAACAAGACAAAACAAACAAACCCAACATACACAAGTGAATTTCAAAACACTGAGTATGTAATTGGTTCAAACTGTCTCAAATGAAAAACTTTCAGTTACATCCTTTCTTTAAAACCCTGTCTTTCTCAGCAACAAATCAAGTTCAAAAATAAAAATGCATCAAGTTATTTCAGTCATTTCATTTCACTGTTGCTTCTCCTCTTACTGAAAGTTTTTTTTTTACTATAAAACAGTCTATCACCCCACACAAATTGAGTGATACAAATCAACGGAATCAAAAATTAAAGAACAAAGCCACTCATCAAAATGTGCTGTCAAAAATCAGCTGTAAATTAGTCATTTAAAGAGCTAACCTCAGTCTGGGCTATCAATGAATTTATTGCTGTAATCAATCCTCCCAGACAGCAACAGAACACCCTGAACACACGTGCGGCCCTAGACTGGCACTGCCGGCAGCTGGTTCCAAGGATGCCGGCAGCTGGTTTCATCCGTCAGCAGGCTGGCCGGGATGCAGAGGGCCCTCGCCAGAGAGCGACACCCTACAGTGGAATAAATCATTTATGACGCGATCTTTCGCGGTATTACATGATAGTTGTGTCAACAGACTCTGCCCTAATACACGCATATCAGATAACAGGAAACTGCCCTTGATCTGACATAAGGACTCTCTGAAATGTTCTAGGGCTCCCTGATATTGATAGTTCCAAAGCTGACAGGGAGGAGCCACCCTGGAACCTGGGAGGCGACTGTTACACATCACGGTGGGGGGAGAAAGAGGAAGAGCCTCAACAGACCAATAGGGATTAAAAGGTACGAGAGACTCATCCAGGAGCTTTCAATTCTTTCATCCTAATGCCTTGAATTCAGATTATAAGAAAACCACAGCTATGGGATGTGTGAGCCTGTGTGCGTTCTTAAAATAAGACTCTAACCGTCTTGCAAAGGTACCTTGCCTAAGCAAATTAACTCTGAGAGGCCAAGTAAATAATAATAATTCATTCGGTAGTCTTTTAAAGTTATTTTCCTATAGTCAATTCAAACTTTTAACAGCTGAAAGAGTGTAACAAAAGGAAAATTCGCCTGATGACAAATCTTCTCTAAGGTCCTTTATACTCGAAGGATGTCGAATTTTGATACAAAGTGGCTGAGATTTAAAACTAGTGACTGCTCCTCCTAATACATATATATATATATACACATGTGTATATATATATATATATATATATATATATATATATCTCACATTACAGGTCTGCAGCGGCTTACCTGTAACTCTGAAATCCAAACAGGTCTGAAAATGGAAGCTCTGTTCGCAAATGTTTAGCAGCCTCGTGGTGGCAAAGCACATTTATCATACCGAGTGTGAATATCTCCGGCTTTGCTGCATCTTGCTAGTGTCTGATTACAGCGTGCTGCCCGACCTCACGGCCAGTGTCCTGTCACACACACCACTTTACCTTCCTAAAATCCAAATTTTCTAAGTCCTGCAGATCCACCTGGCCCCATGGTTTAAGGCTCTGGGGACCTTCGCTCTATGGACATTCACATGGAGATTGAGCCTAGGTTCCACTGCATCTGAACGTTACCCGAGAGAATTCTACCCTAAATTCAAAACTTCATTTAAATAGCACCTAAAATTTGCATAATCTGTGTCACAGGAAGCAAATATATAAAAAGTAGAAGAGTATGATAAAAATGAGAAGACCCAAAAGCTGTGGGGTGCACCTTTTACTTGTAATAGATACAGGCCTTACAAAAATCCTGAGAACGCTGACATTTCAGGTATTTTAGCCAAAGGCAGGTGAAGGAGGTAGTTTTGTGAGTACCTAGAACTTCGAAGTAAGGCCCTAGAGTTCCAACTGTGTGTTCTGTAACCTAGTTCACAAACATTTGGTTTTTCTACACAACCCACAATGCTGTTATGCTCAGATGAAAGTAATTCCACCCTGAAAAGGAATGGCCACAGGGACAAAGCAACCAAGCATTATTTTAATTATTACTCTTGTTATTATCTTGTACAGCCCTAGAGGGAAAAATTCCCATACACTTCACACCTTTACTACTCCAAATCTACTATCAATCCATTTGACAGGAAAGGAAACATCCAAACCCCAAAGCTTTTAACTTGTATCAACAGCCACCACAATGAAACACATTCTAAGTGCTGTCTGGGCCGGTTACCTCCCCCTCCTGCTGAGGTCCCCCTCCCCCTCCTGGAACCCAGGCAGCTAATGACTATTTGCTACAAAGCCCCTGAGAACAAAGATGCAAGCCTGCCATTAGAGGAAGAACCAGCTGCCTGCGCATCTGAACTTCCACCGAACACAGGTGATGGCAGTGGTAGCTCCGTACAAACCAAGTGTCTCAACAAAACAACTCACATCATTTTTTAATATTTTAAGGGCACGCGGGAAGCGGTTGAGATCATGGTTGGAGTCAAACACGGTGCTTTCTACAGTATTCCAAGGCAGGTTAAAACAAAAGACGTGTGCAGCAAGTTAAACTAGTGCAAGCCCGACGACAGGTAACTTGATGCTACAGAGCCTCCCTGATCAAAAACTTCAGACTTTAACACTACTTGCACATCTGACTGCTTGGTTTCAGATATTTTCTATCATATCCTGAGGCTCAAAGGGAGTGTATTAGAACATGACATCATCTGTCTTCAGTTTACCTTAAAAGTAACTTCAGTGAGGGCAGTGGTTTCTTTGTATTGGCTGGTTTTAATATACGCCCTCGGCGGTCAGCTAACCTGTGAAGTCCGCTAAGGAGGAATACGCTCTCCGGGGCTGGTGGGTTAGCCGCTGAAAAGCTCTGATGAAAAGCCCACATTGCAGTGCTTCAACTATCTCCATCTCTATCAGAAGCAGGGTTCTGGTAATTAGCAGAAGGATCGTTACTAGTGATTTTTCTGTGATGAAATGCCCAAGGGACAATATTCTTAGGCATCCCCCTCACACCCCTCCCCATGAGAAGGACACAACAACCTAGCCTAACACCCTGCCCCCAGCCTCTTTAGGGCGATGCCCAGGCAGCGCGTAGAGAGTTGTGCTGTTTCTGGAGGATTCTGACCCCCAAACAACTACCAGAAGGTCAGCTGATACTTGCAAGAGAGGGTTACCACATCTGCCTCCAGAACCTTCCCTGTTGGAGGTCCAGAGAACTGAGCAGAGTAGAGAACGGAGATTTCAGGATCAGCGTGGGGCTGTGGTTTTCCCTGCCCGTGTGCTCTAATACATTCCTAGGAAACAAGAGTCCTGGCCCAGACGAGCTCTCACCATATGATGCCACTTGGCAGGAAGGCTATGGGCAGAGACCCGTCTCTGACCACTGGAGTGAACCCTCTCTACCAAAGGGTGAGAGCTGCCAAAGCAGCGAGGACACATCACACCACTCACAGATGGTAGTGCCTACAGTGAGACAGAAATTAACCAAGATGAACACCTCCTCTCCTGGCCACGCAGCACCACCTGCGTGGCGGCTTCCGGGACCAAGCCCCAGCTCCCTGCTGCAGCCCACAGGTATCCCAGCCGGCAAGAGCACGGTGCAGCACGAGCTCACGGGCCCGCTTATGGAGAACTGGCTGCGCCAGCATCTGCGGGAGAAAGGCACCGCTTGGCAAGGTGAAGTCTCCCTAGACGGGCTCACAGTGGCTAAAGTGACAGACCCTGAAAGGCACCAACACACGCAGTTGGGAGCAGGGGCAGTCAAGAACTTCCAGAGCTGCGGTATGACTGGGGAAAAACCGCAGTACCGGAGTTCTCTTCCAGCACGGCCACTCGCCGGCTGCTGAGGGCAGGTCCTTTAGCCGTTCCCAAGTCCCGGCGTGTTCTGCCAGGCAGGCCGCTGCGGGGCCCCCGGCCGGTTCCCACCACTGCCCTCCCCTGCCCGGCCGCGCTGCCCACCTCTGCGCGGGGACCCGTCGATGCTCTCGGCGCTGGACGAGTGCGCGTCGGCCGGGGCCCGCCGCAGGCTGCTGAAGTAGCCGCGCGGCCGCGAGGCGCCGCTCCGCGGGGAGGGACCGCCGCCAGTCGCGCCGTCCCTGCGCGCGAAGATACCACTGAAGAAGCGCAGCAGCCTGTGCTCCAACGCCGCGCCGGAGCCCGCGGCCGCCGCCCGCGCGCGCTCCAGCCGCTGCAGGTCGCTGTTGTCCAGCGTGCGGTTCTTGCTCTTGCTGCGCTCCCAGCGCTCCAGGTCCGAGAGCGCGTCGTTCTTGCTGAGCACCTCGCCCACGTCCAGGGTGTTGCGCTTCTCCGAGGCGGGCTGCCCGGAGGCCGCGGGCTCCAGGGCGGCCCCGGGGTCGGCCACGGCCTCGCCGCCCGGAGCCCAGGCCAGGCTCCCGGAGCTGCTGTGGCGCCTCCCGCGTCCCAGGGCCCGGCCCCGCGGCGCCTCGGGCCCGCTCCAGTGCCTGAAGCTGAGGCTGCGCCGCAAGGGCGCGGCTCGAGCCCCCTCCACGTCGGGACTGCCGGGAGCGGGCGAGCCGGTCCCCTCCTCCACTGCCGGGGGGCTGCCGGCCAGGGCCGCGGGCTCCCGGCCGCGTGCGCACGGCCGGAGCCGCCCGAGCTCCAGCTGCCCAGTGCTGCGGGTGCGGAAGGTGCGGAAGTCCCAGGCGCGAGGCCGGCGGCCCTCGGGGTCCTCAGCGCACGCCACCTCCTCCGCCTCCTCCACTAGCCGCCCGGGCGCGTCCGGGGAGCGCGCGGGCCGGGGCCTCCGGGCCGGGCGCGGGTCGGGGCCGCCGGGGCCCGGCGCGCCTAGATGCTCCTTCCTGACCATGGTCACGGAGATGCGGTAGACGGTCTTCTTGGGGGGCGTCCCGCGCGGCATCGCGTCCGCGGGCGGAGACGCGGGTTCGCCGCTGTCGTCCAGCAGGTACATGTCTCCCGGGACCGCGGCCGCTGCGCCGCCCGCCGGGGCTCCGCCGCATCCAGCGCGCCGCGGGCCGGGCCGCACGGTCGGGGCGGTCGCCGCGCGCGGCGGCGGGGAGGGCGGGCGCGCCCGGACAGGGTCCACGCCCCCGGCTCGCCGCGAGGGCCGCGCTCAGGCTGCGGGAACGGCGCCCCTGGCGCCCGCCGGCCCGTGCGCCGCGCGGCCCGAGTGCGGGGGTCCGGGCCCGGGGCGCCGAGCCATGGGCCGGCGGGGCCGGGCGGGCGGACGGTCAGGCGTGGGGACTGTCTCGCCGGCAGGTGCGGTCGCGGCGCGCAAGACCCGTGGCGGGCGACGGCGCCCGCGGCTTCATTGTCTACGGCGCGGGGCCCGCTCTCATCCTCGGGCCTTTTCTGCACAGTTCGGCGGCTCCGCAGCCTCCGCCACTACGTGGGTTCGGGACGCGCGGGCAGCTGCGCCGGCCGCGGGCGAGGGTCTGGCGGGCGGCGGTTTAAAATGGAAATGCGCGCCGGAGCGGGGCGGGGCGGGCAGGGGCAGAGGGGCAGGGGCAGACGGGCAGGGACCGCGGGCCGCGCGCCCAGCCCGGCTGCCGAGTCCCGGGAGCGCGGCGGCGGCGGCGGCGGGCGCGCGGCTCGGCGGCCAGGCCTAAGCGCCGGGATGGATAGCCGCCGCCGCGCGGACCGGAGCCTCCGGGGGATTGGCGGGGTGGCGGGGGGCAGGAGCGGGGGAGGGGGCTTGCGCCCGCCTGAACCGACACTCCGGGGCTTGGCTTGCAAAAGCAAACAGAACATGGAGCATCTCTCACCTGCGGAAGGTTTATAGGAAGAACCTCTCCTCATCAAGGAGCTTTGAAGGAGCGACTCAAAAGGTTTGTTTTCAAAAGCAAGGTATCTTAGGTACTTGTTGCCCTAACTACAGAGGAGCAAGTGCACCCCCAGGAAGGAGAGAACAAAGAAGGGCCCAGGAAGGCACCATCCGGCGATGGGGGTGCGGTTCACACCAGGGCCCTCCAAGTGAAGGACGGCGCAGTTTCACTCCTAGAATGATATTTTGGAGTATTTTTCCAACGGGTGGGGAAAAACTCCTGACAGGCAGGCATTTGCTGTCTTGGATAACAGGCCAGAGAATACAGTGGCTAAGAGCAGAAGAAAGAAGGCTGCCTGTCCCAGCCCTGCTTGTCCATTTCCTTCCTAGAGGGCTCAGTTTTTACACCTGTCAAGTGGGGATGGAAAAGAAATACAAAAACAAAAACCCAGTACCTAAACGCTGAGCGTTCTTGTGAGGACTGAATTAGCTGAGACTATGTGCAGGCATTCTGTGTTAAGTGCTAAATATTTACCATTAGTAATTTTTTTTAATCAACAGGTTGTTTTTGTTTTTAAATATTTATTTATTTTGGCTGCACTGGGTCTTAGTTGCAGCATGCAGGATCTTTTAGATGCGGCATGTGGGATCTAGTTCCCCAACCAGGGATTGAAACTGGGCCCCCTGCATTGGGAGCGCAGAGTCTTGGCCGCTGGACCACCAGGGAAGTCCCTTTACCACTAATATTTAGTGTTGATTTTTCTCCCATCATTTTCCCACCAGCTACATCTTGGCACTGCAGATACTGGTTCTTCATATTCTCTGATGCAGCACTATATTCACACGTACTTGATCAACACATTAGTTCTTCATGATGTCCTGAACATAGATCTCTCTGTTTAAAAGCTTCAGAAGGAAAATGTGGTAAAGACAACGTCCACTCATCAAGCCGGATGCTTTTACAGCCTTTTCTAGGCCTGGAAATGCCAAAGGCTGAGAGGCTGTTTCTAAGAAAAGTGCTCGAGGCCAGGCCAGGTGTGACGCTGGGATTAGACAGCTGTTCGCAAGTGCTGATTTCCCTTCTTTAATCTCTTAACAAGTAATTATGGGGCAACTATTGTGTTTGTGGCACTGAAAAGGACACGAAGATGAATCGTGAGGTCTCTTACAAAGGAGGTTATAACCTAGGAGATCTGGATTTGACCTCAGAGTGAAATGAAATATTTGGATTTGATGAAATAAACCAAAAGGTGGTTGAGTTTATTTTTAAAAAGAAACTTTGTGGCATACAGGATTTTTAGGGCAGTGAAAATACCCTGTATGATATCATAATGATGGATATGTGTCATTACACATTTGTCCAAACCTATAGAACGTGCAGCACTAAAAGTGAACCCTAATGCACACGATGGACTTCAGCTGAGGATGACGTGTCAGTGTAGGTTCATCAGTTGTAACAAATGTACCACTCTGGCGGGGTATGTTGATGGTCCAGGATGCTCTGCATGTACTGGGGGGTGGGGCGGGGGGGAGGATGTGGGAATTCTCTGTACCTTCTTTTCAATATTGCTATGAACCAAAAACTAAAAAATAAGGATTATTTTTTTTAAGTACTTTAAAACACACTTGACCACCCTCGGCTCCACCTGGACACAAAATTGCCACTGTCACAGGCTCACAAGCTCCATCCACCTGCTCTTGGCACTAAAGGATTCAGGACTGTGTCTCTCACATGTCCTCACTGCAAAGATGGGGACCCCAGGACAGATCAGTCTTACCTTTTGAGTTTCAATAAAAAGCCCCCTTTGATAAGACACACAGATCACCAACTTCTAGAGCTAGAGCCAGGCAGTAATCATCATCTATCAGAATGAGGTTTCTAGAACCCACAGGTTAGGGGAGTGTAAAGGCTCAGAGAGGGTGTGTGCTTTCTCCAAGGCTACACAGCTCATGGCTGAGAGCTAAACCTGGGGTCACACTGCCTGTGCCCATTTCCATGCTTCAACGTCATTTCTTTTGTCAGCGTTCTGCTTTGTGGACATCAGAGAGAGAAACAAATGTGTGACTATTACTGCATTTGACACTAATTGAACACAAATGATATCTCAGCAAGTTTTCACTTATTCCTTTTTCCTTTTGTTCATTTATTCATCAAACATATATATTGAGCATCTACTGTGGCACTCCGCAGTGAGAAGGCAGAGTCTCTCTGTCCTCCGAGAAGTCACAAACCTGTGAAAGACGCTGCAGTTCTCAAGGCCAAGTGACGTAACACACAAAGACAGACAGGAGGATGAAAGGGTGGTACAGGGCAGGGCCCAGCATGGTCTGATGGACGAGCACCCAAAGAGACAGTAAAAGCCTCCAATCTTACAGCTGTCGAGACTTAAAGGTCCACCAGGGTCTATAAGCAGAGAAACTGAAATTCAGCAATGCAGAGAGACCAGGATCTCTGTTAGGACCAGAATCCAAGGCCCTAACTTAGCCTGGCATCCATTCTCACTAGTATTTGAGACCATGGCAACTTCCAAACATTGAGACGAATTTTAATATGAAATCAGCTGCCCCATAAGATATAAAATACATCTTGTTATCGTGGGCATTCACAGAGCCCAAGGAGGGGAAACAGCATTTCTTTTTTTTTTTTTTTTTGCAGTACGCGGGCCTCTCACTGTTGTGGCCTCTCCCGTTGCGGAGCACAGCACAGGTTCAGCGGCCATGGCTCACGGGCCCAGCCGCTCTGCGGCATGTGGGATCTTCCTGGACTGGGGCACGAACCCGTGTCCCCTGCATCGGCAGGCGGACTCTCAACCACTGCGCCACCAGGGAAGCCCAAAACAGCAATTCTTCAGAACTCAAATACTGAACCGTGAGGGTCCTTCCAATCACTCCGCGGCTGTCTGGAATCCAGCCCGGGTTTTGCACTTTGCCGCCCGAAGATGCAGGCTGCAGAGTAGAAGATTCCATTCTATCCACCTTAGATAACTTGGAATCTTCGATGACACTGAACGAGGAGACCTCTTTCTGCTACAGCCGGTGTTGTTCACTATCTTCCAGCGCTTTCTGCCTCACAAGTAGCACCCATTTTCCATACCAATCCTAACGATTCCGTGTGAGGCCCGATCGTCTGCACTGAAAAACCTGGGAGAATGGCCTCTCCCTACTGCCCTGGATACATGGGCTCTTCCGATGCAAAGAAGACAGAGAGAGGCTCGGCCAGAACCTGCCCCTCCAAAATAGAAATCCTTTCTCACAGCCAGACCTGCCTTTGAAAAATAAAAAATAATCATACTATATGTGTTCAGGTGGGTAGGACTGCTTTATCTTCCTGTTGCTTTGGAAAGCAGCCCTGCTAGACCATTACCTCTTGCATTTTTCCATGCCATGGAGTATATCTGTATCACCATTTTGGCTTTAAAAAAAAAAAAAAAGAACGGAAGACTGTAGTGGAGCTCACTGCCACATCAAAACCGCGCAGCCGGCAGGCAAGCAGGCAAAGCCTTGGCACTGCAGAGATGCCAACGTCAGAAAGGGAAGGACCACATGGGGGGTCCAGGAGAGGGGGCCGGCCCTACCTACGCCCTCATCACCTCGGCAGCTGGCTTCCCTCCCCCAGCCTCAAGTTTATGAGATCCTTTGGCCACCCTCCCACAACTTCCCTGTCCCGGGCCATTTCTAGCTGCCCGTAAATTAAACATCCTGCGTGAAAATACTACTTTGCAAGCTTTCCTAGAGCTGATCAGCCTTGTTTAAAGGAAACCCCTGGTAGTCAGCAGAGCCATCTGTTCCACAAGCTGACTTTCCAAGCAGCAGAACGTGCCAGCCAGGCATCACATTTACAGTATCCTGGCAGAACCACATCTGCGGGCAACAGAAACCTGCAACCCGCTGACCGTGCCCCGGCCTCCGCACACCCGCCCCAGGAGCCATCAAAGGATCCCTCCTCCTGTCACGGGACATGGGACAGCCTCTTTTCTGGCATCAGGTTGACCGACAGATACAAATAGGAAGCAAGGAAAGACATGTATGTTTTCCTAACAATTTCATATTTTACCTTTTGGCAGAAGACTCGAGTCAGACCCTTGCGGGAGGAAGGGTTTCTGACCTAAGATCTACTGTGATGCTCAGCTTCTGCAATCACCCTGCCTGGGCTGAACTCATCAGGGGCCCCATTTTCCCTCATTTTATAAACTGCAGGTTCAAGTGGAACTCAAGTGAGAGGCCCTTGAGTCACAGAAGGACAAGGCACGTGCTCAGTCCCTGGGGCGAGGGCATTCAGCAGAAGAAAGACCACAGGGCGCCTCTGAGCACCTACGTCTTAGCGGCATTCTTCCTCAATGACCGACAGCAATGCGGTCACTGCCAGCCAAACGACGGGACCGTGGGATGTGTACGGAAGCACAGACATCGCAAGGCAGCGCCTGTGCTCCACACGCTTCAGTTTTAACAGGAAGCCCCAAGGTGCGGCCTCAACAGGCAAGACAGCCACACTCCAGGCGTGAGAGTGAGGAAACCGGGTCAGCAGCTACTGATCACAACTGAACTTGGTGTGACCTTAGAAGAAAGGGTTTTCTCAATCCACTGCCCGTCCGAAGGCATCCTCAGATCTGAGAATCAGGCAGTTTTGTCCCCATGGAAGCCAGACAGCTGGGTGCCCCTACAGGTGGGCCGGGGCAGAGGAGGGGCCGGAGACCCACGCACCCACCCTCAGCAGTAGCTCAGGTCCAGCTCAGGATCCTGCCAGCAAAGGTTTCTCTGGGGGGGCCCTCCTGCGGATTCCAGGTGACAGGTGATCGCTACCAGATGCCGGCGGTCGGCACCACACCTGTGCGGGGCAGCAGCGTGGGCGCTCACACTTGACTTGCAGACGATTTCATGTCGAAGGTGAGTCAGGAACAAACACCCTGACAGTCGGTGGACCTCTGACAGCGGGGGTTGACAAGTGTCACAAATAACCACCAACCAGAAGAAAGTGTTACATGTGGTAAGAAGAAGGTGGGGAAGAGGAAGGCAGAAGATTATTATTTCTACCTGAAACACTCAAAAAAAAAAAAAGGTTTCCGAAAGGGAAGCGGTATCTGGCCTTCATCCAGAGCAGGGTGTGTCCACCGCAGCGCTCTGGGCTTTCTGGGCATCGTAGGGTGTTCAGTTAGCAGCATCGCTGGCCTCTGCCCACTAGATGCTAGGAGCACCACCCCCCCTCCCCGGTTCGGCAGATACCGGCAAGTATCTCCTGAAGGCAAAATGCCTCGGGCAGGTCCAAAGGCACTGGCGAGACACACCCACGTGAAAAGGGGACTAGGGGTTCCCGTCTTCTCAGCTTTTCATTTTACCATTTTAATAATTCAGCCAGTCCTGCCTGCCTCTGGTTGTAGTAATGGAAAGTTCCAGACACTCTCTCTAAAAAAAAGAGAAGCAATGATTTCCTGTAGTCCTTCCCCAGATCCGAAGAACAGCACGAGTTACAGAGGAGGCCACGACTGGTCCTCACTCTGTGACAGACACGTCATCAGTTACAATTAGTTAAAATGAATAAGTATTATGGATGTGACTAAAACGCTGGAAAGGAAAAAACTGAAGTTCTGCCCTACCTTAATTATTTAAAATCCAAAGCAATGTTGTATTATTTTTAATCAGAAAATGTCCAAAGCAAGATGCTTGGAGGCTTGGACCCAGGACTGCCTTCCAGCACTGCCCAGGTGTGGACAGAGCACCTGAGGGCACGTGGGATCTCAGCTCCCGCCACGAGCCCCTGCAGGGACTTGTGCGCAGGCCTGACGGGCCACAGACCAAGGGCTGGAGGTACTTTGTCACACGGTCCGCTCCTGCCTTAGCTCAGGGTGATATCACTCCATCCTTTGCAAATGGGAACTGCTGTTTAAATTACAGAAAGCTAGAGCTGGAAGAGATTTTAATTTGACCCATTTCACAGATACAGCAGCGGACTCCACGGGAAGCCACCTGCCCGAGGCCAAAGGGGAAGAGCAGAGGAGAGGGCCGTCCACACAGCTGGAACAGGAGCCCCTAGGAAACCTCAGAGCCACTTCAGCAGCGCAGTGAGGAGCAGTCCTGATTTCAGAAGGATGCTCCCTGTCAGTTACAAATAGATTCTCACTCCCCAATACAGGAATGTGTCAGAAACATCTTCCTGGGCTTCCTTGCTAAGTGTCAGGCAAAAGTGACTTAAGATGCTGATAGAATGGAAGCCAAGCCTCCTCCCTGTCACTTTATGGAAACAAATGCCAACACCCCATGGAGTGACAACCAGAGCAGCTCCCACCTACGGTCACCCTTGCGATGCCAGATACTGCGCTGCAGCCGGGGCTCCCCGCAAGGATGCTCCCCTTTTCCGGCCTCCAGCTCTCTGTGGCAGTTCAGCTGATGAGTCAGAAGGATTTAATCAAGGGCAACACACAACTCTGCACCTGTCCCCTGAACAGCTGCAAAGAGGCTCTGGAATTTGTGTGGAGAAAACCCAAGGAACTCCTACAGATTACCTAATCCTCCCAGCCTTCGAGTGCATGAGGGGCCGAGGGGCTGGGCTGATCTGGTAACATTTTCCTCTGCAGGATCCACCAGAAGGGATTCCCCTAACAATAAAATCTGCCCAATCGTCGACAATCAAAACCCAGGGAAGAGCCTTTCAGCCGGAACTGCCATCTTCCAGTAATTCGCCAAAATGACCAACACAAAGGGAAAGAGGAGGGGCACCGGCTACACGTTCTCTAGGCCTTTTAGAAAACATGGAGTTGTTCCTTTGGCCACATACATGCGAATCTACAAGAAAGGTGATAATGTAGATATCACGGGAATGGGCACTGTTCAAAAAGGAATGCCCCACAAATGTTACCGCGGCAAAACTGGGAGAGTCTGCAATGTTACCCAGCATGCTGTTGGCATCACTGTAAACAAACAAGTTAAGGGCAAGATTCTTGCCAAGAGAATTCATGTGCATATCGAGCCTATTAAGCGCTCTAAGAGCCGAGACAGCTTCCTGAAACGGGTGAAGGAAAATGATGAGAAAAAGAAGGAAGCCAAAGAGAAAGGGACTTGGGTTCAGCTGAAGCGCCAGCCTGCTCCACCCAGAGAAGCACACTTCATGAGAACCAACGGAAAGGAGCCTGAACTGTTGGAGCCCATTCCCTATGAATTCATGGCATGATGGGTGTAAAAGAAAATAAAAGACCTGGACTGTAAAAAAACAAAAAACAAACACAGGGAAGAGTCTGATACGGACCCTCCTAACAGCCTGTGGAGTAAAAACAAAATACCAGGAGCTGTCGAAGAGCAGCCACCTAAGTGTGTGTGACGACAGCCGGACGTTTTCCAGGCTGGTCTTTAGATCCACGACCCCCAAGATGCGTAAAATCCAGAACTTCTGTGGAACTAACGATCGAGTACACAAATAATGCCGTGGGAATTATTATCTGCACTGTTAACAGAGCTCACCGTCAGGAAGAGCCTGTTTGAACACGAGTTATCACTACTGCATCCTGTGTGGGATCTGACTGCAGAGATATCTGGAAATCTTTCATCTGTGCCCCGGGGACTTGAAGGTTTGATATATTTTTCTCTAAGGGCTGAAAACAGCATGTGAAGATGCCTGTTCGAAGCCCAAATCCCCCCTCTGCCCCAAATCCGCAGCGGGAGACAGGTGACCAGCCTCCTGCCTTCGTTAGCCAATGTGTCACCAGCTCCGTGGTCCCCAGGCTCGGAGGATAAATGCTCCACGGCGGCTGATGGCAGCAGCCAGCCCCTTGGTAGTTACAGTTTGCATTAGAGCTCTGGGGACAGAAGACAAGTGGGTCGCCGGGATGAGTTCTGACGCAGTAAGATGGAATAGAACATCTACGTCTTCTCCTCATCTGCTTGCCACACACTGGTCGTCATCAGCCAGTGCACAAGCAGGGGCGAGGGGTGAGGGGTTCCTGGAGCAGGAAGGTGGGAAGACAGGGGGGCGCAGGGGGAAGGCAAAGCTGGGTCTCTAGCCCAGACAACTAGGGCAGCTCTGAGCTTCTTCACCTAGTTACGGTGGTGTCCTACGCTTGCCTCCTTTCAAAAATCACCACCAACCCCAGGCATGAAAAAGGATGGACCGAGGGGGGAATGATAAATAAAGCGGCCACGGCCAAACAACCCACAGGACTCACAATCTTTACTGACTCTCCCCTCCAGCGTCATCGCTGTTCCCCCAGGAGCGCTGCTAACACTTCTGTGATCTACCTGGCAATGAACCAGCACAAGACTTTCCAAATTTGGAAAAGGAGGTGCGTGACGCCTAACCTGCCAGCTCTGGGCACCACCGTGGGCGGATCTAGGGCAGCCTGAAAAGCCTCTGAACTACAAAGTCATATAACCACCTAAGACATGACTAGTTGGCTCCGCAACAGGTGATGGCGGAGCTGGGGTTCAGGTGCCATCCCTGGGTCCCTCTTCTCCTGTCACTCTGTCACAGCCACTCCACCCCAAGGGGGGCGGCCGGGAGAACCAGGGCACACACACCTGCCTCCTCAGCCCCAGTGGCCTTGTCCTTCACTGGCTTCCAGAGGCTCCTCCCACGGCCACACCCAGAGCTAGCGCTGTCCTACCATCCTCGTCTCCAACAGCTGTTCCTCTGCCCACAGCCCTCCATGCCGGCCAGCCTCTCCTTCCAGAACTGCGCCAAAGCGGTTATTTTAATGGAGCCTCTCCTTCCCAATCCTTCAGATCCTTCTGTATCCGGCAAAGGCCGAGACCTCTCATTGTCTACACCAGCCACGACCCTCCCAGCCCCGGGTGCCTCGGAGAACCCTGCTCCTGCACTCCCCACAAAGCTGCGTCCATCCAAACTCCACCCCACTGGACCGACGCTGCTCACAAGGTGTCCACGGCCCGGCAGCACGTGGCGCCCACCCGACCCTCTGCATCTCCAGGAGGCTCTCGTGCAAGCTCAAGCGTGGAGGCACCGGGCCCACTGCAGATGCTCGCACAGCAGGAAGGGCTAGATGCCAGCATCCTGCAGCCCTGGGCTCCCACCCACCCTCCCCATTCCAACTTTCCGGGCCGACCGCCTTCCCTGAGAACGCCAGGGCACCAGGCCCTCTTACGAAGACTTCGGGCCAGCGTTCAGGGCGGCCTCACTCTTGACCCTCACAACCACACCCACGTCTCCCGCTCAGAGTTGGCAAACGGACCCTGTACCATCCATCACAATCGTGTCCTCTCCTTCGGCCAGGCCAGCCCATGAAAATGCTCAATTATCTCCCATTTAATAAGAAACAGGAACAAGAGCCTCTCCTCCATCTGCGTGCCCTTGGCCTCTGCCAACGTCCTCCCAACTCTCCTTCCTCCCTCCATTTCCCCATCCTCTTCATCCTCCCCCGGATTCCCAGAGCAGGCGGGCCTGGCTGCCCCACGCCCCGGCTTAGCCCGCTCTCGGGCAACCATCCTTTCTGCTGTGATCAGACTTTTAGGGCACAGTTCCGCTCAGACCCCCAGAGACCCGTGTCACCTGCAGAGGAAAATGCCCACTCCTGCACTGGTGCCCCAGGCCCCAGGCAGCCCCCACTCGCACCTGCAGTATACAGCCACCGGGGTGCTAGACCCCAAGGCCAGAATGATGCAAACCCCGTGTGACTTCGGGAAAGTGACCTAGAGTCTCTGCACCCAGTCTCACTTATGCAGTAAGGTGATATAATCACAGGGCAGATGTGGCGACCAAATGTGATGAAACCACAGGGCAGACGTGACGGCCAAATGTGATGTGAAGCACCGGCCCCAGTGCCTAGAGCAAGCGTGTGTCGTCTGCATCCCCAGAGTCTTCCCTGTAACCCATCAAACTGCTTCCTAGTCCAGACTCACCCCCCCCCACCCAGTCTCACCACTGCCTCCTGCTGGGGCTGCAGGGTCAGCTACCTCCTCCCATCGCTGGGGCCCGGGCTCAGGTGTCTGTGTGTGGCTTCCCCGCCACACACACCTGTGCACACCCCTTCTGGGTATCCATCACCCTGCTCTGACCTGACATTCGCCACTTACGTAACCACCTCCCCCAGAAGATCAGGGTTCTTGACATGGGGCCACCAACTTCACCGCTAAACCCCAGCCCTTACCAGCGTTCTGCTTAAGAAACGCTGCCTGATGGTTCACTTGATCAACCCTGGTGGCTGATCCAAGCTGAGTCCCGGAGGGGAGCAGCAGTGCCTTGGTCGGTCGTATTACAGATAACGGCAGACGTCAGCTGAGTTGCTGGCCCCGCCCCACTCTGGGATGCCCCAGTTTATACAGCTACACCGCAGGGCCACCCAACCCCCTCAGAGTTTATCTACAAAGTCTCCAGCGATTAGGGAAAGACACGGCGAACAGGGTGATTCATTTCTTCCCCTGGCCACAGACCGCCTCAGCTGCAGCTGATCTTGGGTGGCTGCCCCCCCCACCCCGAGCAAAGGTGCCCCTCCCTTGGTGGAAAACAGGCAAACGTGATGGGGGGGTGAGTTCCCAGAGCCTGACTGCCTGCGGGGAGTCCCCCCCCCCCCCGCAGCAGAAGCTGCATTTTAGGGAGGGGAGTGCTGGTCAGAGGGCAGACAGCCTGGAGCCTGGAGAAGGCCTTCCTTGGAGGGATCCCCTGGTAGGGCGCCTCCTTCCCCGCCCACCCCTCGGGCCTGGGCCACACCTACTATGCAAAAGGAGGCGGGAGGGGATTCGCCCAGGGGTCCCCAGCCAGCGCGGGATGGGGGTGGTCAGCGGGGATTCCGCATACAGGGGCTCCTCGCCCAGCACTGGGCGTTTCCTGAGATAGAAGGAAATGCAGGCTACTGAGCCAGGTGCTTAGAACACCCTCGAAGAAATACAACGCCTGAAGTAACTTAGAACTCTTTAAAGGGAGGCCACTAATGGGACCTCCCCCGGAGTTAATGCAAGGATCCAAAGGCTCTGGGCACCGGGCACTTCAGAAGTTCTCAAAATAATGGTTTTCGGACTTCCCTGGTGGCGCAGTGGTTGAGAATCCGCCTGCCGATGCAGGGGACACGGGTTCGTGCCCCGGTCCAGGAAGATCCCACATGCCGCGGAGCGGCTGGGCCCCTGAGCCGTGGCCGCTGAGCCTGCGCGTCCGGAGCCTGTGCTCCACAACGGGAGAGGCCACAACAGTGAGAGGCCCGCGTACCGGAAAAAAAAAAAAATAATAATGGTTTTCCTCACTTTTCAGATGGCACATTCAGGGAAGCCGCCGGGAGCTGTGGAGGACCCACAGGGATGGCCACTCTGCAAATACCTCATCGCTGCACCCAAGCCGTCCGAGAATCTCCAGAGAAGCGGCAGCTGTCACTGGACATCTCTGGGTGCAAAGAACGGTGACCTAGGCAGCAGAATGTTCATGCAAAAGACCTTTTTCCCAGGAAGACTGCTCTATGGAATTACAAGTTCACACCCCAGGAAATTCAATACTTGAGACGGCCATCCACAAAAACCACCGGCACACACCAGTCCCCTGGAACTTGCCAGCGTTCACAGGCTGTCATCAAGCGAAGGGATGAACCGGGGCCTGCAGCCTGCTCACGCCACCTCCCCCAGGCTGTCGTGCAGGGGCCTGGCCCACTTCCTGCGGCCAGGCCAGGGGCGGGTCTCACTCGTGGCCAAGAATGAAGGGCCGCAGTGTGGCCATCCTTTGTAAGCCACACATGCAACGCGCTTTCAGTTTACCCACTCCCTTCCAGACAAGATGTAAAAAGGTATTTTACATCGATCGAAGATTCCCAGTTCCAAAGCCTACTGTGTGCGGCTCCGTCCTCCCAGAGGCTTAACCTTTGAGGCTTCGAAGACACCAGGCCACCAGCAGGGCAGGCAGGCCCACCCCCAAGCCAGCCCTTCTAGCACTTCCACCCAGACCCCCAAGGGGCCCGCTCCCCACCCGCCTGCAGCCCAGGCCTCCCCTCAGGGGGCCCGCAGGCTCAGCCAGAGCAGCCCTGGGCTCCTCTTGCCGAAGTGGCCATGGCCAAGGCCAAGGCTGGAGGAGGGCAGGCCACGGCCAGGCTCAGCCAGAGGCCCTTCACAGACGCTTTGACACAGTTCATCCATTTTATTCCCCCAATGCCCCGATGAGGTGGGCACTGCTATTATCCCTAATTTTACAGACTTGGAAAGTAACTCACAGAGGGGTTGAAAAGGTGCCCTGGATCTCATTCCCGGTGTGCCCTGCCCCGACACCCTCCCCAAAGCACCGACTGCACCCAAGGGGTGAGGCCGAGCCCACAGAGGAAGGCTGGACTGGAAGTCAGGGTGGGGAGACAGGGTGAGAGTGCTTTGTGGAAGAGAGTCAGGGAACTTCATTTTGCTGTTGCAGGTGGTGCTGGGTAAAGAGGTAACAGACTTCGGAAGCAGGTAGGCAGAGGAAGTGACACACACACACACACACACACGCGCGCCCCCCACACACACACACACACACACGCACGCACACGCACGCGCGCGCGCGCGCGCCCCTCACCCGGCTCCATGCGATGGGAAACTGAGAGTTCAAGGCAGCCTGGGGTAAAACAGGCTCCCATTTCACTTGAACCTCTAGGGACAAGGTACCAGTCCAGGGGTCAAGATTATCCCCAAATCCCTCCCTCAGGGCTGAGCAAAGCCCTAGGCTCCCTCCCCTTCCCCGTACAGGCTTTGAGAGGGCCTCAGCCTCCAGCCAGATTCCAGGGCAACCCTCCCAGGAAAACCTAACGGCCCCAAATCACCAACCCACTGCCCAGTCCACCTGCTGAGCCCGCCCCCTCCAGGAAAGCCCCCTCCGGCCCCCCTGAAACCTGCCCCCTGCCCCCCACCCTGTGTGCCCCCAGGGCCCTGTCACCCCTGGTCCCAGCCCCTGACCTCAACCCTGGAAGGCAGCAAGCAAGTCTGTCAATTGCAGTCCTCCCTTCCCTAAAGAGGAAGTACTCACTTACGAAGCCATAAATTCTTAGCATCAGACATACTCCGCATACAATTAGATCAGGACCACGGCATGGGCATCAGGAAAACTGCCCATCCCCCAGGGGATCCAGACCTTTCGCGGTTTCGTCAACTCAGCTCCTCCAAGGGTTATATTAGCAGCGTTATTTCTAAAGCAAAATCTCGTCATTTCTAGTAACGGAAGAGATTTATTTTGCTAACAGAAAACGGTGTGCAGAGAGAAGCAGAAATGATTTCCAAAAGGATTAAAAAGGGTAAAGGAAAATGTCCACAAATGATTAATTGGCTACCAAGGTTTTAATGACCTTGCTGACCAAGACCAACAGTTTGACGTTCATAATGGCGTTTGAAACATCACTGCACTTGTCTGCTTGGGCTGCTGTCACAAAGTATCACAGACTCAGGGGTTTAAACCCCAGAAATCGTGTTTTCTCGCAGCTCTGGAGGTGAAAAGCCTGAAGTCAAGGTGTCGGCAGGGGTGAGTTCCCCCTCCATGGCTTGTAGGTGGTGTTTTCTCCCTGTGTCTCCACATCGGCTTCCCTCTGTACCTGTGTCCTAATCTCCTCTTGTAATATAGGACGCCTGTCTTATTAGATTAGGGTCCATCTTAGTGCCCTTATTTTAACTTAATAACCTCTTTAAAGGCCCTGTCTCCAAATACAGTCATAGTGTGAGGTACTGGGGGTTAGGGCTTCACAGCTCATGGCATCTTCCAGATGGCATCATGGTTTAACCAATAACAACAAAACTTCTTAAAGGAAGGGGTGCATTCAATATCTAATAGTCCCATTTGGATTTACAAAAGGCATTTTTTGCAGTAAAAACTCAAAGCAAGCCCGACATCAACAAGGTGCTGCCATGCTCAGCTCAGCTCCCGAGCTCCCCAGGCCCCAACGGGAGTAACAGTCACTAGTCGGTGAAACTCAGGACAGAGAGAAACTCAGCTTTTTCTGGAGGAAGCCGAGTCTCACCCCCCGCCAGGCTCACTGCCATCCTCTCGGGGAAACCTGGAAAATTCACAGCACATGTGTGGGCTGGGATCAGTCTTCACTCTCATTTCTACCTTGTCATGGACGTTACTGGATTCATTGAAAACCAGGCGTGTCTTGCTCAAATATTAAACCAAAACCCATGTGTATGGTCAGCAGTTTCAACTAAAGATCCCTGGCACACAGCGGAATGCAATGCTTCTTTTCCTTTGTAGCTCTTATGTTCAGACTGCGTTGTTCGCTAGGCATAAAGCAAGATTTTAGGCTTAAAAGTCAGTTCTTTCTTTTTTTAAAGTAGCCCTAAGAACAAGTGCGTGAGGACTGTCCGGCCAAAGAGGTGTGTCACGTTCAAACCCGAGCCTCCGCAGTGGTACTAAGGCGCCAGGATAAATGAAAGCAATATTCTCTCCCGCCTGGTGTCCCCATCAGCCAGCAGCAGGCATGACCTACCCCCCAGGCCAGTGGGAAGGGGCTGTGGTCTGGCGGTAAAGGACGACTCCTGTGTCCTCACAGGGAGGGGGACATGCAGTGGACGGCCTTCCCAGACAAGACGCTTTCTTCCCTTGTCTGATTGAGCCTGTGCAGCCCCGCTAGTTACTTACTGGGAGGCTCAAAGCCCCAACCGCCTTGCCTTCCTCTGCACTGCCCCCTCTGATCCAACAGAGGTTCGCCCACAGCACGCAGGACAGAGTCTCACTGGGGGGACAAAAAGGAGGCTGGAAATCTCCACTGAACAGATTTAAACATGAATAAATCATACTTTCTGGAAAAAAAAATATATGGTTAAGTTAGATTACTTCCCACAAAGTAAGGGATTCTGCTCCAAGGCGACCCACAGAGCAACAGGGGAGCCACCTGCTTCTCTCCAAGGTAACTGCTCCACTCAGGGTGCGGCTCACACACAGCCTGGCTTGAGAAACACCTTGTTATTAGTTGGTCAGATAAAAGCACTCAGCAGGGTCTGCTCTCTCCATCCGCTTTCACTCTGGAGGTCCAGGGCAGGGAGTGTAACGCTGGTGAAATAAAGGGATGACGATCAAGAGGAAAGTGAGGTGAGCCTGGGAGGCTTCTGGACGCCTAATTAATTCCATGTCCTCAATTCCAGCATGAATTAATTTTCCAAGCATATGTATGTCTGCCTTTAAATCTATGCTGACCTTGGGTGGAATGCACAAAGGTTTCTGTTATCACGCAACTCAGGAAACAAACAAACAAAAACAACCTGCGGATCCCTCTGGGTACAGTAATTAATATTCCTTATTCATGAAAGAGCTTTGTTTGAAAATATATGATTCAATCAGAAAGTCATTTTCTTTCCATGTTTGCTGGGTCTCCTATATGAATGCAAATCATAGTGACAAAGACACAACATAAAGACCGAAAACTGCACTGCTTACTCCTTACAATGTTTAAACTTGGTCCAGATAGAGCCATGAGAAGCAACTCAAGAGAATCTGATAGAATACGTTGGATATTCTTATTCTCATTTTCTTGAGACGATTTGCCTTCATGAAAATAAAGCAGAGACCCACGATGGAGCCTTTTCGGATGAAATTATCGTCAAGCGCTGTCACGTGGGACGAGAAGAGACAGTCTAAAAAGTCCTGCGGGTTAGGACTGGAGCACGTCAACTTTAGGACTGGCCAAGGGGGACCACTGACCACCAATATCTAGTTCCTGTCACTTGAAATGTGTCACTGTCCTGGGATCACTTCATCTCCACTAAACCCATACGCGGACGTCTGTGGATGACCTTGGACTGGGTGAACCACACTTTACTCTGGTCTCTACCTTCGGACAGTGATGCCGTGCCCATTAGATTTTCTCTGGTCATCATTCAATCAGCAGTATCCGTGATGCAGAATATTGTGCCCTTTTTCAATCTGTCATATATCAAAATATTCAATTGGAAAGTCTGTTTCCTTCATCTTGCTATTGTTGTTACATAGTTAAGCAGTCCCAGCTGTCCAGGAAATACCACCGCAATGAACACATTATTGGGCAAAGAAGAATGAATGGAGGTTGCTGACAACCATTCCCCCGGCTACAAAGAGGCCAGGAAAAAAAGCGCCCGCGTTACATGAAATACACAGTTATGAATAAAATCCCTCCGCTGCCTTTTATCACCTCCTCGCAGGCCAGACTGAAATAAGCAGCTGGAGGACACTGATTATAATCTCCTCTCAGTACCGGTAAGATGTTTCTTCTGGTTCTTTATCTGTATTTTCTAAACTTGACATGTATTGCTTTTCATAAGCAAGGCTATTTTTAATGTTTAAACTTGGGCTGAGCCTGGCTTTCAATAATTTTGTTTATGCTCTCAGCGAGACAATGACTTTAAAACCCATCTTTACATCTCTCTCCTCAAGCCGACCACCTTTAAATCCTGAATGTTTCCCCTTTACTACTTAATCCATCCGATAATAAACAAAGTTGGGACAAATCAGGCAGAAGAGAGCAGTGAACCTACGCCACTATTCTGTATGTAGCAAAGCAAGAGGGCCCCCCCCCCCCGCCCCCGCACAATGGCTGGGTACCATTTCCTCCCTTCAAGAGGAGGAAACAGGCTTCGGGAGGTCGAGGACTTGCCCCAGGCCAGACAGCTAAGGAGGGATGACAGTTCAGGGATTCCTGGCAAGGTCAGCTGACTACAAAGCCAGGCCCTTTTCCTTCCCGGTGCTGTGCTGCCTTCCCACCCTTGCTGATCACTGGAAGCACAGGAATTGCTATCTTTCACGCTTTTGTTTATCTCCAGCGCTGAGCCCTCTTCCCCAAGGTTTCAGCAATGTCTGTGCAATAAAGTTTTGAAATCTCCTGTGTTCACATGCACAGCCCTCCTCCAGCTGTCCCCTTAAGGTGTAATCAATGTCGTCACCCCACAGACATGTGACCAGGGAATTTGCTTAGGGCAGTTCCTCAAAGGTGAGTGAACCAACAGGGAGAGGGTAGGAGAAGAGTCTCAAGACGTAGGAACCCAGCAGGTGGGTGGGCAGAACCTCAGTGGGTGGTGGACAGAGGCTGGAGCGCGACCAGGTGGCCTCAGTGGGGTCCCCTGATAAACCTGGAAGCCAGGCCCAGCCACCCGGGGTCGGGTCGGGTCGCCTGCTCCAGAGGGACACACTTGCGGCATCCCTCCCTACGCCTTCGGAAAGGCTGTCAGCTGGTCTCCTGCCCAGTCCATGTGTGTCTTCAAATGAACGCAGGCCGACCCTTCTGGTATGATCCACGGTTGGCGTCATCCTGTATTTCTCCCTCAGTTAAATAACCATTACAAAACTGAGCTCAAAAACCAGAAAGGTACCCCAAACCCTAAGCATTTCCTACTAGAAGACATTTTGTGTAATGTAAGGCTAATTTGCATCAAGAGAAGACATTTTCATCGACGGTACTTGCCTTACCCCTGCCATCACTGTAGGCTACTTTATATCCTTTTTGGAACACGACAGGGTAGAAATACATATTACTCCATCAATTGTTGTGAAAATCTCTTTAATTTCTTTAGCTTAGATTCCTAGAAGCGTAATTCCTGGGTCAAAGTGTGCAAACCATTTATCCATTCACATTTCCAAACTGCTTTCTAGAAAGGGTAAATTACTTCGACTGCCCCGTCATTATTTGGGGGCCTCAGTGTTGCCCTCTCCCTACCCATCCGACAGACAGGCTTCTTTGGGCCACCGTCCAGCCCATCCCCACAACACGGCCACAGGAATGGATACCTCTGTGTCACTGTCACCGCTGGTTTTAATCTTCGCTTGTTTGCTCAAACAATGGCATCTCAGATTAACTGGGTTTCGTTCATTTACCTACGGGAATCTTCATGTTCATTTGTATGAGCTCTTTAAACATCAGGAACAGCCAATTGTCCGTAACATTCAGCGCAAGTATGTTTTCCGTAACGTGTCAAAATGGAGAGCAGGGTACATCAAAAAAGATTTTCAAGAATACTGCTATGCAGACATCAGAGCATAGTTTTCTCGATGGTACCAGATCTCCCTCCCGGTTGGCACTGCCCACAGAGCGGCAGTCCATCTTGTCTCTATATTGGCTGCTCTTAATTAAGGCTGCCAACAGTCACAGAGGCTGGGGTTCTTCTGAGGAGCATGCTAGCTCTTCCCACAAAACGTTCCTTGATAAGTCTTTCTAGACTTTTAGCCGCAGTTGAAAGCTAAACTCACAGGTCTGTAATTTGCAGAAACCACATTTTTGTTTTCTACTCTGAAAACGGGTACTTTTTTCACGTTGAATTTTCTGTGCCCTATTTGCCAGGTGTTCTTCAGAACAGCAGGGTGGGAGGGGGAGGGTAATCTCATTTACAAGAATCCCCCGGACCTCAGAAGTTATGCAAGCCGTAGCACAAGTGTCCAGTTTTATGTCCTTTCTTCTCTGCTGTGTCCCCAGTGCCTAGAACTGCCATGGAGAACAACTAACTAACAATAACGGATGGAGGGAGTGGGGGAGGGGAGTGAAAGAATAAACCCACCCAGCCCCCAGGGCAGCAAGGGGCTCCCTCACACTCCCTTCACTCCTCCTGGGTCGAATCAATGCTTACTTTCATCTTTTCCATCCAAAGCTCACTCTCCAATCACAAACACATTTTTCTGGGCTTCCCTGGTGGCGCAGTGGTTGGGAGTCCGCCTGCCGATGCAGGGGACACGGGTTCGTGCCCCGGTCCGGGAAGATCCCACATGCCGCGGAGCGGCTGGGCCCTTGAGCCATGGCCGCTGAGCCTGCGCATCCGGAGCCTGTGCTCCGCAACGGGAGAGGCCACAGCAGTGAGAGGCCCGCGTACCGCAAAAACAAAACAAAACAAAACAAAAAAACAAACACATTTTTCTGATTGTCCACCAACATGGTCATCGAGTTTGATTTACTGAATTCTGTTGCCTTTGCAACTCCACATATTAACTCGAGCTAGAAATTAAAAAGCCACTACTTTGATGTAAAAGGCACTCCAGCATAAATGATAAGAGAAGCCAGCTCCTGATCTAAACGAAGAGCTGACGTGCTTCTAACTGATTTCATCTCCATCAACCTCATGACACCCAGGCACAGCCCAGACCCTTAAGTTAGTGACACCTGATACACTGCATACTCCATCGCGCCCTTTAAAATCCAATGCTCCCTGCTTGGCGTGTGGTCCCCGGACCAGCAGCGTCGACAGAGAATGTGGCACGAGTGTTAGAAATGCAGACTCTCAGGCCTCACCCCAGACCTTCTAAATCAGAATCTCTGGGGGTGGGGCCCGGGAATCTGTCTCAAGAAGATTGCTTCTTAAGCATCTCTATTCAAATGTGCAAAGCGCTGCTCCAGGACACAGAGGGCTGATGTCCTTTCGGACATTTCTGATGTAACAGCCCATTTTACATAAACACTTTAGCAAATGTCTTAAAACGACTGATTTAGTAAAACTCCAGATGTTCTATTTCCCCACCCTTTCTTATTTCCCCTGAATTCTGAAAGAATGGTACGGCATTTAAGGATCATTAAAGTAACACATTTTTAAAAGACATATAACAAGTGTGAAAGGCTTTTAAAGCATGACAAAGTCAATGATGGAATAATGGAAAAATTAAAAATCTCCTGGAAGTAGAGGCAGAACTGCACCCAAAATGTCTCTAGGACTTATTCTGTAATAGGAAAATAAACGTCTCCTGTAGCCTCACTCCCTATTTTAGAGGAAACTGCCCTTCCCCTCCGCCCCACAAAGTCCTCTGGGTCCTGGAGCTCTCTGCCCAGGGACCACACCCACCTCCCTCCTGGGGCCCGCCTCCTCCAGGGAGCCCCCTGCCCATCCCTAAACAGCAACACAACTAAATTCCAGTACATGTCAACGGTTTTTAAATAAGCTTTCTGGAAATGTCTAACCACCCTCCTTTGGGACCCTCACGAAGTCACACCATTCTGAGTCCTCCAAGATGCAATCAGAGGAGCCACTGTACTGACAGCATCAGCAGGGTGACCACAGTTGGACCAACGATAATCCTGATGAAAGTTAATGCGCAGGTGCTCAAAGCACCACGGACACCTGGGCTTGCGCATTTTAGATCTGATCACTGCCCCCATCAACTTCTGGAGGTGGATACCATTACCCCTCTCCTTTTTCTAAATAAAGGGCTAGAGACTTGGAGGGGAATCACTCAGTCACACAGCAAGCAGTGTGCAGGAAGGGAAGGCGCAGAAATCTGAACCCAGTTCAGCCTGATTCCAAAACGCTTGGTCCTGATTTAAGAGATGGAGAAACAGTAGGAGGGGCGGAGGGTGTTCTGCAGGGAGCTGCCGGGACCAACCCATCCTTCCCCACTATGGCTCTAGCGTGGGGTGCGGGACGGGTGCCCTGCTTCTCACATCCTGGGAACCGAGCCCCACAGCTGCGGTTCTGCGGTGGCCTCTGCTCCTGTCTTCGTATGGCTTTAACTTTATGGCAACAGCAACTACAAGATGGCATCACCCTGAAGAGGGGGAACTGTTTTTCAGGCTGTGGCTGGATTCACCACGGACATGGAAACCCTCTCTCCAGGGAGAGAACCACTCAGGCGAAGTACCGTTGCTGCTGACCTCCTGGAACCTCCGACTTCAGGCACTTTAACTGAGACAAGTTTGACATTGTCGCCTGCAGACTCCTCATGGGTTCTCATTACACAGTTCTCCATATGAAGTGGGGTGGAGCTGGCCCGTCCGTGGCCCATCAGAGGCCCAGATGCAGGGCCACTGCGTCGTCACAATTTCACGACCCACCCTTAACCTAAGGGCTGAAGGTCAAAAAAGAAACCAAAGCTCACTGCCCTGGGGGGCACAGGAAGCAGAGGGGCAGGAGGCTGGGGGCAACCAAGCAGTTGCGGGAAGACAGAAAGAAGAGATGGGAGTGGCACCGTGCCCACCGGATGGACACACCCATGGCCAAAGTTTCTCAACACTGGCCCACAACCGTGCAGGGCTTTCTAAGAACAAAGGAGGGTGAGGTTCAAGAGAAGAAGGCACTTGTGCTAATCTCACTCACCCCAGCACTCTCGACCTTCGTGTACGGTTGTGTTTGGGGGTGGGGAGGCTGCATTAACTAAAGGATTTAATTTTTCTGAATGGCAACCATCTGCTCTAATCCAGACTGACGGGGAAGCGGTGGCTGTGTGGTCCATGATGCAGACAAGGAGGGGGAACCACCAGGTCCCACCTGGGCCCCCATGAACTGGTCAGCCATGAGCCTGGACCATAAAGTGATGATGAGACTAAAACTTTCAGGGAAGTTCATTCCAGACCTCAAATTCTACCATTTTTTAAAAAACTTTATTGAAGTAGAGTTGATTTACAGTGTTGTATTAATTTCTGCTGTACAGTAAAGTGATTCAGTTATACATATATACACATTCCTTGTTAATATTCTTTTCCATTATGGTTTATCACAGGATATTGAATATAGTTCCCTGTGCTATACAGTAGGTCCTTGTTTTTATCTATTCTATATATAATAGTTTGCATCTGCTAACCCCAAACTCCCAATCTTTCCCTCGCCCAAATTCTACCATGTTAACATCAGAATTCCTCTCGCAGGCCACTACAAGTGATTCCTCAACTGAAAACCTCGATATAAAGTTCACAGGCCTCTGTCTGATCTGAAATATTCAGGTTACTCAGGTGCCCTCAGGTAAACATTTTTCTCCCTCCTGCTCAGCAAATCACTGAAATACGATAAGGGTAGACCCGTGATCAGTTGTCAAGATGATAAACTCATTTGCATGCAGTTGTGACCAAACATTTAACTAGCATCTTAAAAAGCAAACAGAAAGCCACCCTCTGTGTCACCGGGCACTCTTCACTGTCAGGACACAGACTCCCGAGTCGACTTTCCAGAACGAGGATGACCTTGCTCCCCTGACCTCCTTCACGCTGGCTACAACTCCAGCCCACCTTTTCTTTTATGTACAGTTAATTATTTTTCTGCTTTAATGCTACCTTCTTGTCCTAGGGCAGTACACAGCTCTAAGACCAGGAGCCCCCTATCTGGACGGTGTTGCCCCCTTTACACTTAAATGTGTTCTACGAAAGCCATTCTTAAAGGAGAGCAAAGCTGATGCACTACCAGAACTATTTCTGTGTATAAGTCAGGACATCAAGCGCTGGGCTCTCTCCAACCAGAGCTCACGGCGTACCAGGGGACAGGACTCCAGCCAGCGGGCCTCACGGCCACAGTCCACTGTGCTGTATTTCGGTCACGTCTCAAATCCCAGAGCCTGTTTAGCCAGCTTCTCAGAGATTGTCTCCTGGTCTGAGTGCCTGACTCCGCTTTGCCTCGTGCTTATTCGATGTGGACGTTTGAATGATTCCCTCCACATGGAGAGGCTATCGTTGATCTCCCGCCCAGGGGATTAAGAGTCTGCAAGTGAACTGTTTATCCCAGGGCAGAGAATGAGGAGGAGCTACTCTCAGATAAACGGGGCCTCAGACTTCCTTGGTGGCGCAGGGAATCCGCGCCTGCCAATGCACGGGACACATTAGTTAAGAATCCGCCTGCCAATGCACGGGACACAGGTTAGATCCCTGGTCTGGGAAGATCCCACATGCCGCGGAGCAACTAAGCCCGTGCGCTACAAATACTGAGCCTGCACTCTAGAGCCCGCGAGCCACAACTACTGAGCCCGCGTGCCACAACTACTGAAGCCTGTGTGCCTAGAGCCAGCGAGCCACAACTACTGAGCCCGCGTGCCATAGCTACTGAAGCCCATGTGCCTAGAGCCCGTGCTCCGCAACAAGAGAAGCCACCACAGTGAGGAGCCCGCACACCACAACGAGGAGTAGCCCCCGCTCGCCGCAACTAGAGAAAGCCCGCACGCAGCAATGAAGACCCAACGCAGCCAAAATTTAAAAAGGGGGGCCTCCCCTGTGGTCGACTCCCTGGAAACGCCTGTGTGAGCACCAGCGAGTACAAGAGAGAAACATCAACAAGAACGCTCCCAGGGAGTCCCCAGGGACGGGGACACACACACACACACACACACACACACACACACACACACACACACGGTGAACACGCCATGTGACAGCAACGGGCTCTGCTCCTCTCCAGTTCCCCCTCCAGATTATCTAATGGGGAAGAAATCTGACTGCTCTTCCAGACTTTCTTCTCCCAGCCTCCCATCCCGCTTCCAAGGAGGCCATCCAGGGCTTCTCGACCACCTGCAGCGGAAACAACGCGGAAAATCCCAAGACGTCTGCAAGGCTGACTTTGCATGGTCAGAAAGCCGCCCGTCTCCAGAATGGGAAGGCTGCCCTGAAACCTGGCACCCCGCTTTGTGGCTCGGGGAGCCCCCGTCCCGCTGGTCCCAGGCCTCCTCCACCACGGGGGCACCAGACAAGGGGCTCTGTCACCTGCTTCCTTTGATTAGATCATCTGTTTCTCTCCGAGAAAGATCCCAGGATGTGGAAGACCCAAATGCACATGCTGGCTCAGATACTGGGGACCCCATAGAGACAGCATGACTGGGGGGGCGGGGGACAAGCCGTTCTTGACAAAGTCTATTTCTGAGTTATGTTTCAACAGTGAACTTGTCAATTGCTGGCTTCCTATCCAAAGAAAAGGAAAGAGAATTGTGCTCAGACCAATACACAAGATAATCTGATCTCCAGGGCCCTGCAGATGGATAAGGTAAATTGCTAAGGGCTCCCCAGCGGAGATGCTGTGGGTCTTACTGGGCAACGCTGAACAAGGAGACATCCATCTGTGTCACACAGAGAGGGTTTCCAGTTCCTTCCATTCCCCCGTTCACTACGATCACTCCCCCCCCCCCCGACAAACACAATTAAAAGAAACGTTAAAGGTCATGAAAGGGGAAAGCCCTTCCAAGAAAGCAGGTATTCACCGGCCTCCCCTTCCCCAGCAGGGTGGCAGCAGGAGAAGATGGTTGTTGCTACGGTCCAGTCCAACTCTGTGTCTTTCCCAATCCTCCTGAGGCAATCTGCTGCGAAAACTGATCCCAAGTCACTTTTTCTCCATCTGAAAGCGAGAATGAGTCTGCACCTCCTCCTTAACAGAGCCTTCTGCTGCCACGTGACTTCCTGAGCCCAAAGGAGCCTGTGGCCAGAGGCCCTTCACCTCCCAGCATACCGCCTTCGCGGGTGGGTCTGTCTTTGGACAGCTGGGCCCTGTGGACGACTCTGCTGACAGCTGTTAGGACACAGGGAGGGAGCCGGGAGAATGCCTGCGCGGACCGTCCCTGCAGAGAACTGCAGAAGGCCCCTTGCCACCTCTGACCCAGGCCATCGCTGCCTGCGGCCATAGCCCGGAGGGCCCAGGAAGGTTGGGGGGTGGGGGAGTGTGCAGAAGACTCCAGCCTCACGTTTCTTTGGAAATGCTCCCCATTAAGCGCCCCAGACCTCAGTGACGAAAGAAATGCACACTTGCGCATCAATCCCATCGTACATGCAACGAGCCAGTGGGACTTAGGAGAGGAACCCCTGGTAGGAGGAAGGCTGAGCTGAGCGGGGGAGGGGCACACAAACTGAGGATGGGGACACTTTGGGACGACCCCTGGGAATTATCGGAAAACCACAGGGCCATGTGTCACCTGAGCCCCAGGAAGCCACGTGGGGACTTCAGGCTGAGCAGAGACTCAGGGTGCAAGGAGATGATGGAAGAAATGGCTGATCGATAGAGAACAACCTAATGGTCACCGAAAAGGGATCAACACAAACAGACAGAGGAAGGCATGTTTGAGAGAACCCTGTGCCACGGTCGAAAGGTTAAGGGTCAAGGCCGAGCAGTGCTGTAGAAGAGCCGGTGACCATGTCTCCGCAGCGTCACCCTAAGGTCATCTCTGCACACAGAAGACCAAGGCTGGAGGAGGACGTGGGAAAACGAACGCAGGGCATCTGTCGGGTTGGTGAAACCAGACTGGGGCAACTGTTCTTTAATGATCACCTCCTACCACGCAGTAACACCACGTGGCAGTAACATCGCTCGCGTGTCCTTTCCATTTAGAGGACAATGTCACTGAAAGTCGGGGGACAGAAGCAACACTCCGGACGGAGACGGAGTAGCAGGTTTTGAGCAGGACCAGCCGGCAGCCACGTGGGCAAGAAAGGAACCCACGGCGCCCAGAGGAACAGGGTGCGACCGGCTCTGCGGCTCCAGCTCCTTGACGTTTCCCAAAGTGCTGCTTGAATCGCAGCCCTGGAATGCACGGGCAGGCCTTCGACGAGCACACAACACAAAAGGCATTTCTCTTCTAATTACACGTTTCCCTAAAACACAACCAAGACCTATTTTAAAAAAAAAGAATTCCACATTCTGGGGACATTCACATATTTCTGTAGAGTTGTATTTGCCTGAACTGTATCTGTAAGATTAAAGAGGTTTTTTTAAAGTTCAAAACTCCCATTACACACTGTTTCTGGGATGGTGTAGGCCTGCACGTGTGTAACTGGCTGGTGAGCAAGGACACAGTTTGCGTGATTGATGGGAAACACCCTCCAGTCATAACCTGATTTTTTCTGGGGGCATCCATTGTCAGCTCAGGCGTCAGGCTGGTCATTACAAAAAGGCCGAGGTGGAGACGTCGTTCTGGGGCAAGAAAACACTCAGAAGTACAGCCTATTCCTAACCCACCTCAATCCAGCTCAACAGATCAGGACTCTTCTCTCCCATCTTTTCCAGTCCACCAAACATCTGACAGCTCTCCTTCAAGGGGAAAGAACAAACGTGCCTCCCTGCCCTGTCAGGCAGGCTTCCCAAGGTGCCGTTCAAAGGGTTTGGCCGCCACTGTTCTTTAGAATTTGCCCCCAAGACATTCTTAAAAGATGACAGGGGAGTAAAAATGGTGGCAGGTAAGAGAACATACAAATGAGTTAAAGATGCTGGCCTGTCCCACTCATGGCTTCTGCTGCATGCATTCCCAATCAGACAGTTTAATTACAGACCTTAGCTGTTTATGGACCAGAAGTGTCAGGAAACAACCAAGGAAATGCAGCTCTGCACTGGTCTCTCATTAAGCTGAGCCTGTCTGTCTACCAGCGGGGGAAATGGTTCTTTGGGGTTTTAGGATTTCTTTGCTTCTGAGTCCTGAGATGGGAGCATGTGATTTGGGAGGTAATGCACAGTTCATTCCTTTTCTGGAAGATAATGCTTCTGCCCTGTGTCAGGCTGGCCTCTCTCGACCCTTGATCTCTTGAGGGGAGGGACAGCACCTTCCCTCCTGGCCTGGGGCCAAAGTGGCCACTAGGGATCTTTGGTTTTTTTTTTTTGCGGTACGCGGGCCTCTCACTGTTGTGGCCTCTCCCGTTGCGGAGCACAGGCTCCAGACGCGCAGGCTCAGCGGCCATGGCTCACAGGCCCAGCCGCTCCGCGGCATGTGGGATCTTCCCGGACCGGGGCACGAACCCGCGTCCCCTGCATCGGCAGGCGGACTCTCAACCACTGCGCCCCCAGGGAAGCCCACTAGGGCTCATTTTTAACTGCACAGTAAACCAGCCAGAATCTTGGGAGATGGGCCAGCTTGAATCTTAAACAGAGGCAGGAAATGTTACAGCACCTTAGGCTCTCAGAGCACTATGTCTCTGTCCACCTGGGAATCCAGTCCCTGACTGACAAGGCTCTCCACACCCAGTCACCTCCGGGTCGGGGGATGATCTCTGCAATGAATGATGCTGTGAGTGCCCCGCAGGAGGGAAGAGGTTAAGTGCCTGTGCATTAGGCTGCCCTGGGCGCTGACAACCACCTCCCAAGGGGACACCAAAAACCCAGTGGAGATCCTCACACCAAGGAAAACTAGAAGTCTTTTTGAGCAACTGTGCATCTCTGAACCCTGTGACGGACAAATCACAACTAGAAAGATGCCAATTTCCCCAAAGGGAAACTGGGTCCTTAAAACCTCAAAAATAATCCTAAAAGGAAGTTCCAGAACAGTGTCACTGGCCCTTAAAGTGTTTTTCACAGTTCTGAGAAGCAGAAACGGACGGCACAGACACACGGGGTGCAACACGCTGCTTTTGGTTTGACAGACGAAGGTGCAGCAAGCCACAGCTCCCCGTCAGCCTTCAGCAAACAAACGCACCTCCTGTGCGCCCAGAAACACAGCAGACGGCCCCGCCGGTAAAGGCCGAGGGAGTACGGAGAGGATGCTGGGGAAGCCCCGCACCCCCGGGGTCATCCCTGAGGTTTCTGCATCTGCCCTGAGCTTCCCCTTCACCCCCCAGCAGCTGCTGAGCAACGGCTCCGGCTGGAGAAATAAACTCGCCTCTCAGCATCCTCTTCTGCCCACCCTGGAAACCCTGGGATTCCCCAGGCTTCTCTCCCAGGCCACACAGTCACCCTGGATGAGTTCATCCGCCCCCGTGGCCTGCTCTCCATCTCTGGATGACCTTCAGATGGATGTCTCCTGCTCAGATCAGAGTCTGAGGGCCGCTGGCCCTACAGCCTTTCCTACAAGCCCACTCAACTGTCCCATAGAAGCTTCACACGCACCAATGGCGCGGCCACCACGGACCTCATCCCGGTCCCTCCCCCAAACTGAGACCCACCGTGATCCATCCAAGCCCCCAAGCCCCACGCCCACCCTCAGCCTTGCCTCTGCCAAATCCAATCAAGCATCCAGTCCTGTACAGGCTCCTCTGGGATCTCTCCCGAACCTCCCCCCTCCCTCCGTCCCTACCGCCATCTCTGGGCCAGCGGTTCTCAGCGGGGCAGTTTGCTCTACAAGGAGCATCTGCTTAGGACTGTCTGGAGACGGTTCTGGTTGTCACAGCTGGAAAGGGGGGGGCCACTGGCCTCTAATGGGTGGAGAGCCCAGGGACGCTGCTGACCATCCCACAATGCACAGGACAGGCCCCGCTCAAGGCGTCAGTACGGCCGAAGGTGAGAGTCCCTGTCGTAGGTCCACACCACCCCTCTCCTGGATTCTACCAGCTTCCCCACTGGACTCCCCTCTTCCAGTCCCCGCTTTCCCAGCCCATGCGCGACAGGGAAGCCAGGGCAATCTCTCTCTCCAGGACACACATGATCACAGCTTATTCTCCCCCAATCCTGGAAAGCAAAGCCAATGACTTGGAATCCCCCCACTCACAGACAGCTGCCATTAGCACCATGGTGTTTTTCTTTCTGGTCATTTATCTGGGCATATTATATAGATTTTTTTAAATCAAAAGAATATATATTTTTTTGTTTTACAAAACTGAGATAGCATTCAACCTACTGTTTTGTAACAGGGTTTAACGTAATAACATTTCCCCACGTCATTTTGATGTTTACTTTTAATTTGACCGTTCACAACTTTGTCGTGGAGCACACTCCAGCTTTCTTCACTCTTTGAGTCAAATGTCATGGGACCCCTCACGTGCAGCCCAAGGGGTAAGACTAAGACATGGCGCCTCCAGGGGCTCCCACTCCCAGAGCTGCAGCCGTGACAGTGCCACGCTCAACTTTCACGGTCATAACATCTTGGGGCCAACCATCATCATCAGGTCTAACTTCCTATTTTACCGCCAAGGACGCTGTAGCCCAGTGAGGCGGGGGGTCGGTACCCAGGCCATGGAGCTGGTCTGTGACACACCAACCAGCATCCTGGCTGCCCATCCGGGGCACTTCCTCTTCCGTCTGGCAAGGGCTGAGACACACTGGTCTCTGGCCTGGAGCGTCCGTCGCCACGTTCCTCCCAAAGATAATTACAGTTTGAGATCCCGTGAGATGCTGGGAAACTTACGAGCCTACAAGGCAGGTCTTACCTTCACTGTACAGATAAAGACACCAAGATCAAGAGCAAATGCCCCACACCACGTGCTGAATCACACAGTGAGCTGGTGGTATTTCCATTTCCTAAGGCTGCTGTGTTGAAGCTATTAGGCTGGGTGCCTCAGGCAACAGCAATGTATGGTCGCACAGTCCTGGGGGCTAGAAGTCCAACAAAGTATCCGCAGGGAAGGTTTCTTCTGAGGCCGTGAGGGAGAAGCTGACCCAGGCCTCTCCCCTGTGTCTGGGGCTGCTGGCCATCGCTGGTACTCCTTGGCTTGCGCATCTCTGCCTTCCTCTTGCCAGGGTATGATACACATTTATCTCCCAATTCCCCGTTTTTTAGAAGGACACTAGGCATATTGGATTAGGACCCACCCTATCCCACTAAGACCTCATCGTTACCAATTACATCTGCAATGATCTCATTTCCAAATAAGACCATATTCTGAGGCGATGGGGGGGTTGGGACTTCAACACATGGATTCTGGAGGGAACACAATTCAACCCCTAACAAGTGGCGATACAAGGATTCAGTCAGGCTGACTCACCTCCAAGCCAGTGGGGTCCTGGGAAAGCTGGTGTGGAGGGTCCCAGAGAATGGGCCATCTAGGGGTGGGCACTCCAGACTCTGGAAGGGGAAGGCTTGGTTCTGGACAAGGCCTCTTCCACCGCCAGCACTGACCCAGAGGGCTGGACACCTGCATCCCTTCGCAAAGTCATGACTATTCCCCAAATTGGAGAGCTTTACCCTCACGTTCCTTCTCTGAGTCCAGCAACCACAGAAACTCAGCAGGGGTGTGTTTATTCTTTAGAACAGTCACCCCCAAAAAGCACAGTGCACAGGATGCCCCGCTGTCTCTCTGCACATGGCCACAGCCCTGGAAAGGCGCCCCAAGGTAAAAAGACCCAAAGAACTTGCTTGAAGAAAAGGACAACTGAGCTGGATGAAAATTCAGGGTCACCCGCATCCTCCAGAACCCTTTTCTCGATAAGATGGGATTTCAAAGCACTGAAAGGAGAACACCAGTCCTACACAGGACAATGCTGTTCGCCCCACACCTCCTGGGACGCTGCTCCCTGGGGCGTGGCTTTGGCGAGGGCAGTGGGAAAGCTCTGGACAAGGCCTCACGGATAACTCTGACACTGACTCTAGAAAAGTCACTCGTCTGATTCTTCCTAAAATGAAAGCAAAGCGCATCCCTGCTTCTGTGTTCTTGTGTCTCAGAGACTGAACCCACTGTTGCCAAACCATTTAAAATAATCTCAGGAACTGGAAGTTTCCGAATGATGGGTGAGAGAATTAATCCATTTTCCACACCTTTCAGAGTAAGCTGAATACCCGGAAGATGAAGGGCAAAACCTATCCGCCAGAGAAAAGGGGAAACGGAAGAAACACCTGCATCTCACGGAGCCTGGCAGTGAGCACAGCATACGTATACGGAGCTCACCTCCTTCCCCATATGACCTTGGGTGGGTTTCTCATTCCCATTTCCAGAGGGGGCAGCGGAGGCTCAGAAAGGTTGGAGGCCTTACCCACCGCCATGCAGCCAGGCTATAGGGTTAGGATTCAAACTCAGGACACCTGCTGCTTACACCACAGGTCCCGGGGCAGAAGGCTGTGCAAGATTCCTCATCGGGGAAGAAACGTTCACACTGTCTGAGGGGAAGCTGGTCCTGCCTGGACTTGAGGTCCCAGAAAATCCACGCAGACCTGACAACATACAGCCGGCCTCCGTGTCGACACTTCAGAGGGATTCAGGGGAGGGGATGGGGCGGACAGGGGACCACTTCTCCATCCACTCATTCATCCCACGAAAGGTACGGTGCCCCCAACCAAGAGCCAAAAGAGAGCCTCCCTCTGAAAATTCAATGCTCTTTTCAACACTCTGAAAAGATTTTATTTTGACCAAAATAAAACCCAGTGTTCTCAGGTTCAACAGCACAATTAAAGTGAGAACGGGGAGAAATCTGATGAAGAAACAGCCACAAAAACACAGGATGAAGCCTCGCTGGCACTGGGATGCTGACAACTGCAAATGCAGCAGAGAAGGTTCCGCGAAGCCCCTGGAAGGCTCAGCCTTTCCTTAACCGTCCTCCGTGTCTTGGACACACAGCTGGCCTACAGCACCAGGGGTGGAACTGATTAGAGACGGGTTTAATTCACGGCTTGAGCAACTCGGTTTTGACCCAAGAAATAACTTTCTGATGGACAGTTTCTCGGCTCCAGTTACCGTGAGAAGCTGTAAACAAGCGTCTTCTGGTGGGGTGAGTCCTGTCTGAGGGACGCCCGAGGGGACCTTCCAGAGCCAGCGCTCTCCACCGTTTTACACAGTGCCACACACAGGGGCTGTAATTATTACAATGACACCGTTGCTGCTTGCATGGAAGACTCCTAAGGGTGTGCAGGTGGAATGTAAACATACATCAGCGCTCCCGTGTTTACACGCAGAGCTCTCAAAAGCACAGCTTCCATCTAGCCAGGTGCCGGTGCGGACTCATACCCTAGCCCCTCCCAGGACCCCAAGGAGAAATTCGAGAGAGACACAACTGCGGGAAAATCAAGTGAAAAGCCCCAGCATTTGTCTTAAAGCCGCAGCTGCTTTTTTCAGCCCCAGCAGTGTTCAGCCCCTGTGCACGGGTCCCCCATCCAAGGCCTGGAGAAAAGCGGGGCACCCAGCTGCAGCTTTTGAGGGAGGGGCTCAAGCAAAGCAGCACTCAGAAGCCCACCAAACCCACCCAGAGGGAGGGGTGAGACTGCCACTGGGCTTCTGACCTTTAAGGAAACAGAGATACCCTCCTACACATGAGTCAGGGCCAGGCAGGTCTGCCAACGCAGCTGTCTGTGTTTTCCGGCAACTAAACCCCTGCACCTTACTCTAAAACAGTGATGCCTGTCCAAACAGGAAAACAAAGCGACAGCACATGTTATAAACCTCCAGTGACATGCCATCGGGCACCCCAACAGGAAGGCTGAGCAGATGAACAGGGAACAGCTGGCGATCGTGCCTCGTGATAAAAGCGGTGGACGCAGTTCTGCAGCAGACACGTGACCACCTAAACAGCAGGAGAGACAGAGCCTCGATCCCCGGACAAGCCAGGTGGAACCGGAGAAACAGAAGCATCCCGAGGTTCCCGTCCGCAGCCGGGACCTGCGCAGGCCTGCTGATTGCGGCTCAGAAAACCAGCCGTGTAGAACTCAACCATCAACAGATGGTCACCGCACAGCCCCAGGTGTACCTCGGATCTCAGCTCACCAAAGCCTGTGCCGTGGCTGCAATCGTCATGGAGATGGCGAAGCAAAGGGCCCCTGGAGGAGAGCACAGGGCAATTCGCCCAGCCATGCAGCGGCCTGTGGGGACTCGGCCACAGCCAGGCAGTCTCCTGGGACCTCTACTCAGGAGGGGAGCGCTGAAGTCGGAAAGACCGCTTGTTAATTCACCTTGAGACACTGAATTGCTGGAGCAGGTAACCTCTTGGGTCTCGCGGACAACACATTCTCACCTTGTGCATTAATTAGGATCACGTGGCCACATATGACCGAAAACCCCAATAACAGCGGCTTAAATCAGACAGAAGGGCAGTCCCCTCGCATATTAATGAGGTGTCCAGGTGGGCTGTCCCAGGTGAGGCTGGGGGCCCCATAAACCTGGACCCCTTCCAATTCCAACGTGGCCGTCATCCCTCCTCCTTGAGATGATCAGAGAGCAAGGGGCAACAAGGACCCACCCTTGTAAGGAGGGCGTCCAGAAGCTGCCACATAACGCCCCCAGCTGCATCTCAGGGGAGCAGCCATCCCCAACAGCGAGAGGGGCTGCGCGGGGCTTCATTCCGGGCAGCCAGATGAGGACCCGTACCGACGACCGGCTGCACGGAATTAGCATTTCCCACCTGCCACAGCTCTTTCTAAGCATTTTTCCATGCATCCCTCATTGAATTTTCACTGGCAACCATGTTGCATAGATATCACTACCCCCCTTTTTCAAGGCACACAGGGGCTCTAACCTCTTACACGGAAGTCCAGCCCATGGAAGCTGGCTCTGGAAGGCTTAGGGTGCACCCTGGGAAGAAGCAGAATGGGCAAGAAAAGTCCTTTAGGAGGGGTGGTCCGTGAGCCCAGGGAACTCTGGCAGGAAGGCAGGCCAGTCGCAACAGGTACAACATGGTTTGGTCCTTGGGCACAAGGCCCCTCTCGATCAACGGCGCCCGGCCAGCCAGGGCAGCCTGCCCCACCCTCCCTACCCGGCACCTCCCTGGCGACTGCCCGAGCCTGGCCGGTCACAGGTGGCCAATCCGTCATCCTCGCCTGCGCCAACCCCAGGCTCCATGCGCGGCTTTTTCAGTTCAGTCCTCCTAAAGCACCCTTTCCAAGTGTCCGGGGACACCCTCTCATTGTCTTCCAGGATCTGACAGCATCAGAATCAAGTTGGCTAGGACTTCCCTGGTGGCGCAGTGGTTAAGAATCTGCCTGCCAATGCAGAAGACACGGGTTCGAGCCCTGGGCCGGGAAGATCCCACGTGCCGTGGAGCAACTAAGCCCGTGCACCACAACTACTGAGCCTGCGCTCTAAAGCCCACGTGCCACAACTACTAAACCCGCGTGCCTAGAGCCCGTTCTCCGCAACAAGAGAAGCCACCGCAGTGAGAAGCCCGCGCACCTCGACGAAGAGTAGGCCCCACTTGCCACAACTAGAGAAAGCCCACGCGCAGCAACGAAGACCCGACGCAGCCAAAAATAAATAAATAAACGATTTATTTATTTTAAAAAAAGAATCAAGTTGGCTATTTACACATTAGAACAAAAACAGGGCCTTTTCAGCGACGAACCCCGATGACATCGACAGCGCCCCCGCTGCGGATTCCCCCTGGGGAGTTGCCCTGGGATCCAGGCGTTGCCAACACATTTGCATAAGAAGGAGCTAGACGGTGGGCCCTGTCAAAATATTTCGTGACGGCCCAGAGACGAGTTTGATGACAGGATGCGCAGTTACCGGGGAATGTGTTCACAACATGTCTCCACAATCTGCTGGCTCTCAGAGGCGGGCTCTTTGTTTTGATCGGGCTGCGCGCGGGCTGTCACTCAGGTTCATACATTATGCAAGCCCGGCAGCAAGCTGGGGCAGCACACCGGCCTGGGTTCAAATAATTAGGAGGAGGACCAAGCGTGGAGGAGGCAGGGCTGAGTGTTGCCATGGCGACAGCAGGGACCGCAGCCATGTTCTGATGAAGCACAGATGCCTCCACCAGAGCTGCTGGGTTGCCAAACAGCATCAGTGCAGTGAAGAAGCAGAATCACTTAACATTGAAAACTGAAGCCTAATGCCGCCCACTGCTCCCCCCAAACCTGCACCTAATTCTTTGACAGGTACAGTGCACACAGAACACGGATGTGCTGTGCTATGACACGACGTGGGAGATGCTTAGGCTGTAAGACTCCAGAATCCCATCTCAAACATCTCATGAAAAAGGAAAATGTTTAGCAGAAATTCCACCAAAATATTACCAATGACGTATAACAGGTTTTCAAAACAATAACTTGCCTTTCAATAAGTGTTTTGTTTGGCATAAAATCTTCCTACATTGCTCTGCTCTGAAGTTTTGTATTCATGTATTACTATTCTAATAGAAACCAATGCAAGGCAATATTCCACATACAGTGATGAAATGGTTAATATCTGCTTCAGAAGTACTTTTGACTAACAAGGCTTCATAAAAATCCCCAGTAACAGTCATTTCCTGCCTTCAGTGAAGTCTATTCACATCAGGTTACCAGTGGTGGTCCCTACGCTGGACGTTTGGTCCCCATCCTGGAGTTGCTCCTCCCATGTGTCTGTCCTGTTCTCCTTCTCCTGGTCTCGAGCATCTGGCTATGGCCGCAGCATCCTAACCGGCCTGCCTTCATCCCGCTCCCGGAGCCTGATGAGGCCACATCTCACTGAAAAAGCCCTCCAGGGCCTGCCCACCTTCCCTGCACACCTGATCTCCACCTTCCCGGCTCTTCCAGGCCTCTGGGCACGTGTACCTGGCTCACCCATCCCTCTGCCCAGACCACACCTCTCCAGGCTTCCCTTCTGCCAAGCCCATCCCCAGAAACCCAGCAAAGAGCTCCTCCTTCCCAGCCCCACCCCATCCCCGGGGGCTTCCTGCCCGGTGTCCCTGCCCAGTCCCCGGGCTCCCCCACGGGGACACCAGGCACAAGGTCACAGCCATGGTCTGGCTTCATGTCCTCTGCTCCAAAAGCAACTCTACTACAGTGAGAGGCTCAGAAGTGACACCTCGGCAATGCCCAGTGGGTGCTTTCCTCCGTCTGCTCTGAATGACCTTCCCCAGAGCAGTCCGAGCCCCTGACTCACCGAGGGTCTCACACTCCCCTCTCCTCCCACCAGACTTGCCCTGGAGGACACTCGCCCAGCAAGTGAGTGGGACCTTGGCCGTCTTCCCCTGTGGGTGAAGGACACGGTGCCCACTCGGGTCATCCCCCCCTTCTTTTCCAGCAAACATGTCCTTCCTTTCCTAAGTTCACCTTTCCTCCCCCAGTCAAGAACATTCCAAGACATATTTTCTAGTTCTGACCCCATCTTCATCACCCTTTGGCCAGAGCGCAAAAATAACATTCAAACCGCTGAGAAAAATCGCCCCCTTTCAGACAATCAGACCCACCATTCTCCCCACCGGTAACACACCTTTCTCCAGAATACAGAGCCGGCCCTGACCCCAGCCATACAGACCCCTGTGATCCCCTCCCGCTGCCTCAGCTGGGCTCTCCAGTGCCCGAGGCCTGCCGTGCATCATACCCTGTCCAAGGAGCCATGGCACAGCTCACCCCACGCTCACTGCCGCTCCAGAGGCATCATCTCAGAGCCCGAGATGTGACTCTCTGTATGGCATCCTGAAGCAGTTCAGGTCTGGGAAGAGTTTACTGCTACAGATGCAGATGTCAAGGTTATGGAGCAAAAGAGAGCTGCACCCCAAGTCCCATCCCAGCACCTGGAGCCAGTCTGGAGAGCCCTCCCATGAAACACTCACCCCCACCACAATCTGAGAGGCTGTGGCTGAATTCCCCAGCAGGATCTGAATCCCCCTTAGCCTTCCACACACACACGCGTGCGCGCGCGTGCATGCAACTCACTTTTCAGCTCACACACGGAAAAAAAATTTTAGTATTTAAAAATGTTTAATAGTTTAAAAAAATATGCAAATATTTAACTATGAAACAATAAGTTCTAAATGGAATATTCTACAGCAGGTAAAATGAAAGAACCAGAACGACATGTGTTAACACACTTTTTTTTCATTCACAAGGCAGAAGGATACCTTCAGCGTGTGTTACCCTGTGGGTTCTTACACACACAGCACACCACTTACTAAGGACACATGCTCAAGTTACAGTCTAAAGAGATGTAAACGGGAATTCCCTGGCAGTCCCGCGGTTAGGACTCTGTGCCTTCACTGCCAAGGGCCCGGGTTCAATCCCTGGTCGTGGAACTAAGATCCCACAAGCCGAGTGGCGCGGCCGAAAAATATTTTAAAAATTAAATAAAGAGATGTGGATGGAAAGACACAAACCACGTCAACACAGTCGAGGAGGTGGTGCTGGTGGGCCTCCCAACTATGTTTTGTTTCACAAACACACAAATAAACACACAACCACACCCCACATAGAAAAAGCAAACGTTAAATTTTTAAATCAAGGAGGTGCATAATCACATCCACCACGGTCTTCCCTGTGGATTTCAGAATTTGAACCATTTAATACTTTCAATGATTAGGATACAAGGTTCTCTCAACCGTTATGAAGTTTCTTTTCAGCAAAGAGTCACTTGGGACGGCGGCTGCAGAGCTGGTATCTGGCCACCAGCTCCAGAGCAGTTGGCCACGGTTCCATGTTCTTCTGTAATTAGCAATGACAGATTCCCCTTGAGGCCCCGCTTCTGGACACATTGGTGTGATCTAACTCATCCATGAGGCAAGCTTATACCGGAATTATCTTTAAAACGGAAATATTCCTCTTGGGTACTACACGTTATTAAATCTGACCTTTTTTCATATTACAAATACTAAGGGCTTCATAAAAACTGAAAACACTACAATACCCAAGAAAAATCTGAGGTAGAAAGTAACAACCTGGGGTGGGTGGCAGAGAGCAGAAGCGTGTCATTCATTCAGAGAAAAATGGCTGAAGTGAGGGGAGGGGTGAAGGGCCAAAAGTCAAGAAATACACCCCAAATGTGTCACTGGGAGGCTTCCAGAAGTGCGTGTTTGGCACGGGCCTCCAGCACCCTAACCTTCCACTCACGCCCAGCCTTGCTGGAAGGACCACAGAACCTGCAGCTGGCCTGGAGCACAAGGCTGGGGACGCACCAGCACAGGGAAGGGAACAGGAAAGATGCTGAGACAAGGTCCTGACCCAGAACGGCTCAGGTCACCCTGAAACCTTGAAGCAGCAACTCTCAAAGCCACCATGTGCAGAACAAGTGAAGTCTGATAACCCGCTATTTCCAAATGAACTAATTTTCTGTTCCCAAAACATGTTTTGCTAATGTTTACCCGAGTTGGCATGAAGCAACGCAAATGTGGCTGTGTAGGCTGCCGCCCATAGATTTCTGTGTTATGCACGGCATTCTGCATCAACAAGCGGAGGTCAGCCTACAGAACACAGATAAATCCCCAAAACAGTCAATCGATTCGGATGCACTGTTTCTGCAGCTGCATTTAAAGTTCCAAAGGAAAGGAGAGGCCCATTTATGTAAAAATTTCATAGCTGCGGCATCCTGGAGAACATCAGGCAATCAACAGGAAAATGAGCTCAACCCGAGAATATACTTGGATGCAAACTGAGAAGTGCTACAGTCGACCCCCATTCTATTCCCCTCCCCGCTCCCGCCAGGGTGCAGCTGGGTCCGAGGGTGCGAGATGCCTTGAAAGCCAGGGGGAGGTTTTGGCCAGAGAGGGTCACGTCTGACTTGGGTTTGAGGGCTCCCTCAGGCTGCTATAAGAAAGAACATTCCAGCACTAACTAGAAGGCCGCAGCAGCGACCCACCGAGTGACACTGCTGCCCAGGAGGGACAAGGGTGCCAGCAGCCGACGCCCAGAAGGCGAGGAATCTCAGCACGGGTCACGGGAGGGCTTCAGCTGTGCCCAGTAAGGTCTCCAGGGAGCCCAGGGCAGGTGCTGCAGAGGCCCGCCGGAGGACAAGCCACTACGGCGACGTGTAGCCAAAGGCTCTCCTCCAGACGTGTAGCCAAAGGCAACCAGCCCAGCGGATGCCGAGGCTCAGGAAAACCGAGTCCCACACAGACGCAGGCTGCACATCCTGGACAAGGTGCACAGCAAGGCAGACGGGGGCCCCCCGCACGATGCAGCAGGAATCACCCGCGTGTCGGAGCGCTGCAAGCAGGGGACACGTGAGCCAAGGGCGCAGCGAGCAAAGTCCCAGTAGTAAGTCCCTACACTCAGTGTCTTGTTTCTTATTGCCGCTGTAATGAATTCGCCACAACTTAGTGGCTTAAAACAATACCTATTCCGTATCTCACAGCCAAAATCAAAATCAAGGCAGAGCTGGGCTCTTTCTGGAGGCCCTTTGCCCTTTCCCACTTCTAGAGACGGCCCTTATTTTTTGGATCACGTCTCCATGGGTCCAACCCCTGTATCTGTCTTCACCTCGTCTTCACCTCTTCTTCTGTGACTCTGACCCTCCTGCCCCCTCTTGCAAAAACCATTGTAATTACATTGGGTCCACCTGGATAATCCAACATAATCTCCCATTGACTGGACCTTCATTTAATCACTCCTGCAAAAGCCCTTTTACCATGGAGGGTCACATATCCACAGGATTCAGGGATTAGGAGGTAAACACCTTTGGGGGCCATTATTCTGTCTCCCGGATTTATTCTCCCACATTTTCTGTTGTTTTTTGTTTTTGTTTTTCAGGCGAGGATTAGATGACATTACATACGCTAGTTAACTGAAGCTTGATAAAAATTGAAATATTACTATCAAAAGCTTATTAATAATAGTGATTAACACTATTAAAATTAAAAACCTTCTAATTTTAAGCTTTGATTGTACATTGTCTAAATACAAGCTTAATGATGGATCTTACTAATGAAAAAAAGATAAGGCCTTGTTAGTCTGTAAATCCCTACTTTGAAGCTTGTTAATTTGTGCTTGAATTGTGTCTGAAAACTTCTGTATTAATGTAAAATGGGTCTGTAGAAAAGGAGAAGCTAGAAAAGAAACAAACTGCAGGAAGCCAATTAAACCAGACAGATCAGGGCTGAAACCGCAAGAAGAGAAACCAGGCGCCCAATTACAGATTGCACTGGCTGCGCAGGGTAAGTGTGGAGCCCACAAAAGCCAAATGCTCCTGAAAATCACCCACAAAAACCTACTGGAATCCCCTGTGGTTCAGTAATGATGAGGGAGAAATTATTAGCATCTCATGAACTTGGAGCTCTGGGTCCCAACCAGAACACAGTCAAAAGTCACAGTGATGGAGGTGCCTTCAAGATGTCAGAGGAGTGAGACGTGGAGATCACCTTCCTCCCCACAGATACATCAGAAATACATCTACACGTAGAACAACTCCTAAAGGAACATCCACTGAATGCTGGCAGAAGACCTCAGACTTTGCAAAAGGCAAGATACTCCCCACGAACCTGGGTAGGGCAAAAAAAAAAAAAAGGAAAAACAGAGACAAAAGGATAGGGATGGGACCTGCACCTCGGGGAGGGAGCTGTGAAGGAGGAAAGGTTTCCACACACTAGGAAGCCCCTCTGCAGGCGGAGATTGCGGGTGGTGGAAGGGGGAAGCTTCGGGGCCGCAGAGGAGAGCACAGCAACAGGGGTGCTGAGGACAAAGCGGAGAGATTCCCGCACAGAGGATCGGTGCCGACCGACACTCACCAGCCCGAGGGGCTTGTCTGCTCCCCCGCTGGGTCAGGCGGGGGCTGGGAGCTGAGGCTCAGGCTTCGGTCGGAGCGCGGGGAGAGGACTGGGGTTGGTGACGTGAACACAGCCTGCAAGGGGCTAGTGCACCACGGCTAGCCGGGAGGGAGTCCGGGGAAAAGTCTGGAGCTGCGAAGAGGCAAGAGACCATTGTTTCGGGGTGCGCGAGGAGAGGGGATTCAGAGCACCGCCTAAATGAGCTCCAGAGACGGGCGTGAGCCGCGGCTAACAGCACGGACCCCAGAGACGGGCATGAGACGCTAAGGCTGCTGCTGCCGCCACCAAGAAGCCTGTGTGCGAGCACAGGTCACTCTCCACACCCCCCTTCCGGGGAGCCTGTGCAGCCCGCCACTGCCAGGGTCCCGGGATCCAGGGACAACTTCCCCGGGAGAACGGACGTCATGTCCCAGGCTGGTGCAACATCACACCGGCCTCTGCCGCCGCAGGCCCGCCCCGCACTCCGTGCCCCTCCCTTCCCCTGGCCTGAGTGAGCCAGAGCCCCCGAAGCAGCTGCTCCTTTAACCCTGTCCTGTCTGGGCCGGAACAGACGCCCTCAGGCGACCTACACGCAGAGGCGGGGCCAAATCCAAAGCTGAGCCCCAGGAGCTGTGCAAACAAAGAAGAGAAAGGGAAAACCCTCCCAGCAGCCTCAGGGGCAGCGGATTAAATCTCCACAATCAACGTGATGTGCCCTACATCTGTGGAATACCTGAAGAGACGATGAATCAGTCCAAAATTGAGGCAGTGGACTTTGGGAGCAACTGCAGACTTGGGGTTTGCTTTCTGCAACTAATTTACTTCTGATTTTATGTATATCTTAGTTTAGTATTTAGAGCTTATTATCATTGGTAGATTTGTTTATTGATTTGGTTGCTCTCCCTTTTTTTTAATCTATATATACATATATTTTTTTCCTTTTTCTCTTTTTGTGAGTGTGTATGTGTATGCTTCTTAGTGTGATTTTGTCTGTATAGCTTTGCATTTGCCATTTGTCCTAGGGTTCTGTCTGTCCATTCTTTGGGTTTTTTTAGTATAGTTTTTAGCATCTGTTATCATTGGTGGATTTGTTCTTTGGTTCAGTTGCTTTCTTCTTTCTCTCTCTCTTTTTTAATTACATTTTTATTTTTAATAATTTTTTTATTTTAATAACTTTATTTCTTTACTTACTTATTTTTCTTTCTTCATTCTTTTTTTTCCCTCCCTTTTCTTCTGAGCTGTGAGGCTTGGTGCTCACACACCAAGAGGGTCTTGGTGCTCTGGCCAGGTGTCAGGCATTGAGTCTCTGACGTGGGAGACCTGAGTTCAGGACATTGGCCCACCAGAGACCTCCCATCCCCACATAATATCAAATGGAGAAAGCTCTCCCAGAGATCTCCATCTCAACGCTAAGACCCAGCTCCACTCGACGACCAGCAAGCTGCAGTGCAGGACACCCCATGCCAAACAACTAGCAAGACAGGAACACAACCCCACCCATTAGCAGAGAGGCTGCCTAAAATCATAATAAGGTCATAGACATCCCAAAACACACCACCGGATGTGGTCCTGCCCACCAGAAAGACAAGATCCAGCCTCATCCACCAGAACACAGGCACCAGTCCCATCCACCAGGAAGGCTACACAACCCACTGAACCAACCCTAGCCACTGGGACCAGACACCAAAAACAACGGGAATTACGAACCTGCAGCCAATGAAAAGGAGACCCCAAACACAGTAACTTAAGGAAAATGAGAAGACAGAGAAATACTCAGCAGATGAAGGTGCAAGGGAAAATCCCACCAGACCAAACAAATGAAGAGGAAATAGGCAGTCTACCTGAAAAAGAATTCAGAGTAATGATAGTAAAAGTGATCCAAAATCTCGGAAACAGAATGGAGAAAATACAAGAAATGTTTAACAAGGACCTAGAAGAACTAAAGAGCAAACAAACAATGATGAACAACACAAGAAATGATATTAAAAATTCTCTAGGGGCTTCCCTGGTGGCACAATGCTTAAGAATCCGCCCGCCAATGCAGGGGACATGGGTTCGAGCCCTGGTCTGGGAAGATCCCACATGCTGCGGAGCAACTAAGCCCGTGCACCACAACTAATAAGCCTGCACTCTAGAACCGCGAGCCACAACTACTGAGCCCATGTGCCACAACTACTGAGGCCCATGCAACTACAGCCCGTGCTCCACAGCAAAAGAAGCCACCGCAGTGAGAAGCCCGTGCACCACAACGAAGAGTAGCCCCCGCTCGCCGCAACTAGAGAAAGCCCGTGTGCAGCAACGAAGACCCAACGCAGCCAGAAATAAATAAATAAATAAAGTTTAAAAAAAATTGTCTATAAGGAATCAATAGCAGAATAATTGAGGCAGAAGAACTGATAAGTGACCTGGAAGATAAAATAGTGGAAATAACTACCACAGAGCAGAATAAAGAAAAAAGAATAGAGGACAGTCTCAAGAGACCTCTGGGACAACATTAAATGGACCAACATTCAAATTATAGGGGCCCCAGAAGAAGAAGAGAAAAAGAAAGGGACTGAGAAAATATTTGGGCAGATTATAGTTGAAAACTACACTAATATGGGAATGGAAATAGTCAATCAAGTCCAGGAAGCACACAGTGTCCAATACCGGATAAATCCAAAGAGAAACATGCCAAGATTCATATAAATCAAACTATCAAAAATTAAATACAAAGAAAAAACATTGAAAGCAGCAAGGGAAAAGCAACAAATAACATACAAGGGAATCCCCATAAGGTTAACAGCTGAACTTTCAGCAGAAACTCTGCAAGCCAGAAGGGACTGGGAGGACATATTTAAAGTGATGAAAAGGAAAAATGTACAACCAAGATTACTCTACCCAGCAAGGATCTCATTTAGATACGATGGAGAAATTAAAACCTTTACAGACAAGCAAAAGCTAAGAGAATTCAGCACCGCCAAACCAGCTTTACAACAAATTCTAAAGGAACTTCTCTAGGCAGGAAACACAAGAAAATGAAAAGACCTACAATAACAAACCCAAAACAATTAAGAAAATGGTAATAGAAACATACATATCGATAATTACCTTAAATGTAAATGGATTAAATGCTCAAACCAAAAGACACAGACTGGATGAATGGCTACAAAAACAAGGCCCTACAAGTGGGTCTCTTGTAGACGGTATATATGCCGTCTACAAGAGACCCACTTCAGACCTAGGGACACATACAGACTGAAAATGAGGGGATAGAAAAAGATATTCCATGCAAATGGAAATCAAAGCTGGAGTAGCAATTCCCATATCAGACAAAATAGACTTTAAAATACAGACTATTACAAGAGACAAAGAAGGACTCTACATAATGATCACGGGATCGATCCAAGAAGAAGATAGAACAATTGTAAATATTTATGCACCCAACACAGGAGCACCTCAGTACATAAGGCAAATGCTAACAGCCATAAAAGGGGAAATCGACAGTAACACAGTAATAGCAGGGGAGTTTAACACCCCTCTTTCACCAATGGACACATCATCCAAAATGAAAATAAATAAGGAAACACAAGCTTTAAATGATACATTAAACAAGATGGACTTAATTGATATTTATAGGACATTCCATCCAAAAACAACAGAATACACGTTCTTCTCCAGTGCTCATGGAACGTTCTCCAAGATAGATCATATCTTGGGTCACAAATCAAGCCTTGGTAAATTTAAGAAAATTGAAATCGTATCAAGTATCTTTTCCAACCACAATGCTATGAGGCTACATGTCAATTATAGGGAAAAATCTGTAAAAAATACAAACACATGTAGGCTGAACAATACACTACTAAATAACCAAAAGATCACTGATGATTTCAAAGACGAAATCAAAAAAATACCTAGAAACGAATGACAATGAAAACACGACAAACCAAAACCTATGGGATGCAGCAAAAGCAGTTCTAAGAGGGACGTTTATAGCAATATAACCCTGCCTCAAGAAACATCTCAAGTAAACAACCTAACCTTACACCTAAAGCAAATAGAGAAAGTAGTACAAAAAAACCCCAAAGTTAGCAGAAGGAAAGAAATCATAATATCAGAGCAGAAATAAATGAAAAAGAAATGAACGAAACGATAACAAAGGTCAATAAAACTAAAAGCTGGTTCTTTGAGAAGATAAACAAAATTGATAAATCATTAGCCAGACTCATCAAGAAAAAAAGGGAGAAGACTCAAATCAATAGAATTAGAAATGAAAAAGGAGAAGTAACAACTGACACTGCAGAAATACAGTGGATCATGAGAGATTACTGCAAGCAACTATATGCTAATAAAATGGACAACCTGGAAAAAATCGACAAATTCTTAGAAAAGCACAACCTTCTGAGACTGAACCAGGAAGAAATAGAAAATATAAACAGACCAATCACAAGCACTGAAATTGAAACTGTAATTTAAAATCTTCCAACAAACAAAAGCCCAGGACCAGATGGCTTCACAAGTGAATTCTATCAAACATTTAGAGAAGAGCTAACACCTTTCCTTCTCAAACTCTTCCAAAATATAGCAGAAGGAGGAACACTCCCAAACTCATTCTACAAGGCCACCATCACCCTGATACCAAAACCAGACAAAGATGTCACAATAAAAGAAAACTACAGGCCAATATCACTGGTGAACATAGATGCAAAAATCCTCAACAAAACACTAGCAAACAGAATCCAACAGCACATTAAAAGGATCATACACCACGATCAAGTGGAGTTTATCCCAGGAATGCAAGGATTCTTCAATACACGCAAATCAATGTGATAAACCACATTAACAAACTGAAGGATAAAAACCATATGATCATCTCAATAGATGCACAAAAAGCTTTTGACAAAATTCAACACCCATTTATGATAGAAACTCTCCAGAAAGTAGACATAGAGAGGACTTACCTCAACATAATAAAGGCCATATATGACAAACCCACAGCCAACATTGTTCTCAGTGGTGAAAAACTGAAACCATTTCCACTAAGATTAGGAACAAGACAAAGTTGTCCACTCTCACTACTATTATTCAACATAGTTTCGGAAGTTTTAGCCACAGAATCAGAGAAGAAAAAGAAATAAAAGGAATCCAAATCGGAAAAGAAGAAGTAAGGCTGTCACTGTTTGCAGATGACATGATACTATACATAGAGACTCCTAAAGATGTCACCAGAAAACTACTAGAGCTAATCAATGAATCTGGTAAAGTAGCAGGATACAAAATTAATACACAGAAATCTCTTGCATTCCTATACACTAATGATGAAAAATCTGAAAGAGAAATTAAGGAAACACTCCCATTTTCCACTGCAACAAAACGAATAAAATACCTAGGAATAAACCCACCTAAGGAGACAAAAGACCTGTATGCAGAAAACTATAAGACACTGATGAAAGAAATTAAAGATGATACGAACAGTTGGAGAGATAAACCATGTTCTTGGATTGGAAGAATCAATATTGTGAAAATGACTCTACTACCCAAAGCAATCTACAGATTCAGTGCAATCCTTATCAAACTACCAATGGCATTTTTCACAGAACTAGAACAAAAAATTTCACAATTTGTATGGAAACACAAAAGACCCGGAATAGCCAAAGCAATCTTGAGAAAGAAAAACGGAGCTGGAGGAATCAGGCTCCTGGACTTAGGACTATACTACAAAGCTACAGTAATCAAGACAGTATGGTACTGGCACAAAAGCAGAAATACAGATCAATGGAACAGGATAGAAAGCCCAGAGATAAACTCATGCACATATGGTCACCTTATCTTTGATAAAGAAGACAAGACTATACAATGGAGAAAACACAGCCTCTTCGATAAGTGGTGCTGGGAAAACTGGACAGCTACATGTAAAAGAATGAAATTAGAACACTTCCTAACACCATACACAAAAATAAACTCAAAATGGATTAAAGACCTAAATGTAAGGCCAGACACTATAAAATTCTTAGAGGAAAATATAGGCAGAACACTCCATGACATAAATCACAGCAAGGTCCTTTTTGACCCACCTCCTAGAGAAATGGAAATAAAAACAAAGATAAACAAATAGGACCTAATGAAACTTAAAAGCTTTTGCACAGCAAAGGAAACCATAAACAAAGACGAAAAGATAACCCTCAGAATGGGAGAAAATTTTTGCAAATGAAGCAACTGACAAAGGATTAATCTCTAGAATATACAAGCAGCTCAATATCAAAAAAAACAAACAACCCAATCCAAAAATGGGCAGAAGACCTAAATAGACATTTCTCCAAAAAAGATACACAGATTGCCAACAAACACATGAAAGGATGCTCAACATCACTAATCATTAGAGAAATGCAAATCAAAACTACAATGAGGTATCACCTCACACTCTTCAGAGTGGCCATCATCAAAAAATCTACAAACAATAAATGCTGGAGAGGGTGTGGAGAAAAGGGAATGCTTTTGCACTGTTGGTGGGAATATCAATTGATACAGCCACTATGGAGAACAGTATGGAGGTTCCTTAAAAAACTAAAAATAGGGCTTCCCTGGTGGCGCAGTGGTTGAGAGTCCGCCTGCTGATGCAGGGGACACAGGTTCGTGCCCCGGTCCAGGAAGATCCCACATGCCGCGGAGCGGCTTGGCCCGTGAGCCATGGCCGCTGAGCCTGCGCTCTGCAACGGGAGAGGCCACAAGGGTGAGAGGCCCGCGTACTGCAAAAAAAAAAAAAAAAACAACAACACCTAAAAATAGAACTACCATACGACCCAGCAATCCAACTACTGGGCATATACCCTGAGAAAACCATAATTCAAAAGGAGTCATGTACCACAATGTTCACTGCAGCTCTATTTACAATAGCCAGGACGTGGAAGCAACCTAAGTGTCCATTGACAGATGAATGGGTAAAGAAGATGTGGCACATATATACAATGGAATATTACTCAGCCATAAAAAGAAATGAAATTGAGTTATTTGTAGTGAGGTGGGTGGGCCTAGAGTCTGTCATATAGAGTGAAGTAAGTCAGAAAGAGAAAAACAAATACTGTATGCTAACACATATATATGGAATCTAAAATATATATATATATGGTTCTGAAAAACCTAGGGGAAGGACAGGGATAAAGACGCAGACATAGAGAATGGACTTGAGGACACAGGGCAGGAGATGGGTAAGCTGGGACGAAGTGAGAGAGTGGCATGGACATATGTGCACTACCAAATGTAAAACAGATCGCTAGTGGGAAGCAGCCGCATAGCACAGGCAGATCAGCTCGGTGCTTTGCGACCAACCTAGAGGGGTGGGATAGGGAGGGTGGGAGGGAGATGCAAGAGGGAGGGGATGTGGGGATATATGTACATGTATAGCTGACTTACTTTGTTATACAGCGGAAACTAATACACCATTGTAAAGCAATTATACTCCAATAAAGGTGTTTTTAAAAAATCAAAGAAAGAAAAGTCACAGTTACTAATGGACATAACGGGTTACAAATCACAACCACAGTAATGGTAAAAAGGGAGTAAAAATTGCGTGCATCAAAAACTGAATTTTGCAACCCTACAAAAAGTGTACGTGTGTTTAGAGACGTGAATTTTCCCAATGTTGATTTTCTCAAAATTAGAGGAGTCACGTGCACTCGGGTAATTCTTCATGAAATGTTGGTTACTTAACTCATTTAACTCTCCCTGCTCCCAACCCACATCACCACAAAGACTCCGGTTCCCAAATCACTGTCTTAGTGTTTAAATTTAAAAGTGAGTTTATGCACAGCCTAAAATTAGTCACTGTATTCACTAACTTAGTAAAAGAAATCTGACTTCAGAGAGTTTAAAACAAAAAGCAGCTCGAAGGTAAAATATGTTTCCACCCAATCCCTTACCCAGGTCCCAGATCAGAGATTATAACTTAAAAGCAAACGTTCTGCACAACAACAAAAGCAGTAGCAGCAGAAGCCACACTCCTGAGTTGGGGTTTAATTATTTTTTAATTATTTTAACCACTATCCTACCTTCCTCTTAAACCCCAGCCTTTCAAAACTGTTTGCACGTAAAGAGTAACTTTCTGTGTTTTGGAGAGAGCGAAGTCTAATTCTCTGGACATTTTAACCTAGTTTTTAAAAATTATTTTGATATCTCTTCATCTCTTTACATATATTTGGTCTGCGTTTCAAGAATGTTTTTCTCCTATATTACAATTAATCCTTAAAATTATGAAGTTACAGTCCCCTGGTAAGGCCACTGCAGCATGCCAAAAATGAAAGCAAATGTTTCCCTTCTTTACTGCAAATTCATAAAATGTGAGCCCTGCCCAATCCCTGGGGAACTGGTATGACTTTGACTTTTTAACTCATCTGAAGTTAAAAAAAAGAAAAAATTAAAGATTCACATTCGTTCGTTTTACAAGCATCTCTAGGGAAGTTAATAATGGCATTTAAAAATTACACAATATATCCCCCTCACTTCAAAGATGCAACAAAAAAGGCATCTTTCCCAAGCTTTTATTAAGCTGAAAAGTGGTTTTTTTAATTATTATGTTCAGAAATTTTTTTTTTTACTATTCATTTTTGTAAATTTTTTCAGGGCAGAAACATTTATGAAAGGTCCGCTCCATGCAAGGCACCCAGTGATGTCAAGTTAACCACAGCTGGGCAGGGTGAGACCCCAAGTGCGGCCAGAAGCCATAAACCTGTGAGGTTTTCCATACACTCACATGAGTGCTTCATTTATTGGGCCAAACTGGCAGAAGGGTTACGGGTTGTTAGGCAGAGTGGAATTGCTAGGTCAAAGGCGACATACCTTTTTAAGGCTTTCATTACATTTCGTCGATTTTTTTTTCCCAAAGGGCTATCCCAATTTACATTCCTTCCTCTCATGTCCAATGGGAATACTATGGTCTGAAGTCCCCCTCAAAATTCACAGGTTGAAGTCTACCCACCACCAAGGTGATGGTATCAGGAGGTGGGGCCTCTGGGAGGTGATTGGTCATGAGGGTGGAGGCCTCATGAATGGGATCAGGTACCCTGTCCCCTCCAGCCACCTGAGGGTACAGTGAGAATTCAGGGACCCATGCTAGCACCCTGACCTCAGACCTCCACCCTCCAGAAGCATGAGCTATAAATTTCTCGTTTGTAAGCCACCCAGTGTGGGGTAGTTTGTTACAGCAGCTGGAACGGACTAAGGCAGGAACCGATTTCCATACACCTTTGCCAATATGGGGTCTTTGTTTTCAATACTCTACTTAACTAGGTGAAAAAGTCAACTCATCATTTTAACTGTTCTTTAATTAACAAAGCTAAATGTATTTACATATTATTTGCTCCTTCATTTCTTTTTATGAACCTGTGTCTGCTTCTTGTTTGGGGGAATTTCCTGTTCTTTTTGTTTTATAATATTCTTTACATATGGAAGATAATCCTTTGCCATACATTGTGAATATTTTCCCAGTTTTTTTATTTGCCTTCATATTTGCGTAAAGTGTTGGTGATGTTCAGAAGTTGTTCACTTGTTGTTCAGATGTTGTCAAGGCAAATCTCTTTTTTTTTTATTTTCTGCCTTTGATGGCCATCCTAAGAATAAATGACTTTCAAGATTTGTTTTGGAGGAAAGGATTCTGTCTTTGGAATGGCTATAGGCAAAAAGAGAAAAACAGTAATTTGACCTAGTTTCATAATAACCCAGCTCCCCAAGAGGGACAGAATGCATAGTTATACTGTGAAGTCAGGAGACCAGAAGAGAGCTGACCCCACTGCCTTAAAATACTTGCTCTTGGCATAAAAAGTAGGCTACAATGGAGAGGAGAGTAATGCCAAACATACCTCTGACCCACGCTTACAGATAAATTCAGGAAAAATGTAATAAATTCTCTGCCTAGAAACAAGAGAGATAATGCTTTGAAAAAGTATCTCGGGCTGTGAGTAAAGAATGGGATCGTTCCAATTTTAGGTCATTTCAGATCATTCCAACTTTAACAATACTGGCAAACTCCTCAGTGGGGCCAGTTAGGAGAGTATGAGGCCCAGTGGAAAGATGGATGCTGTGCTCAGATGTCCTATGAAGTCTGGTTCTCTGACTCCCAGTCACTTGACTCTGGGTGACGAAGCAAAGCCAGGGACACGGCTCTCCACGTCCCGGACCCTGGAGGTGACAACGCCCACCTCTGACCACGTGAGGAGGCAGAGGGCGTCACCCTCTCCGCACTCTTCACCTAAGAGCTACCCTCACTTTCACTTTATGAGCAGAAAAACGATCCAACAGAGAAAGCACTCGGCTGGCATAGAACCTTCTGTGGGCACACGACCACAGGCAGAGGTTCGTTGGCTGCGGGTGTCTGGAAGAACTGAAAGCCTTGTAAGAACATCACATATGGCACGTGCTCCAAGCAGAGAGCACGTCTGAGCTAAACAATTAACAGTATTCCCAAGAGGCAGAGAAAATGGGAAAAGACAGCACCCAACGCCTGGTTCTATTTCACACGAAGTCCTCACGCTACATACGTACCGTGGGAGCTGTTCCAGCCTCTTCCCAAACCATGTGGCCATGGGTGTCTGGCCCTGTGCCTGGCACATCCCACACCCCACACCAGGTTGCAGGGGGGTGGAGGGTGGGGTCTGGGGAGGACATTGCTAGGGACCCTCAATGCTCCCAATGTAAGTGGAACTGCCAAAGATTTTACACCAGAAACCTCTGACGACTTCACAGACTTTATAAAGAACAGCCCCCTAACCCTGCCCCACGCATCCTGCACTCCCTCACCGCTGAGCTGCAAGAGCCTTCTTCCACGTACTCCTCAAATACGTCTCTCCCGCACAGGGCCTTTGCACATGCTGTCCCCCCTCCTGAAAGAAGTGCACTCCCGTCCCCACCGAGACTGAAGAGGAGTGGCAGCTCGTTAAGCTGGGTCACCACCCTCCTCAGAGGCCCTCCTCTGACCCCGCTGCTGACCTCACTGAACTGTATGGTTATGGGGGTGACCCTGGCCAACCTCGCCTTCCCTTCGAGACTCCAAGTGCCGGAGGCCAAAGACCTTGCTTGCCTTGGCTCGCCAGCACCAACAGGAGGCCAAGCACACTCACAGATGCTCGATAAATGTTTGACGAATGAATAAAATGAACAGACACAAATGCAGAAAATTTACGGGCTTTCATGATCATTTAGCAGAACATACATGTGTGTCCGTGTATGTGTCAAAGATTCTGACACATCCCTACATTCTGAAATGACAGAGAAGTCTTCCAGGCCACTGCTGGCCAGGTGTCACCCCAGTTCCCTACACAGCAGATGGGTGAGGACGCCCCATGGCCCACGCTGTGTTGCAATATGCTAATTTGCTGTTAATTACAGCCTCTGCTAGGAACTGTAGGTGGAGTGGCAGGTTCTACGGGGAGGGCTGCACCAATTAGGCACACTCAGAAAGGAATATTTAAAAATAATTACCAGTTTAGTTTAAAGGCTTCCTTTAATTTATCAGATCACCTGGAGTAAAAAGCAATAAAGTGGTTCTATTTACCTGTGATATAGTTTCCTCTTTTTTCCTTTTCCTTACGATTTCTAGCAGCTTTTTTCCCCTGCCAAAGGGAACACCCATGGGCAAGAATAGTGTTGAGCTAAAAATTCTTTCCCTAGCCTTGATCGTTTTCAAGGGAATGGAGTGTTCTGTTAGTTCCTGAATCCATGGTTTCTATTCAAATAGATGTAATACTTGTCACTAACAGAAGCTGAAAGGTTTGGGGGACAGGGCTTCTGACATATGCATTACATGTAAACCCGTTTAGATGACAAGACAGAACCCGTTTTATTGTAAAATAAGTTGCCACATTAAGGTACTTATATCCCTCAGGCATCTGCCTCAAAACCTCACGTGAAGAGTATTAAATGTAAAACTATTTCAGTACAACTTATATTTATTTGCTCCCCTTGGGCAACAGAGTGTCCATGCACCTGCCCATCAGTAAGAACGCCCCCAGCCACGAGGAGAGAGGAGGACACCTAAGAGACGAAAGGGCACCAAGACAACCCAAGCTGAGAGTCTCGCATGGAGGCAGAAGCTAGAATCTCGAGAGGCTGGCATCCACGCCCACAAGAGCACAGCGCTGGCCGGCAGGACGGGCGGCCACAGGCATACCTGGGGGAGAATCACCCAGGCTGGCTCTCTGGCCATCGCACAGAGAACGGCCACCACACCCCCCAACGACCCTGGACGCGCTGCCGAGACGCCCGAACTCTGTCCCACCTGAACACGACCCTTCTTACACTAACTTCGTGGATTCATAGGTTCTCAAGGGTCAGAGCGAAACCCCCACAAGGCCTTGCTCCTTCCCCTCGGTACCTGAGTACGACAGGCTATTAAGGGTGCATTTGTCAGTCTGAATAAGTGCAAAGGCAAAGACCAATCCATAAATCATCTGGAGGGGTCTGGGCACTCATGGCATTGCCCCTGAGATCTCATTACCGAGGGCAGGCGCCCCGGCTGCCTTGAATTATTTACTGCAGCCCTGGCCCTTTGATTATGCCCGTGAGTTATATGCGGCGAAGGTGCATCTGGGCCCCGCTTTAAACAGGCTCTGTCCAGAGGCACCGGCTCAAGGCGAGTGAAGGGTGCAATCAATGAACAAGCTCTCTGAAGCCTCACCAGATGAGAGGAGATAAACGCCGGGATTAAATCTGGAGAGCCCTCCCTGCCAGCAACAAATCCGCCCCACAGGCTTCAAGCAGCGGACGACGGGCTTCACTGAGAAAAGCAAACGTCTCAAACAATAAGCAATTGGGAAAACAAAATCCTGAAACAGCGCTGGAATTATGATTGCAATTAGAAAATAAAGCATGTCTGATTGTTCTCCAGTGAGACCGCAGGCTGCAGACCAGAATAATTTTACATAATTATCCACATCACCATTGACAGAGGACGCTCCAGAAGGGAGTCACGCTGTGCCTGGGTCCCTGACCAGTGGCCTGAGATGTGGTTTCAGTCCCGGAACGACGGTCCCAGTGACCACGTGGTCTGAAACTGGGACAGAAGATGGAAGCACTTCTTTGTCTGAAATGTAAACATGTTTATGTGGAAACTCCTACAAAGGTATGAAATTCAGGCCATATTTACAATTGACGAATACTCTAAAGAAATGAAGACCTATACGGCAAACCTAAATTGTAGCAGAAACTCAAGACTGTACTTTTTACTCTACCTGTAATGGACATACACAGCTGTTCTTTACAACTAGCTCAATCCCCTGCTTATCAACGAGGAGACCCAACCCAACAGACTCGGACTCCTGTTCAAAGACACACAAGAGAGGGATTCTCTGATTACACCTGAGTCCGTATTGAGGGCTGAGCATCCCAGTTACCTACACGGTGTTATCACCCAGGTGTGCAGCTCCTGGCAAACAAAAAGGAAGGCGCTCTCAGCACGCAGGCGAAGCATGTCCGTGATTGGTTTTCATAACCTGGAAGACTATCACATCGGAGGAAGGCATGCCTCGCGACTCTCAAGCAGTGTCAGGTAACAGTGGGGTGTGACACTGCCAGCTGGCTTCCAGCTGAAACCCTTCCTCTTGCTGAGGTCAGCACTGCGACAAACTGAAGAGCTGACGGAGCGTCTACATGCCTAGAAAGCCCTGGATTCACGGTTCAAAAGCACTCACCCTCCTGTTAACGGTGCTCACACTGGCCCGCAGGAAAGAGATGCTCAGTTATCCTAAGGTGGTCAGCCAATCACCTCCTGTTCTGGCCCAATGACTGGACCTCGAGCAACTAGCCGGCGGGTCTCCACTTACCCACCTTTGAGGCGAGAAGCCTGGAGCCGCACCTCCAATCCTGCTGCAGCAATCACTTGCATCCCTCCCAATGCACTTCCCGGCCCCCTTGCGGTCGTGGGACCACCTACCAATCCTGGCCAGTGAGCTGGGAGCAAAAGTGACCTGTGCAACCTCTGAGCATCTAACTGCAAACACGAGACCCTCCGCCAGAGCTCTCTTCCCCGGCACAAAACGAGGAATGTTCCAAACGTGAACCGCTCCATCAGCCTGGGACCCCGAGGGACCAGATGCACAGAAGCCCCTCTGGCTGGCCTCGGCGCGCACGCAGATTCGGGGTGAGAGCGGGAAGCAGCCCTGGGCTGCCCGTAGCTCAGCTGAGGCTGCGCGGTACCACCGCACAGCCCAGCCCCACCCTACCGACACCCCTACCACGCGCTTTCCCTCCACTGCCCTTGCCAGTCCCTAGCCTCTATTTATTCTTATTTCTCTAAATCTCAAATAATGTTATCCCAGCCAGCCCCCTCGGGCTTCGGGCTCCCTCCCCAGAGCTCCCTCCCTCGCTGTCTTCATTCCCCCGCCCCCAACACCTCTAGGTTCCCTTCTCCCACTGGGGACCCAACTCCACTGCTTTCTCCCAAGCACCACTGGTCACTCCAACTCCACCTTTTCTTTTTCTCTCCTATGTTCCCACAGCTTGTCTTATTAAAATCAGGGCTCAAGAAAAAGTGCTCAGACAGCTGCCTCATAGCACCTGGCCGCAAACTCTCCCCACACAGCAAGACAGAAAACCACCAAAAGTAAGACCAAAAACAGGAGGAAAGGAAACCACAAAGCCCTTGGTAATAAGCATCCTTCAAAATGACAAAGCTCTGTGCAAAATTACTTCTATGCAGAACTTAACCACTGCTTCCCTTTTCTGTGGTCTCTTAAGTTTGCTCTTTTAGTTCTATTATTCCATCTTTATTACTATTATTATTACCACCTGCTGCCTCCAGGGGGCCCAGGGCCTGGCCGCCCCCCACTCTGAGCATCCCCAGTGCCCTGGCCTGAGACAGCTCCACCTTCCAAGGACCACACCCCACAGGATCCTTGCCAAGGTCTCTCAGCTGGGAACTCTGACCAGCAGGGCTCTTTCCAGAGCCAGATTACAAGAGGGAAAAAAACACACGCCTTGGAATTTTACAGAAGACAGCCAGCCAGCTCTGATTCCAGCAGTCTGCAGTGCTGCGGGCCAGAGCTCCTTCTCTGTGAGAATAAGAAGGGACCACGACGGCGACCAGGCAGAGGAGTAACCCCGAGACTCAACGAGGGGCCGTTCCAGGGAAGCCAGCTGTGAAGCCAAAAATCCCAGCGAGCAAAACTAAGAGCTCCACAGTCTTCACCCAGGAGACTAACCCTCCACTCCCCCCGCCCACCCTCTAAACGGGGCATCCCGCGAAGTACAGGGCCCATAGGTCATCGGCTGCCCTGCAGCTGGGACACAGCGGGCGTTCGCGGATGCGTTTCTAAGTCGGGCTCAGCAGATCTGGCTGCATTTTTTTGTCTAACATATTTTCAGAAGAACAATATTTGTTTTGGGGGAACCCAACATCTAGATATTATCTCTCCTTTAAAAATTCTAAAACACTCACAAAACCTCGAAGAATGTTCCCACCACAGTGTCAGGGCTGGGAATCCAAGCCTCCAGCGGCCAGTAGCCTCCTCTCTGCCACCCGGTCGCCAGGAAGATGACCGGAGCTGGAGCTCCACAGACTTCCAGGGAGATGCCAGTCTGTCCCCCGCGGTTGGGAGGGGGCCTCACAAGGTTCAGGGTCCAGCCCCTTCAGGTGACGGCAAAGCAAAGGCTAAGAGAGGGGCACACTCGATCACACACTCGTCACACTCGATCCACCCGACAGGGAAAAGCCAGGCTTGCGGGCTGCCAGCCAGTCCCCCCAAGGCCCAGAATGCCCTCCTCCTGCCCTGGGCTCCATGTGTCCTCTTATTCCTGCAGAGAGCACTGAAGGGAGACCAACAGAATTCCATTTAACAGTAGCTAAATTTCCAAATAATTAGCTAGATTTCATTAGTATAAACCATGCTTTGGTCCTTCTATAAAACCTCCCGTTTCCCACCTAGGACCCTCCCCTGCATGGTTTGGGGACAGTCTGGGGTCGGGGAGAGATGGCTCTGGCCTTAGAGACATGGGAACTCACTTTGGTCCCAACTCTGTTACTTGGGAACCTGGGAAAAGTCCCTTATCCACCTGACCTTGTTTTCCCATCCAGAGGATATAGACAAGAACTAAATACCCTAACCTTGCCATCTCCCTGCCTCGCTGGGCAAATGAGACAATGTGTGTGAAATGGGTTTATCAACGATGATAATTTATAAGAAGGGCTGCTCGCTTTGAAACTCCACGGCATCAGTCAGTGCTTCTGCCTTTATTCTCCTAGGATTGGTTTGTGACTCCTTCAGCCATATGCGAGATTCGCCGTGATGCCCAATTATCTTTTCCAGGAAAAGGCTCATTCTGGGTGTGATACTGGACATTCAGAACACAAGCCCTGCTGACGGTTTCACTGAAGCAGGACTTGGTCTCTGAATTGCGGAGAGCTATCTCCCCATCAGTCATGCTGTCTTACCACCCTTCCCCAAATCCACTAGAGGATGGATGGCCCAAGGGTGAATTAAAAGTTCATCTTGTGCAAACCAGTTTTGCTTTCATTAAAAACTGACACATCGGGGGACTTCCCCGGTGGTCCAACGGTTAAGACTCCGCACTCCTACCGCAGGGGGCAGGGGTTCGATCCCTGTTTGGGGAACTAAGGTCCCGCATACTGAGTGGGGTGTGGTCAAAAAAAAAATTTCTTTTTAATAAATAAACTAACACATCAGTTCTCAGCAATGTAGCTCAGACTGTGACAGAGAACACAGCTCTCTCTCCCCTGCCCCCTGCAGCAGATTCACCAAGAGGCTGATAAAGGCCATTCGTGGGGCAGCTGTACGCGCATCTGGAAAGACGGTAACGCCAAGCGCGACAGACGCCAAGTAAGCGACTGGCGCTTCACACCTACAAGAGGCCTGGAAAACAGCCCATCTTGGTAATCAATGATCAGTATTAACTAGTGTCCAAAGACGACTTCTCTGCAGACATACAAGCATAGCTGCTTTACTGTTTTCATTATAAAATGCATGCTTATGAGAGGAAGTCTAGAAAATCCTTAAAAGTGGGAAGAAAAAAAATCGGAGTTCCAGCAGGCAAGTACCTCTTCATGCCTGCAGGGTTTTGGTGGAGCTCCATAAACCACCAGACGGAAGCTTCAGGAGGTCGGGGAGGCCGCCGTCACCATGGTGACACAAGGCCGTGGATGGTGGGTGTGGCTTCCTGTGCACTCCTCAGGTCTGTGGCTGCAACTCCAGAGTCATTGACTAATTGCTGGTGGAGAAGAAATGTTACACAACAAAAATGTGCTGACTGCGCACAGCCGGCAATTTTTAGAAAGCGGTATCTTCGGAGGCTCCCAATTTCTGATGCAGGATAAGTCTAAGAATTTTAAATTTTTGTAAATGTGCTTACATTTTTTAAATGCTGCCTTTCTTATGTCTTCCCTTAGGGTGTCTTCATTTCCAGTATTTCACCTGTTACACATCCACACTGCACTTGGCAACACAGCAAAGAGAAAATAACTAACAGTGATAAAAACAATTATGATGCCAAAGATGTAGTGCTAAGTGATAAGCATAAAAAGGTTCCAACCAGATGCTAAAATTAGATCACAAGCTGCAAATACCATCAGGTATTAGCTGTACAGCCCTGGGACTTTGCCCGTCTGTAAAATGAGGAAAATAGTAATAATATTAATGAAGATGATGGACATGAAATGCACAGCACAGAACACAGAAAGCACTCAATGTTAGCCTCACTTATTCACTTTTATTATGACTATTATTAAATATTATTGGCCAGAAATGTGCAAGCTGAAACCAAAAAAAAAGATGGCATAAAGTATAAAGTGACAAGCAATATTCCTTTTATATGTGCCCGTTGAGAAGGAATGATAAATGTCAACTAAAAACATGTTTTTAATTCTATTCCTGATGCCAAGTTATAGCTGGAGGTTGCCTCAATTCTGAGGGCAATGATCGTATTTATCTTAAAAAAAAACAAAATGAAAAAACGAATTGAATGGCCAGAGAGCTCTTAACAAGATCCCCCTGTTATGCAACAGTTTTCTTCACCTGAATTCTGAGGTAAGGGATCTATTCATAGTAAGCCTTCCAAAAGCCACAGAAAGTTCAACATGGGGAACGAGCACTGACACAGGGCCTTCGCCTCCTGAGTGCCAGGACACAGGAGGACCACAGCGTGTGTGCAGGCATGCGTGGGGCTACACAAAGCCACCTCTGACCCACAGTGGGAAGCCCGCTCGATGTGCCCCTTTCTGATGCAGTGGGATGAAAGTAAACTAATTCATTAACTACTGAGATTTCTAGTGAAATATTTCCCCACGAAATATTTCACCTCCAAAACATTTACAAGCAGGGCTTTGCAGATAGGGGAAAATACTTCACACACGTGGTAAGACAGGTATTTTTTACTTCTTCTTAAAAAAAAAAAGAAATCGCTGGAAGTTTCATACTCACAGAACCTAACACATTTTGTTTTGTTTTGTTTTGTTTTGTTTTGTTTGCGGTACGCGGGCCTCTCACTGTTGCGGCCTCTCCCGTTGTGGGGCTCCGGACGCGCAGGCTCAGCGGCCATGGCTCACGGGCCCAGCCGCTCCGCGGCACATGGGATCCTCCCGGACCGGGGCATGAACCCGTGTCCCCTGCATCGGCAGGCGGACTCTCGACCACTGCGCCACCAGGGAAGCCCAACATGTTTTTTTATACACAAGAGAAGGGGTATCTAACAGAAACTTACGTACCTCCCCCAGAGCACCTAAATTGCGAATACTTATTCTACATCAAGTCTTTCGACCAATACGGACCGAACACTCCGAGGACCCCTTTCTGATCTCAGTGTTTGGGCCCAAAGAGACGAAGACCCCAGTCGTCGGGAACTCGGGTCCAGTGGCAGCGGGAACCACGAGAAACAAGCATAATGAGAGCACCGGACAGTGACGGGGCAGGAAAACAGAAGAGGAGGGGCTGCGGGCAGGAGGGAAGCCCAGCGCTGAACCCCTGGGAGGCTGAGGTCTGAGCAAGGGCTTGAAGGAAGTGAAAACCCCACGAGGAAGGGCCCTCCGGGCAGAGGCACGGCCACAGCCCCGAGGGCAGCCCATGGGAGGAAGAGGGTGGCCTGGCTGGAGCCGAGGTAGCCGGGAGATCGGGGAGGAGCAGAGGCCAGAGCAGGGCTGGCAAACCTCTCCTGCCAGGCACCGGAGAGTAAACCGTTTAGGTTTTTCGGGCCAGGAGACTATCGAGGGTGTCACAAAGGTCTGTGTCTCGAGGACTCAACTTTGCCGACATTTGAAGGCAGCCGTGGAAGGTGTGTAAGCCCACTGGCGTGGCTGCGACGTAGACGCAGAAATGTCAATTTCATAGGCCTTTCACAGGTCGCAAAGTATTTACCTTTTGATTTTCCCCCCAAGCACTTTATAACCATCAAAACCATTCTTAGCTTAAGAGCAGGCGCAGGACGGATTGGCTCCTGGGACTTGGTAAAGGGCCACTGCAAGTGCAAAGCTCTGCAGTGACATGACCGACTTGGGTTTTAACGATCACCTAGAAGCTCTTGCGAACAGGCCCCTGCAGGAGGGGTGAAAGCGAGGGGACCAGCGCATGGACAGTGTGACAACCCTGGAGTGAGGGGGTGGCAGGACTCCTCCCATGTCCAGGGTGCAACCGGGGGTCCCAGCTTGACTGGAAATGGGGGATGGTGAGAAAAAGAGAGGCATTGTGGATTATCCTGGGTTTGGGGCCTGAACAGCTCACTGGGAAAATGAAGTGACCGCCAGCTGAGATGGGCCAGGCTGCAGACGGGACACAGGACAAGGGGCCAGGGAGGGGGAGCTTCAGACCCGGGGGAGAGGAAGCCAACGCACCTTCCCTATTAGGAGCAGCCCATGGTCCAGCGCAGGGAGACGTCAGTATTCACAACCGGGGGTAAAGAGAGGCTGTGAGTCACCTCATGTTAGGTCCCCAAGTCTGGCTTTGCTGCCAAATGAGTTACAGAGCGTTTCCATTCTCGTGGCTTTCTGATAGGAGACAAAGGACTTGAACCTTTTTGCTGAATAAATACCTAAATGACTACAAAGGCGGGTGCGGGGCTCCTGAAGGCTATTTATATGCCTCTGAACTTGGCAACCTGGGGTTTACCGTGCCTGCAATTTGTCCCCATTTGTCCTTAAAGTCTGGAAGAATTTTCAAGCCTCCGCTAGAAACAGGAGCTGGCCTGAATCAGTTACACAGACTGAATTCCTCATGCCCGCGCCCCATCGTGACCTCTGCTGCTTCCGTGTCCTGGATCCCGGCACTGCCGGCCCCACCCCCACTCCCCGGAATATCCTAGAGAGCAGAGCAGACCATTCTCATCTGGGGGGGAAAGCCCCTCACCGGTCTGGGCCAAGCCTGCCTAGCCAGTGGGTGGCCAAGTGACGTCCAAAAAGGATCCCATGCGAGTGATGCTTGCAAGTGGCCCTCTAGTTTCTCTCTTTTTCCACCCAGCTTTATTGAGATATAATTGACAGATAACATACCTAAGTCTACTGTTTACAATAGGGTGATTTGATACACATATATATTGTAAAACCATTACCACAGGAGGTGCTAACACCCCCCATCACATAATTACCTTTTTTGTGCGGTGGGAACATTTAAGATCTACTCTCAACAACTTTCAAGCACGTAATACAGTACTGTTAAGTCACCATGCCACACATTAGACCCCAGAACTTACTCAGCTAATCACTAGCAGTCTGTACCCTTTCACCGACATCTCCCCATCCCGCCCCTGGCAACCGCCAATCCGTTCTGTTTCCACGAGTTTGCCTTTTTTTGATTCCACATATAAGTGAGATCATACAGTGTTTGTCTGTGATTTATTTCAATTAGCACAATGCCCTCAAAGTTCATCCATGTTTTCACAAAAGGCAGGATTTCCTTCTTTTTATGGCTGAATAATATATTCTATTGTGTATATACCACATCTTCTTTATCCATTCATCCATCCATGGACACTTACGTTGTTTCCACGTCCCGGCTCTTGTGAATAATGCTGCAATGAATGTCGGGCTGTAGCTATCTCTTCTAGACACTGTTTTCATTTCCTTTGGATATATGCCCAGAAATGGGATTGTCAGATCACATGATGTTTCTATTTTTAATTTTTTGAGGAGTCTCTATATTGTTTTCCATAGTTGCTGTACCAATTCTCACCCCCACCAACAGTGCAGCACGAGACTGCCCTTTTCTCCACATCCTCTCCAACCTCATTTTGGTAAAAAGCCATTCGAGCAGGTGGAGATAACATCTCATTGTGGTTTCCCTGATGATCAGTGACGTTGAGCATCTTTTCATGTATCTCTTGGCCATTGGTATGTCTTCTTTGGAAAAAGTCTATTCAGGTCCTTCGCCCATTTTTTAATCAGATTGCTTGGGTTTTTGCAGGTTTCTGTTTTAGGACTGGTGAAGGGGCTCTCAGAACCATTTCCAGAAGGCTCCGTGGGCACGTAAGCAGTGGCGGAAGCCCTGAAGTCATGTGCAGTTTTCCAAAGCTGAGCGACCACTTTGTGCAAACCCTGACTTGGTGGGGAATTTCTTTTTAAATTTATTTTTGTAGCCACGGAATAAAGCCTCACATGACCCTGTCATTTCCCACACGTGGAGAAGGCGTCACCAATTACCACCCTTCACGCCTGGCTGATTAATTACAGCACACACACCCCCCCAAGGTCCTCTACAGTTCACTCTGCACTGCCCGCTTCCCTGCCCTCCCCCAGTACCGGGCACCAGGAAAAAGGCAGAGACTGCCTCCCCAGCGTCCTCGCCCCCAGCCCCACCTTCTCTGTCATCTGATTCCTCCTGGGCAAAACTGGGGCAGGAAGAAAGAAAACACACAGCCCGACACACACAGTGTGACTCACTCCAGCTCGCACTCCCCTGGTGGCTAAAAACACACACCTGCACAGGCTCTCTCGGCACACAAGGCAGGGACCAGCTGCAGTAACTTGGAGGGCCCTCTGGGAGCAGCCAAAAGTCCCCATTCTGGCTTCAAGAAGTCCTCCAGGAGGAAAAACGGGAAGCCTGTCAAACTGACTCGGTAGAGCACCCACAGGCCTCCGGGGAAACGCATTTCACCTGCTGTGAGGAAAACAAAGGGCTCACCTGTGTGCACCACCAGGCAGGGAAGGATCGACCAAAGGAGACCCGCCGCTCTCTGCACCAACCAAATACTTAAAGCAGCTGAGCTCCTCCACAGCCCTGAGCACTTACATCAGTGACTGAAGACTTCGTTTTTCACAGGCTTTTTAAATAAAGGTATTACTCCAGCGCTCACAGCAACTTAAGAAGGAAATGGGGCCCCAGCTCACTGCTCTGCCCACAAATGAGAAATAAGCAACCCGCCCCCTGCCTCCCTGGGGACTTGAGGGTCCTCCGACGAGTCTCTCCCTGGACCACCAGACCTGCCTGCCTTAAGCATCCCACAGTTCCACAGCTCTCTGCTCCCTGACGTGAGGCAGAGGGCTCCGATGTCACAACTGCCATGGTGACCCCCTCCCAAGGCCCCCACCATCCTGCCTGGGCTTCTGACGTCATTAGTCAGGGTTTCACCTGTGTCAGGTACTACATGTTCACACGCAAGGCCTCTGTGCCAACTCCACAGTTCCTATAACTTTAAAACGCAACGCCCTCGCGATGCCTTGCGTGACCTTAACAGGTGATGCACAGAGTGGAGGCTGATTTTATCAACAGTGGACAGCACCTAGACAGGGTTTCCCAAAAGGTCATCAGCAGGCTTGGTCCCGGCAACTTGCAGGGGTTATGTGTTTTGATTCAAGTATTTAAAAATTATCTTAAAAAGCTAAAGACTTTGCCGTGAGTCCAACAGAGGTAGCTGGGGAACCAGGATGTCTGTCCACCAGCCTAAGGAGGGCCATACAGCAAATGCACCGAACCTGTGCCACCCCAGTGATTGCAAAAGTCACACCAGGGGGGCGGCTGACTTACAGCAGAAGTGCCCCATCTGTAACAGACTCACAGATGGAGAGAACTGGTGGTTTTACCAGTGGGGGGAGGGACGGGGAGGGGCAGGATGGGAGTGGGCGATTAAGAGGTACAGACCACTAGGTGATAAAATAAATAAGCCACGAGGATATATTGTACAGCACAGGAAAATACAGCCATTATTGTATAGTAACTTTAAATGGAGTATAATCTATCTGTTGATTCACTATGTTGTACACCTGAAACTAAGTCAACTATACCTCAATAAAAAAATGAAGTATTAAGTATGTTCATACAGAAAAGCACCCCATCTGATTCATTAAGTGGTTCCTTCTCATGTCACTGCATTTGATGTAGGAATTTTGAACTTACGGCTGGATTATCCAGGAGTGACGAACACAAGAAGGTAAAAACTATTAGTTTTGCGTACACTGATAAGTAACCACAAAGAGACAGCACGAGCCAGCTGTGGGCCGTGAAGCACGGGAATATTTCCTTTGCTGTCGTGCATGATTCAGAGCTGAGACACTGCTCAGGGTTCGGGGCTCTGGTCCCAGGAGACACAGTAACCATCCCACAAGAGGAAAGGAAGAGGGAACAGCAGCAAACCCACGGGTGCCGGCTGGGTGGTCGAGGTGCGCCCCTGGTGTCTCCTCCTAATAAGGAAACAAATCCCATCATCTCAAAGCCCAGCACAGTGGAGATTAGGGCCTCCACACAGGGGGAGCACAATTCTGTCCCGAGCACTGACCTTAGATAACATTAGTTTTCTGGTCTCCAGGGCTGGGATGATGAGGAGGGTTAGGGTTGATCTCCAAGGCGTCCTGGAGATCTAAAATTCTGCCGATTCTCAAAATTGATTTAACAATCAATATCCACTTACACAGTCCCATCAAACACAGCCCCACAAGACACAGCACCTCTGACAGCCAGGAACCCCAGTGTCTTCCCAGTCTCACTTGCCTCCCCGAGACCAGCAGAGGTGCTGTCGAAATGAGAGGAAAGGCTGTGTTTCTCGGTAGTTTCCATGGAATCACGGCATCACTCTCCTGTCGAGAGCACTGCAAGCTATCAGGGCGACCACTGCATTTACACAAGCACATCCAAGAACATAACCTGCTAGGCGTGAGACACGCCTGACACGCAGTGCATGACGTGTGCAAAGCAGCATGCCCTTGCTTCCTTCTGAAGAGAGAACATTTTGACCTTGTGGTTCTCTATAATGTTGTAATAACCCACCCTAGTTTATGCCGATTTATTCTTAAACGGCTCTTAGTAAGGTAAGTTAATGCATACATTTTTCTTACTCTCCAAAGACAGAGACCTTCTAAAATAGACTTCGCCACTTCAGGCTGCTGTCAACAGCTAGCTCTTGTTCATTTCGTGTAAACCATCGACTATAAATACCTCGGCTGTCTCTGCAGGGGATTTATTAGTGAGCTCGGTTTAGCGGTGGATTTACACCAACAGGAAGTGGCAGGATGGTCACGCCCCTCTGTTTACACGTCTCACTCCCTCCATCTACCGGCGGCTGCTGAAAATGAGTCCTAAAAAGGTCCAGGCTTGAATGTTTCAATAATGGACACTAACAACTCTATAGAGCCTTGCTCCACCTGACTTATAAAGAACAGCATGATGTCAGGTGCTCTACTTAGTTAACAAAATTGAAACCATATGAGCAGGCAATTACGGCAAGAGTGGCCCAGTATGTAATTAAGTAAGGTGAATTCTAGACTTCAGTGACACGGACATTATGAGACTACACCTCAGTGTTTAGGTTGGATTTGGGGTGCCCGGGGCTGCTATCACCGTTTCTGGCCGTCCAGAGGCCACGCTTCCCCGGGAAGCCTGCTTTTCTAAGGGTCAGCTCTGAGAAGCAGTGATGGGCTCCAGCAGCTGTTTTTTAAGGCGTCCTAACCGTGCTGGCTGGCTCCCCAACAGATCCTTGGCTTTCCAGCCACTTCCCCTAGAGGCTGGGCTTCACTTTTCACTCCTTGACCGGGGCACTTATGCAAGGCTGCCCCCATACTCTCTGAGACCCCTTTTCTGGGGAAATGTGAGCGAGTTCTTTAGGCGTGAAATAGACTCCTCTGGGCTCCACACCTGGCCCATCTGGCCCATCCCCATACCCCAGGCTCTCAGACAAACAGACGGCCCTCTTCCTCCTCATCAATGCCAACTGGGGGGTCCCGACTCCAGCCACCTTCTCTGGATAGGCTGAGGTTAAATTTCCTTAAAATTTATTTCAATGTCTTTGTAACTGTGTTGATATCATTAAAAAAAAAAAAAAGTCTGGAAAACTACGCATCCTATGCCCAGTCCTTTAAAATAACAAGACTGCTCATGGAATGCCGACCGTGGTGCCCAGCACACAGTCGTGCTCCGCATGAAGGAAGGACAGAAGGACGAAGTAAACTGGACAGGACCATATAATCATTTTAAAAGTTGGAACGGCAGAGAGACCAGAAAGCTATTCCTGTGTTTATGAAGGAGAAGGACAGGCGAGAGAGACCACTGCTGATTCCAGTTTTCTTTTTCAGGTTTAATAATAAAAATAATATTTAAATACAAAACAAATCAAAATGCAATTTTGCTACAAAGAACAGACAGTATTAGAATGCGTTTCATCACCAGAAGGGGGCAGTGTCTTCAAGACTACGTAAGTCCTTACCCTGCCTCAAGTCAGCTCAAACACTGAAAGCCCACATGAGACTAAAAATACACCAGGTTTCCGTTTAAATATCTCACTCTCCACTTCCTTTATATCACTAAAAAAAAAATTATTACATGTGAACCTACAATTAAAATTTTAATTAACATAGTTATGATATATTATAAATTAATGCAGATATTGGTTCATCCTTTTCCTTTCATAGTTGTGGTGCTCTCTTACATTACATGAATACACACTTTTTGAAAATCTCAAAGCCACAGGTAATCCCGATGTACCCTGCAATCAGGGTGGCTGACCTCAATAATCAGTACAGAACTACGGACCCACAACCTTTATGGCATCATTTCCCGCCATCTCACACACGGCCAGGTAAGGAGGGCCTTAAGCAGGATGGCGTCACCTCAGGCTTGTTCTAGAAGCTCAGCCGGCCCTCGAGGCCACCCTCCTGGCCACAGTCCCAACACCCACCGTCTGATCATCACCGACCGCAGCGCTCAGACACCCCCTCTTTACGTGGAGCCAAAACGTGTATTCCTGGGATCCCGACATTCGTGGGAGCCTTGCAAGGAGAAGTTACACCCACCCCACCTTCTATCTCCCAATGCCTCCTCTCGTCTCCAGGAAAAGAGTAGCTTCAACCCTGAGAGGGCATGGCTTTCCCGCCATTACCACCCTGAACAACCTCGGCCAGATTCCATGTTCCACGCACGTGTGGCCCACAGTGGAAGCTCTGGCTTCCCTCTGTCTCAACTCTGCTACGATTACTGGTGTCAAGTCCCTCCCAGGCATGTCCCACCTGTGAACAAGGAGGCCTGCCTGGAATTACTGATCACACCTGCAGGGAGGAGGGCCTCAGACATTCCCTGGAGCACCCTCTGCCAGTCTGTGCCACCAGCCACAAATCCCCCCGTGGTCCTAGTTCCAAAACTGCCAGCCTGGAACCAGCCTCTTCTGGAGCCCAGCCCCCCAGAACACTGCAAGACGGGGGTCTCGTCCAAAGGAAAGGTCCCCCAACTCCATCGTCACCGGCCTCCTTCTATGCGCCCTGGTTTGTCTGCTGGTCCTCAAGAGCGTGGTGTCCAGAGCAAAGCCCACATCTCAGCGGTCTGAGCTGCCGGGGACAAACACCTCCTCCATCTGGGGCGGGGATGACAGGCACAGATCCCGGCCGCCTCACCGACCCCACTGGACATAGCTCCCCATCCAGCTGGGCCTGGACCTCTCAGAATCAGAGCTGCCTCAATTTACTCCCATCTCAGACTTGAGGGAAACATACACACACAGCTAATGGGGCACACTAGCTCTTTGGGGACCACATCCCACTAAGAAAAAGAGTGACTGACTCTCTGAACCCAAACCCATCAGCCTTTAGGACATGTTCCACCAAGGGCTGCCAGGTTCCAGACCCAACACCAAGATGTCACGATATTTCCTGCTCAGTTCCATCACATCGAATCAATTCATTCCTATCGCTGTGTATAGGGACATACACTGGCCCTTTAAATGTGTCTGATCCCATCAGATTCGATGGGCAGGTTTCTTTACCCTTGGATTCGATGGACTGGCTGTGGCTGAGGGTGCAATCGGGGGCTTTGCTGGGTGTGACCTTCGGGGAAGCCCACCTCTGCTGGATCCCTGTCCCAGCATCGCCTCCCAGTGAGCCAGGAGGCCGTGCGGGGAGGGGAGCGCTCTGCCACGCTACCATCCACTGGCGGCCCCTTGCAGAGGGCCTGTCCCTTTCTCTGCATCGCATTCACAAAAGAACAGATAAGGTCCTTCTTCTAAGATCCTTTTGTATTCTTGGCTGGGCTCAGCTTTTCTGACACTCCTCTCCCAGTTCATCACCCGTGCTTATCCACCACCAACCTCGTGCCCATCTTCACACCCAAGCTGGACGCCAGGCAGCTTGGCCTCCTTGCCCATCATTAGTATGTGAAAACACCCATACCCCTGGGAGACATGGCATCTGACAGAGCAGGAAGGATGTGCACCGAAGGGTTAATAATAGTCTTTTTTTTTTTTTTTTTTTTTTTTTTTTTTGGCGGTACGCAGGCCTCTCACTGTTGTGGCCTCTCCCGTTGCGGAGCACAGACTCCGGACACGCAGGCCCAGTAGCCATGGCTCACGGGTCCAGCCGCTCCGCGGCATGTGGGATCCTCCCAGACCGGGGCACGAACCCGTGTCCCCTGCATCGGCAGGCGGACTCTCAACCAGTGCGCCACCAGGGAAGCCCCAATAATAGTCATCTTTGTGGGGAGAAATTATGGTTGCTTTCTATTCATGTTTTTATAATAAGAAAAATTAGAACTATTTTTAAAAATCCAAACCTTAAAAAAGTTCCCATTGAGTAAAAATTGGGATAGATGGTAACAGTGACAGAAAAGGAAAGATACTTCCTAATCCTTCCCAAACCTTCTCCTAAGGGATCTCTCCTCTTCCTCTCTCTGGACTCTCTGGAATTCCGTGTCCCTTTACCTGGACCCTCCCCACCTGTGCCCTCCTTCTCCCTCCTGGCAACACATGACGACACAAACCCTAAGATGACCATCACGTCCTCCGATCATCTTCACTCCAGAACAATTTAAAATATAAAGACAGTCATCCCAAAGAGAAAGTGACACCTGCAGATGGCAAGGCCCACTTCCCCGCTGAAGAACCAGGAGTCACATGTGAAAAGTTCAGGTGGAGGGAAAATTCAAAAATCAGACACCGAAACAAAGATATCTCTCAAAGCATAAGGGTACCTGGCAACCTTTCTTGAGGGCTGGACCCAAGCAGGACCGGGGAAGGGCATTTCCAGAACTCCTGGAGAGAGGAGTGCTTGGAAACTGTGGCAGAGCTATGACTACAGACTGAAGGTTTGTGTCCCCCCAAAATTCATATGTTGAAACCTAACCCCCAAGGTGACAGTATTTGGAGGCAGGACCTTTGGGAGGCCATTAGGTCATGAGGGTGGAGCCCTCATGAAAGGGATTAGTGCCATTATAAAAGGGACCCCCAGAGGCTCCCTGGCCCCTTCTGCCACATGAGGACACAGTGAGCACACAGCCATCTATGAACAAGGAAGCAGACCCTCACCGACACCAAATCGACACCAAATCTGCTGGTGCCTTGATCTTGGACTTTCAGCCTCCAGGAGTGTGAGAAATGGTTGTTTGCTGCTTAAGCCCCCCCCTCCCACCCCAGTGTATGGCCCTTTTGTTACAGCGGTCTTGACTGACTAATGCAGATATATTCCAAGTAAAGGAAACACAGGTGTATTTCAATATGGAAACAAATAAGTAAGCGCAAGCATGAAGAACAGCAGAAATCCAAACTGCTGATAACCTTAGGGGCCAGTTAAAATTCCGAAGTAAGCTCGGAAGACAAGCCACTTGAGACCCTCCTCTGCTGGAAGAGTCTTTAAAAGAGTCCCATCAGTAACAACAATCTCCAGTATATTCTATAAAGGGAGCCCACCTGTAGTCACAGAGCCTAGGGATAAATTTTAGTCATGACATTTACGGCATTCTCGATCTGTAATTTACACTAATAATCTCCAAGTAAAGAAGGATTTAAAAGGAACAGAAAAAGTAATCACTTGTGTCTCTCTGTGAACTTAAGGAAATCCAAAAATCTTCCCCAAAAGACACTCAGGAATGTGCATGAATAGAGTATAACTTCTTAACAACCGGCTCTGGGAGACTGTTAATAGCTCTACTAAAAGCCAAATATTACTTTAAATCAGGATTTTACCATGTGGCGGGGTTAAGTGTCGGAGGCCACACCTGACCAGGTGTGTCAGCAGTAGTGAGTCAGGGGTTCTAAAGAGGTTTGCCCATCTCAGCACCAAGGACAAGCGCCAGGGTGAGGGGTGGAACTGACTTTAAATATAGAATAGGGGGAGTGGGTGGGAGGTTGAGTGTAGAGTCATGGAAGAAGGAGAAGGAAGCACAGTTTTCCCTTCATTCTAAGGTACTTTATCCGTAACGAATTCTGAGAACTACCCTTCCCTGTGACGATTTTCATTTAGCAGTGGTTGAACAAACTCCTCCAAGTAAAGTGAAAGTTCCTAATACCCAGCAAATGACTGAGCTTCAGTTCCTGGGAAGCTGTGGGAGAGCGGCAGGGCTTGCTGTTTACCCCTGGCTCCCCACCTCCAGGGTGGCAGCTCCACTCACCACCACCCCTGCCTCAAGCATCCCTCCAGTAAAACAGATTCTTGGGCAACAAAGGAAACAGTATCTTTCCAATCCTTCCAATTGCGTCAGGCTCCCAGTGAGCTCAGAAGTCAAGTCACACCTACGATTATTACAGGGAAGATGCAGGACTCAAAGAAAGCTGTCTTCTCCAATTTTCTTTCACTCTCCAGCTGTCTGTAGCTCCATCTGCTTTAAAAGACAAGACTCAGTCCTCCTTTGATCAGAAACTCTTTTCTCCTTTTCCACCTGCTGGCCCCTAGTAGAAAGCTCTCCACATAATGAGGAGACAAGAGGTATTTGTGTAATTAACAAGTGAAATACAAGTGATTCTATTATTGCAGCCATGTTTATATTTGGGTAAGACCTCCTCCCTATAAACGGTTCAAAAATTATTCAATTGAAGGCACTGACTCGTCCGTTCAAATAAGGATTTAGCGAGCAGTTCCCTCATTAACCTGCAAAAGAATGAACTAACAACAGAGTCAGTGAAACTGTCTGTCTGCGTGGGACTGGAAACCGCCACCCTGGTAATTTTTTGCGTCTTGATTGGGTTGCCACTTACACGCGAGAGCTCTCCTGGTGGAAATTCTCAAGCTCAATTACACTCTAGTGAAACGTGCCCAAGAAAGCCGCCACGTGTGCACCATCCCCTGACCCACTGTCCAGCACCCAGAGTCCGGCACCCAGCGTATCCTACTGCACCCAAAACACCCTTCCGAAGTGAGTTCGCAAGAGGTAAGCATGGGTGGTCCGCCAGTGGTGAGTGCAGTGGCTCCTGTCTCTCCCAGATTATGTACCCCTGCAGGCAGCCTGAGGGCTCAGCCACCCCAACTCTCGTGTGCGTGTGTGTGTGTGTGTGTGTGTGTGTGAGTAAACCCACACCATAGTGCTGAGTCATACTGAGTCGACTAAAGTTCTTACACCTACTGTTTATCCAGGAGGCGTTTCTTTTCAGCCACGCTTCCCCCACCCGTACCTGACTAGCTGACCAGCCAAACTCCGGCACCTCTTCCTTGCCCCTGCCCACATCTAATCCACAGTCAGAACCTGTCTCAACACGCCCCTTGGTACCAGCCGCAATCCGTAACCTTAAGTTTAAAGGATTCCTCCAGCTGGTTCTGGTTTGCACAAATCCGGGCTGCATGCGGCCGCAGCGCTTAACCACTCCCCCTGCCGTCTCAAGATATGCTCCAACTAAACAGAAATGACCAGACTGGCTTTGTTTGGGGGTCTGCACAAAACAAGGAGCTGACCCCACGGCAGAAATTAAGACGACGGTGGATGCCAATGGGTGAAAACCTGGTGTGCGACAGATCTGAATGTACCTGTTGCTTTTAACTTCTAGTTTTTAGGAAGGAAAAAATATATTTAGTTAAAATGGACTCACACTTCTGTGGGATTCTTTTTTTTTTTGGCCGCACTGTGAGGCATGTGGGATCTCTTAGTTCCCCGACGTGGGATGGAACCCGTGCCCCCAGCAGTGGAAGCACACAGTTTTAACCACAGGAGTCCCTGTGGGATCTTTTTAAGCCTGTCCTCCAAACCTACCATTCACCCTGAGCCTCCATGGGATGGCTGGTGCCACCTCCCTCCTTCCACAGACTGGACGTCAGCATGACCCCGCTCTGCCCTTTTCCTGGCAGACAACTACTGGCCTGAGATAAAGTCACAGGTCCAAAGACTTTCCTTTGGCAAGATGGCCATGGCTGTGGTCTTCTAACAGTGATGCCCAGTCTGGGGTGTCCTGCCTGAACTTGTCCCCTTCAAAGCTGCCCCAGGACCTTGGCTTTGGCCTTTCACCTCTACGAATCAGGGAGAAATGAGGATTATTCTGGAAAATGCACATGTGGGGCTGGAGATGGCCAGTTAACTAGGGAATCATTTCAACTTTAAAACACAGGGGCACCCGGCAGGTGCAAGGCCAAATCCTACCAACAGTTTTAAATGAATGGAAAGCTCTTTTAAACATTTTCCCCCAATTCCAGAAACACATTTCATCAAAAAAGTTCTGTCAATTCTCGCCAAAGCTGCTGCCCGGGGTCATTAGTGTTAGAAAGGAAAGTCAGGACCCGGCACAGTATGCTGTGATTCCCGGGAAGCTGGGAGCCAGGGCGCTGACCCCAAACTCTGGTGATGGCGAGACAGGCTGAGGCCCCAGGCTCCCAAGTTCTGAGGGATCCTGGGCTCCCTTGGGCCATCACCCCAGCTGCAAAATCCTTGAAGTCCGCTCCATGCTTTTGTTATAAATCACAGTTGAGAAACATTTACACATCCTTCTAAAAAGGGTACTGCTCTTCGATGTGAGAAGCCCAGATTTTGGCGTCCCTTTGATCTCAAGGTTGCCACTGAAACCTGACCCCATGATTATGCGCACGACCTGGTGACCCAACAGCAGAGGGCTCTGTCAGTGCAATGAGGGGCCGCCACTTCTAAGGAGACACCGCGTGGTTCTCAATGGGCCGCCACTGGCATTTGGGGGCGAGACAGTTCTATACAGGGCAGGCCTGTCCAGCACATTGGGAATGAGTAGCAGTCCTGGCCTTAGGGCACTAAAGGCCATGGTGTGATGACCAAAACTGCCACCACACACTGTCACACTGCCGCTGAGAGCAGCACCGCCCAGCTGAGCGTGGAAAGGGCAGCATATTCAGAGGTCTGCCAAGGTCAGGCCCAACCTGGGGCCAGAATGGGCTGAAACCACAAATAGGAACCCCAGGGCCACATCTGGGGGCCAGATGTCTCTTCTCCTACGGGGCTGGCACCCCCATGGCATCCCCTCTTGACTCCCCAAGCCTCTCTCCAGCATCACTCCCATCACAATCGTGTGCTGTCTGCTGCACTAACATCTTCCCTGGATGGGACAAACAGCTCACATCCCTTAGAGGCTGCTGTAATCCGTGTTCTTTCTTGAAGGCCTTAACGATCTCCCGGGGTAAACACGCAACAATAAAACCTTCCTGCTTGCTATTCAAATAACCACATTCCACAGTTTTCTTCTTACACGTTTCAAGCTTTGCCACCAACCGTTGTCATTTTTCAGGATGTCCCTGTGTTTGTAGGATATCCATGGTAACATCACTAAGTTTTCTTTTTTCCTTTTAAATAGCTTCCATTAATATTTCCATCAGTTTCACACTCAGTCCATTAAAAACAGAATATAGACAATCATCCTACTTTATGATCAAATTCTGTATAAATCAGGGGTCACAAAACAAGCTGTAAGACTCAGCATCTTGACACACAGTGTATAACTTCCAAGTGCCAACCTCTTTGAGCATCAGTTTCTTTTTTTTGTTTGTTTTTTTGTTTGTTTCTCATTTGTCAATTTTTTTTTTTTTTTTTTGCGATACGCGGGCCTCTCACCGCCGTGGCCTCTCCCCTTGCGGAGCACAGGCTCCGGACGCGCAGGCCCAGCGGCCATGGCTCACGGGCCCAGCCGCTCCGCGGCACGTGGGATCCTCCCGGACCGGGGCACGAACCCGCGTCCCCTGCATTGGCAGGCGGACCCCCAACCACTGCGCCACCAGGGAAGCCTCTGTCAATTATTTTATACCTACAGAAAAGCATGCCAAGTACATGTATAATCTCTTCAAAAGTTAATAATATATGAAGGGAAAAAAGATAACCAAGGACTATCATGATATATAACCACCGTCCTCCAAATATATACATTGATTTAATGAAATGATGCCTGGAATATAGGCACAAAATAGACAATAAGTATGTATAGAATACCTTGAAGAAAATGTCACAACACTGTAAATCAACTATCCTCCAATAAAAATTTTTTAAAAAAGAAATAAAAATAACCCTGCTCACAAAACTAAAAAAAAAAAAATTGAAAAAAATAAAGAACCATTAGGATGGAAGGTGAGAATTTCATCATAAGCATCAGTTTCTTGATAAGAAAACCTCACTCCATACCTCACGCGGTTATAATAAGGACCAGATAATGTAACAAGCTCTGCAAAAGTGCTGGGAAGTCATAACGCAAGGGCAGCGGTTAGTACTTGTTATTCACCATCATCACGGTGGGGCTGCATCATTACTGGATAAAATCTAGAGCATCTTATACCCACTGCTCAGAAGCAGAGAAAGCACCTCTCACACAGAGCCTGATTCAAAGGTTCTCACTTGATTGTTTTTTTCTTCCACGCTGTAGCTGAGCTGTCACTTGTTGGGTATTTATCGAAGTGCCGCAGTTAAAATACAAGGGGCCAAAGGAGCGAGAACAAAGTAAACACAAAATGATGTCTAACATCAATTAATTAACTGATCCTAGGTCACAACTCTCTGGAACGACTCCTGTACTTGAGGATGCCCTAAATTTACTCAGGCACACAAGAACCTCTTCTTTAGAGCAAGTGTCATTTATTCCAGGAGTGAAGGGACCCTTGGGATCATTTGGTGCTGCCTCGAGGGGACTCCCAGAATGTGGGAAAGTACACCCCAACCCCCCTCTCTGCCCAGAACCGACAGAGAAGTCACTGCCACCTAGAGGGAGATGAAAGAAAACAAGGAAGCACCCTAGGATGGTTAATTTTATGTGTCGCCTTCTCTGAGCCACAGCGCTCAGCTATCTGATCAGACATTATTCTGGATATTTCTATGAAGGTGCTTTCTGGATGAGAAACATTTAAATCGGTAGACACTGAGTAGAACAGGTTGCCCACTATAGTGGGGATGGGCCTCATTCAATCAGTTGAAGGCCTTAAGAAAAAAAGACAGACATCCTCCAGATAAGAAGGAATTCTGCCAACAGATGGCCTTTGCACTTGAGATGGAATGTCAACTGTCCCCTTCATATTTTGGGCTTATACCTCCGTAATTATGGCAGTCAATTCTCTAACATAAATCTCTATCTCTGTTTACAAAAAAAAAAAAAAGGAGGAAACAGGCAAGCGGCCAGCATTTCCACATTCTCGACAGTAATAAGAAAAACAATGGGGGAAAGTTTAGTGGTTCCTCAAAAAGTTAAACACAGAATTACCATATGACCCAACAAGGCAGTTTCTAAGTACATCTCCCAAAGAAATGAAACTCGATTAAATACATATACACACAGGTACTAGCAGCAGTGCCCTTCACAACAGCCAAAGGTGGAGACAGCCCAAATGCCCGACAACTGATGAGTGGACCATCTGTGGTTAGAGTCCAACAAAGCAGTACCATTACCCAGCTTTAAAAAAAAACCTACTGACACGGTACCTCAGGGATGCACCTCAAGAACATCTGAGCGCAAGAAGGCAGACATGAAAGTCCGCAGTGTCCAATTCCGTTTATTTGAAATGTCCACAGAATAGGTAAGTCCACAGAGACAGAAGCCGACCGGTGGTTGCCAAGGACCTGGTGGGGGGCAGGGGGGCGGATGCGGAGTGACTGCTAAGGGTACAGGGTTCCCTCCTGGGGCAATGCAACTGTTTTGGAACTAGACTGAGGAGGTGGTCGCACAACACTGAGAATGTACTGAACGCCACTGAAGTGTTTACGTTAAAATGGTTAATTTTTCATTACGGGTGTGTTACATCCCTCGATCACTAAAAGCAAGGACCACAAAAATGGCAACAACAAAAGGGCCGGGCCGGTTCACCCGCTGGGAGCCTGACCCAAGGCTGTTGAGTCCCAAGAAGACTCTTGTGCCCGTGGAAGATGCCTGTAAAAGGAAAAGGTCTGAGACCACAGAGCACGGCGACATGAAGGTCATCCGACCAGGAAGCAAAGGCACCGCCTGGAAACCTTCAAGTACTGACCAGGGCTCCTTCAGGACAGCAGCCTGATGGCCCCCAAATGCTCCCTGTCTGACCTCACGGTGAGACTGCCAGGGGCTCCCAAGATGCCTCCCACAAGGAGAAAAGGGGCCCGGCTCCCAGAAGCCGGCTGGTCATAGCAGAGGAAACCTTTCGCTTCTGATCTCCTAGCTGGACAGACTCTGCCCCGGTGCACCCTTACCTAAAAGTTGTAATTTGGCCAATAAGCCGTGAAAATGGGCACCCTCTGTAACAAGAGTTGAGGAAACGATCATTTTGTTTCCTGATTTTCTCTCCAAGATTACTAAACTGGGTACCTTTTAACTTTAGCCAGTGATAATGAGACCCTCAATTCTTCTAAGACTTAGACTATCAAAGAAAAGGAAACAATTTTAAGATACAGGTTTGTATATCTAGATAGACACAGATGCCTAACATGCGTGATTTATATGATAGACAGGTAGACAGGAATACACTATAGATGTGTAATTTTGACCCTAAAAACTGAAGAATTATCAAGCTTTAACACAAATATTTAAATAGTGCACTGATTTTTTTAAAATCCTGGTGAAAATAGACACATAACATAAAATTCACCATTCTATACATGTTTAACCACGGAATTCAGTGGCATTAGGAACATTCACTATCATTTTAAAGGTCTCCATCACGTCACTGGCTTCTCACAAAGATATCCGGGAGTGGTAAGGCAAGCAGGTCCCTGGGCCCCAGGTCCAGCTCCAGACTCCATCCCCATTGCACTCGGGCCCTCGGAGCCCAGTCCAGACGCAGGTGACCTGCCTCTCAGCAGGGGCATGGAGTCACCACCACAGCCGGCCCCTGGGACGGTCCCTGTGAACACCGCCCCGCCTAGGCAACAGCCCTGTTCACACCAGGCCCGGCTTGGGTTTGTTCAATCAGCACAGAAGGCAATCTATCAGGTCAGAGCCCACAGACGTGAGGCTTTTGTGCAGCGCTGACAGAGGCGACATTTCAGGAGGGGCCAGCCTGCCCTCCCCCCCGAGGAGGGGCCAGCCTGCCCTCCCCCCCAAGGAGGCAGATGAGCCCGTGCTGAAGGGACTTTTTGTTTATGGCTCAATTAGCCGAGCCATCGTAGGGTGACGACACACACTCCCTGCTCGGGGGACGCTCAGGATGTTCGGAGAGAATGGTCACATAAATAACCAGGACCGGGGCCACACAGCAGTGCTCTGGGCCGCAGGGACTCTGGGCCACCACTGACCCCAGCAAGTGACACGAGAGCACCCGATGACTTCCAAACACACGAAGGACTCAGTTCCAAGCAGGCACTCGGAGAGAGGCAGCGTCCATCCCAGCCAAGGCTCTGGGCAGAGGGTCAAGATGCCGGATTAAGTCAAAACTGTCCAGGGGAGGCCACCAGACACACGCAGCTACCGAGCACTTGAAATGAGGCTGGTCTGACTCAGATGCGCCATGGGTGAAGAACACACCGCAATCCAAAGGCTTACAACCAAGAAGGATGATATCCACCCCCTGATAAATCCGATATGTTGCAGATGGGAAGGATGGGACTTTGCATGTGCTGGATTAGACACGATGTATTAATGTCTCAGTAAAGTGAATTCCACCTGCTCCTTTTTACTTTTTTTTAATGTGGCTACTTGAGAATGTTTAAGGACGCATGTGGCTCACATTCTTTTTCTACTGGACAGAGCTGCTAAGGGGCCTCAAGAAAGACCCAGATTTCATGACAATATAAATTCTTCCCTTGGGGAAGATGCAGAGGTGGAGTTTGGCACGCAGGGTACGGGTGGGAGATGCAGGTCTGTGGAAGGAGGGGAGAACAAGGGCCCGCGGGGAGCCCCGCAGCATGTGCAGCCTGTCGGTACCATCAGGATGGGCTCAAATGGCCAGACCATCATGCCAGGCAGACCACTGGAAGAGGGCCCAGAGGGATGCGCCCTTACGTGGGCATCTCTTTCTGCAGGGGCTACAGCCAGGGATGCTCCCTGCAGCTGGGCAGCATCCTCCCCAGGAGGGGCCCCCAGCACCCAGCATCCATCTCCCCTGTCCTCCGCCTGCCCGTCTGCAGTACTCACGCCGGCCGCCACCCCACAACATGACCACCGGTGAACATGGCAAAGATACACACCACAAAGTTCTTCAAAGCAGATGCTGGGTCAGCTCATTAATATTAGGCAATGCTTCCAGGTCACGCAGAGACCAAATGCTCACTGAGCACTCAGGGTACCACCTCCCAGCTCCCAAACAGCAGCTTAATTAAAAAAAGCCTGGAGAATGAAATGAGTATGGTGCTTGATGGACTGGACAGACTCACGGCGCAGAGGTGAATGAACAAAGCCCAAACCCTACTTCTGCCCTTTGTCCACGGGGAACCTGAGGCCCGATGTCACGCAATATACCAAGTGTCGGCAGCACCGTGACCCTGGCCTCTGGGTCCCCAGCCTGGTGCTCTGCCTGCAGGTCCCCAGATGTTTCATTCTTGCCAAGAGCTCAGCCACCTGATGCCAACTGCTATTCCCAAAGCAGCTTTCCAGCTCAACCCCTGGGTGGCAAGCTTGTCACTTGAATGTCTCAAGTCACTGTTCCTCCACAAGTGCCCCAGAGGCAAGATCATGCTGCACCCCCCAATTCCAGGTCAGACTCTTGGGACGGAGCTGCTGCAGGAAGAACCCAGTATTTCCAGATAAGATGGGTCTTGGTCAGCTCTGGCTGCTGTAACAACACGCCACAGACTGGGTGGCTTAAACAAGAGATGCTTATTTTCACAGTTCTCTTTTTTTTTTTTTTTTTGATGTGGACCATTTTTAAAGTCTTTGCTGAATTTGTTACAATACTGCTTCTGTTTTACGTTTTGGTCTTTTGGCCACAAGGCATGTAGGATCTTAGCTCCCCAACCAGGGATTGATCCCACACCCCCTGCCTTGGAAGGCGAAGTCTTAACCACTGGACAGCCAGGGAAGTCCCCTATTTTCACAGTTCTTGAGGCTGGGAAGCCCTAGATCAAGGCACCAGGCAGTCTGGTTTCTGATGAGAGCTGCTTCCTAGCTTGTGGAAGGATACTTTCATGCTGTGTCCTCAAAAGATGGAGAGAGAGGTCTCTCTGGTATCTCTTCTTATAAGGGCACTAATCCCATCATGGGGCCCCCACCCTCATGACCACATCTAAACCTAATCACCTCCCAAGACCCCACCTCCTAATGCCATCACACTGGGGTTTGGGGCTTAAACATCTGGATTTGGGGAGGACACAGTCCATAGCAGGGTACACCAAAACTTTGTCATAAGTTGACCTTCACGGCTACAGAAGACGAGAAACTTCTCTTCTGCTAAATCCTCAAATTTCCTCTACCTGGCTCAAAATCATGTTTGGTTCTTCTAGCCAGGATCTGTCAGCTGAAAGTGGCAGGTGAGTGTCAGGAAACTGGCCATGGACATTCACATCCATCTGTCTGCCTCCTCAAGCTACATCCTCACTGAGGGCCAAGTGGACCGCCTCCACCACTCTGCACCTTCAGCCCCGCAGGTCCCTCTGCCTGCAGATTGCTGAGCACGGCCAGCCCCTGGTCACATGCTGCAGCCTGGCCCGTCTGCACCTGTTTCCCTGGGTGCTCGGTTGGAACTTCTACCTCTGCTGGACAATGAGCCTGGGGTTAACAGATACACACGACTATATATAAAACAGACAACCAACAAGGCCCTACCATACAGCACAGGGAATTACACTCAATATTTTGTAATAACCTATACGGGAGAAGAATCTAAACAAGAATATATAACTGAATCACTCTGCTAAACGCCAGAAGCTAACACAACATCGTAAAGCAACTGCACTTCAATTAAAAAAAAAGAAAAAAAAAACCTATATATTCAGCGTGATCACAACAATGTGCAAAAAAAATCTGTGGGGACTTCCCTGGTGTCGCAGTGGTTAAGAATCTGCCTGCCATTGCAGGGGACACGGGTTCGAGCCCTGGTCCAGGAAGATCCCACATGCCGCGGAGCAACTGGGCCCTTGCTCCACAACTACTGAGCCTGTGCTCTAGAGCCTGTGCACCACAACTACTGAGCCTGTGTGCCACAACTACTGAGCCCGCATGCCTAGAGCCCGTGCTCCGCAACAAAGAAGCCACCGCAATGAGAAGCCCGCGCACCACAACAAAGAGTAGCCCCTGCTCGCCGCAACTAGAGAAATGCCGTGCACAGCAATGAAGACCCAACGCAGCCAAAAATAAATAAATTTATTTTTTTAAAAAATCTGTGAATGAAGAAAAGAAAAATGTTCTTTTCAGGGAACATTGTTTTACAGGACTGGAAATCAAGAAGGAAAATGATGTGGCTTCAGCTTTCTGAGACGCTTTAGAGAACACCCATCCTGTACCAACAGGAACAAAGTGGACAGTCACCTAAGATGCAGGGTTAAATGGCATCCCCAAATCTAGAAAGGAGGACAGGTCTACATATACTGTGTTCTCCTGGACTGGTCAAGGTGTCAAGGAATTTACAGGAAGGCATCCCTTAATTTATTGATGCTATTAAATAATAAATACACACATATGTAAAATGTATGTAAAACCTTCTAAAATTCAAACTGCCACGTGAACACCATCTGACCCTGTTGGCCTCACTCACGTGCCCTGTTTCTTTCCTACGTTACATGTAGGATGCCAGGAAATGAGTTTGCTGCCACCACTAAGATGGCATGGGAGCCAGCAGGGGCACTGGAGCTGGCTGGGAGCAGGGGCGGGCTGTGTGGCCCAGACCAGTCATCCAGCTGCTGCGGGTCAGCCTCTCTGCTGCCAAGCATGGGGGTGAGTCTCCCCAGGGTCCTGTGACTCTAACAGGAGGGTTTCACCAGACCCAGGGGTCAGACGGAGGCACAAGCCTGATGTGCTGATTCTGAGTCTGTGGCTCGTCTGCTCTGGGGCCTTTGGTATCACTAACTGAGACGTCTGCCATCCACACAACACTTCTGACCCCAAACGTGCAGGGTTTTTCCACACCAACACCGATTCTCCAATTCCTCGGACAGCAACTTGGCGTCCGAGATTCAAGTGAGTTCTGACGCCACCCAGAATTAGGGTCAGACCCCACAGGTTAAGGGGCTGGTCCCACAAGGTTGCCCCCGCCTCAGGTGCCGATGAGAACCAATCAGATGCCTCCCATCCTTCTGAACGACCAGCTGTAAACTGGGGATTCCCATCTCCCCTCCTTAGGTTTGATCATTTGCTAAAACGGCTCACAGAACTTCGGAACAGTTTACTTACCAGTTTATTATAAACAGCCAGACAGAAGACATGTGTCCGCAAGTCATGGGGAAGGGTGCAGGGGCTTCCGTGCCCTCTCCAAGGGCGCCACCCTCCCAGTACCTGGAGGTGTTCACTGTTCAGAAGTTTTCCAGAGATTAATCTCCAGCTTCTCTTCCCTTCCCGGAGGTCGGGGGGGGGAATGAAAGCTCCACCTCTATTTACTTGGTCTGTCTGGTGACCACCCCATCCCGAGGCTATGCAGGGCCTCACGCTGTGAGCAGAGCAAGGCGGGAGGATGTGAGGAGTCCAGAGGGCGGGGGAGCCCCAGCTGGGGCAGGGTGGTGCTGCCCAGGGGCGGGACCCCAACTGCCCAGAGAACCAGCCCGGCCTGCAGGAACCAGGTACTCAGGCCCTGGGGTCTGATCACACTTCCTTACAGCAGGTACTGCGACGGTGGCCGGACACCTGCAGGGGAGGCCTCGAGTCACGGTCCCCGTAGGAGCTCCAGGGCAGCAGCCTTCGGGGGCAGGCGCTCAGTGCAATTCCAGTGAATGTCCTAGAATTGTGCACGTGTAAGAAGCTGGGTCACACCGCACACACTCAGGAGCAGGCAGCTGAAGGACCAGCTGACCCAGAGAGGATAAGGCGGAACGCGGAGGAGCTCTCAGCGATGCTAGGAGGTCGTTAATGCCTTTTCATTGCAGTTGTCCAGCAAAATGCAGTGAAGTTCAGGGCTTACGTAGTGGTGCAGTGGTTGAGAGTCCGCCTGCCGATGCAGGGGACACGGGTTCATGCCCCGGTCTGGGAAGATCCCACATGCCGCGGAGCGGCTGGGCCCGTGAACCATGGCCGCTGAGACTGCGCGTCCGGAGCCTGTGCTCCTCAACGGGAGAGGCCACAACAGTGAGAGGCCCTCGTACCGCAAAAAAAAAAAAAAAGTAAAAAAAAAAGAGACAGGTTCTCTAATATTTTTAATCGTGGGCCACTCACCCCATTGCTTGCCTTAGATTTTCAATGCTGGTTATAATGTTTAATTCCATAAACATTCTAAATTTATACCTTGTTTTTTATTAAGGACGTAAAGAGAGCACCAATCTGAGAAATGACAGCGTCCACTTCTGGGTACTGACTAGCAATGGGAATTTCGGGCCCAGGTGGTGTGAGGAATAAATACTACACATGGGTCAGTCTCTGAACCAACAGGCTCCAAGACAAGACCCCACTTCCCAGGTCCAGTGAGGCCGAGAAGGGCCGAGCCAAGGTGAGACCACAGACCTTCCCGCTACGTGGGCCCAAGCCCTGCGGTGCCCCCCATTTCCTGAATTACCTGAATCTGAGCACCGGGTTTGCTCACAGACTGTTCTCACCTGGGTGCGGGCAGAACCCTGGGCTCAGAAGCATCAGGGTCTCTTCCCATTTTGCCCTTTACTGCATGGGGTCCCTCAACATTTGAGCCTGTTCCCCCACCTGTCAAACTGAATAACAAGCCCACTCTGGACGGTCGCTGTGAGGGGTGAATGAAAATTCACGTAAAGGGCTGCTTGGCCCCAGAGAGGCACCCACAAGTGGTCATGTCACTGCGCTAAGATCCCTTCTGACGGTGTGCGGTGGACTCAGTTAGCAGGCCCACAAAGACGTCCACTTCCTAGTGCCCTGAATCTGTGGATACGCCACCTCACAGGGCAAAGGGGACTTTGCAGCTGTGATGAAGTATCTTGAGCGTAGCCCGGATTAGGCACTGGGCTCAGTGCCGTCACAGGGTCCTTATACGAGGGAAGCAAGAGAGGAGAGTCAGACAGGGCAATGGGACGACGGAGCAGAGGGACAAAGAAAGAGACTGGAAGATGCCCGGCTGGCTCTGATGTCAGAGGAAGGGGCCAGGAGTCAAGGGAAGCGGGCCAGCATCCACCCCACACAGACCTCCTGGTGCCACGACATCTCAGGGCTGGGCGCTTTAGGACGGGCCTTGCCCTTCCGATAAACCTCAGCTTCCGCCTCAGAAAAAACAAGGCAGACTCTATTCCAATGGGCTGTGCGTCTACTCAACAAGAGAACAAGCGTAAAGGCTTACCGGAGCCCGGGGCAGTGCAGACAGCAAGCCAACAGCGGCTCTGGATTCATAAACACGGAACTGTGCTTCCATCTGTAAGCACCCTGCTGCCCTCAGACTAGCTGGCAGGGCTTCTCAAGACCCAGTCAGGGAAGAATCCCACACTGGCCTCGGTCTGACAGCTTCTGCCTGCGGGTAACCCCTTTCAGAATGCCACACAGGGGTCCTGATGGCGCCAGAGCCGTCGCAGTCAACAGGCAATCCCCACGGAGGGCACCAGAGGTGGAAGGGCACTGGCAATGTCACCCACCCAACACGCTCTGGGACAACCTCCCTGAGGGCATCCACCCAGCAAGTGGCTGGCTCCACAGCTACCTTCTGGAAATTTCTCAGCTGTGACCCACAGCTTCCTATCCCCACCCCTGATCTCTAGGCGAGCATTTAGACAGGTAGCAGCCCCACCAAATGGTACCGGCTGGGAAGCAGGTTGCTGAGGTACCCCTGCAAACACGGCATTGAGAGCTCCCAGCCGTTGCCCGGCAGACCCCTGACCTGCAGACACACAGCTCAGGTAGAGCGAGCACGGTCCCCGCCAGCGGAGAGGCCCAGGCGGAGAAGGGACACAGGAGGAGAGCACAGTCCCAGCAAAGGTGCAGACGTGGTGAGAGGATGAGACTCCTCACAGGGTCAGGCGGCTGGAGGGAGGGCAGGAGGAGGGCAGGGCTTGGAGATAAAGACGAAAATGCCAACAGGCAGATGGTCAGCCCCAGCAGTGCCCAGTGCTGGCCTCCCAGCCGGGGAGAGGGTCGTTGGGCTTGAGAAGGGATCACTGGGGAGAGAGGCCATGGCTCGGGCTTCTCTTGGGACAGACAGGTTCTCTCCCAGAAAACAGAGTGTGTCCCCGCCTTTTCCCAGGATCTCCACTTCCAAACATCCTTCCAGCTCAACTGTGACAAGAAAGAAAAGAGGGGGGCTTCCCTGGTGGCGCAGTGGTTCAGAGTCCGCCTGCCGATGCAGGGGACACGGGTTCGTGCCCCGGTCTGGGAAGATCCCACGTGCCGCGGAGCGGCTGGGCCCGTGAGCCATGGCTGCTGAGCCTGCGCGTGCGGAGCCTGTGCTCCGCAACGGGAGAGGCCACAACAGTGAGAGGCCTGCGTACCGCAAAAAAAAAAAAAAAGAAAGAAAGAAAGAAGAGATTCCAGGGACTTCCCTGGCGGTCCAGTGGTTAAGACTCTGCTCTTCCAATGCAGGGGGTGTGAGTTCGTTCCCTAGTGTTGGTTCCCTGTTTCCCACATGCCTCCCCGCCAGAAAACCAAAATATATAAAAAAAAAAAAAAACAGAAGCAATATTGTAACAAATTCAATAAAGACTTTAAAAAAAAAAGAAAGAAAGAAAAGAGGCCAAGACACCAGCCCACACACCAAGTTCTGCCTACAGCTGCCCGCTGGCCTGGGGTGGGAGTGGGCCCCTCCTTAGGGGCATGGACCAGGGCAAGAGGCCCACGTGGCCCCTGAAGCCAGGCTCGGGCCTGTACTGGGCTGAAGAACGTCCCTCCAATTCACATCCACCCGGAAGACACACACAGGGAAGTAGGTCACGTGATGACAGAGGCAGAGACCGGAGTGATGCAGTTACAAGCCAGGGGACGCTAAGGACTGCCAGCAGACCCAGAAGCTGGAAGAGGCAGGAAGGACCCTCCCCCAGGGTCCCTGGAGGGAGCACGGTCCTCTGACACCTGATTTTAGACTCTGGCTCTCAGAATTATGAGAACAGATTTCTGTGGCTTTAAGCCACCCAGGTTGTGGTCCTTCGTTCTGGAAGCCACAGGAAGCTAACACAGGGCCTGTCAGGCAGGGACTTCTAGGTCCACACACACTGGACCCAAAACGCTTCCTGCCTCATCTGCGTCCACTCGTGTCTCCCTCCAACAGATTCTCCCGCGTGCCGGCTGGGTCCAGTTGGACCACATAGATATGAGACACGGAGACGAAGCACCTTCTCTCACACTTAGAACCTGCCCTCCACTTCATACAGTGAAGAGGTTGCCCAAAGTCATCGAATGGCACCCTCGCGAATGTGCATTTCCTTGTTTATAAATGTTTATCTCAAAAGAAAAAAACAACTGGAAACCAATCTCAGACTTGAGTTAATAACAGATGATATGCACATGGCAGCGCTTAGAGGGAGATGTACTGAAGTCTGCAATTGACTCGAAACGCATCCGAAAAACGAAACAATGGAGGGACGGACAAATGTGCTCAAGCCAGCACAGCCACATGCTAACTGCAGAATCCAAGTCGTGCGTATGCAACTATTCACTGTAAAATCCTTTCCGTTCTTCTATATGTTTGAAATTTTTCATAATAAAATATTGTAAAAAAGAGTACAGTGGCAAGACATCCTTTGAAACTTTCTGGAAATCAGTGAAATGAGAAGCTTTGCGTAGATACACTTCACAATGGCCTTTTAGGAACCTTTTCATCACAAATAACAAAGCAAAGTGCATCTTCCTAACAGCACTGGAATACGTGAACGCCTGGTGGGTTCCTCCCAAGAATCCCCTCCCACATGTCACATGGTCAGTCAGGCAGCTGCTACACTGTGAAAGAGGGCACTAAAAAGATGAACCTTTTAAAAGCACCCCCTTAATGCCCTTAAAACAGATACCGCCAAGCTAAGCGGGGCTCCTCCACCTTGGTTTACGACGCCGGCAAGGGGCCCAGAGCTCCACGGGGAGGGAGCTAGTGCCAGGACCCGGGTGATGGGGATCCAGACTGACACCTGGCCCCAGGTCTGGCTCACAGCCAGCAGGCCCTCGATGTGTTAAATGGATGAGTGATGCCAAAACCCAATGTTTAGGAGAAGCACCTGAAGGCATCCTCACAGGCACCGATACTTCCACAGAACGTGCAGAAAGCTGGTCTCGGGTATTTGGCCTGAGAAACTGGATTAAAATCCTTCCCCCATGTGAGGACACCGGGAGGCTTCCTTGGCCCACTGCATGGCAGACGAGACCGATGTCTGTGGAAGGTCATGCTCAGCCACTGTTGCAGCGCCCCCACTCCCCCGCCCCCTCAGAGTCTGACTGCTCGAAAGCAAGGCTCGAGCCTGCAATTTACACCTGGTTCCCCAGTCCAAGGAAAGCATCCTATGATGTCACGTCTTGGTCCTTAGTAGCTTGACCACCTTAAGATTCGATGGATAGAGGCCAGGGTCATGATCATAAAAAGGTTTTAAAAGGTTATGTGGGGACTTCCCTGGTGGCGCAGTGGTTGAGAATCCGCCTGTCAGTGCAGGGGACACAGGTTCGAGCCCTGGTCTGGGAGGATCCCACATGCCGCGGAGCAGCTAAGCCCGTGAGCCACAACTACTGAGCCCGCGTGCCACAACTACTGAAGCCCGCGCGCCTAGAGCCCGTGCTCCGCAACAAGAGAAGCCACCACAATGAGAAGCCCCTGCACCGCAACGAAGAGTAGCCCCCGCTCGCCGCAACTAGAGAAAGCCCGCGCGCAGCAACGAAGACCCAACACAGCCAAAAATAAATAAATAAATAAAAAATAAAATGAAAAAAAAAAAAGGTTACGTGGGCTGAGAAAATGTGCAGGATGAAAAGTAAGTGCCAAGAGGAGGCCCTTCTGACTTCTCCGGAGACCACTTCCCCCGGCGGAGACGCACAGACCAGCAGAAGCAGCAGGAGCACCACCTTCTGTCTGTGGAAAGGGTCCTGGGGCCACACAGAGCCTGGGTATGGGAACCAGAGACCCATACGGACCACCTTCTCATTACGGTCACGTGACCTGTAGCAACTTCCCCACCTGCCCAGCCTCAGTTTCCTTATCTGTAACAAACGGATGATACCGCCCACTTCATAGGGATTTCGACAAGAAGTAAATCAAATAACACTCTTGAGGGGCTGGCACCGAGCTTACCACCTCTGAGACACTCAAGAAATGCTAGTTTCCTTCTCTCTCTCTTGCAGGGGCCCCTTCCCAAGCCCCAGCAAAGTTAATTAGGATCAAGAAAATACGGCAAGTTCCTAGAATTTACCCAGAAATCAAAGAAAATCACCCTACCAAGAAAAGGATGATAATTTATTGTAACAATCCAAGTCCCCCAGGGGTGTAATCTATAAAGAGAGAGTTCTAAAACTACAACTTCCTGTCCGATTGTAAAAATAGAACAGTGTTTGTCGAAGATCCTGGATCCAATTAATGCATTCATTTTCTCCAGAGAAGGAATCAAAGCATCTCAGTTTGTACCCACGCGGAGGAAACTGGGAGCGACGGGGGGGACTCGGGAAGCTTCTCGGGGCCACTGCCCTTGTCTGGGTAAGAGTGAAAGCAGGGTGACTGAAGCCACAGCCCCAAGGATGAGGGTCCCAAGGCAGAGTCCAGAGGATGGGTGGGGCAAGGCACCCCCAGACCCAGAAGAGAAGGGGCAGGACGGACAGAAAGACTCGCCATCCCTAGGGGCTGGGGACACGGAACGGGCCTAGAGCTCAGAAGTGTGGTCTGGGGGCACAGCTGAGGGCTGGGGGCATAGCTGAGGGCGGGGAGGAAACCCTACAGCATATCCAGTCCCACACCAGGCATGGGGCACAGACGCCTTCTGTAACCTGCACGGCACCCCAGGACATAAAGACGTGCACCGCAGCCCCCCACTTTACAGATAAAGCAGGGCAGCTGACTTGCCCAAGGTCACCCATTTCAAAGGGGCAGAGCCAGGACTGGAGCCGGAGCTGACTGTTAGTTTTACAATAGAAGCTACAGGGCAGGAGGGTTTCCAGAAAAAGACCAAAAGAGAACCCCTGGGTCTTGGCAATTAGAAGGCCACTGGAAAGCTCCAGGAACAGGGAGAGAAGTCCACGGTCAGGGATTGAGGAGGGAATTGGGGACTTGGGGGCTCAGGGGGTGGAGGGGTCATGCGGCCAATGCCATTCAAGAACACACACTCCAAAACGCACAGGAGAGGACACGTCCCCGGCCGTCCCCGTGGTCAGGGCTCGGCACTGTCCTAAAAGACCTGCATCTCTTCCTCATTCCTCAACCCCACAGTGGCAAATATGTACCCACACCCTAATCACTTGATTACAGACATAATACGTTATGATTTGACTACATTGCCGGATTATTATAGTGTGAGAAAATACAGGAACTGTTTCCATTACGCCTAATGTAACAGATGAACATAGGGATTGCTTTCAATCATGGTGAACGGCCTCAAACGCTGATTTCCTTTAAGATTGTTTGAGATCGTCTCTGATGTGCAAAAACTTTAAAACTAACACAAACCACTCTCTAAGCTCCCAGATTTTGTCACCATTTGTTGGGAGTTTTGTATGTCTGCTCATCTCAATAATGTCACAGAATTAGCTAGTTTGTTTGGACAAAAACCTCAAGCTCGTCCATGGAAGAGCCATATGTGTGAAAATTTAAAGCCTTGGTGGAGCAGTGGTTAAGAATCTGCCTGCCAATGCAGGCGACACGCCTTCGATCTCTAGTCCAGGAAGGTCCCACATGTCGCAGAGTAACTAAGCCCGTGCGCCACAACTACTGAGCCCGCTCAGCACAACTACTGAAGCCCACGCGCCTACAGCCCGTGCTCCGCAACAAGAGACGACACCTCAATGAGAAGCCCGCGCACCGCAACGAGAAGCCCACACACCGCAACGAAGAGTAGTCCCCGCTCGCCACAACTAGAGAAAGTCCACGTGCAGCAACGAAGACCCAATGCAGCCAAAAATAAATTAAAAAAAAAAAAGTTTAAAGCCTTGTGTTTTATGAAATAGGATAAAAGTCAAGCTCAGAGGACATAAAAGAAGTTGCATTTCAGCCTGGACTGGCAGGCAGCCCCTTCCTCTGCAAACAGAAGCAGCTTAGGTTCAAACCTGTCAACAGTTTTTAAATCAAAGGCCTTGGTTTCTGCCTCATCCTAAGTCAATTACAGTTCTAACCTGAAAAAGGTATTTAATGGGCCTTTATTTGAGTTCACAGATATTTTCCCCAAATAATGAATTAGCAATTTAATCCTCTTATATCCTCACCAGACAGGCAGATGGCAAGAGCCTCAGGAACACTGCCCGGGGGCGGGACAAGGGTCGAGGTCGGCCCAGGAGGGACCAGGCCCTCCGCTCGCACCCCCAGGGCAGCCGCCAGAGTAAACACCCGATAAGGGGGTACCCGGCTGCACACCTGGATCAATTGTGGGGGGTTGAGAACAACCCTAACATGTCAGGGAAACCCTCTAGCTATCCCCCCACCCCAAATCAGCAGAAGACATCTGTAAGCCCTCCCATTCTTCCCCCCCATACCCCGGCAGCCTCCCAACCTCCAGGGTTTCTCAAAGTCACTTGTTTGTTGATAGTTTTGAATTCAAGACACAAAGAAGTAACACTGGAAATGGTGGCTCGGTCCCCAGCCAGCTTTCGAGGCCTCTCTGGCTAGAAAGGAAGCTGAAATACTGTGTCCACGCAAAGAAAACTGACCGGAAAGCAGAGCCAGGGTAAGACGATGACCTGACAACACAAGGGCTCCACATGCAGACAGGTCGTCCTGCAGTGTCCAGTCCCGGGACAGCCCACCTTGGTCGCCTCTCCCCTCCAGCGGCTTCTCCACACAGTCCAGACATCACACTTGGAGGAAGCACTCAAGTCCTTTGTGCTGAGTCTGATCAATATTTTTTATGACTTTTCCAACAAAACAGGAGGAACTCTGACAGGGCGTTGCGGGGGGGGGGGGGCACGCATCCAGCAGTGACCTGAGCTTCCTGGAACATCACTTTGTCCAGTAGGGCAGGGGGTCCCCAACCCCCAGGCCATGGACCGATACCAGGCCGTGGTCTGTTAGGAACTGGCTCACACAGCAGCAGGTGAGCGGCAGGTGAGTGAGCGAAGCTTCGTCTGTATTTGCAGCCGCTCCCCATCACTCGCATTACCTCCTGAGCTCCGCCTCCTGTCAGCATTATGAGTTGTATAATTATTTCATTATATATTACAATGTAATAATAACAGAAATAAAGTGCACAATAAATGCAATGCGCTTGAATCATCCCGAAACCATCCCCCCTTCCCCAGTCCATGGAAAAAGTGCCTTCCACGAAACCAGTCCCTGGTACCAGAAAGGTTGGGGACCATCGCAGTAGAGAATGTAACACCTGAAGTTGACAACCTCTGAAAAGGTAAGTTTATTCATTTCCTGTTGCTACCGCAAGCAACTGTCACAAACATTAAAGGACTTTCCTGGTGGTGCAGTGGTTAAGAACCCGCCTGCCAATGCAGGGGACACGAGTTCGAGCCCTCATCCAGGAAGATCCCACATGCCGCAGAGCCATAATGAAAAACTGACTAATCTTTGAGAACACGCCTTACAGTGACAGACACTTCCACTAACACCACCGTCACCCTCGCTTGCCCCGCACGAGGCGTGCTCTCTGCAACGCCTCACCACCTGCCAGAGAGATGGCCACCAAGACCCATGACCATGAGCGCTCAGCTCCCTGGACGATTTCCAAACACTCTCAGGACACTCGTATCACCCCCATCATCGTATCCTCAGAAATTCTAAGCTGGCGAATACTTTATTTTTTTTTAAAGCCTTCTATGAAATGTGTAATGAACTCTTTCCCCCTAATTACAAACAGACCTGTCTGAGGCTATGGTAATGCGTTCACAGAGCTCAATTCTGTGTGCACTGTACCTTGGGGCTCCTCGTGAAATCAATCTGGAAAGTTATCTTTCTGGCTGAGAGTGTAATCATACTATTATAAACTACAGCACTTGACAGTTGCTGCATCTTTCTAATCAAACCTTCCGAGGCTGCGTCCTTTGTGAGGAATGGGGCCCTGATCCCATCATAACATTGCTCCTCTGGGAAACGCAGACAAGGCTTCCTGGAACTCAGGGTGAGGGAAAGTGGACTGGACTCTCTGGGGCCCTTCTGCTTCTGACGGCTAGGACTGGAGGGTAGCTGGGATCAAGTAGAGAGAAAGGAAGTGGATGGAGATGGGAGAACATTCTGGAAGGGCTCTGAGTATTTTCTAGGACTTGAGAGGTCAGATTTCAACACTTCTGGTTTTCCTGGTCACATGCTATTCTTAGAATCAGAGGTACCAGGAGACAGGGCCACCGAGATGCAGACACACAGAGAGGCCCCCAAGGGGCAAAGGCCAGTCAGACGTGGACAACGGCAGACGCGAGGAGGAGGTGCCAGAGAGGGTTTTCGGGGGAGGGAAGTGGCTCAAAGTGCAGGGGAAACAGGTGGCTAACGTCATTTGAGGGAAATACGTGACGCGGACAACAGAGAGTTAAATAAGAAATAAATCACGAGGGCTTCCCTGGTGGCGCAGTGGTTGACAGTCCGCCTGCCGATGCAGGGGACACGGGTTCGTGCCCCGGTCCGGGAGGATCCCACATGCCGCGGAGCGGCTGGGCCCGTGAGCCATGGCCGCTGAGCCTGCGCGTCCGGAGCCTGTGCTCCGCAACGGGAGAGGCCACAACGGTGAGGCCCGTGTACCACAAAAAAAAAAAAAAAGAAAGAAAGAAATCATGAAATGGGGGAGACAAGGCAACCTGCGTCCAAAAGAGCCAAACGCTCGGGGCTCCTCACCCAGAGGAGGAGAATGTGGGCAGTCCTACGGCATCAGTGCACACACACACTCACACACAGAGACACACGCACAGAGGGAGACAGAGATACACAGACATGCATGCACACACACAACAGACACAGACACACACAACAGACACATACACAGAGGCATGCAACACAGGCTCACACACACACAGGTGTGCACTTGCACACAAAGACACACACACAGGCTCACACAAACACAAAGACACACACAGAGATAGAGACACACAGACACAGACAAGCATGCATGCGCACAAAGAGACAGACACACAACACAGAGACACACATACTTAGACACAGGCGCGCACACACACACACACAACAGACACAGACACATGCGCACACAGACGTGCACTTGCACACACAGACACTGCGCCCTGGTGGCGCAGTGGTTAAGAACCCGCCTGCCAATGCAGGGGACACGGGTTCGAGCCCTGAGCCAGGAAGATCCCACATGCCACAGAGCAACTAAGCCCATGTGCCACAACTACTGAGCCTGCACTCTAGAGCCTGTGTGCCACAACTACTGAAGCCCACGTGCCTAGAGCCCACGAGCCACAACTACTGAGCCTGCGCTCTAGAGCCCGCGAGCCACAACTGAAACCCACGCGCCTAGAGGCCGTGCTCCACACAAGGGAAGCCACTGCAATGAGAAGCCCGCGCACCGCAATGAAAAGCCAGCTCTTTGGAATGAGTTCAGACTCCATTCCTTTCACCAAATCAAAATAACGCCAAGCCTCTGCCCAGCGCCGCTGTCTTGCTGCGTTGTTTGCCAGCACCCATAGCACTGATCCTCCCGAGGGGAGGGACCGAGCAAGGCTTTCCAGCCCTAAAATAACATCAACACACTGCAAGGAACAGCTCTGAAGAGCAGAGACGTGTGTGAATCACAGGGAAGGAGTGAGGGCCTGGGAGGGTTTGGGCAAACCCGTGGTGGCTGGCTCAGTTGCCCACCCTTCCCTCCCATCCCCGGTGTCTCTCCGGGACCCACTATGAAAGCCTGCAGGACGCAGACCTGGTTGGCAAGGCAACAGACCCACCGTCTCCAGCATCCTTCCCAGACCGCACCACAGACCCCGGGTCCCTGCCGGTTGGGAAACCTGGGACGGCCCTTTGGGCTTCCACCTCCAATCTCCAGAAAGTCCTGGGGCCACAACGGTACCTGCTAGATACTTGGGTCCTCGGAAGACAATCAAGCCCGGCTCCAAAATAATACAGCCTAGCTCAAACCTGACTTCTACGTTCCCCGCAAAAAGCAAAAGACCGCCTGTGTCCAAAACGAATGTCCACACACACAGTGCCATGGGGTAAGTGCACACGGACACTGGTCTCCCGCTCACGACGAGGCCACCGCCCAATACACAACCAAAAGCATTTCTACACTCCTGACCTCACACCTTGGTAGAGAAAAAGTTAAATGCAACTTACGGCACTTTCTAAGGCAGCTGGGTAGATGAACACACGTTGGTTTGGATGGATGTACACATATCACTTTATTCCCATGTACACCCGCGGAGGCAGGGGACACACACAGAGAACAGAGTCCCCACTGCAGTCTGCAGGAGGCTCCAGACGCCCTCCCTGCCCAGCTGCGGGTCACTCACGGGCCCTGACACCCAGGCTACTCTGAGCACCGTAAGGGTGAAGGGTCAGGCATTCGTGGCATCTCCACTGACACCCTTCTTGGGGCTGTGCACCCCAGATTCCCACGTGGTTCACCTACGGGACGGGGAGGGCCGGGGGCTGCCCCCGGGCATCGTTCCATCCTGGAAGGCCTTGGCGTGGGCAGCTGGGACAAGCCTGGCTTGGGCCATGGGGCAGGGTCCTCCTATCTTGTCTGTGGCCACTGGAGCAGTGGCCGAGTCCTAGAAGGCAGGTGCAGGCCAAGGACAAAGGGACTTGGGGGGTCACAGGTCTGTTCCTGAATGAGGCCAGTGGGCAGCAGAAGCCACGACACCAAGCTCCCCAGGACGCAGCTCCAAGAAACCGGGGGCCACCTCCGCTGCTGGCCAGGCGACAGGCACGGCCAGGCTGGCGCCCACCGTGTACACACCCCTCCCGGCTCAGTGCCCCGTCCCTCCTCCCTGAGCGAGGCTGCAGCCGAACCCCGCTCTCCCCTCCGAGGAGCAGCTCCCGCTCACAGCCCGCAGAGCAACTCAAGGACAGCGGCAGGCAGGCCTGGGAGGCCTGCTTTCCAGTCTGAGTAGCCCAGCCTGGCCGGACACGGCCCAGAGGAGGTGCCCCAAAACCCCAAGCAACCTCCTGGCCAAACCCACAGCGGCCACTGGCCGGCCTCAGACCAACAGCACGCCACCCACCACGAAGCTTTTAACCTCAGTGACTCGGGTACGGGCAGCGACCCCCAGGCCTCTTCTGCTGAGCACCTCAGGCAAGCACGGCCTCCACTCGGGTGTGAATCACACAGCGAGGCCGCTTACAGCCCAAGTTCACACGTGTGCCCTGGGGCAACGTCCTCCTACCTTACCGAAAGCAACCTGACGACAGGACACGAGGGCTGAACCGACGGTGAACACGAACACGGCTGCCTCCTCCTGCTGTGCACAGCTTGGTGGGCGTGAGGGGTCGCTCCCTGCACAAGCTTCCTCTGCTTGCAGCAGCGAGGTCCCGGCCCCCGCCAGCCCTGGATGCTGCCCTAACACACGTGCACCCTGTCACACGCGTGACAGGTGCAGGACGGCTACAGATGAGCATCTCCCTGTGCCCGCGGCCGGGCATCAGACACTGCGCTGGGGACGGGCTTCACTCAGAGACTGGAAATGGAGAACAACGGGATGGGCACAAGTGAACAGGGAGCCCCCTCCTTGGTTCTCAGCTGAGCAGACCCGCCACACTTGCAGGACGGCCCACGGAGCAGGACCGCAGGCTCTCCGCATCACAGAGGGATGGGGACGGCTAGAAGGGTGGCACTGCAGAGCAGGCAAACCTCCGGCATCTTTAGGAAGCAATGCTTTCCTCACTAACCCAGATTCCTAGGAAAATGATCCACCTGGAGAGAAGACCCACAGAGCCGCGGTAGCTCTGCCTAGAGGCACCTGGGAGCCTGGGGCCCTCCACCCCACCCGACCTCGCCAGGGCGGCCCGGGTTCCGGGATGCTGAGAACCCAACCGCTCACACCCACCCCAGCAAACCACCGCCCCACACCTCCCTACGATTCTATTGGCTGGAGAGAAAGACTGTTTGACAGACTCAAAAAACATTTCCAAATGGCATCAAGGCTCTCACAAGGCCCTCCAACTTACAGGCGTGTAAATGGAAGTCTCTTCCCTCCCTGACCAAAGCTGGAGGCTGCCCTGGTGATGCCCCAAGCAGTCCTGGCGCAGGAGGCCCAGGGTCAGGCAGGGCCTCTGGTTAAAAGGCTACGGCAGGGCAGCTGGGTCCTGGTCTTCTTTTCTTACCAGGAAAGCTCCAAGTGCTCCCCGGGTCCCCTAGAGATGGTGGCCAGCTCCCAGCTAGGGCTGGAACCCAGGCAAACTTCCCACATAAGAAACCCAAATAAATCAGGAGGCGCAGCTAAGCAGGCCACGCGCTCTGCTACAGCACAGCCTCCACCGGGCAGAGCCAGGCTAATTAAAACAAGACGCTCAAGATCAGAGCTCCCAATTACCTGCCAATTAACGCGCTGCCTTACAGACTCCCTGCCCCTCGTCCCCAAGGCCTACCTTCAATAAGCCTTTCTATTTCTGAAGACTCCCCGGAGCCCTTCCGCAAGTCTCCTGCAGAGACCCCGACTCCACCTTCGTTACAAATAAGCTTCCCTGCACTTCTGGGCAGAGGTGACTTGGGGAGAAAGCTTTGTCCACCCAGTACCAAGCCCTGGAGCTGTGACCGCAGCTCAGGGCCCCACCAGCTGGGGTGGGGAGTGGAGGACACAGCGGCTCCCGGATCCCTAAGCTGAGGTGCTTCCACACGCCAATCAAAGCTCAGTTAAGCCACTTTCAAGGGGAACTACTACTTCCACTGCAGAGGACAGACAGTGCCACTCAGGAATGTCACACGTGCTCACGGGCGCCCTGAGTGGCTCCCACCCACACCTGCCAGAGGCCCTGCCCTTTCCTGGCTCAGTCCAAACCCAAGGCCCCGCGAGGTGGCTGCGCAGCCGCCCTGCTGTGGTTCCAGATGGTAACTGTTAACTGGCGTCTTCGGGGACCGGGCACCAATTCACACACAGACTCACTGCCGCCAAAGGCCAGCCAACAGGGCAGGGAGATGTGCTGAAAGCCCTCTTCGTACAGATGATGATGAGGGTGACAATGACTGGAGTAGCAGCGACCCCTCACTAAGTACTCACCATGTGCCGGTGTCCTGGAATCTGTTTTCTTAACTAATCCTAACAACAACACAAGACAGGCATTAATGCTACCTGCGGAGAAAACAGAACCAAGGCACAACTAGGAGGTCATGAGACTCACATCCAGATACACGCTGTGTGCGTGTGTGTGTGTGTGTGTGTGTGTGCGTGCGCGCACATGCGTGCATCAGAGGTTAGGACCAAGGTAGGCACGGCCTCTCTGCACTAGCTGGGCCCATAGCCAAGGCCCCCACTGCTCAGGTAAGAGGACACAGCCTATCACACTCACCCGCAGACACTAGAGTCTGCAGCTGGGTTCCTGAAACCCAGCTCTCTGGACGGCAGACACTGCTCTCACCTGGTTCTTCCACACCTCTATGAACCCTCCGTTCTCTGAGTCGGACCCTCTCTGCATCCACAGCAGCCCTGCATACTTCGGCCACACCTGTCTGCAGACCTCTGACAGGTGCGTGCACCTGCCCACCACCCCCCGCAGGTGGAGGAGCTACCTGCGCCGCGTCCCCACTGCCCGGAAAGTGGGAGCTGCTCCTCTGACATTTTCAGGGAGTGAAGGAGAGATGGAAGAATTCCACCCTTTCCGGAAAGTCCAGTCCCCGGGGTTCTGGACTTTCTCCAAACAGCCAATGCTTCTACTTGACCAAGCACCTCAGCTGGTCTTCCTGGCCTCCACCAAGGCAGGAGTTAAACCTGCGCTGAAATCCCACGTGCACTGTAGGCACACCAGGCAAGCGATCCAAACCTGGTTTCCTTCACTATTTTCACTTATAAAATGTCCCTTGATAGAATTTCTTGGCGCCAACTTCCCTCTCCTCCCTGCAGTAACTGTGTTTCTCGATGCCAGCAATGTGCAGAAGTGAAAGTGCGTCTGAGGAGACCCCTCCAGATGAACGTGGCAGAGGGGAGACCGAACAGCATCGAGACGATGCTCAAACTCATCCGATTAACGCTTCTCCCAAGTCCTGCTCAAGGGGCTGGCGGGGACCAGACTGAAACCATCTGTACCTTAACTCCACACCAGAGGTCTTCAAGGGACTGCGAACTTCCTCTATCTTCTTTACAGAGTTTGGAGAGATGGGACAGAAGCCCCGCCCCCAGCCGCCTCCTCCGTCAGGCTCCTCCCCCTTCACTCTGAGCCGAAGGGCGGCAGCGGTGGGCGTGGCCGGAAGTGTGGCGGCACACCGCTCTCTGCTCTTCCGCACCCAGCATGCCCCGCTTCACCCGCCAGACCTGCCAGTCCAGGGAAGGACAGAAGTGAGCCCCTCTGCACATCCCAGAGAAACTTCCGGCTTGTCCCTCTTTCTTTAAAGGTGCCCCACTCACAAACCCTCAGCACACGCCGGCCGAGTACACGCCTGGGAAAGAAAACGATTCAACCGGTCTCATAAAGGGGCCTGAGAATCTTCAACTCGGAAGATCCAGAGGCCTGGAAATCCCATTCCCAGAAGACAGACAAGCAGGCAAAAGGGAATCGACCATAGCCTGAGAGTGAGACACAAAGACAGGGCCGACCTTCCCCAGGTGGTCTCACCTGTGCGGAGGTGGGTCTCACGTGATGCTTCCTTGCTCCCTCCCTTCCCCACAGACCGAGCATCAGCTGCCGCATCCCGTCCCGCTGAGCCTCCCACCTCTCCTCTGAGGTCAGTTCTCTCTTGAGAAATGCTGTTTTATCAGCAGACCACGAGCTCACTCTTCAGCCGCAGGAAGGACGGAGGCTCCCACCACCCTGGGCACGACACCTGCACCTGCAGGGCCCGCTCCTTGCGTTGAGGACGTAAGAGGCTCCGACCCGAGTCCCTGCCGACCGTCAACACCACCAAGGCAAACATCTGCCCACAGCGGCCAGAGGGAGCCCGTAGCACTTCCTGGGTCAGCAGGTCGGGGGCTCCGAGAACTGGCATTCCTGACAGCTGCTGGTGGCGTCACTGCTGTCAAGGATCGGCATTTGGGGCGAAGAAGGAAGGGCTGGACCATGAACTGAGGAGCCCCCCTGCCCGCAGACCTTATCTCTGTGGGAGGAATGGCCGGGAGAAGCCCCCCCACCCCCTCCCCAAGCAGCAAAGGGTTTCAATATTATAAAGAGCTCCTCAGGCGAAGGCGGGGAAAGGATCCCAGAGGAGAGGCCAGCTGCGGGGCAGTAAAGCCTCAGGCCACCCGTGGGTTCAGAGCCTGCGGTCCCGAGGCGGGCCCTGCCCACCCCCGCCCAGCACTCTACCCCGAACAGGGACACGCGCCACACCTCTAAAGCACCAACCCCACCAGCCCTCCCTAAAATCCACCCAGCCTCATAAGGACAAATACAAGGACGTGCATCATTTTAAACAGCGGCGACCATCAAAGAGCGAGCCGAGTCCACAGAGCCGAGCACCAACCCTCGCGGAGGCCCAGACACCCGACCTGCGGCCCCCAGAGGACCCAGGGCCTCTCCGTGCCCTCCCCCTGGGACGCACCTGTCCCCCACTCTCTCCAGCAGCTCTTCCTCTTTCCTCCGTGACAGCTGGGCGCCACCGAGCGGCCACGGGAACATCTCAGGCGAGCCCTGCCTGCAGCGGGCGAGCCTGAGAGCTGGGTAACGAGAGGCAGGGGTGCCGTCACCACCAGATCAGCGTGACCTTCTGGCAACCATCACAGACCTGTAACATCAGGTGTCTGGCAGGTCACTCTGCACGGAGGCTGCCGGAGTGGCTGCAGGACAAGCCCAGGAGGGACCCTGGGAGGGTGACCGTCCCTCTTGCTGGTGGCGGCTCCCAGCGGCCAGGAATCCCTGGGAGGAGGCCCCAGGCCGTGCAGAAGGAGCTACCGGCTCCTGCGCCCACAACGGCCTCCCTGGGGCGGTGCCTGCTGGTACAGGTGACACCACACCCGCGGGGTGACGGCACCAAGAACCAGAGGGCACAGCAGGGCTGCACTTCCCACCCTCCTGTCTCCTTCCACATCCATAAAACAGAAGGATGACCGATTAGCGGGGCTGACCAGAGCCTCCCAAACTGTAATGTGTCCCCGTCACGTGGGGATCCAAATGCAAGTACGACTCGGGCACACGCCTGCACTTCTGACGTGCTCGCGGGCGACGCTATCTTCCAATCCCTCAGCGATGTGCCGCCCATACTTCCTGCCTTGCATCTCGAATTAACAATTCATAGTGGCTTAAATGGTTCTCCTCTATAGACCGAAACCGCCATGGGCACTCGTAAAATACATGGGTGCTCAGAAATATCAATACTCTTCGTGTTACTCACCAGGTGCTAAAATGCAAACAGTATTACCCTCGTTTTAAAAAATTAGATTGTGGAAAAGGGCTTAAAAAAAAAAACACTAATCCAAGGGAACGAAAGCGGACCATGACGCCCGCGGAAGATTAACGGGCAAGTACAACTCGAAAGAGGAAAGCTAGGACAGGTGGGCCGAGCTAAAAACAGCAGCTGTTTGCAGAGCGGTGCTCACTGCTGGTGAGGGTCCTGCATCTCCTCCAAACGCCCACGCAGCTCTCCAAACACAGGAGTCCTCCGAGAGCGGCAGGCTGGCGCAGTCTGCAAACCAGGACTCCGTCCTTCCAGAGGGAGGCAATGCGATGTCAACCCCTGGGACATCCCGGGGGCTGCACTCACTGACTCTCCCGGTTCCTCCCAGCTCGATTACCCATGGGAGCCTCTTCTAGTCCGCATTCCTCACATTCGAAGGGTCTGGAGAACCCCATTGATCTAGCACACCTTCCTCCAAAACCGTGAGGGACACGATACCAGAGGAAAAGGCAGCCTGAAGCTATTCAGTCACCTGCGTGAGCTCCCAGGACTAGGGAGCAAGCAGGTCACCGTTCCTGCACAAGCCCCAGCGCCTGGACCCTGGACCACCACCCCAACAGGCCATTTCTCGCCAGGGCGGGGTGGAGGCATGTCTGTAAAAGGTCAGATGCAAAAGCAGCCAGAGGCAAGCACAAACAGAAGACTGTGGCTGTTCCAATAAAACTTTATGAACAAAAACGGGGCAGTGGCCCGGATTTGGCCCTCGGGCTACAGTTTTCTGACCCCACCCACCTTTCATCAAACACGTGGATAATTCCATAGTGAAGTGTGAGCACCTTCACGTGCGCAGACATATACATAAAGAACAAAAGCAGCGTCCCCGCTGGACAGCTCAGGCTTTGCTGCCACATGAGCAGCGCAGACCTAGGAGCTCCTGGATTTCCCAATTCCAGGGAAGGGGCTGTGGGCCTTTATGGACCCCAGTGTTTCTGGAAGTAAGTTGTGGGGAGGTGAGAGAGGAGGAAAGAAAAAGGAGAAAATGAGCCCACAACGCGCCATCTTTCAGCGCATCTCAGCACACGGATCCCACCACTGGAACATCCTCCCGGATGCGGGGAAGACCGCGCATCCCAGGACCCCAGGCACACCAGGTTAGCGTGTCACCTTCCCTCGAAGGCAAACCGCAGTCCACCGGCTGAGTACTGAATTAATGCCTGAGGCGCTGGACTTCGCTCTGGAACTAACAGGAACCTTATAGCAATCGCTCCGATTGTCTTCTTGCTCTAAAACAGACATAAATATTCTGTATTTCAATGTTCATGAGAAATATTCACTATTTCTCATGACACCTGGGCAGAAGTGGCAGCCAGAAGCTAACCTCCCAAGGCTTGGGTCACAAATATTCACTGCACCTGTTACTACTGCACACGCATTTCCACAAAACCACCGCCCGCCGGAATTTCACTGGGCTCTTTTCTTTCCGACGCACGGACACTGAGCACCTGCCTGCTGCCTCCACTCCCAAGTTCACCGCCACGCCCACAAGTCCAGCCTCTCACAGGGACAAGGTGAAATAAGGCCACCCCACAGTCTAAAGGACTCACACAAGCTAGGATGCGGTTATCTGGGAGGTGGGGACTTGAGTGTTTCCTGGAGGAAACGTACTCCTTTCCACATGGAACACGCGAGATGCATGTTCATCATGACATCACTCCACACAAGCCCCAGGCTGAATCTGGGAGGCTGGTGGGGAACAGGGGAGAGGCCTGAATCACATGAAGGCAGGCCACAGGGACGCCAGCAAACAGGAACACTGAAGGCCCACTCCCCCTCCCATCAGACGTGCTCTCCTAGGGCTCGCTAATCTCGTGTTAATGGACTTCATGGCACCCACAGGTTTGGCCCGTGCCAGGCTGGAAGTGTGGCCTCTAACACCCTGTGGCCTCATTCATCTCCGTGTAGTTTTCCTAGGGTGGCAGATGGAAAATGTTGCAAGAATGTGACTTGTGTCTCTTATTATGTTATAGATGTTCTGAGCAGTAAAGCAGTGTTCATATACCCACGACCAGGAGGGGCAAGGGAGCTCGAGGTCGCTCTGTCACGCTACGGGAGTTTGGAAAGCCACTAGAAGAATCAATATGGCAACATGTTACTACTGCCTGGAGCTTTGTTCAGGCGTTGGGAAGCAAAAGATACATAAGATATGAGAGCAAAGGTTTGCTAAAAGATTTCTCAAAGCCTTCTGAATCACAAGAGGAGTGTGTAACTTTGGCAGCGGGGGTACCACGTGGCTAAGCCACGTCCTTGGGGCCCAATCTCCAAGTGCACCACTGCCATCACCGCCACTCTCTGATGAGAAGCGGAGCATCTCTCTGAGGTGCATCTTACACCACCATCCTCAAACCTGTGTCTTCTGTTACACGGTCAAAGGTGTCTTTTTTGCTGGCGCGGTTCACCTCTGCACAGCTCTCTGGGTAACAGAGCAGGTCCACATGGACCATGCGTCGAGTACCGCAGACGGCCTGCTTCCTCGCCCTGCTCCTGCAAACTGCTTGCTTCTCGTTAACCTTCTTTAATCTGATTCAAGATTCACAGCAGCATATAAATAAAACCTTTTCACTCTGTCACAGAAGAAACTGAAGACCAGAGAGGCAAAGCAGCATTCCAGGCACGGAGGGGCACATGAGGTCTCGGACCAGCAGCTCCTTGTCCGGGTCCACACTAGGGCACCCACGTGTGCTGGACTGAAGGACTGGTGGTGAAATCAGACAAGGCATCCCCAAGGACCCCCCCATCACCCCCAATACCCACCCCTAAGCTCCCACCCCATCTTTGGCATCATCACCATCAGCTGGGAAATAACCTGATTCCCGGCTGGGAACCAGAGTCATCTTGGAAGGATTCCAGCCCTGTTTCTCAACAGAGATCCAGGACAGATGTGCTGATCCCAGGCATGGTTCTGGAACCAGAATTCCTTCTCTTGCTAGGCTGCCAGGAACCACCAGGAGTTCAAACCTGGCTAATTTACAACCAGGCTCCTTCTAGACTGCAACCTCCACTTTTCTTGTCCCCTCTGCCCCTGAAAATCAAGACCCTGAAGAAGCAGGATGACCCCACTGGGGGTGGAGGGCCTGCTGGGCACTCAACCGTGGGATTTCCTGCAGCTCCACTCTCAGCTCAGATGAGTGACCTTCACATACGAGGCAAAAAACCACCTGAGCTCTAGGGGGACAGCCCGGATTGGTCTGGCCTGCTGTGGTGACGGCTGTTCCCATGTCCCTGAAATTCTGCCCTCTGACCCCCTCCATCACAGACAGACCATTACAGTCCAGTGTGGAAAACTGCTCCCCATGTAAGGCAAAGCCTGGGCCAAATCTTGCAGAATGAGGAGGTCCCAGCCAAGGCCTTGGGGGTGGGGAGGTAGACAGTCCAGCAGAGAGGACCCCGTGCACAAGGGCCTGCAGGTGAGAATCTCATGTGGTACAGAGAGCTTCTTAATTCAGTTTTCAGTATTACCTGTCCTAAAACACCTTTTCAGATTTTTTTTTCCCCTAATCGCTCTCCCCCATGAAACTTTAATAGCAGAGGTATACCATACACCTGTTTACATCCTGTGGCCCACCAAAACCACCGTCATCTCTAGGATTTGTTTTTTCTCCTCTCAAGAACCAATTTTCACCACCACTGAGAATGCACTGTACAAAGGGATTACAAGCAGCTTGGGCTGCTGAAGAAACAAGCACGGATCCCGCTCCGCCAGCGGGCGTGGCCCCCACCCTGTCCCCCAGGGTCGGGGTGTCCCCTTCTGGGTCCTGCCCGCCCCACCTGTACTGGAGCCTCGACCTCCCTCATGCTCTGTATCCAACAAGTACTCAGTAAGCACCAACCAACACTTGGTGCTTCGGCAGATAACAGGGTGCGTAAAAGGTGGTTCTGGTCCCTGGCGCCGTGAGGACCAGTAGAGGCACACAGGGTCCAGTCTACCCATCACAAAGCAACATCCAACGGGGCCAGAATAAAAGGGTGTCACTGCTGAAGACAGAAGAGCTGGAGCCGCCGGGGCAGCTCCCTAGAGGGGCACTGGAGCTGCTAATGTGCTGGGTCCCACAAGCAGAATCTGCAGAGACAACTCCAGCTAACCACAGTGACACGGCCTCCCCACAGCCAAGGAGCCCGACGTCTGCAGGAAGTAAATGGCTTCAGGAGGCAGTTACTGAGGTCGACTAAATCTGACCATGTGTTAGAAGCAGAAAATGCCATCTACTATTTCCCCGGCTTTACCAGCGGCTGTTGCAAGACACCAGGTAGGTTTCAGCTCAGCCTCAGATTTCCTCCAAGTAAACCTCGAACTAAGGTTTCCTTCACTGGCCCTCCGGAACTGCAGCTGGGACGGATGCATGGTTTCCTTGAAACGCACAGCCTCTGAGTAATCATCCCTTCCTTTCACTTACACCACGCTACCTTCAACAGGACAAGGAAGTCCGAATCAAGATGATTTCCACCAACAGCCCTATTATTAACAAGCCCTCTGAACCTAGGTGGGTCCTTCGGATCAGCTTTGGGAGTGTCCACGGTCGCTGAGAACACAGCGTCTCCTTTTCCCGAGCAGAGGATGATCTAAACAACAACAAAATGGCGAAAACCAGGGTAAGGGAGAGGAGACAGAAAAGAGGCTGTGGAAGACACATCCGTGCATTGGAATGACCGCTCATCTCACTAGAATATTGGTTTAACTCAAGACGAAATTTTAAAACTATCAAAAACCCCCACCCACAGACTACAGGACCACTGAGAAGAAGGTAACGTGACCCTGGACCAGTCTTAACCAGGAGGAAACAAAGGACTTCTGAAACCTGACACAAAAGGTTCCCTAGAGTCGACATTCCAGCAGGAAGGCTTTTCCTGGTTAATCAACCAGAAATTCGAGTTTGACAGCTATGGGGACGGGTGTCCAGCAGGCTTCTGCACTTCCAACCGGCCAGGCACACACTGTCCCACCCTGAGGGTGTCAGGCAACAGCCCCTCGCACATCTGGGTTACTTCGCTGTAACTAACAGGGGAAGAGGCTCAGGTGCTCGGCCCCCATATGCTTTGAGAGCCTGACTTGGGGTGAACGAAGCCTGTTTCCAGCCCCACTGACTGTGAGAAGGATCCTATTTCTATTTCTACCTCAGAAAGGCTGGTCACGCCCCAGAGAGCATTCTTCTTTCTAAAACTTACGTAACAGAAACTAAACACACACCCTTTTAGAGGGGGAAAGCCAATCCCTGCAGATTCGGGGCCCTCGTGAGCGGTTCCGGGGGCACAAATCTCCCACTGTTCTTGCACAGCTTTCACAAAGGCAAACTGCAGCATCCTCTGTGTCTCTGTTGGCTTTGCTCTCTCCTGCCCCGACGCCTGATGGACCACTGCTTGGACCACTGCTTGGACCACTGGATGGGAGATCTCTTGCCACTCACTCCCATCAAGCTCCTGAAACCAGTGAAACTCACATCTGAGCGATCAGTCATCACTCATCAAGATGGCCACTCACACGTTTTGTGAAGCATCTGTGCACCTTCAAGGTTAGCCTTATGAAACTGTCTCCCCCCTGGGTCACTCTGTATTCAAACATGCTTCCTTGAAGGGAGGGAGAGAGAGGTGACGGAACAGCCAGCACCCGAGGACCAGGGCATGGCCTGAGCCAGCCGAATTCAGGTCACAGCAGTGCCAGGGGGAGGGCAGCACACGTAGGCTCCGCTGTGGAAAAGGCTGCCAAGCCCCCGGCGGACGTCGTCTCAGATGCGGCCTGTGATCTCCCCCGAGGTCATGCATTCAGGGCACGTGCTACCACTGGACGCCCCAGAGAACACCTGCTGGGCCAGGCAGGGCTCCGAGTGGCCGAGGCTCCTGCACACATGTGAGGCCGAGCTCACCGCGGGGCTCTCGGCTGTGGTCACGGCCGCGATTACTCTGTAGCTGCACGAGGGACTGGAGGAGCCCAGGAGGCTCTTGTCATAGGATCACTCTCCGCTCTCAAGGGCAGAGCCATGATGCTTCCACGAAGAGAGCTCCTGCTCTTCCCAGGAGCGTCTACCCTGCTGAAGAGTGCTCAAGAAGCTGCTAGAAAAAGGTGCAGAAACAGAATCACTACCTTTTGCTCAATCCATTCGGAAACAGCATGTCAAATTTACCATCTAGGGCTTCCCTGGTGGCACAGTGGTTGAGAGTCCGCCTGCCGATGCAGGGGACACAGGTTCATGCCCCGGTCCGGGAAGATCCCACATGCCGCGGAGCGGCTGGGCCTGTGAGCCACGGCCGCTGAGCCTGCGCGTCTGGAGCCTGTGCTCCACAGCGGGAGAGGCCGCAACAGTGAGAGGCCCGCAAAAAAAAAAAAAAAAAAAAAAAAATTTATCATCTAACCCCACCAAGGAGAAAGCCACACCCCTGAGGGAGTCAGGGTACCTGCAGTAGAAGAAGGTGCTGGCGCTCCGACCCCAACGCCCGGTCAGAGGCTGGCCCTGCCTTCCTTCAGGGTGACCATGTCCGGGTTCTTCCCTGTCGTGACAGGGTCTACACCCTCTGGAGGTGGTCACAGTTAACAGACATACTTTGTTTCTAGACCAGGGAAAATGACCTTTCCAAGCACCAATGCTCCAGGCAAGGCAAAGCTGGGGGGCACTGCAGACCTGAAGGCTGAAGAGATCTTTGCGGGAGAGGTTAAACTTCAAAGGGAAAGCAACAGGGCAGCCCACGGTCAGGCCAGCCCTGGAGAAGGCTTCCTGCTGCAGAGTATAGTTTCATCCCAGCCCCCCAGCCTGCAGGACACAGTTGCAGGCCAGACAGCCCCTGCCCTGGAGCTCAGTCCAGCAGCATCCTTCCTCCAACCTCTCACCTGGATGCTCTGACAGTCTCCCAGTGAAGAGGCAAAGCTAGTAATTCTTACCATACGCAATGATGGAACATCTACCAGAATTCCAGGCTCGAATTTAACCATCTCCCACTGAGCATGCTCCGCAGGACTGGACACTTAATAGCAACGAAGCAGATACCTTGTGTCCTGAAGACTGGCTACATCCTAACCAGAGGTGCTTCTTCCTGATGCTTCAGCACTTGCCCCTGCTTGGTCCCATCCTCCATCAGAGCCTCCCGGTGACACTGAGCTCCTTCAGGTGGAGCCACAGCCAGCCCTCCTCCTCGGGGCCCAGCCTGTCCCCAAGAGCTGCCTGGGGAAGGGGACTGATCCAGCCCATCACACTGGGTGGGAGCCACATTGCCCAGGGAAGGACAGTGCCTTGACGTGCCCAACGGGTCCTGAAGAAAAGCCAGCACATGGGTGTAACGGGAGCACCTGATCAGAACTCGCCCAAGTCCTGAAAATGAGCGACAAAATCCCAGCTGCAATTTGGTCCTCCTGGCAGTTCAGTTCATGCAGGTGAAAGTAAAATGCTCACAATTTTCTTAAAAGCCCCTGGGAGATGAGTGGGCAAGTGAGGGTTGTGAATAAGGCCGGCACGGGAGACTGGCACTGGGTTAATGTCCTATGGTCAGTGGATACTGAGGAGGTACAAGTGGCAGTATCTGGTGCTGAAGTGTCAGGATGCCTGCAATGCAGGTGCAGGAAAACAAAACAAAACACAAAACAAACAAAAAAAAAACACAAAAATTTATGTATACATAAGTAAAGCAAATGTGGCAAACTTTCTAAAAAGTCTCAGAGAAATTCAACTTTCTTTTTAAGATCATTTACATGCAAAATATATATAGTTTCATAAGCACTTTCTAAAATACGAGGGGACACATCAAATTCATGGATTAGTATCAGATGGGTGATGAGAATTTATGGATTTTTTTCCTGGTAGTGTTTTGTTTCATTTTTTTTAAAAACAGTGAACGGGTATTATCAGAAAGAAAATGAGATTTTATTTTTCGGTGATGGAGGCTGGGAGTTGATGGGCTCTTTTGATCTGATAGAGAAAGCACTGCCTGAAACCACAGGAGGAAACAAACTCCACTGATTGCTTCCTTTTCATCTCAGGAGTCACTTCCACTCCCACGTGTGCAGACAAGGAGAGGCTCCCTGAGGCCAAGGTCGAGACCCCAACCCTGGCCCTGGCGCTTGTGCTCAGGATGGGTCCCTGCTCTTGGGCTTCTAACACCTGACCTCCGGCTTTTGGCAACCAGCCTACGGGAACCCACTCTTTGAACTGCACTTTGCTCCCTGGGTCCTTGCTCCAAAGATTTGTTGCAATAAATCAAAGTGAAAGATACACAAACAGTTCCAGCCTGAAGAGCAACACCCCCGCTTCCACAAAGAGTATCAACTTCACTCCTGGAACAGGGATCATTCAGCATCTGGGCCCTTATCCATTTAAAAAAATGTCACATGACATTCAGCGTCCGCAGGGACAAAATGATGCAGCCATCAGAAAGAATAAGACAGAACCACAATGGTGGCCACGCCTTGTAACCCTTCACAGGAATTCTATACAGCAGTGAAAATGAAAGCACCAGAGCTACGTGAGTTAGCGCGCCTCGGTACCCAAAATCATGTGTAGCCAAGAAAAGCCAGGCAGAGAATCACATACAGGTGGATTACATTTACATGAGGTTGACAAAGACAGGCAAAACCAAGCGATACAGATTTTAGGGAGAGACACATTAAATGACAAAACCATAAATGAAAGAAATGGAACAACAAAAAGAACATTTAGGATAGTGGTTACCTGGGGGGGGAGGGGAACACGGGGGTCTGCAAAGGTTTTTGTAAAATGGTTCTTCAGCTGGATGGAGAATGCAGGCATTCATCTTATTGTTCCCTAATCTGTACCTACTGCTTGTGTTCACTGTCGTTTGTGTGAGGCAAATCCACGTGACCTGCTGCAAGACTGTGTCCAACAGTCATTTGTCAGATAAAATAAATGTGCTTCACCGTTACAGAGCAAGAGATCCATGCTTACGTAAGACGAGAAAACTTCTTGAAGAGTGCAAAGAAATTAACCACAATTACTTTTGATATTTATACTCCTTTTTCCCCCCACTGCGAGTATTACTTTATTTTTATTTATTTATTTATGTATTTGTTTATTTTTGGCTGCCTTGGGTCTTCGTTGCTGTGTGCGGGCTTTCTCTAGTTGCGGCAAGCAGGGGCTACTCTTCGTTGCGGTGCGTGGGCTTCTCACTGCAGTGGCTTCTCTTGTTGCGGAGCACGGACTTCTAGGCACACAGGCTTCAGCAGTTTTGATGCACAGGCCTCAGCAGTTGTGGCTCACGGGCTCTAGAGCGCAGGCTCAGTAGTTGTGGCGCACGGGCTTAGTTGCTCCGCGGCATGTGGGATCTTCCCAGACCAGGGCTCGAACCCGTGTCCCCTGCATTGGCAGGCGGATTCTTAACCACTGCGCCACCAGGGAAGTCCCGCGAGTACTACTTTATTAAGAAATAAATTCTCCTCAAGTCTAGGTCTATCTAGACCTTGCTCAAGCAACTGAGCGACCACATAGAGAACCATGCTGAGTAGAAATTAGCTACAAACATCCCTCCAAATCCGCAACTTGTGTATTCTATGCCCCAAGTACCGGAAGCCCTTTTTCCCCTAACACTGTGCACCAGCCCTGAGTGCCTCCTCCTGTCTTTTACGCCGTGAGGCACGAACTGGATAAACACGCGACCTTTGTAGGTAACGCCATATCCTCCTGTGCTTTTTTCCCTTCATCATGGTCTCCTCTTCAAAGATCTGTTCACTCTCATTCTCAGACACTGTGAGGTTCTGCAGAGATTTCCTCCAGTCTCTTCCCCTCCAAAGAAAGCACACCCAGGAGAGTAAGTAGAGGGTTTCCCCAGTCCTTAAAAGCATCGTTTCTTGTGCTTTTCTGATAACCAGGCTCTTTTTCCTTTTTGATCTTATTCAATGAAAACGACATTCTCTCCTCAACAAGGATAGAGAAAAGGGTTGAAAAGGAGGCCAACGGGAAGTGTCCTCACCTGCGTCCATTCGTCCCCTGCCTGCTCCTCTCTCCAGGGACCCCTGGGGAGGAAGCAGGATGCGGATGGCTCTCTGGGCAGGACTGGTGTCCACAGTTCCCTGGGCCTGACTCAGGACCAGGAGGACCAAAGTGGATCTCCAGTGCAGGCACGAGGTGCTTCCTTGACCCAGACTGAAAGGCCCAGACTTCTTGCGCCCAAAACCCTAGTGGGTCAGAAATCTACATTTCCCTGGCTGCCCCGTAGTCTTCGTTCATATGTGCTCCCATACACCCACCATGGGCACCCAGCACTAACACGCTCCCCACGCGGAAGCCGCTGCAATCATGCGCTGCAACACCTTTCATCGAAGGTTCTCTTCTCAGAGACAGATGACCAGGGGGAGGAGGACTCGACATGAGACAGACCTCAGTGACCTCTGCCCCACAGTGTGGTACCTCCAGGGCCACCTCACACCTCCGTCTCCTCCCTCCCACCTGATGGGGAAAACGGGACGGAGGGTGGACAGGAAAATTACAAAAGTAGGTTCTACACAAAAAATAACCACTCGGGCTTCCCTGGTGGTGCAGTGGTTAAGAATCCACCTGCCGATGCAGGGGACACGGGTTCGATCCCTGGTCCAGGAAGATCCCACATGCCGTGGAGCAACTAAGCCCGTGTGCCACAACTGCTGAGCCTGCGTGCCGCAACTACTGAAGCCCATGCGCCTAGAGCCCGTGCTCCGCAACAAGAGAAGCCACCGCAATGCCCGTGCACCGCAGCAAAGAGTAGCCCGTGCTCACCACAACTAGCGAAAGCCCGCGCACAGCAACGAAGACCCAACACAGCCAAAAATAAATAAATAAAATAATTTTTTTTAAAAAAAGGCCACTCATCGTGAAGGACCAAGCATGGCATCCTGAAAAGGACCGAGAGTTGGAGGCAGGAGACCAGCGTCCTTCAATTTAATTGAGCCAGAAACCCCTCCCTAGGTAGCCCCGGGCAGGGACAAGATCCATCCTCATATCTCAAGAGTGTGGGGTTAATTTAGAAAAAGTCCCTAAGAGATCAGCTACCTGGCACATTTTAAGATTCCAAAGCACTGTCTGTGCTCTGCATTCTCCGCGCTAGCCTCTTTAAGCAAAAACAACACAACACACCATAAAATTTCAGCCCCAGAAGAAACACCCCTAACACTTTCTCCAAGGAGAAGCTGTGCAAAGCCTAAGTCATTAAATGTGGTTGGAAGTTTGCACACCAACTGTTGCAATGCTGCACCGGGTCTTCCACACCAAGGGAGACCAGGACTTTCGATCAGGAAAAGGCAAGCATACGTGCCGGTTCACTGTGCTTTTTCATAATATCTGAAAGTTTGCACGTAAGAAAGTAGCTGCTGCTTCTCTGTGAACAATAAATAAACAATTTAAAACTCACACTTTGAGACTTCCCTGGTGGCACAGTGGTTAAGAATCCGCCTGCCAATGCAGGGGACAGGGGTTCGAGCCCTGGTCCGGGAAGATTCCACATGCTGCGGAGCAACTAAGCCCATGTGCCACAACTACTGAGCCTGTGCGCCTAGGGCCCGTGCTCTGCAACAAGAGAAGCCACTGCCATGAGAAGCCCGTGCACCGTAATGAAGAGTAGCCCCCGCTCGCCACAACTAGAGAAAGCCCACACACAGCAACGAAGACCCAATGCAGCCAAAATTTTTTTTTAATTAAATTAAGAAAAAAAAAGGGTAAGGCTCTTTGAAAAAATTTTAAAAAATAAAACTCACACTTCAGAAAGTGGTTGATGAGACCCAACCAAATTTTTCTTTCTGCCTCCCACCAGGAAAAAAAAAAAAGGTTTAAAACGCTACAATAAAATAATCACAGGTTCAAACATCAGTTTCCACTGACTTTAAATGGCGTTAAAATGCTATAATAAAGTACGCTGAAAAAACATCTTTCCTCTTATTTTTTCCTTATGGTAATCTGACTCCCCCCCACTGGTATTCCTTGTTCTGCTCTGGAATACTAAATCCTACCTTGGAAAACACACTTCAAAAGTGTCCTCCACAAGGCAAACTCATCCAAAGGAGGGAACGCTGATGAGAAGGTGGGAAAGGAGGCCCTACGCGGAGGGCTGATGGCCTGAGATGCTTCGGTCTGGACCAAGGAGGCAGAGGGTAGCTCCCACTGAAGGAGGGACCACCAGGTGATAATCTGCTCCAGGCACTCCACAGGGACCCAGCAAGGGTCACAGAAACCTGTGCAGAGAGAACTTTCCAGAGAACGGGACCCCTGGGCTCAGGAGCAATGCCCCCATCCTCTGTGCAGCGGTGAGCAAGTGTACATACGTACACGCACACACACACGCCGGCTGGGGCTTTTCCTCCAAAGCCTGGGAGAGAAGTCGGTCAGCACTTCCCCGGACAGACAGTCTGCGTACAATCCAATGCATTCTGGGACTGAATAACGCTCAGCACATAAAGACAGGATGATGCCCCATCACAGGCACAATATGCACCAGCCAGAAACCAATCTGGTCCCTGCACTGGACATTCAGACTTTACACTGTAAGTCAGGACACCCAGCCTGCACAACCATAAACACCCAAAGGCTCGAAATAAGCCTATAACCCTATTTTCTTTTCAACATCAAAATATGGATTAGGCGTTACAGTTGTTCTCTGAGTTTCTCCTGGGAGGCAGGGCATAAGCTGAGATTTAGTTTTTATCTCGAATGTGCAACAATTCTGACTATCAGGCGTATTAGCAGCTGCAGAAAATATGAATTAAGAGCTAACCTGAAGCCACTTCGTGTGGCTGGTGTAATATATTAGAAAAAGTCTTCAAGCCTGCTCTGCAGGGGAAAGCATGCTGGTTTTTCCGATGACAGATGCACAAAATTTTTAATGTGGCTGACTTAATGCCACGCAGGAAAAAAAAGGAGGGCAAGAGAAAAACAACAAAAAAAAAGCAAGTGATTTCCAGCAGCAAGTCCCCGGCTCACTCGGTGACTTTGGCCTTAAAACATCCATGACCCGCAGTCAATGGTATCTCAGTTGCTGAGAGAATTATTGGACTGGATTCAGAATTCAATAATATGGACTTGAAAGCTCCTACAGGCCAGCACTGTTAATACTAGAAGTGATAATTACACTCAAAGTGACAGTGTTCGCATGGGGAGCTGCAGGCTCCTCGGGTTTCTCCTACTTCACCCGCGGCCGGCAGTGGGGGAGCAGACACTGGAACGCAGGCTGTGCTGTCACTGCAGTGCTACCCTCTCCCTGGGGCCCAACGGCCGCCAGAGTCCATCCTCTCCCTGCTACCACTCGGCCCACACAGGGCCCGCTTCGTCTGGTCCGCGTTGCTTCTCTGAGCTCGCGTCAGCCCTCTCCCCTGCCTCCCTCTGTTCCTAAAGCCTCAGGGGCCCCTCCCAGCTCAGGGCTCCGCCCAGAAGCTCAGTCCGTCCCACCCAGACCTCTCCATCCACACGTGCACCCTGATCCAGGGCTTCGGGCAGCTGCCCCTCTCGGCCAGGCCTTCCACGAGGCCACTACACTTTCAACACCCCCCATCCCACACGCACACACTCACACCCCTTCCCTGCTGTGTGCTTTTCCTTGTCCTTCTTACTGGCTGCACGTTTAAGTAGTACTTTACTGGCTTTGTTTGTACGCTCCACCCACCCCAAAAATATTAGCTCCAGGAAGGTGAGTTCGCACCTGTTTGTTCACCGTTGATCCCCCAACGCCTGCAACTGGACACAGTTTAAACAATGCGGTGTGAGACTCCAGCGGGAGCCCTCCTCTCCGGGGGACCTGGTTCCCACACACGGGGTGCTGGGCCCCGTACGCAGTAAGCACCAAGGTACCCAGGGTGGGGACAGGCAGGACTGGGCACAGTGTCCTGTCTGAGGGATGTGCGCCCACACCCGTACACACTCTCACGTGCACACATGTGCGTGCACATACACCGGGCTCCGTGTGTCTGTGCTGTAAGCAAACGAGAAAGGGCCCCAGAGAAGGCAGACACCCCCTCCCCATAGGGAGGAAAGGAAGATAGTTTTCAAGGGAAACTGAACAGTTGATCTGTCCTTGATGTGTTATTAAGCTTTCCACTAAGGGAAATAGAGATTATTCTTGATGGAAAAAAAAAGTCAAAGCCAGGAGAAACGCAAGGCGCTTTTAGCATTACAAGAGTTAAAATTAAAAGGTGGGGCTCACTGGAAGACAAGTGAGTAACAGGGAAGAAGCAAAGGTCTGAGTCCTACAGGACAAGCCAGAAAGGCCTCTGCGGCCAAACCCTGGAGAGCTCAAGGTAGCGCAGCCGGGGTCCTGGGCTCCAAACGCGTGCTCCCCCCGTGGAGGAGGTTCCAGAAAGCCGACCTCTGGCCGGCAGGGATGTGCAGAGCCAGGCCCCGGCATGTCCTCCCAGCAAACCTGCCTCCGGATCCAACCCTCTGAGCTCATCAGGGGCAACTGGCTCACTTACACACTTAGGCGTGAACATGCAGGCCTGTTCAAGGCTGCCGAGAACCTTTTCTTCTGGAACGAGGGTACCAGCCCGCAAGAGCCGGGCACGTGAAAGGGCCGCAGCTCCGGGCCAGCGAGCACGCACAGCCCGGCCCGGGGTCTTTGAGGGCACTTTCACCACGAAGTGAAGTCACCGCGACTTCCTACCCGCCCGCCGCGGAGAACACAGAGAGGGGAGGACAAAGAGAAGAGGCGGCGTTTCAAGTGTTCAAGGCGCTGTTGCCACCCAAGATGCTATTCTGAGATCCATTCATCCCGCAGGGGAGGGGCGGTCAAGTTCTCATTTCATTTGCAGTGAGGACATAACGCGGTCGGCAGTGGCGGCCTCCACACCGTCCTCGATGACTTGCTCGGCACACACAGCCCTTCCGTGCAGAGGCTGGCGCACGCGTGTGCGCACGGACCATCCGGGCAGCGCTGGGGGCACCGGACCCTCCCCACACTCCTGCCAGCGCCAGCCCGGCTGTCCTGGAATACCCTTGGCTGCAGAAAGCCGTTCACGTCAACAGCTGGTCTCTTGACGTTCAAGCCCGAATTCCAGCACAGCGGAACCAGGAAATGGGCCAAAGGCATTTGCAGGGGGAAAGCACCCCTGGGCTACAGCTGCAGGCTGGCGTTGGCTTCCTGCTGTCACTTTCCTGGGCTTCGCTGCGCTATTTTTGTAGAAAAGGTCAATACTACAACTGAGAACTCATCTAAGGAACCCCAGACAGGGCAGAATGAGGTTAAAACAAGATGCCTTGACAATTTGAGACAGAAAGAGACAGAGACAGCAGCCTGCCGCCATTCCTGGGCATTGATGTGTGCGGGGGGCTGCTGTGAACACTTCCACGAATTACCGTACTTGAGTTTCCAGACGCTGCTCTAAGGAGGTACCACCGCTACCCCTGGCGTTTCGAGATGAGGAAACCGAGGCACAGGGCATCCCTGAGGTTTAAGGAGACAATGTGCAGAGGACATGTGTTAGGATTAAACGGAATAACATAACTCACACATGAATGTGTGTATATCGATAAGCTTCTAGTTTGATTACGTTTCGAACGTTCATCAAAAAAGGTAAATAAATGGCCCTGAAGCTGACATGGGTTATGGAGACAAAAAAAAAAGAGCCAATGGGAGAGGGCAGCGGGGCAGATCGGTCCCCACACTAGAGAAAAATCCCAAAGCTGACTTGGTACCAGCCTCCCAGTGCCATTCTCCGAGCATTCCTTTGCATTAAAGCAAAAGACAGAAGAACAAAGACCTAAAAAATATAATAAAACCTCTGCCTGATGATTTTAAGAACTGGAGTAGGATGCCTGCCACGTGTTCAGTCTCAGCCAGAGCGTAATTCCGGTCAACATTCCAAGCAAAATCTTTGCTGTGATGCTTAGCACAAAATGCCGCCTAGTTTCTAATTATCTGACGTGCTTCCATGCGATGGTGATGACAACGAGCAGTGGATGCACACACCTCCCTAGGACCATTCTCCACTTGTCTGATCCAGAAAACTTGGCCATTACGATTTCTTACATAATTTCCTGCCTGCCACAAACATTTGCATCTTCATTAGCTCTAAAAGGAAGAAAGTCAAAACCTCTCTCATCAGAATGCAACTGACTGTGGTTTTGAATGAACCTGATTATTTCTGATATTTAATGGACTATTACTAGATTGAAAAATAATTCTTTCAAAGCAAAGACGTCCAAAGTAGGGCTGTAACTCCCTGCTTCGGATGCTCATTCACTGCTCACGGTGTGTTCTATCTCCCTTCACTCTCATTATACTGGCGCCTCACAAATAGTTTCTGTCTGATTTTGTTTTCCTTTCCACCATCAGTAGCCATAGATGGCTCCCTTCTTTTTTTTTCCTTCCATCACCGCCATGACAGATCTGAAGCCGCATCTGATGACACAACTGCACCAAAGAAAGCAACACCCGTGTCTGCCAACCTACAGAAGCGGCTCCGAATGGAAGGAAGGCCCCAGTGTCCACAGCTCATGCGGAGGATCACGGCCCCCCGTCCACTCACCAGGACCAGGAGGGAGCAGGCCGGCACGCACCCTGCCAGCCACAGACAGGCAGGGGACGGGGGTAAGCTGCGCAGGGACTCTGGGTTTTCTTTTCATCTGTTTTAAAATATTAATTTTTGTCCTTTTTTATTTGATGCACTCAAAAAGATTTTTAAATCTACTTTGGGATGAGTCGATTCCAATACATCCACATACTTAAATATCATGCAGCCATGAAAAAGATCACTGATGAGAAGGCGAGGACATGGGAAAAATGTCATTGTAACAAAGACTCAGTAGGAAAACACTGGACACACCATTGCTTACGTGACACTTACCAACCCTCATAAAACACCAAGGTGGGAAAAGGAGAAAACCTCCCTGGAGTCAGTAGTTGCCTCCAGACGGAAGGATCACAGGCAACTTTTCTTCTTCTTTATAGTTTCCACATTCTCTATATTGAGCATATAACCTGTTAATAATCAGAAAAACGGTTGATCCATTCCCTGCAAATTCTCCTCTTTGTGATCAACTCTACCTTTTCTGTTTTCTCTTTTTCCTGCTGAAAAGTCTAAAACCTGGACAAGCATCCGCCGGGTGAACAATCTAACGAAGGCACCACTTCTCAGGGTCGGGGCTCCTGCTTACCTAGAGGTAAAGGTGGGCAGAGAACCAGGGCCTCCCAGTAACCTTGTCCCACCACGAGGACCCATGCACGATTCATCATGCATCTCAAGGCAGAAAGTGGCAGGTGACGTGAAGAGGGTCGGTCACAAGCTATGGGACTTGAGAAGAGAAGACCGTCCAGGAGATGAGGACACACAACCCTGGGCGAGGCTACAAGGATAACTGGTGATCCCGCAGGAGCGGAGGAGGGGACAGGAGCAGGTCCAGCCATGAGGACGCTGTGGCGAGGCGAGCAAGAAGGCCTCTTCACACCGACGAGCGGGGGGCGAGGCCACCTGCAAGAGGAGCTCTGCCTCCCCAGCAAAAAGGGGGAACCCCAGTCGGTGCAGGACAGCCAGAGGCTTCAGTCTGGACAAGGAGGGTCAGCTGAGATTCCAAAATCAGCCTCTTCGTGCGGAGTCTAGGTTCGTGGTACACGTGCGTTCACAGGTCGCGACGGTTGCCCAGAATCGGTACTCGTTTGCTAACTGTACTTCCTAAACTGAAGTGGAAGTCGGCAGAGAGAGCCAGAAAGCCTGACGTTCCGCAGTGCCCTCCCGCCCCCCACCACCCCGTGTGAACAGCGGAGCCCAGTGATGACGGGTGTGGCCCGTCCGCATGGCAGGAGAAGAATTGCCTGCAGGAACGTTGGGCCTGATGAGAAACAGACCCGGGGACTGCGGTGGGCAGAAACGTGCCCCCGCCCAAAGATGCCCCCGTCCTAACCCCCCCAAGTCCTGAGACTACGTCACCTTACATGGCAAAAGAGACTCGGCAGGTGTGACTACGTGAAGGTTCTTAAAATAGGGGAACATTTTGGATTATCCAGATGAGCCCAATGTCATCATGAGGGTCCTGAGAATTCGGAAGAGGGAAGCAGAAGAAAGAGAGAACATGACGTGAGGATGGACGGAGCGATCAGAGAGAGATCTGAAGATTTTACACGGCTGGCTTCGAGGATGGAGGAATGGACCACCAGCCAAAGAGTGCGCGGAGCCCGCAGAAGCTGGAGAAGGCCAGGGGATGAATTCTTCCCTAGAGCCTCCAGAAGGAGCACGGCCCTGCCAACACCTTAATTTTAGGACCTCTGACCTCTGGAACGGTAAGAGAATAAATCTATGTCGATTTAAGCCACTAAGTTTGGGGTGACTTGTTACAGCAGCGACAGGAAACTGATACCGGACCGAGGTCACAAGGGACCCTGTGAAAGCCCTTGGAACTACTTGCTACATGGAGTAAAGCACAATCTACGGGGATATTACATTTGTCTTACAGCAAACCAGTAGTGTGTGGAAGACCTCAGTAATGAAGTCTGAGACACCGACACAGAACTGGCCGCACTCACTCCGGACAGCTTAGTAACCTGGCAACAATTTGACCCCTAATTGCATCTTCTGGATGCAACTGCATCTTCTAGATGTAACTGCATCTTCTGGACCCCCTGGTAGCACGACAGTGGGGTATCACAGGCACTTTATAACTCACATCCTTTCTTCGACACAATCTTCAAGGCTTCCAGCTCTGTCCACTTCAGAGATAAATGGTGAACGTCTTGACAAAGACAAGACGCATGAGACGGCAGGCTGCCCGGCCTCCTCTTCTTGGTACTTGGGGGCTGATTCTCGCCTCCCCAGCCCTACTTGCCTCCAACACCACACACCCTAGAGTAAGGATGCAACACACCTTACCCTAACCTTCCGAGTCCTAGAGAACAGGGATTCTTGAAACCCATCCCATTACCCAATGAGGCACACACAGCCTCCGCCCAGCCCAATCACTGCCCCATCGCAGCTCCGAGCCCTCCTCCAACTGCTCCGGTGGGCAGCCAGGGGCCAGAGATCTGCCTGCCCAGCTTCCCTTCTCTCCCCCACTGCTCAACCTCTACTCCCAATACTGCCGACAGCCCTGACTCACACAGGTCAGGCCGAGGGGATGAAACGCATGACGGTCCCGAAGAAGGTTCACATGCCAACGTGTGCACCTCACACAGGGGATGGGCCAGGTGGGGACAGGTTAGTACAATAATGAGAATAACCTGAATGCAGAGGTTCATTGTTCCCTTCCAGCTCTCAGACATGGCGAGCTGAACTCTTTTGGCCCGAGCTCTCAAGCATTTTGTCCCAGCTCCCTGGAGCTGCCCAGTCTGATGCTGGCTGTGCATGTCTGTCCCGTGTCCCCTGGACACCATGTGCAATGGATACCATGGGCTCTGGGGTCAGGCACACCTGGATACCAAGCCTGATTTCTCCACTCACCACCTGTAGGACCTTACACGACATTCGTATTCTCTGAGTCTCTTAATCCCTACCTGCCACGATAATAAGAATTCTGTAGATTATTATAACAGGGAGCCAATACACAGAAAATTCTTCACATGCAGCTGATGCCCACGAAACTGTAGGCACTACAACCACCAGCCCAGGGCAAGCTCCAGCACACGGTACAGAAGTCCGAGTTCCCTGGAGAGAACTTACAACAATTGCTCCCCATAACATAAAAGGACCAGGGCTCTAACTATGACGAGGCAGCAAAGGGGCCTTCTCACAGTGCAGCAGAAATCTGACCAGGCAGCAGAGCAGGGCCTGGAGCCACTCCCCACACAGAGTTAGAGTCCCAAGAGAAGGGACCTGGAAACCATCGGCACTGCAGACAGGGAAGGAATGAGAAAAATACACAGTCGAACAATCAAGTCACCGACAGCCAAACTGTGATCAAAACTATTCATCACACACAAGGCTGCTTGCACACTCCGAAGCTCACAAAGGATGGAAACACGTGTTCTTCCAAAGTTCCTGCAAGAAGTAAGTTGGGCAAAGACACTTTGTTGAGAAGCCAATCTTTCACCGACTGCATGACGATGACAGTCTCAGCCGTCTCTCCCCAGGCAACTCCCACACACTATGCTTGTACTTTCCCCAGAGTTCTGGGAACTTCTCCATCCCACTCTCTAGTTCCAGACCTGAAATGAAAAGTCCATAATCAATACGCTTATGAAGCCTAAGAAATCACAAATAGCGGCGGAAGGTGGGGATGACCCGTGTGTGCAGGTGGCAGTCTGTCCCAGGGGCCTGCTGGGAGAAAAGACAGACTTGGTCCAGCAGCCGGGCTAGTAAAGGCCACCCCATTCCACCCCTTCCCTCTGGAGTGCGATGCCCAAGTGTGAGGTGGGGAAGGGAGGGTCCATTCTCCTCATGGGAGGATAAATGGGTACAAACTTTCTGGCATCAGTGCAATAATACATTACTTTTATTGGGGGAAAAAAAAAAACTTTGATAGAACAATTACCCATCTAGGATGACATCACAAAGAAATAATGCTCAGTGCTGTTATTATGAAAACATCCTTTACTGCATTGTTTAGAAGAGCAAAAACTCAAGCACCTTAAATGCCCAACAGAGTGTGGCTAATTCTGAAACATCCATTCACTTGAAAGGATAACACACATGCAATTTGGTAGCGACGCTCCAGTTATATCACCGGATATTAAAAACAGGGGTTGAGGACCTGAGCACCATAAGAGCCTCTGTTGTAAGATGTGAGAGGAAGCAAGCAAAGACCATCTGAAACTCACGTGAAAAAACCTCAACACGACATCTTGAAATGCTCGGTTATGGGCTTTTTTTCCCCCATCTACTTTGAATAATCCTACAATGAACACAAATTACAAATGTTTAAGCAGTCTGTTTAATAGTCTGTTTAAAAATAACTGGATGGGGCTTCCCTGGTGGCGCAGTGGTTCAGAGTCCGCCTGCCGATGCAGGGGACGCGGGTTCGTGCCCAGGTCCGGGAAGATCCCACGTGCCGCGGAGTGGCTGGGCCCGTGAGCCATAGCTGCTGAGCCTGCGCATCCGGAGCCTGTGCTCCGCAACAGGAGAGGCCGCAAAGGTGAGAGGCCCGCGTACCGCAAAAAAAATAAAATAAAATAACTGGATGGGACTTTCCCTGGTGGCGTAGTGGTTAAGAATCCTCCTGCCAATGCAGGGGCCATGGATTTGATCCCTGGTCTGGGAAGATCCCACCTGTCACGGAGCAACTAAGCCTGTGCGCCACGACTACTGAGCCTGCACTCTAGGGCCCGCGAGCCACAACTACTGAAGCCCACGCGCCTAGAGCCGTGCTCTGCAACGAGAGAAGCCACTGCAGTAAGAGAAGCCACCGCAATGAGAAGCCCGCGCACTGGAATGAAGAGCAGCCCCCGCTCGCCGCAACTAGAGAAAGCCTGTGTACAGCAATGAAGACCCAACGCAGCCATAAATAAATAAATAAATTTTTATAAATTCTATATAAAAAAACTGGATGCCTGTTTTTCAGGCATTCTCCCCACTTATTAATAATTTCTTGACTTGGGTCAGTTTAAAGACATCCCAGGCCACACCTCCTCACTGAGAACCACGTCTGGCCAGTGGCTTGACAACCTGGATTCTCCTCCTAAAATCACACACCACCCCCCATTTCCAGTTTCCTGGGGATTTTGCAATCTCCCATTCCATACGGGTTCCTATTGATCACTGTTGCCATGAACAAAACACTAAGTTGATACAGAAGAATTGCTACTTTACTTTCGCTTGATACAGTTTCATGGAAGACCGGAAGCCTGACAGTATTTCCATTTCAGAAGAAAAACAAGACTTACCGCCACCACCCCAAAAGTACGGAGAGAAATGCTTCCCAAAACAATCCACTCTACCACTTCCACGGTTTCATTCCATCAGTGGAAGTCTGCCTGTACAGTTTTGGGATAAATGCTACAAGAATTCACCGACATTCACTTACAATTTGCAAGGAAAAGTGTTCCATTAATTTTTAGGTTTATTACACATCATCACTATTCTCCACCTCAAGAAGCAACAAGTGCTTCCAATTTCCAACCTCAGGCTGGTGGTGAACTTTCTCACACAGGCCCTGCAGTTCACATCCTCATCTGCATCTCCTTTTGATTTTAATTTACGCACAACGATCTTGTCAAGCTCCTACTGCTTCTAAATGTATGCTTTGTGAAGGTTTTTCTTTTCGTCTCCAAATAATTCATTCCTTGTTACCGTAACTTATTCACAAGAGGCTCTTTTTTTTAAAATGTAAGTAGTTTTCTATCACAGGATTACAAGGGTGATATTCCACATTTTCAAGTGATTTTCTTGCTGCAAAAAAATAAAAATCTAACTCATGGTCTCCAAGTAAACAGAGATGAATCACAAGGCAACAGCCATGCCCGAGCCTTCCCCTGGGAGGAGACAGGCCAGGACATCTGTGCTACACCGAAGGTCTTCCCACGGGGCTGCTCTGTGGACGCAAGTCACAGCTGGTCCCCAGGTTTGCATCGACCGGGACAACCCAGCTATGCCTCTGGGTCCACGCGGCTAAGTGGCCTTGACTTTTTAAAACAGCCATCGGACAGAACTCCCACGCAGCTTGCCCACTTTATAAACTAGTCTTCTCTCTTGCAATGGAAACATTTGCCGAAGACCACATCAATACCTCCAGTTTCAAAGGAGACCCCGACGTAAAACAGAAATTTAACATTCAACAGTGACCACCCCAAAAAAGGGGGTAAAGTCCATTAAAGGGATCAATCTCAATGTTCTCTGCTAAATTTCACACCTGCCTTATCTCATCACCTTAAGAAATTTAACCCTGAAATTTTAAAATGGCATTCACACTGTGCAGACTCAGGAGGATACCTGATACCTGATACATTTTCCTGATGTATTTTCAAGCTGATACATTTTCAAGCTTTCTTTTTTTTTTTAATGGAAACTCCTATTTTTCCACGAAGACATTTTACCTAGAATTTGTATACAAAATTAGTTTATCTAGAATTTAATACATACTTAGCCAGCAATATCCAAGAATCGATCCAAAGAGATGCAGGATCCCTAGAGTTCCTCCCTCGGTCATCTTGGGGCCCAGATGTGCCCAGTGAGGTCGATAAGGGTGGTATGTTGCCCACCATCTGCTTCTCTTGGATGTACATCCCCCCGCCCCGACCAAACCCCCCAGTCAGTGAGCAGGGCCTTGCTGGGCAGGCTCTCCAGTACAACCTTCTGTTTCCCCGCTTTGTGTGATAAGAACATTTCCTGGAAGGGAGGGGTGAGGGCTGTACAGCCAGCTCGTCCTTTGGGGGAAGGCCTCGGGCATATGGCGGGAGGATGCAGGTCACGCTGACCCGCGGGCAGGACCACGGAGGCCCCGTCCTCTGACAAGAGATTGCGGGCAGCCGTCCACCTGCATCCTCTCCTCTCCAGATCCTCAGCTCAAAGCCTCCAGACCTGCCTCCACCCCTTTGCACCACCCCTTGAGCCTGCATACAAAGTATACCGGGAGTTGCTAAGCCACCCTGTACCGTTAAGGTTACATCTTGGGCCTGAGCCATCCCCCGCCTCACCCTGGCGTGACACACTCACTCCCTCTGAGCAGGACTTCTAATCGGAACCAACATTCGTGGGTGTCGTTGGGATCAGGGTCGGCCGCCCTAGCCACGGGGAGCCAAGTTCAGCCAGCTGTCACGTGACAGTGGTGCCCCCCCCGCCCCACCCACTGTCACAACCATTTTACGCTCGGAACTAGGAACACAGATTAAGCAGCACCTACACCGTCCCAGGCGCTGTGCTCAGCGCTGACGTGAATCACCCCTCTGGACACTCAGCCCAGAACTCAGAGGAAATGGGCGGCATCGTCCCCGCTGGACGCCGGGGGCGTGGAGCTCAATGCCGCCAGCCGCCGAGGTCACAGGGAGGTCCAAGCAGCACTCAAACCAAGGCTGTCTGGACACCGGCCACCCCCTCCCCGTCCACCCACACGGTGCCTCCCCCATGGGCATCCAGTCCGGCCAGCTCTGCCCCTGGGTACACACTTGCTGTTTCATCCCTGGACGCCATAAAACACTTCTCACAGCTCATCTTGGTGAAGGTGACCAGGGCTGGGGCAGGTGCTCGGCAGATGGCTCCCACCCTTGAGTGGAAAACCGGGACCCCGCTCCCAGGAGCCAGCGCCCAGCGAGGCGCCATCCACACCAGCCTGGGTCTCGTCTAGGTACTGACAAACCCGGCGCCAGGGAAACCGCTGCCTTCCCCTGAAATGTACCAGCAATCGCCACGCCCCAGAGGCAGGCAGAGACTAGATCCCCCCGAAATGTACCAGCAATCGCCACGCCCCAGAGGCAGGCAGAGACTAGATCCCCCTGAAATGTACCAGCAATCGCCATATGCCCCAGAGGCAGGCAGAGACTAGATCTGCACCGGGAAAGGAACACTTCCTGCCCAAGCGCTTTGCAACAACCTGGAAAGAATGAATGACAAAATCACAAGACCTCCAGTTTGCAACCTCTTAGCATGAACAGATCCGGAAGATGACGATTAGGTACTGCTCACATCAAAGAAAGACAACTCAAAGGTCCATCCCATGATGAAGCCCGGCCTCCACCCAGGAAGTCGCCTGGCCAAACAAAACCAGAACTGGAGTCAACACAAGCCTCCACAACCACTAATTTACAGGGAAACACAGAGGCGGCATGTTACATAATTCTAAGGGGATGCGGTCCCAAAAACTCCAGACCAACAAGTGCCGCAGGGCGCACCAGCTCTGTTAACAAATCTATTCCACAGGAAGAGAAGGAAGACGGCTGTGGAACCCACACGTTGGAAGGGACTCAGGGGAAGCATCAACCACCCGCACAGCGCGGACCTTATTCGGATCCCCGTTCAAACAAACTGAAAAAAAAAAAAAAATTACGATACTCCTGAGACAACTGGAAATTTGGACACCAACTGTGTATGTGATGATATTAAGAAATGGTTCATTTTTTAAGTGTGATAATGGTGACGTGGTCACGTGCACTTTTTGTTTGTTTTTAAGAGTTCTCCTCTTTTGGAGATGGACACTGAAATACTTATGGATGAAATGACAGGATGTCTTGGACTTGCTTCAAAATAATATTGGTGGGTGGCAGGGTGTCTAAAGGAAGTAAGATTGGCCACGGGTTGGCAGTTATTGAAGCTGGCTGACGGGTACCTGGGAGGTGATTATGCTATTCTATATACATTTGACGTGTTTGAATTGCTCTGTAAGTTTGAGAAAGCAATACTTAACTCAAAAAGTTCAAGCCTAGACTTTTCTTCTACCTTCACCCACTATGCACACCCAACGTATATACACATGAAAACACACACGCGT